>NC_048907.1:8567890-9287421 GCF_011077185.1 Oxyura jamaicensis
CGCTCCCCTCAGCCCGGGCCCGCGGCGCGCAGTCAGCGGGGAGGAGGCGGCGGCTCCCGGTAAGCGCCGGGCCCACACGGCCCCGAGCCCGGCCGGAGGTGGGGGGGGGGCTCCTTTGGCGGCCGCGGCGGGGCCTGGGGGGCGGGCTCGGGCCGCGCAGCCCCTCGGCGCCGCGGGGAGCCCCTTCCCGCCCGGCCCGGGCTCCTCCTCCCCTTCCTCCTCCTCCTCCTCCTCCTCCTCCTCTTCTTCCTCCTCCTCCTCCCCCCCCCCCCGCCCCCCGGGGGCCCCCTGGCCCCCCCCGGCCGGGACAGCCCCGCCGCCCCCTCCCCGTCGCCCATTTTGTGCCCGGCCCCCGGGCGCCGTGAGGTGACGGCCGGCGGCGGGGGCGGGCCGGGCGCGGGGCGTAACCGAGCCGCGGGCTGCGCTCCCCGGGCCGTGTCCGCGGGGGGACAACGCGGTGCTGCCGCTCCGGGCTTCCCTCAGCATCCCCCAGCCCTGCCGGGGGGGGGTGGCTGGGCCGGGGGGCCGAAAAGCTGCTGGCGTGGGGCAGAAATGTGCGCTGCTTGCGGCTCCTCTGGGAGAAAATGTGGGGAAGAGCCGCAGGTTCGGCCGGAGGATGTAGCCTGAGCAAGCCCTGCTCACCCCAAAAGCAAACACAGAGCCGGTGCTTCCTGCGCGTTGAATGGTATGGACTTTGGCTGCTGTAAGGTAGGCGAGCTGAGCCCAGTGGCTGCTTGCAACGCGCCGCGGGTCGTAACGTAGTCCGGTAGCTCAGAAGTACAGTTCCTCCTCTGATTGATTGTAATTAGGTAGTAGCTAATAAAAAGCGAAAGAGCACTTAATTTTAAACGCTCTGAGATTAAAAGTGAGAAACCGAGATCGGAGTATTCTTCTGCAACAGTGTCACTTAATTTTCAGTTAGTGGAAAAATCAGCTGCTAGGCTGCTGGGTGGTGTGAGGCAAGAGAAAGGAAGGCGTAGGGTTTCCAGATGTCTTCGTATGTCTGAAAAAGCACGTCTTTTTTTTTTTTTTTTTTTCCTTTATTGAATACAAGACATGGTTGTGGAGAACAAAACATCTGAGTTGTTGAAACTTATCCATTTTCTGTCAAATATGGTGCCATCTAGTTAGACCCTGCAGTCTGTGTTTCTCAATTCTTTTATCCGCTCGAGTCGTGCAGCAATGTGTGGATGTGCATTTTGGTTTGGACATTGATAAAACATTGATAAGATGTCTGCATGCTCACTCGAGTGGTAAGAAGGGCTGTTTTATTAGAACCTGGTGATGGTGGAGCATCCCAGTGGGCAAACCTCTGCAGGGATCTGCGGTTCTCATGGACTGCGCTTTGTGCTGCACTTTGCCGCGTAGCAGCGCGGTGCTGTTCCCCCTTCCCTTCCCTGTTCAAAGGCAGGATGATCCCCGTGGCCTTCCAGGCACGCTGCCAAAGGCAGCTTCTGCATCAGGCCTGAGGAGAGGCTTGCACGGATGTTCTCCTTAATGGCCACTATGCCCATGGTAGCCCATCAAAGACGACTTGGGTGTTAGGCTGAGGTCTGGCACGTGATCTTTGTGCTGGTAAATTGTTAGCTTGGTTACTGGCGTGGCTGTGCCAGGGCCGCCAACATCTTCCAAAGTGACTCCTGGGCATCACACACCAGGACTTCTCCACGCGGGTGTGGGACACGGCCACCCTTTCCTGGACAGGGCAGAGGGAAGGGTTTTGGCTACACGTCACAGATCAAGCTGTGCAAGTTTTCCTTTGGAGTGGAAAACGATCTCTGGCCTCTTTTAATTACTAGTGTAGGCATAACCAACGAGTTTGATAAGTTTCTGTCTAAGTTCATGTTGGAATTGTTATTTTTATGCTGCAAAAATGTCATTGTACATCACCTATTACTCAGTACAATTAATATTTTATGTATGAATAAATACATACTAACAAATAACACGATGAAGGGAAATAAAAGTATGCCCTTTTTGCTCTAGTGGTACCATGAGAGAGAAAAAAAAACACGTTCTGGAAATTTCTTTCACTAATGTACTTCAGAAGTTCTTTTTTTTTTTCCTTGATCTTGCAGCCTTAGAGCCTGTCTTGCCAACTAGGATCCAGTTTTAGGAACGTATAATGCTATTAATACGACAGAATCCCTGTTGCTCAGTAGGAAAAACAGCATAAGAAATGTTATGCTTGTACTTCCCGACTTGAAAAATCACCCCATTTGATCTTATTTTTAGTCTTTATACTGAAAAAGGGAAAATAAGCGGGTGTAAGAGGCTGAGTTATATGCTTAATCGTAGCCTGAAGTGACTAGTCACAAGGAACATATTACTTGTTTCTTTTGAGCTTATTCCAACTGAAACGATCAGAGACAGCCACCATTTAGAGCCCTTACCAGTTCCACGCAGCCAGCAAGTAATCCTAGGATACTATCTCTTAGCAGATAAATAATTCATCGTTAGGGTTTTCACACACATGCATGATTTTCTTGGGGAAAGAAGACTCCTTTAATGTAAGGACACTGGAACTTTTGATCTTTGTTGTTGTAAATAAATGTCTCAGGATAACTTAATTTTGCAAAGAACAGACACAAAAGGCAGAACCAGCAGCTTCCAAAATGACAGAAAGGAAGAGTAGTTCATAACAAATGGTGAAAATGATTGAAGAGAGACTTTCTAAGGGGACTTTAAAAAGTCTATGAGGTTTCAGTGCCTTAAAATAAAAACTTAGAGCTACTTTTTTTTTTTATTACTTATTAAAGGGTAGTAAATCTGCTTACTCAAAATTTAAAGAGAGAAAATACGAGAGACACTTTATGTAGGAAAATAAACCGAACAACTACCTTCCAGTATTCAGGCAGCGTTAAAAGTGAATGTATTTGATGACATCAGCCTGCAAGTATTGGTATTTTTCTGATGCTGAAAATACCTTCTGGACTTTGGCCGTTTACCCGGTGTAGCACGCGTATTTTGCACGTACACATGCGATGAATAACGATTTCCGATGGGGATGCATTTTGGGGGGCCGTAGAGCTTGACCAAGAGGTTGGCGTTCTTATAGCACTCCCTGAAAGTTTCTGTGTGCTCAGTACAACTCGCTATGCGATCTTAATTAAAAGCACACATGGTGGGTTTGGCAGCGGGAGCCTTCTTGAAAGTTCGGCTGCAGAATTTCTTTGCTGTGTAAGAGCTGGTGCTGGAGAGAGTCCTGCAGCGGGCTCCTCTGCGTTGCTGGAACGTTGGCGGTGTTCGTATGGACAAGCCTTAACTGACACAGGCACGCTTACGGGAGCGAGGTACCGGAGCCTGGCTTCTTCCAGTTAGCCGTAGGATTTCATTTATTTATTTTCACCGAGTTGCCAAGTTGTACTGAGCTCAAAGTTTATTTTAATTAGCAAGCTAAATGATACTGAGATTTGATAATGGGTATGGATTTAAAGTAGTATCTGTGGTGCAGATTTTTTTTTTCTTTTCAGACATAGGTTTTCCTTTTTTTGGTTTGATTTTTCCCTAAAATGTACCCGGCATTGTGAGTAGTTAATGGTCAGTATTTCATTTATGTCCCTGTAGAAGTTGATGTGATTGCTGCCACAAAGAAATCCTGTTGCTGAGGAGCTCTGCTCACTTGAACTTCTTGTTTTGCTTGTTGTTTTTTTTTTTTCCTTTTTCTTTTTTCCAAAAAAGAGATCTATGTCATAGTAATGGGGCTCATTTTATCTGCAGTCGCTGGTGTGAAATGGACAGTTACGTGTGGATGCGTTAAATAGGTATAGTTGCTGGAAGTTGTCATGAAATTTCTTGACTGATGATTTGTAAATGTGATAAAAATAATGACAGAGATGTCAGTGTAGACTTCTTTATTACAAGACTGAATCTTGCAGGATAGAGGCCTTCAGTTACCGGTGAAGGCAGCAGAAATGTCCTTATTCCGAATTGCTTAAATGGGGATGGTCGCCTTTGCGGTGGAAGGGTCTCCACTTAAGATATCCCTAGCTGATCTTAAGGTATTTAAATGCTTCAAATTATTTTGGTTAGCTGGGGGGAATGGGAAAACTCTTCTGAGGCCTTCAGCCAGACGTCAGAGGTTTGCCACGGAAAGCGGAGGTGCAGGAGCTTCTCCGTGAACTACCGTGGAAGTGTTTCACCAAGGAGAGTGCTGAAGCGCCAGGCGCTTGCCATTCGGTGGTGTTTCGGCTCGCCAGCAGTCACATCGGCTGGGGATGCCCCGCTGATGGGGGCCTTGCAGCGCTTTGGCCGGCTGCAGCTGCGCTCCCTGTGCAGAGCGCCTCGCTGCGCTGCCGAGCACACTGTCCGGGGAGGGGGGACTCCGTGAGCTGGTCAGTGTTCACCCACTTCCAGAAGGCTTGGAACAAAACCGTAGAACAGAAACAACGTCTGATCCTCTTCTGGGCGTGGGGGAAGAAGAGTGGCTGCAGACTGGGGACTCCAACCTGCCCCAAGCACTTTTCTCCTCTGTGACTCAAATGCATGTCCCCAGGCCTCCACTCAGAGGTAGGTAAACGCTCCTGTCCCGGTGGTACCAGGCTGTTTAGGAAGGATTTGCATGCAGTTCTGTCTCATCTCTGCGTTGCAAGCCTGAAGGTTTCAAAACGAAGTGATGAGTGTGCTGCCGTCGGGTCTCAGAGACGAGGAGGACGTGGGTCGGAGCACAGACCTCACGCCTACACGCGGCTGGTCTATGCAGCTGGTCTTCACACCCTCTGGTGGTCTCTGTTTTGTCTTTTGGTGCTTCTCTTTTCTCCTCTAGCTTCTCGTGTGGCTCCACAGAACAGTGAGACATGGGGTGTGGTGGCTGGGCACCAGCGAGAGGCTCACTTCCACCAGGATTGCTGCTCTGCCCAGCAGCCTGAGACTGAATTAAAACCGGTCTGGGGCTACTGTCCTCGACGGGGTGAGTCTTCCTTGTTCCCAGTTCCACGGTCCCGCTGCTTCCTTTGCATAATGCCTAGCAATTATAAGGTGAGTCAGATCAGTCCTGATCTGATGAAAAACGAGCTCATCCAAAATGAGTTACGATCTCCAGAAACCAGGGAGAGGACTGAGGAAGGGGTGGGACTGTCTCTCTTGGTGGCAGGGTGCAATTAAATTATTTTCACGACTGGCTTAAGCAATCCCCAGAAGACACTTCCCTCCCCAGCCTCTGCAGGGCTGGCTTACGGGTGGGCTGTTCCCACCAGGGCCGTTCCCATCGGAGCCATTCTCTCGATCCAGCCAAGACCAGGACGGTCCTGGGCTGGGAAGCCAGCTGTGAGCCCCTGGGGGCTGGGAAGGCCTTCAGGTGATGCATCTCTGCATGTCCTGCTCTACTTTTCTTGGGGCAGTGCCTTCAGGAATGTTGCCAGACCAGGGCAGTGGTGAAGTGGACGTGGTGAGCACTCGGTCACCTCCCAGTTACGGAAACGCAGGCAGGAGAGAACCACCACGATGGGGCTGCATTAGGCAGCAGCTGGGAGGAACAGATTTATAGCCGTAACCAAGCTGGAAACTGGTTTTGCACAAACTCAAGACTTGGTAGAGTATTTTGGATGAACTTGGGATCTGGTCGAATTCATTCGCTTCTCTTACAGGTTTTTCCTGTAAGATACTTGTGCTGGGAGCCACCGATGCAGCTCCTCAGACAGCTCATTGCACATAGCTTGGCGTTCTCTGTCCCCCTTTTTCTAGTGGGAGCCACCGCACTGCCTTTTGTCCTTCTCCCGACAGCCTTCGTGCTGCAGAAGGCTTTGCTGCAGCTGTTAATGCCAGAGCTCGGCTGGTTTGAGCAGAGAGAAGGGAAGAGGCCACCAGTGGTCACCTCCTGCAGCCTGTGCTGTTGGGTCCGGCTGTGCCAGAGACGAACTGCACCGCAGTGAAATGTCCCCTGAGCTAGTCACGAACCGCACCGCAGTGAAGTGCTGCCCACTGAGCCAGTCACCTGGAAACAAAACGAAGCTGTTGTGTTAGTCCTGCACCTTTTGTTGTGCCGTTCTGCCAAAGGCTGGGCTCTTAACAGAGCTCCTTGCTGCTCTTGAAAGTACTTCCTTGGCAGCAGGAGGAAAACCTCCACGTGTGCAGGGGAGCGTGATTGTTGGTTAAAGAACGTGATTTATACCCAAGGTTACATGGCCAGAAGTGCCCCTTTGTAACTGGAGGCTCATTGATTTCTGTAATAACAGCTAGCTCCGGAGCATGCCGGGAGTGATAGCAGATAACTGACCTGTATCACTTTTCAGACCAGCTGGTTTTGTAGTTATAGGTGGCCAGTCCTTAGGCCAGGAAGTTTGTGTTTGTTAATTTATTTCCCCATGAAACGTACAGTGCCCAAATAATAGTTGTACTTTACTGGATACTAACCTGAGGGTTGTACAGAGAAGGTTGGAATTCCTGCAAAGTCTGTTGGAACCTCTGGCGCCTGACACAGAGGTGTAACTGCTCTCCAGGAAGTAGCTGCCTATTGCATCATCAGCTCACGCACAGCTTAAAATTGGGAATTTCACAAAAAGGTTTGAAAAATGACAACACAGCCAAAACTATTGTACTAATACGCTACCTATTGTATTCCCTCCTTCTGTCCTTTATCGTGCTCTGCCCACTGCAGCTTACAGCATTGGAAGGGACACGCAGGCCACCACCTTCACATACAGGAATATTTGTTACCACTGGGAAGAGCCGGTTGTATTTAGCTGATGAACAGTGTTTTCCCCTCAGCAGCGGCTTGAAATAACGTCTGTTTAAAGTAGGAGCTTGAAAACAAGACTTCATTATTTAATTTTGTTATGAAAAGGCTTTTTTAGAGCACGCTTCAGAAGCTGGGAGTCCTTCTGTAGCTGCTCCTGTCACTTGTCTGGAATGTGAAGCGTTGCAACGGTTACACATTGCTCACAGCAGTTAAAGTCCTGCAGTTTTCTCCAAACAAGGAGCAGAGGGATTGAGGTACATCACAGCCAATTCTTGCCCAAAGCTCTCTTTTTTTTTTCCCTCCCTTATGTTTTAAAAGAAAAATGGCAATAGTAAGCTTGAAAACAACGAGGAATAAGTATAAGGCAGCTTAAAGGTAGAATTCTTTTTTGCAATTCCATGACTTGCAATGGAAAATTCTAGCCTCTTTTGAATTTTTAAGATAGAAAGTAATAGGAAAAAGTTTCCTCTCTAAATAACTACCTACAGCAGTTACTCCAAAATTGTCGCACCCGTAAATCACTGACATCTTTCTATTTTCCCCGTGGCATAAGAATGTAGCAGGAACCGCCCTGGCGGGAGCAGGGATCCGTCCCACCTGGTGCTCCGGGTCCAGCCGTGGCTGCGGGTGGATGCAGAAGGAAAAAGCCCAAAGCCCTCTGTCCTCCCTCGTGCCCTGGCTGCTTCCCCACCGCGGGGACTTATGAATGCCCTCCAAGCCTTCTGGGCTCTGGCTGTGCAGCATCCCTTCAGGGATTTCTCTTCCTTGTGTTGTCTGGTCTCCCACACGTGCTTCTTGCAGCCGCAGCACCCTTTCATTCTGCACTAAAACACGGCTTGTTTTTCTTAGTTTGAGCCTGGCTCTTACTTCAGTTGCTGCTCTTTAGCTTCAGGAGCGGAGGAGGCGGTCAGCAGGCAGCCCCCGCCCGCCTTCGCGGTGCCACTGGGGCTCGATAGGCCGTTTGGCGTATTCACCATGAGGTGTCTCATGGGAGCTGTTAGGTGCCTTTGATCTTATTTTTGCCCCTTGCTGGACCCCTTTCAGGTATGTAAGAAATCCTTTTTCGAGGTTAGGGGATCAGAACCGCACGTACCGATTGAAGTGGGGGCAGACGGGCAAGAGGTGGATTTGCTGAGTGCCACGTTTGCTTTATGGCTCTGTACTACATCCCCAACAGTTCCGGGAATCGCTTTACTCTTTCGGCTTACCCCAACCACTGTGCTGATGCTTCCATCGAAACACCAAAGTCTTGCTGAGCAGTTTTGGTCAGTTCAGAGCCTATTTTTATAGGAAGCTGAGGTTGCTCTTCCCCAGGAGGCAGACACCTACATCTGATTTTACTTGCTGCTTTTATTTAGTCTCATGTCTGATTCCACACATTGTCCTCTTGCCTTTGTCACCCTAAGTAACCCTAGCATCAGCAAACTTCCATCTCCCTGGAAATGGAGCCTCGAATCCAACTTGAACAGTAAAACACACGCACTGCTTGCTCTGGGCTGGTGGAACCCAGTGGTTAAAGGAGTGTGTTTTCGGAAACACTGAGCAAGGGGCATCGCTGCAGCGTGTGTGTGCAGCTTGCAGGCTGCCTTGGAGCTGGGGACGTTACGAATGCAGCAAACTCTGCCTTGTGGTGCGGAGCTTATTTCGTGGTCCAGGCATCGAGTTGCTGGCAATTGTGCTTTCTTGCCTGCGGAGGCTTGAAGAAATTCTGAATCTGTATTTTAGAGGAGGCTGAAAGGTTTAGATTGCATAATCTTTTCTTCACGTTTCTGCCTTTTGGGACTGTGGAAGTGGCCTAAAAACGTCATTCCCTAATTATGTGGGCAAAAGTTGTCAGCCTAAATACATCAAAACCAAAGAATTTGTACAAATAGAGAGTGAATATACTGAGTGTAGTGAGTCTACTGAGTCCCCTGCTCTTGGGTTTGCAGATACTTTCCTCTGTGTTCTGGATATCTGTTTTCTTAATTTTTTCCAAAAAGGCTTGTTATCCTCAAACTTTTGGATCACTTGTCTGTAGTTTTATGGATTTCTGGAAGGAGTTTCTGAGATTATTTGAATTATTATTATTTCTTAGTACACCCAAATTTTTTAATAGGTGAAACTGCTCGGTGCCTCTTGATGGAGCATTTTCAGTGAGCGGCAAGAGGCCGGTACTGCTTAATGCTCTCTCACCTTACAGGCACGGGGATCTTATTTTTCTGTTGTAATTAAGCCTTATCTTTGTGACAGCAAGATTTGCATAAATAAGCTTATTAAATAATGGATGAGGTTAAAATGATCCCAGGAAGAAGTCACCCCTGCCACCACCTCCAGCGCCGGGGTTGCTGAAAGCCCCGGGCGTGCGTACGAGTAACCCCGCCAGCGCTTGGCGTCGCCGGGGAGGCTGCCTCAGCTCAGCTTACAGGGAAGAGCAGAGCCGTGCCATTGGGCAGAACGCTTTCAAATTATTATTTATGGAGCCGTGCTGCTCTCGGTATAAAACGTAGGGCTGCTTTCCCATGCCTCACCAGAGCAATGGGAGCACGCTCCTGAGCCTGCCCGGCTGCCGTTTCCTCTGCGATGTGCGCTGTGGAGAGAGAGACCTCCGGGAAAGGATACAGGTTAGAGGCAACGGTTACACTGCGGCTCAGGAATGCAGTCTTTCTATCTGATAGTTTGGGCTTGTTTTGGCTCTTTTCCAGCCCGATTAATTCCGTAATTGGTATTGTAATGGCAGCATTAATCTAATGTGTCACAGAAACGTCTCGTGTCTGGTGACAGATCGGTGTTTCGGTTAGCGGTGCGGCGAGGTGCGCTCCCCCAAGTCTCTCAGGACTCCCATGGAGATGCAGGTCTTAATGCCACTGCAGCTTTCTAGTCTTAAACTTCGCCTATGTTCTTGGTTTTTGGGTGGTGGTGGTGGTGTGTTTGTTTTTTAGAGGTGGAAGGGAGCGTGTGGAAAGGCAAAAGAAGTCTCTCCTCCTCTCTCCCTAGGGCACGGTACAAGCTACAGGTCAGTATGCAGTACTGGCTCGTTAAAACACCGGGGAAATAATATTTCAGCTCTGATATGAATTATTAGTGTTGGGTGGTAATCTTCAGAAAATTTAAGTTGGCTAGTGAACATTTTATTTTAAATGTAGCGTTGGGCAACTGCTCTATGCTGAGAGCCACATCTGCTGCTGGTTCGTAATGCTGTGCGTTCCGAAACAACGCTTTCTCCTTTGGGAGCGTGATGGTGGTCCTCGTCTGCAGTGCTGCTTAGGGCTCTTGAGATACAGGGTGAAGTAGGCTTCTCTCCCTTATAATTCAATGATATCGGTGTCTGCTTTCAGTACTGAAACCCTTCCTTTTTTTTTTCCTTCGTGGAGAAGGAGGGATGGGAGAAGTTTGCACCAGGAGGTTACACATTCACCTAGGAGCCCGAGTGAGCAAACACTTCTAGAATCTGTCAAACTAATTGATGTCTTGTTCCTGTTCAAGGGTAAGGGTCTGGACTCATTTCATTCTTTTTTGCAGTTACTCAACTACAATTACAAAGTTGTCCTCCAGGAAGAAAGTAACTATAGGAGCTCAGCCCTCTGGCAGAAACAGAGGGGCAGGGGTACTGACCCTCCCTGTGCTCTAGGCTCTTCCAAGTTGGAGTTTCAGTCAGCACAAGAAGTCTTTTCCAGTGTCAGGTTTGGGGATGTTTTGAAGGCTGTGGTGAAACATTAGGATTACCCTTAGTTACTTTGTTCAGTTTCACTTATTTCTATCGCTTTGCTCTGGGTGACATCACTGGATGCTAGGGGTGATACCGCTGGATGCCACTGACCGAGTGGGTCACATCCTGCCCATGGCAGGTCCCTTGCAGGTCGCTTCCAGCCCAGGCTGTTTCGTGACGCCGTGCCCAGCCCCAGCCAAGCCTCTGGTACCATTTGAGAGCCCTCCCCTGCTGTGGCACTGCTCTGCCTGCCCTCAATTGCCCTGCATTTTTTTTTGTAGTCTGTAGAGTATTAAAACTGTCCTTGGTTGTTAGTAACAGTGCCAGCTTTACCGAACTCCCCATCCTCTTTGGTCTTCCCAGTTCTAATTCTCAACTGAATGATCAAAAGCACATGCAAGTTCTTGAATTTTAAACATGAAAAAAGCAAGAAATGTAACTGTGGCAACTTACCTATAAAAATTAGCGTAGAAATGTAGAAATATTTGTGTATAGCGGTGCTTTTTTTAGTGTCTCATTTCAAATAATCTGTGTTATTTAATATTCTGCGAAGGCGTTCTGGTTACCAGTAGCAGGATGGCAGGACTGGTGCATTTTTGACATTCTGATGATGAAATTACAGCAGCGGACAACACAGTTCTGTGTTGGTTCATGACAGCTTTCAGAGCTAAAGGGAGTCTGGAAGCTATAAACAAATATTTTCAATGCCTTAAAATGAGACTTCTTGTTGCTTGTGTTAGTGGCACGTAGGGGTCTGAAGATGCAAAGCTGGAGTTTTACTGACTTTGAGAAAAATGAGGTTTAAAATATGCTTGTGTGCAGCTGAGGTGGTGCTGGGGAGGGAGGAGCGTGTGCGGTGTAATTATCTTAGCATAATGAATTAGTCCTGATCACCGCGTTTGTGGAGCACTTCTCCTGCACTCAGTCATCAGGCTGTTTTTCATGCCTCGAAATGCTTCACTTCTTAAGAGATGGAAAGAAGTAGATGTGTTTTGTGTTTCTAATCAGCCACAGGATATGGGGCTCAGAGAAACCGGATCACTCGCTTCCATTCAGGGTCTGTCAGGCTGAAAGGGGAGTGGAAGTTTCCTCTCTTAATCTTCCATCCTTTGCCTTCTGATTGCGGGGAGATGAAGAAGGCAGCTGCCAGCTGTCTCACTCTCGCAAGAGGGAAGAAGAGCCCGATGCGTCCAGTCCTTTCTGTAGTCCGTGCTTCGAGCTATGGCTGCCAGCTCCTCTGCCCTTCCTTCGGCTGCCTTCTGGAACTAGCAGTTCTAGGGACAGCGGCCCTGCTCGTGTCTGCTGCAGCTCCAAGTTTGTGTAAAGCCAGCTTTGGTTTTGGTGCTTTAGTTTATTTCATCGTGGCTGGAATGCCGGTACTGACAGTTGTCTGCTGCTGGAGAACACTTGAAGGCAAGGAAGTAAAGGCACGCGAGTGTCCTGACTGCAGACTGCGGACCACGCTGGGTTCCTTCTGGTTTCTTCTTGGAGATAGTCCTCATGATCATCTGAATAGTATCACATCTTGAATTCAAGACACGTGAATTCCCATGTGTTCATTAACGTGACTTCTAATAACAACTGATTTCAGGGAATCTGAGTTTTTCATCTTTTAGTTTTTATATAACACCTTACTCTGCAACTGCTGCTACTCGGAGTACTTTTGTTATCAAGCTGCTGGTAATCTTTTCTCAGATCCAGTGTTGTTGGTAGTCAGTCTGTTGCCTGAATGCTCCCACAGTATTTTCTTTCCCACAGTCAGAAATAAGGAACATTGCAGCCCTAATAAGCCTTTCTTTAGCTAACGAGTGAGCTTAGTAACGTGGGTCACTTATAAAATATCCTTGGTTCGGTGCCATTTGTGGAAAGAGAACTGGAAATAAATAAAATTTCCAAAAAAGATCCTTTTTTTAAAAAGGAGAAAAAAAAACAACGCAACAGCAATAAAAAAAGAAGTTGGTCAGTCACATATATATATGCATGCTGTTTGGCTCTAGTTTGTGGTCCTTACTGCTGTTCTGAACTTAGTGTTATAGAACTATGTTGTATTTTGTATGTGTTGTATATTTAACGCTTCTTTCTGTTTGCAGATTTGTTTGTAAATGCATCATAAACAGACAGCCCAGAATGAAGAAAGCAAGCAGGAGTGTTGGCTCAGTGCCCAAAGTGCCTGGAGTAAATAAAACTCAAACAACTGAAAAAAACAAACCAGAGAACGGCTCCTCACTGTCTGCAGTAACAAAACTCTCCAAAACCGGGACATCAGCATCCCTTTTGAAGGTAATAACTAACAGGACATTCTGATAATTTGTAGTTTTGACTACAAAAAGTTAATTTTGACTACTAAAGAGTTAGGAGTAGAATTTTAAGGCATGTCTTTAGTGCAACTTAGGCTAGAGATTTGTTACGCAGGTAACCGGGGGGAATATGGCTAGCTACACAGCAGTGGGCAGGGTGATAGGATCTTGTGTGGCATTGGTGCTGTATTTTTCACGTTGCAATGTGTGATATGATGATGGAAAGCAATATACTTCGCAGAACTTAGTTGTTCTGCAAAAGGAGCAGCGTGGAAGTTGCGTCCAGATGAGTGTTATTAGTGGTGTCATGCGTTACGCTTGAATGGTGTGTCAGCGACTAATGGGATTTGATAAGAGCTATGTACTAATTCTGAAAAAAGAGCTAATGAGTTATTTAACATGAGAAACTTCTTGACTTCAGTGATCCGTGTCAGGTCAGCACAGCTGCATTCTTCTTGCTGTTTTGGGCTTTCTTTATGTGAAGTATTGCTTGGGCTCAATTTGCACAAGTTGGTTCTTGCTCCTAGAACAGGTTCAAAGGTAGAGGTTTTCTCTTATATTACCAAAACAGGGCAGTGGATTTAGGAGCGTATGGTTTTCAACAGCCAAATAAAGTAAGACATAAGTTGATTTTTTTTTGCCTTTTTTTTTTTTTTTTTAATAATAATAATAATAATACCTGGGAGCATACTGTGCTGGGTTGGATGATGTTATGAGCCTGCCTGGTCTACCTCCTGCTCCTGGCAGGGAAACGTGGCTGGACTCACCCCCTCCGGCTGTTCTGCAGCCCAGCGCGCAGAGCTGTGGCAGTTCTGCTGCCCTGGAGCGAGCCAACAGGACAAGCAGAAGGGCTGGTGTCTGCAACTGGGGCCGGAGCCTCTGTCAGCTACAGGAAGGCAGATAGGCTCTTTAAATAACTGGCACGACCTAGAATTAAAGAAGTGGTAATAGTTGAGGTCTTCTGTAATAGCTATGCAGAGTTACCAAAGTCAAAAGGTGTGTCCCTTTCTTACAGTCTTGCTTCTCTGTTATGGTTAATGGTGGTTCATGTTGCTGCTGATGAACTTGCAAGCCAGGTTTTGACTAGATTTTTCTCCCTGAGTCCCCCTTCTACCCCGCCATCCAATTTTGCTTAACTTGAAATCATCTTTTGATGGTTGTTGACACTACTCATTTTGCATTTCTAGAAACCTCCCAAAGAATACGGAAGCAAAAATGCTTTGTAGTGTACTTACTGAGTTTATGTGATACCTCTCGGTGAGGTAAAGGAGGAGGATGATCTAACACTACAGAAATTTGACCCAGTATGCTTTCACAATTTCACTTCTTATATTAGTAACACTTCTGGCAATGCTTGGATGTTGGATTAGAATTTATGACAATTTTTTGTTTGAGGTACAATAAAATTTTTTCCCTTAATTACTAAGACTTATCTCTGCTTTGTGTTACAGCCAGGCTTACTCATACAGCTGGATGTCTTTTACTTGTCAAGCTGCTGTTGTGCCAGCTGTGTGACTTAATGACAACTTTATCTCCTTGGAGTGTTCCGTACTTGCACAACAAAGTTAGTTGCTTATGTTTTGGGGCTTATAGATACTGTCAAATCACATCTATAATTCCTGGCTTGAAAGAAATGTCAATAACCAGTTGTATTATTTTTAAAATCATCTTGCACATAGTGCAATATTTGATCTTGTCAATGAAGCTTTTGGCATATTGTTTTCCTTATAGAAAGAAGCTTTCTATATGTCTGATCTTCTCTCAGACATGATGAGTTAGTGTGTGTTCTATAAATTTCATTTAATATCCTGGGGAGGGGGGAGAAGCATGGCTGGCAGTAGATAATTAGTAACTTAATTCAGTCCCCAAAATAAGCGTGCCTAGAGATAAAACAAAAAATTCGGGTTGGCTATTGAATGAAAGGCAGCTACTAAGAAATAGAAATAGATGGGTACAGTACTATCCCAACCTTACATTCAGCCAGTAATAATGCTGTGCAATTAAAAATGACTTCCTAATTACAGCATGTTTTTTTTCTGTCTCCTTCATGATTCATCCGTAGGCAGGTGTTTAGCTGTGGGGGGACCTTTTGGCTTTGAGTTGTTCCATAGATTTGTCCTTTCCTGGGGAGTTTCCAGAGTTTGTGGACAGTGAGTACAGGAAGAAAGTGTGAGACCTACCCTTCCATACAGCGGAATACTGTTCCAGGGGTTGGTCTGCCTGCTTTGCAACGCCTGTATATATATTAATGACTGGTTATATATCAAGGAACTATTTCAGAAGCTTGTTGCAGTTAGTCTTGGTTTGCCCAAGAGTTTGGGAGATGTTCAGCACCTCCTCCCCCCCCCCCCCCCACGTGTCATTACAACAGAAGGTTAACTGCCAGGCATTTCTAGTTTTAAATCTGTCAGAAAATATTTTGGGCAAATAACAATGTGTTCTTATTTTTGAGATGAGTATTTTTAGGCTTTTTTAGCTAATGAGCTTCTGATCATGCTAACACAACTAATTAGACAGCCACTGTACTTCATGCAAATGAACTGCAAAATCCAGTGTCCCCGAGGAGTCAGGGTTTGGACATTGACATTTGAATATTAAAAATTAGAATGTGTTTTCAGTGTTCCTCTGTCTAGGCCACAGTGTTCTGTTTGAAAAATGCAGTAACTTAATTACAGATTGTTGTGAAGTTTACTGTTTGAAGCCCTCAAATACAGCAACAGCGAGCATCAAAGAAAATCCCACGTAGGAACAATTATATAGGTATATATGTAGATACGGGATTTGAATGAGGTGCAGTAAATAGCATATACATGTTGAGAAACTAACATGAAATGAATTAATAGAGGTGACCATTCAAGTTTCATTGTATTAAAAGAATAAAGTTGTGGAGGGAAAATGGTATATTAATTTTAGAATTATAGGGGGGTTACTTTTTATACAGAAAATCAGCATAGGTCTAGATGAGCACTTATAATTAGGTTTTCTAATTTTTCAGATTTTTAAAGAAGGCTTTTTATTGCTAAGTAGGATTGCAGTGTTTTCTGTAAATGGGAGAAACTGTTCTTCCTTGAGAAAGCACTGTTTGATAAACATGTGACATTGAGTTCCGTTCCAGTAAAAATACTATAAAAATACTTTGATTTCTAAAGTCGAGCACAGTTGCTCTTATGAGTGTATGGAAGAGAGCTGCTGGTTTGTAAGTTTTCCAGAGCTTTGCTAAATAGTTTTCTCTGCCAAGAGTGTAGCGTTACAGGTTTGAGAAACTGTTTACTAACTGGCTGCGGAGGAGGCTGTGCCTTCCAACCTAGTCTGGAGATGGGGTATGTGTTAGGCAGAATAAGAAGGGCTGTTTTAAATCCCTTTGCTCAGCAAGAAGTGGAGGTGACTAATGTCAGAAAGTGTGTGTTTTATGTACTGTTGTCTTTCTTCAAGCTGAGTCACATCTTGACCTATTTGGCTTGATAACATGTACTTGTACTATAAGCGTCTGAAGCCTTAATCTAATTTCCCCGCTCTTTTAACAAGGTAACAATGCTGACATGACAGCTCATCGCCTGAACTCTCTTGTTTGCCGACTGATGTCAGATTCAGTAGAAAATTAGAAAAGGCACCGATCTATGTCTTTCTGTAGTACACTGTTCTAGGTGACAGTTGCATAACAAAATGGTTTTCTTCCTGTCCCCATGCCCAGAAAATGAAGTTTAGATTAGATTCGTCTGATTGGATTACAGGTTACGGGATTGCCAGCCGGGGGCTGTTTGTGTTGGTGTTTGCTCCCCCCTCCTGCCCGCAGAGCTTTGCAGACCTGGTAGCCCAGCAGCAGCTCCATCCTCCTGACTTCGAGCTGCCGGTCTGCACGGTGCAACCTCGTGGATCAGGCAGTGATCAGGCTCCTGGGCAGAGGGAGCCCTTTGGAAGGGCTTTGGCTAACGCAGCGTCGTGTAGCAGTGCGAGGAGAAAAGCAGAATGGAACAACAGTGGCTCTTTTGTAGCAGAAAGGCATTTTAAATGCACATCAAAATACAGTTTTGGAGTGATAGGTTTTCCTCCAGCCTTTCCTGATCCACTTCAGAGGGCTGTACCACGTCCTACATGATTGAATGAAAACACCTTTGTCCTAGCAGATTTTACCCTTACTGATACCTGCTTCTGTCTGATGATTATCTGTCTAATGACTGCATGCAGAACAAATACGTTATCATCCCAAGCTCCCTTTTGTTTTGCAGCTGCTCTTTGTAAATGGCACAGATCCCAACCATGACCTTTGCACATCGCTGTGATCAATGTTGCTAACTGTTCTCAAATTCTCAGCTGTAACTCAGCTGTAAAAAGCGTTAGAATGGTATGAGAGGCATTGGTTTTAACCGTGTAACTTCTTTCTTAATGTATAAAATCATGTCTGGCACATAGTCTTTAATCTAAATATGTGTGTAAGCTAGAAGTTACAAGCCTGCAGAATTTGGAAGTCATTATGTAAAGCAACTGGTTAGGTCCTGAGCACTACTTCTTAGTTGGGCTCTGAGACTTCAAATGTTTTATCCAGCTGAATAATACAGTCACTCAACACAGATGCTTTCTTTTAACTTCTTTGTCCTTATAATGGGAAGAATGTTTAGCATATTTTGATTGTTTCTCCATTTAACAAATTGCATTTTAAAGAGCGGTACAGTCTGCCAATTCGTACTTAGGAACTTAGAGTTTTTAGAGTTTGCTTTACAGTGAAAGATGTGTTCTCTGTTTGGGAATCTCTGTTTGGGAATCTGGCTCTTGAGGTCCCTTTGCTTACTCTTGTCACATTCCAGGCAGCTTTTGTGGCTAACAGTAGTTTCAGGAATGATGTTGGGAGGTCAGACAAAAAGTTCATCAACCAAACATCCTGTCTCTAAGAGTGCCTCATAAGGAGCATGAAAACAAGGCAAGGATATGTGGTGAGGGTGGCTCTTCCCTTCCCTCCCCTCTGAATTCTGTCCTTGTTTCTGGTGGTTTGTAGCTTACCATTTTGAGCTGGAAAAGGTATTTTATTAATCTTGGATTGATTTCTGTTGTTTGGTTTGGTTTTTGTTGTGAACTTGCCCACCAGAAGACACAGGATCATACTCTCTTGAAGGTCATTATGGTTACTTCCTGGTATTTGCTGGTTTAGTTGCCTAAAAATAGTGTTCATTTTTATAATTAAGGAACCTTTCAGGCAAAATTCAGAAGTGTTCGGCTGCGTTATTACTGTGATTTCATTATTGTTTTTTCCCTCTTGGTATTAAAACATTAATCATTCCCTGTGTCTGGGAGAGGGAAGGCAGTTTCTATGGTCAATCAATCGTATGTAAGTAGTTGAAGTTCAATTTCAACTCCCCTACTGTGCAGTGCATCTACACTTCACCATACTTGACACAGGGCTAGTCAGATACGTACTTGTTAAACTTACGGAATCTTTACCAGGAGTAATGTCGGCTATGCAGACCTCTCTGCCAGCTGTCTTAAAGCCACATCTTGCCTTTCTTTCAGACTAAGAGTAACGATGACCTCTTAGCAGGGATGGCTGGTGGCGGTGGAGTGACAATGACCAATGGTGTCAAGGCAAAGAAGAGCACTTGCGTATCAACAGTGTCTTCAGCTGCAGGGACAACCATGAACAGTCTGGAAAATAAGCCTAAAACAGTTGGAGGTAAATGGATATATTGGTCCTTAAAGAGAGTAGTTGGGTAGATTTTTATTTTCCTGCTGTGTAGTGTGGATCCAAACTGCCTAATGAAGTAGTTAGTAAGGCCGTGGTCAAATTAAATACCTTCTCTGCTTTGGCTTTGATCCTCTTTTTTCCTGTTTTCTAATATTGTAATTGCATCTTTGGAGGCTGCTCCTTTTAATTTTTTTTAGTACTGATTATGTAACTACTGTGTAATACCAGACAATGTAATTAATCTACAGAATTATAGTTTAATTTGTCTAAAAAAAAATAATAATAAATCCATGGCACAGGCATTAAAATTTTAAGATGCGATTATTTGTCACAGTCAACGTTTTGAACATTCTTGATTGTTTTATAAAAATAGAGATCTTTGATAAGCTGTTCAGAAAAGTACAATTACTTAGTATGTTACCAATACACATGGAAATATGTCTTGCTTTCTGTTGCTGTGTTTTGGATTCAATAATGCTTGCAAAGCTATAAATCATCTGGAAATAACGGTAATTCATCCTCTGTATGAAATGTGATGGAAAAAAATCTTTTAATTTGGAGAATCACAGTAAACAATTCATCTCTTAAAAGCTTGCATTCAAATCTACTGAAAAGAGAAAAACTTGAACTTTCAGGAATAGTACTGCTGTACTTCCTGTACAATTTGTCAGGAACTTTTGAAAACAAAAAACCTAGCAACTCTTAAACTAAGATGTGACTCATTTTCAAAATATTGGTAAAATACAGCAACTGGAAAAGCATGCATCAATTAAAATATAACTGCATTGATTCATAAGTAAGATCATTTAAATGTTAACTGTAAATTTATTTTATGGAGTGTGTTTGCCAGCATGGTTTGAAAAAACAGCCACTGTAGAGCTGATACAGAATACACAGTCTTATGTTACAGTGCTGCATTTTAAATCAATATTCTTAAATTTCAAAAAATGTACAGGTACAAGTTCCACAACTAAGCGTAGCACTTCATCTGGAAATAAAGAATCAAGCTCTTCTAGAGAGAGAATACGTGATCGTTCCCGTGTAAGCCAGAGTAAAAAATTACCTTTGACTGGACAGGGGACCAATGATACGGTACTGGCAAAACGTTCCCGTAGTCGCACCAATCCAGAATCGGATATTCGAATGAGTAAGTCCAAATCGGACAATCAAATCAGTGACAAAGCTGCATTGGAAGCAAAGGTGAACGATCTTCTGACATTAGCAAAAACTAAAGATGTGGAAATCTTGCACCTGAGGAATGAACTAAGGGACATGCGTGCCCAGCTGGGACTTAATGAAGATCAAGTTGAAGGTGATGAAAAATCTGAAGAAAAAGAGGCCATTGTTGTCCATCAGCCAACTGATGTAGAGTCTACGTTGCTACAGTTACAGGAACAAAACACTGCCATCCGAGAAGAGCTCAACCAGCTGAAGAATGAGAACCGAATGTTAAAAGACAGACTGAATGCATTAGGCTTTTCTTTGGAACAAAGGCTGGACAACTCTGAGAAACTCTTTGGCTATCAGTCTTTGAGTCCTGAGATTACAGCTGGCAACCACAGCGATGGCGGTGGTACTCTGACGTCTTCAGTGGAAGGTTCTGCCCCTGGATCAATGGAAGACTTGTTGAGTCAGGATGAAAACACTTTGATGGACAATCAACATAGTAACTCCATGGATAATTTAGACAGTGAGTGCAGTGAAGTTTATCAGCCACTGACATCAAGCGATGATGCCTTAGATGCTCCATCATCTTCAGAGTCTGAAGGTGTACCGAGTATAGAAAGGTCTAGGAAAGGAAGCAGTGGCAATGCGAGTGAAGTGTCCGTAGCTTGTCTGACAGAACGGATACATCAAATGGAGGAGAACCAGCACAGTACAGCTGAAGAGCTCCAAGCCACACTTCAAGAGCTTGCAGATTTGCAACAAATAACACAAGAGCTAAACAGTGAGAATGAAAGACTGGGAGAGGAAAAAGTAATCCTCATGGAATCTCTGTGCCAGCAAAGCGACAAGTTGGAACACTTCAGCCGTCAGATTGAGTATTTTCGGTCCCTTTTAGATGAACACCATATTTCATATGTAATTGATGAAGATATGAAAAGCGGTCGCTACATGGAGTTAGAGCAGCGTTATATGGACCTCGCAGAGAATGCGCGGTTTGAGCGAGAGCAGCTGCTAGGTGTTCAGCAGCACTTGAGCAACACATTGAAGATGGCAGAACAAGACAACAAGGAGGCCCAAGAAATGATAGGGGCATTAAAAGAACGGAATCACCACATGGAACGGATCATTGAGTCAGAGCAGAAAAGCAAAACAGCAATAGCATCTACCTTAGAGGAGTACAAAGCCACAGTAGCCAGTGACCAGATTGAGATGAACAGGCTGAAAGCTCAGTTAGAGCATGAAAAGCAGAAGGTGGCTGAGTTATATTCTATACACAACTCCGGAGATAAATCAGATATACAGGATTTGCTGGAGAGTGTCAGGCTGGATAAAGAAAAAGCAGAGACATTGGCCAGTAGCCTGCAGGAGGAGCTGGCACACACTCGCAATGATGCCAACCGGCTGCAAGATGCCATTGCTAAGGTAGGGTTTACATCCCGTGCTTTAACATCACCCGTATATCATGACTCTTACTGTTGAACATTGTAGTTCCTTCAGAGGTAAAGGATTAGTGACAAGGTTAACCATATTATGGTATGGTTAGGATTAGTGACTCTTCTTAACTTTTATTATAAAAATACTGTAGGCTTTTTTTTAAAAAAGCACATGGGTGCGTTCAGCCACAGCATAACTGCTTGGTTACTTTTAAAAATACCTATATTTAACATCACTACTTATGTCCAGGGGCAAACTTGCATGTTATCTTAAATACTGTTTGAATTTTGTGCTTAAATTGCGTGCCTTTTGCAAGAGTTTCAAGGAGTTGGTGCCAGACTGGTGGATGTCACTGAGAGGGTACCTGGAGTAAAGCTCTGAGGTGATAACCCAGCTATTGATGACTTGTGGAGCCTTTCACAGATGTAGAGAGAATATTTTAAAGTTTCAGCTTATTCAGGTTGGTTCAATTAACTTAGAATAAACTAAGGATAAAGAACGCAGAGAAGTGTCGTCTTTTTCCAATCAAGAAATGCCTAATTGAGGGAAACAGGTATTTTACTAAATATAATCAAATTTACTAAATAAAGGTTTTAGTTTTAATCGAAGAAAAAAAAAAGCTTTTAACTGATCCTTAAGTATGACAAATACATAAAGGATTTTGCTAATCATCCATGCAGGAACAGATTGTGTGTTAATTATGCTTTGGATCAAAGAGTTTGAGTTCTAGAACAGCTATTTTGACTTAAATGAAATTAATTTATCTAGCAAACGTAGTTGTTATGCATTTGAAGGTATATCTTCCTGATGAGAAAATTTGTGTAACATCTGAGCTTTATGTTAGTTGCAGATCAACATGTTACTCATGATGGTCAAGAGCCAGTTAGAATCAACCTTAATTTGAGATTTAAAAAACTAAAATAAAATTTTAGTAATTAAACTTGGGTAGTGCTATTAAAATAAATACCAAAACAGGTGATTTAAAGTAGGGCATTTTGTGGATTAAAATTGCTGCTTGTGTTGACCTGCCCAAAGGCATGACCCTAATTTTTGCTGTTGGGCATTGGGAGTGAATGTTAGAGACTCTGATCTCAGCTTGTTATTTAAGATGCAGTTTCATGAGACAGGGTAAAACGGTCTTGCTGCTTCTGAAAAGAAGTCTGCTACCTTTCCCTGTGCGTTGTTTTTTTTTGTTTGTTTGTTTTTAATTAAGCAGATTAGTGGCTTCTAAGACTCTTCTTGGAAATACTTTAACTCAAACATCATATGCACAAATGTGAAATTTGCTGCTAGGTTAAGAAAATGAATCCTCTCTCAGATCCACCGAGCACTAAAACTGATGCACAAAAGAGCGGACTTGTTATGGTTGCAAATAAAAAAAAATATAAGTATGCTAGTTACAAAATTCAGTGTGTTTTAAAATGCAGTCAATTTAGTTATGACACGTGGTATTTCTTTTTCAGGTCGAGGATGAATACAGAGTGTTCCAAGAAGAAGCCAAAAAACAAATTGAGGATCTTAATGTGACTCTAGAAAAACTTCGGACAGAGCTAGATGAAAAAGAGACTGAGAGAAGTGACATGAAAGAAACTATCTTTGAGTTGGAGGATGAAGTAGAGCAGCATCGTGCTGTGAAGCTTCATGACAATCTCATCATATCTGATTTAGAGAGTAAGTGTTACGAGTTGTTCTTGTGAGAGAAATGAGAACTTAAGAACAGAATGCTGAAATAGTGAAAATATTCTCACTTGTTTTCTGTATGTCTGAATTCAAGTCAGACTGGGCTTTACAGAGCCCTTATAATGCTAGAAAAAAAAAAAATCAGGTTGGCTTTGCTTCGCCAGTCCTGTTCGTACTTGGTGTGGGAACGAAAACCTGTGAAATGAGAAGAAACATGTAATCTGACAATGCTGTTCTCAAGGTGTTTTTCAAAGTAGGAGAATGTGTAATTACATGCTTAATAATAGTGTACTACTTGTGTATTTTGGAGACTAGATGATTGATTTATTTTTTTTAAGAATGCTCTCTTTTGAGTGCCCAAATATCAGGATTTACCAGGTAGCTTGAGAGTGTGTGTAACTGATGATTTCTCCCACCTGAAGAAAGATCGTTTTAGTTGAGAAGTGGATAAATGGAAGTCCTGAAAGTTGGAAATATCAGAGTTGACTTGACAGTAGGGATGTATTATGCATCTTTTCCTGCATAGGTTTGCTCAAGTCATGAAATTGACCTGTGAACATAAAAATGAGTCTAACAAACTAAAAGCAAGTCAAAATAAGACATCTGTTGACTCACTGGAGAAGAAACTGTTGGAGCCTGTAATGAAATTCATGTTTACTGTATACTTGTCTATCTGTCTGTGCCTTAGTTCCCTCTCTGATCTGAGACCTGTTCAGACATTCCTACCACAGGCTGGAATTCTGCAATTAGTCTCCATCTAAACAAGAACTTGGGCAACTGTACCCTGTGGGAGCTGTATTTGCACAATACTACTCAAATATGTGCTATGCTAAATAAGACAGTGAAAAAACAAAGCATGATTCATTTTCACAGTGAGTGAAATGTTCATAGAAAGTATTTTAAATTTGTCTGCTATCAAAGAAAAGGTAGTGTTTAAAGCAAGCCAAATTGATTATTCATCTGAAGACCAATGTCTTCAGACATGTGGCTGTCAGCTTAGTTTCCCCAAGCAACACTTCATTATCTTGAAAGACAATCACTGTTTCTCTTTATAAAATCGGTTTAGGGTATTTATTCTGCTTTTTTTCCCCTCTTCTTTGCCAACACCAAAGCAAGGTCCTTTTTGGGAGCCAGAGCTGAGGCACATGGTCAACAACTCTGACATAGGTCCTGAAGTCATTTTGTAGCAAACACTTAAAGATGGAACATTGTTTTTTTGTTGTTGTTGTTTTTGTTTTTTCAAGTTGCTTTTTTTTCCCGTTGTCTTAACTGAAGTACATTCATACGGGAAACAGCACCACAGTCAAGTAAACATTTAGGTGTTTACTTAGTAATTCCTAATTACAAGGCAGTTCTAATTTTTAGATGCTTTTGCCTTGGGGGTAAGACAAATGGTTTTGACAGATGTCTTGTAGGAATGTTTCTGCAGTCTCACAAAATAGCCATCAGATATTTCCCTTTAAAGGGTAAAAAACCTGGTGGAAAAACTTCTATTTGTGCTGAATTTTTCAGCAACAATTGCAGTAATCTGTTACTCATCTCTCTAGAAATAGTTCAGAAAAATTAGCTGGACTGATAGCCTGGTGTGATTTGGTTAGGGGGGGGAGATCAGTGTAGTTATAGGCAAGAAGAATAGTGGCATCTAGTGGCCATAGGAAAGGATGGCACCCGAAAAATAGTATTAATCTAAACAAACAAAAAATAATGAGAAAAAAAAATATCCACAACTTTATTGGACAGCTTGAAAGCGCTGTTTATTATGGGTTCTCCGTTAAGGATTGGACAGGAATTTCTTGGTGGTAGTCTCTTAAGCAGTGAACGTGTAAAATACGCCAAAATCTTGCATTTGCCTAGGGGCAAATTTGGGAGAGTGCCTAATGGTAAAGTCACTGCGTGAATGAAAGTGGTGGTAAGACAACTGATAAGTGACAGGTATTAAATAATAGAAAATTACCACTGAAAGAATTCCCAGAAGACAGGCTTTACAATGGGGGTAATAGACGCTTCAGAGATGAGCTGGCATTCAATTTAGTGGCTAGTCAACTCTAAATGGTAACGCAGGAACACGGAATGAATGCCCCAACGCTGTGACGTGGGACATGCTTCATCGCAGGCTTTCCAAATGCTAGGAAGAAATCCAAGGGACATGTAAGGAAACATTTCACAGTGATCAGAATACAAAGTTCCCATGTTTTAGCTCTTACTATATGTGTGCCTGCAGAAACGGTGATCTCTCCGGTAAGGACAGCAGGATTTTGGCTGGGCTGACTGAAAGCACCCAGTGTGCTCCTTCCGTCAGTCCCCATGCAGCAGAACCTGCGGTCAGCACAGCTGAACTTGGTACTGGTGGGATGAGGAATTGTAAGCAAAGTGATTCCATATTGTCTCTAAAAAACAAACATTAACATGAAAAAAAATCTTAAATTTCTTAAATTCCTTAAAAATCTTACATTTCTTTAAAAAGAAACATTAACATTAAATACAAAACATGTTTGGTATTTGTGGTAAGTGTGCTGAGATGAAGCAGCCTGTGGTGGTGGTGGTGAGGCTGGGAGAGGGCAGGGGAGGGAGGACGGCAGCGGGATGGGGTCAGGCACTGCACTAGGTGGCGTGGTTGCTCAAGTTTTCATGTGTGGTTTGGAAAGTTTTCAGTAGTCAGGTAGCAAAGCTGTCAGTTTGTCGTCTATGGTGACTAAGGGGGTGGAAAGGAATCCTTTTATTCTTCCGAGAAGTTAACAAATGAATTTGTGGGGAACACTTCGTATCCTGGTTTGCAGAAATGTGATGTCTGTGGGTTAACTTATAAGTTGTCAGATGGTTCTTCCAAAGCCTGAGAATACTTGTTGTGTGTTCTTATCGTTGTATTAAACGTAGCAGTTCTCTGTCCATAAGGATTTAAGTCAGAACATCTTTTGGACAAGGGTAGGTGAGTGAAAAGTTTGATATATCCAGTGGTCAGTGAATAAGCAGTTCTGTTGCAGGGCTGGCAGACTTAGTTTTTAATGCTTTATATCTCATTTCAAAAAGGATCTTGACAACAGTTATGAAAATAAATTCTTACAAATAGCATTTTGTTCTTTCCTACCATAATGTTGGCAAAGTCAATTGAGTGTTGGTTTTTAATTGTTGTTGTTGTGTTGTTTTTTTTTTTTGGCTAATGTTGGACACTTGAGACGTTCATTTGTCTTCCTGTATAGACCTCCTGGCTGACAGGGGTCAGCTCAGAAGCCTAGCAGATAAGCAAATTGCCTGAGCCTCGGTATCTTTGTGAGCAGTGCCTCTTACTTTATAAGGAAGCTGCAGATCTTAGTAACTGCTAGGCTGATAAAGCTCTGTATAGGTGTCCTAATGCTGGGATAGCCTTTTCTGTGCTCCTAGTACAAAGCAAAACAAAGTAGCTAGTACAAACACTCTGAAAATGCCCTCTGTGGATCTGTCTGTCAGGATGAATTATCTAGCATCACCTATCGAGGACCATAATGTCATTTTGCGAAACGGCTGCATATTGTACACATTTAAACAAACAAACAAACAAAACCACATAAGAAACATATCCTCATATTGTAACTTTTCTTCTTTCTTTTTACAAAAATTATTGAAACTAAACCATTGAATATTCATACTAATTTTCACTTTGTAGTGAGGGATTCTAGCTGCTAAATGTAACTAGTAAGAGGTACAGTATGCAGCAATACTTTTTCTATGACATACTTACAGAATAAGGATGGCATCCTATTCCTTCTTCCTGCCTCCAGCCCTAGTTTGTAGTTTTTAACGCTTGCAGTCTGCATTTCTTGTAACTTATTTTGCTACCTTTTAAAAAGCAAGGACTTGTCAAACTGTGATTTAAAATGCAGTTGTAATTGAATCCTGCAATAAAACATAAGCAGCTTGCTGATTTGTGTATTTGCTATCTTTGGTTATCCTATTCATTTATCACAACGGTTGCCTTGTTCTTACCTCCAGACACTAGTTAATTCTCCTTTTATCTCAGTCCTCTTTCTTGTCTCCTTAAAAGGAGGAGACTGGATAATGGTAGAAGGGAAGCACCTGCCCCACCATACCGCACACTGCAGCACAAACAGGTACTGGGGGTTTGTGCATATTACAGAAGAATTAGGGAGGCTGTGAAGATGCAGAAAGGACGGATACCATAAAGCAGGTGTGCAGAGGCTGCTGCCTCTCTGCCTGCTCTGACGGATGGAGTTCTCAGGCTGCGATCGGTGGCACAGTGCTAAGAACGGAGTTCTGACTGTACAGGGTGAAACAACCTATCTCAGTCTTAATTTCTCACTAGGTTTCAAATTCCTGCAGTTGCTAAATGGTAGTTCTGTCCAGTCCTATTTTTTCAGTCTCTCTGTTGGATTTGGGGTGGGGGAATGGCTGTTTCCAACAACCGCTGTAAAATGCTCTGTATTGTTTATAGTAACTGCAGAATATTCAGACCATTGTGTTTTACTTCAAAGCATAAATATACTAAAATTTAATGGTGCGTTTCATATCTCACAAAAGCTCTAAACAATGGTATTATATAAGCGTTAACTCTGAATGCATTTATAGACTGCTTTGCAGTTATTTTTAGGCCAACTACAGCTTCTTTTTTAGTAGTACAGGTTTTATTTTTAAAAACATTGTCTGTGAACTATCTGTAAAAGAGAAAATGTTCACGCTCTAGATTCCATTTCAAAGTGCTACTGGAAGCTCTAGGTTATGTTGACTTGCTATCGCTGTTGAAAATTACATAATTTGCAGTGTTGGTTTTTTAACATTTGTTTGAAGGAAAAAATGCTGGGGAGGGAGAGCAACTTGTGTAAGTTTGATCTAAAGCTAGCATCTAAGTGCTGACTTCAGCTCAGCCAAGTTGTACATAAAGAGAGAAGCTAAAAATTGGAAAGCTCTGCTTGAATAGCGTGGTAGCATGTGGCTTGGTTGGCATGCTCTGCTAGGCTTTTCTTCAGAACTCAAAGATCAGTTAGGTGGGCCTTAAAAACAGCAGTCTTGTAAAGAGGAGATACGTAAAGAAATGTGTCTAATTTTGGTGTTTCAGCTTTTGCAAGCCTGAGAGGTTATCATATTATCAGGCCAGTTGAGCTCTGTATCATTCTTGTAAAGAAATCCTTTGTGGCATTTTAAATCATTTAAAGCATTTAAATCATTTGTGGCCTCTGAAGTTGGGACCATTGAGGCAAAGTTCAGGAAGTTCTTCTAATGAAGAAACCAGAAGGATTTCCATCATTGGAAAGTTAAAATGTTCTTATGAACATAGTTGAGACTCTTGAATGTACACATCAGCATAAATCAGCTTGTTGCCTTTGATTTGAACAGTGGAAATGCTTACTGTCTTCTATTTCGTCTGCCGCAGCTTCATCTTTATTGTTAGGAAAAGCTCTTTGACAGAAGACAAGGGGTACTGAAGTTACAGGCTTACTTGGGAAGATACTGGTATTGATGGGTATTGGCAGAACAATGACTTTGAGTAAACCCTGGGTTCGGTGCTTTTCCTGAGGCCTGCGAGCCAAGTACAAATACTGGAAAGCGGTTCATCTTGGGAAGTCAGACACACCCAGCCTGTGTCAATTGGTCTGTATGTGCTGGGCATGCTTCAGGCTTTCTGTGAAAAGATCATTGCTAATACGCAGTGAAAACATTTGCTCTAAGCAGATCTTGAACCTGAAGTAGAACCCCCAGTTAATCAGTTGGTCAATTGTTTTTACCTTTTGAAAATAATCAAACGATGCTATGGAAATGAAACACCTTAGAATCCAAGGATCAGTGAAGTGACATGCTAATTAGAAATTTATGCAGTGTTCTTCTTCATTAGTTGCTTAGCTATAAGAATGGAGTAATCAATCACGCTGTCCTTTCGTATTGAATCAAGTAACAAATGAATAATAATTGCAGTTGCCAGTCTGTCAGACGCCACATTAGGGGTAGGCGCTGATCAAGCTGCATTCCCTTTTGTATCGCTGCTGACAGATTTAAGGGACCATCTCTTTCATAACATGATCTCATTGACTGTTTGTCCCTTCGCTGTAAATATAGCTTGTTTCAACTTCATATAACAGCTTGATAGACAGGAATGTAAGGATTTTATCCCCGTTGAAGGCATAGCAGTGGGTGTTATGTCAGCTGCTTTGTGGTGGAGGAGTAAATTGTAAATCAAAAGGCTTAATGTATCTGCAGCTTGAAGAGGAAAAGCCCCTAGATTTAGGAACCTTCCATGTTAGTCTACCTACCTTGTACATACTGTTTTCGTTTGCTGTTTGTTATTGCTTTGTCATTTTAATGTTGTGACATGCAGAGAAGAGACTGGGATTTGTATAAGAATTGATCTGGTTTATGCCGTTCCCCTACCAGTCATAGAGCAGTATATTCTTATTGACGACTTCTGTCAAATTATTTCTGATCATACGATTTTTCTCCAGATGGCTCTGGTTATAAAAAATGTGTTCTGTAAGTTTTTAAAAACACTTACAGATTGTTTCAGTTACTATTTCTTAAGCAAATAGATCCCTAGATAAGATCTTACGGGGATTTTTACTTTCTTTTCAGATACGGTTAAAAAACTTCAGGACCAAAAGCATGACATGGAAAGAGAGATAAAGAATCTTCACAGGAGACTCCGGGTAGGTTAATACCTAAAAACTCAGTAAGTAAAAACTTGGAACGTCATAAGACCTGCATGTAAAATTGTGAAAAAGTGGTATGGCTGGATGTGATACCAATACAATTACTTTGAGGAGAAAGACATCACAGGGGAATGTATTTACTAACCTACAGAGACTGAAGACTACTTCTTAAAAATTCTGTGTCATAGAAATATGGTATTGGGCTTGGGAGAAAATCTTCGTAGTGAAGAAAACAAATACGCATTAAACTATGCATGAGGAGATGAAGGAACATTATCTCTGTTTCTAGAAAAAAAAAATCACGACCTTTGAAGTTATTTCCTGCAAAACTTGATCAATGAAAGTTGTAAGCTATGCTATGCATTATGCCAGAGATGAGTGCCTTTATCAATCCTCTAAATTGTTTCCTGTAACAGCAGAGGGAAAATATGAGTAATATGGATAACTTTAACTTCACAATTCTTGCTGCTGCTTTTAATGTAGAGTTTTATTTACTTATAGGAGGAGTCTGCAGAATGGCGTCAGTTCCAAGCTGATCTACAGACTGCAGTGGTTATAGCAAATGACATCAAGTCTGAGGCCCAGGAAGAGATAGGGGACCTAAAGCGTCGATTACATGAAGCTCAGGAAAAAAATGAGAAGCTCACTAAAGAGTTGGAGGAAATAAAGTCACGCAAGTATGCACAAAACAGCAGGGATATTGTCTGTTCAGTAGGGGGGTGCAGTTTTGGAAATCCAGTACATTAACTGTTACTGAGGCTCTGGACATTTGTAAATTCTGTCACTGTAAAGATGTGTATTTCAACAGGCTGCTTTATGCAGGCTTTCAGGAAGGTCAAAATAGGTAAGCTTAGAAGAAAAGCATTTGTTTCCTTATTTTGCATACTATTTCTTTAGAATATTTAGTTTGGCACTTCTGTAAAATCAGGTTGTGATGGAGGATTTTTTCCGGTTAACATCTAGACTTGATTTAATTTTCCTCAGCATGAAAAACAAGCAGAGTGAGCTTTTCTGTACCATCATTAATACTTCCCTTTAGTAGCCATGGCTTTTGCTGTGATTGAAAATACAACTGTAGCTTTACCTGAGAAGAAACCTTCCTCTGTGTGCATCTTGGACTGTTTTCTTTCCACTGATAATTGTTTCTGGAAATAATTAGAGGTGTTTTGTATAAAAATTAACTTTTTAAATAAAACATTTCAAATTATGATGTATTACAGCTTGAATTAGGTCATACAATTAGTTAAAAACTGAATCCTATTTCTTTCAGGAGTGTTAGTCCTCAGTAACTCCATAGAATAGCAACATCTTGGGCAGCACCATTTTAATCCTGACTGCATTGTCTCTAACGATTGAATAGCTTACAAGTACAGTAATGATGTTTGCAATGTGTATGTGTTAAGTGTTTTTTTTGTTCGTTTGAGCTATTTATAGGATCCATTATACTTACCTCCAGTCCTACTTCCTGTGTAGGTTAGGAAAAAAGTGTGGGAAAAACATGATAGGGATAGGGAGAGCAAACTGCAAGTAGAAAATTACCTGAATGGCTGAGTGGTGGTTGTAAGCCTTCTTATTTGAAGTAGGATCACCAGAGTGAGAAGGGTGAACGTTAATACATTTTGGCAAGAACTGTAATTATTCAATTACTCCTTGAAAATGAACCTTTGAGGTTACAGTTGCACTTTTGAAGGTAGAATTAGCTTGCTGACTCTAGTCAGTATATTCCTTACTTGTCTACATACACACAGCATTCGACTCACTGTAGGCAAAGAACAAGGAGGCAATTGAAAATGATATAATTACTATATTGGAGGGAAAGTGGTGAGAAACTGTATTACAACATCTGAAGCAAAAATCAGACAATGTTTAATTACTTCAGGCTATAGAAAATAGGCTGCTTCAAACCTATTTTTTGTCTTGTGAGTGACAGTGAATACCATAACCACGATAAATATTCTATTCTAAAATTCTAAAGTTTTTGCTTCAAAACAGATTTGGATGCTGCCTAGAGATTAATGCCAGATATGTATTATTCTCATCTCCTTACTCTTGATTTAAATTGTTTTCTCTTTGTGCAGGTAGGAAAAAAAATCTCCCCTCTGAGCTGATTATTTTCATGTGGTGAAATCTTTAAGCCTCAGTTTTTCCATGCATGCATCTATATGTATGTATTTGAGAGAGGAACATAAATTTAGCCTTAAATAGAGCATTGATTTGATAGATTTTTTGCCTAGTGCTTAAGCTGGCTGGCTGGCAAACAGTAAGAACTCCTACATTGGTAATTTAGGGTGATCATCTATTCCTAAATTACAGTGGAAAGAAAACTAGGTTAATGACTGATTTTCTTGACCATAGATTTTAATTTGACTTCAAATTTGTATTGATTTTGTAACACTTTGCATGTTAAGATGTTTTTTAAATGCCTTAAACAGGCTGCATATTGATTTCAGGCAGGAAGAGGAACGTGGCCGAGTATACAATTACATGAATGCCGTAGAGAGAGATTTGGCAGCTCTGAGACAGGGAATGGGCCTGAGTCGCAGATCATCCACCTCCTCAGAGCCAACTCCTACTGTAAAAACACTCATCAAGTCATTCGACAGTGCCTCCCAAGGTAATTATTTTCAACCAATGTAGTGTCTGTGCTATGTTATATTTTTGGGGTATTTTGACTTGGATGGTTCTAATGGCTTAGCTAATTCAAAGGTAAGTTGTTTTATTGTACCATCATGATTTATAAGTGATGGCTGAAACAAATCAACCTAAACTTGATCTGTTGAACAAGCACAACAGTTTGTTCACTGTGGTTAAGGGCAAGCATTATTCTTTGTTTTCTGTTTTATCTTCACTGCTGCAGTGCCAGTGTTTCGTATGCTAGATGCTTTGATTCAGTGCTCCCATATATGAGAAATACATAAACACACAGTACATAATTGTAGCTGGAATCACAGCTGACTTCAACCTTCCTATTAAGCTGTGTACTTAACGTGCCAAAGTAAGCATTCTAAAAGCTATGGAATAGCTAGAGCCAAGTTAGTTTCTTTTAATAACTTATGTTTTCATAGACAAAGTGCTTATGAAAGTTAAAAATAAGGTCCAACCAACATCAGTATTAGAAGATATAAGGAGTATTTTCTGAAATGAAAGGGATCTCACTGTTGAGACAGTGAAGTTCACTGTAATTTTCTGATTGTGAAAAAAGGTACTGTTGTCCTTCTCTATAGATGAGTAGAATATGGAAACCAAGCATTTCTTCTGAAATGAGAAACAGGTTTTACGTTCGATTGCATGTGAGATGTTGTATGGATTAAAACATTTTCCTCACCAAGCCTTTTGGCCTTAAATTTCACTTATGATAATGCTGTTGTGACCTTCTGAAGTAAAAAGACCTTGCTGGAAGTAGACTATTACCAGAGGGATTTACAGTACCTGTGTTGTGCGTGGCAAATCGATATTTTACACACTTAAAGCCTAAAAATGTAGTATGCTATAGAAGCATCTCTGTACTATTTGGTGATTCTGTAAATAGTTCTATTTCCTTGCATATTTTCTTATTTCATAGGTATTTAGTTTTTAATTTCCTTAAAGTTAACTTAGAAGGTTTTCCAATCTGTTCTTGAATAAGGTTCTTTCTTGCCAGAGTTTAGTAAAACAGTAAATTCCCCCTACCTTCTTTTCACCTTTAATTTTAAGCTGGTATCTGTTGTCTTCAGCACTCATGCCTAATCATGCTGTTTAGGAATCAGATAACTGACTCAACCAGCTCAGTATTTGTCTGTTTTCATACTTATCTAATCATGATATTTATTTAATCCAAAATTTTGGAGACTTACGTAACAGTAGGCCTATATTAGCTATAGACTATGTAGTACTGATGGACTTGGATTGAAAATGAGAAAGGAGAAGCAGGTGACAGTGGATATCTTTCCTGTCTTACTGTCCCCAGAGCCTGCTACCATCTCTTTAATTATTTGGAGATCAGAGAACTAGCAATGCTATCATTTACATCTGCCAAGGTAATAGCATCCTGCACCTTAGCTGTGTCCACCCTGCAGTAAACTTAAATATGTTTTTACCACGGATAATATATTCAAGACAGAAAATGAATGTAATTACAGAGGAGTGAACGTGTAGGCAAACTTCTGAATGATTTTGCAGGTAGTTATTAATTGAAATTTTTAAAGATGTGATCTGGTAAAACCAGTAATGTAAAATACAAGGAGAGTGTTTGCTAAATGCAGCCAGTCAGTCTCCTTGTTCATTGCAAAATGGTGCAATGCTCATGATGGTTTCCTTTCTGTGTTTCTGCTAGTTCCAAGCCCTGCTGCTGCCACAATTCCTCGCACTCCCTTGAGTCCAAGTCCCATGAAAACGCCCCCAGCTGCTGCTGTTTCCCCTATGCAGGTAGGTGTTTTATGACTTTGTGAAGAAGAGCATGTGAAACTACAGCCATTACTATTGTTTGGCTTTGAGGGAACGTAATGATAAAATGCTCCTTCAAGTAAGTAGCTACTAAAATGTTCAGTCTAACAAAAGGGTGTTTCCCCAAGGAAACCTTAGAGAAAATGACACTTAGACAGCTGTATTAGAAATGTAAAAACTCCTTGGTTTTGATACAGATACAGCCCATGTCTCTTCCTTCCTGATCACTGCACCTAGGGTCCACGTGGAAATATCTCCTTAAACTCTTATTTTCTTGTAAGAGGTTATTATAACTTAGGTATGGTTTGTTACATGTCCTGTTTGTATGACATCTGTTTAAGCATTGCAATTGAAGAAAGAGTTACGAAACACTCACGTACTACATGACTTCCTTTGGAGTCCGTCATGTAGAACCATATTGTAAATACAAGATTTGGTGTAATTTGGAAATTCTTGTTAAATATTCCCAACCCTTGCTATTCCTGTAGTACTGAGAAGTCTGCGAGGAAAACTTTATCTACATTCCTTAGTTTTAGACTTGCTGTTTGTCAGTTGTTAGTCCTGTGCCTGGAATGGAAACAGCAGTAATCCCCTTCAGGCAATGGACTCAGATCTGTGCAGAATCTGTCAGCAGTCATCAGTACAAATGTATCCCAAGTTGCATGGGCTTCTGATATCAGACCTGACCAGAGAGGAATGAAATCATTGTAAATTGATTATCTTTGTGCATTTTGTACAGACTGAGAGTTTTGTCCAGTTGCTGATTATACTGTGTATTTTGTGCAGTCCCCTTTGAAGCTTTGTCCATTTATTCAGCTGCTACAGGAGCCTAGGTACATTTAAGATTGCATCATCAGTAATGCTCAGCCTTATAGATCACTGCTGTTTTTATGATCTCACTAGTTGCATGAAGAGAGATTTCAGCAAAAGCAAACAAGCTTAAGGACAAAGATGGGACCAGATTCTTGAAAAAAAGTGTTATGTTTTACTCCTTTAATGTCAGTAATTCTCCTGTTGCCTTCAAGATATTGCTTGAATGACTTTTTGAGAGCTTGTGCTGTGGTTCAGTCACTCCTGACAACACTTTTCTAAATTATTTAAATGTGACATTCTCTGACATGCTTTGTTTCTATTGATCTGTCTCTATATTTCTGTTTATTTCTGTGCTTTTGTAGGAAGAAGCACACTTAATCTCATGTTCTGAAAGGCTAGACTAGAGCTTTGGCAGACAGAAGACTTCTTGACCAAGCCTAAGGCTTATTTAACTTTATTTACCTGAAAATTAACCATGAATCACAATGATGTATTAAAATACTGCAAACTTGCTCAAATTTACTGATCTTATTTTGTTGTACTGTTTGCCAGAATTATTTGAGTCTTGAATTCTGGTATAGAACCAAGTCGTTAATAGCTGGTACTCATTAGTGGGAAACATTGACTGAAAAACAAAGGGGAAGGCATGTAAATGGAAACAGCTTCTATTGTCTCTTTTGATGGTAGTGGTTTTCTTGGAAGTATTTATCCTGAAGGCAACTGGGATTTACGATCTCTGTTATGTAAACTTCATTTAAAGAATATTTTCTGATCAATACCAGTGCTGTTCAGCTATGAGTGCAGAGCACAGCACTGTGTGGGCTGCTGCAGGGAAAGGTGACTCCATCCCAGACAGACCCAACACAGGATCAAAAACAATTTTCATCTTTTCCCTTGCTTCATTTTCATATTACTTCTTTATTTTCTACTCGTCTTCTATGCATTTTTTTTTCTTTTTGCTCTCTTGTAATTGAAAAGCAGTATTTTTATAAGTAGTCACCATGTGAGTTGATGTAGAGGCTCTCTCATCTTACAGAACTCATCTGTGGTTTAAGATCTTGAGTAAAGGTGGAAGAGATAATCTTGGTATGAGTGTTGCCATGCAACATTATTATGCCATATCATGAATCTCAGCTGCTTTTAAATGCAGTCACACGAGAAGTATGAAGTGGGCACCTGCTGAGAAACTGACATCGTTTTGATATCACGATAAGATGGATTGTCTTCCAAAATGATTCTCCAAGCACAGATGCATTGATATGTATGTGCTCTGTGAATGATGCAAATCATTTCATTTTTGTATTGGACTGTGACATGAATTTCCTCAGTCTTCAGAGGTTTTGCTTGGTTTGTTTATTTTCACAGTAATGTGTGCATGGATAAGGGGAGAAATACTTTTTAAAAAAATTTGCGATTGAAAACAAACAAAACCCTTCTCTGGCTTTGTGTTCAAGCCCGTAGTGGAGCCTAGTGGTTATTTACCATAGCTTAGCAATATTGCAAAGCAGCTGGGAAAAAATGTATAAGAAGATTGCTTTTCATAATAGAAAATAACCCTTCTGGCATTGTCCAGATGTTTAGCGAAAAATTTTGCGTCTGGTATTCCGCTAAGAGTGTCCAAAGCAGATGCCTAGAAAGGAGTGTAAGGACAAAGAGGTGTAACTGCCAACTTTGCCGAGTACTTTCTTCTTCAGTTTCGTAGTTGGAAGATCCTTGGAAGCAGACATGGGTTGGCTTCGGATTCCCTGCTCACCAGTGGATGTCCAGCTTTGCCTTGAACACACAAACAGAGTCTAAGCAATTCAGAGTCAGGCTTCCACATTGTAACTACTTAATATGCAAAGAACCATGTTTGTTTTGACATTGCCGTGTGTAGGTACATGGGCATAAATACCTTATTGAAGTACTGACGTACAGAGTGAAGTGCAAAGTACCCATCAGGAATAGGTACTTGAATAGTGGTTGAAGGTCATGTTTCTTTCCATAGCCAATAGCAGATGCAACAATTAAGAGTCAAAATATTTGGAATTAAAGGGATTAATTCATCCTGTCATGATTCTGCCTCAAATTTAGAGTGTCAGATGCTTGTTTTTCACTTTTTTTCTGACCTGTGTGCCTGTTCCTCTTCTGGGGCTGTTACTTGTCTTACAAAAGAAAAAGAAAAAATCGAATGACTAATAGCTAGCTAGCAGAAGCTAAGAATGGCTGTGGGAAAATAACTGTTGATAATCTTAACAACTTTAATTGTATCAGTTACTGTAATTACATTATACAGAGACTAGTACATAAAAACATTTAATTTAACTCCAAACAATTTTCTTCATTACATCCTGTCCAAAGTATTCCTTAAAGGTTCTAGCACTTCCTTCTGCTAGACCTCAGTGTAGGATGAACGGGAATGGGGAACACAGATGGCAAAGCATCTTTTACTAATTTCTTTCCCATTGGTAATTTCCATGGGTAGCCTCAAAAGCATATGATCCCTTTAAACTTTTGATCCTGTTTTATTTAGTGTTGAGGAATCTGGACACTGGTGTAAAGTACAAATGGTGTTTAGCAACTGAACAAGTTTGGGTGTATTTTTAGTTGAAGAAAAAAAGCTAAAAGGGATTGGTAGCATCCATACTTGCTCCATTACACATCAGATGTTTTTTGTAAATGAATGAATGCAAGTCTGCAAATTCAGCAGGTCACTCAAGCAGAAATGTTTTTAATGCTTGTAAAATGTTTCAGAAAAAATTACTCCAAGAGACACTTGCACACTACTACTGCAAAGATACTGCCAAGTGGAACTTGATATGCAAACCTACTGGTTGGATCCTTTTCCTCGAATTTCCCGAGTCACTACGTTACTATTGGTAGTTGTAACAGGAAGATATTTAACAAGGAACTAGCAACAACGAAGTTAAGCCCAGACTGCAGTGTCAACAGGAGCAAAAAGCAGAAAAACAAACAGCTTGTATTATAACGAGGAGACAAGACCAATAAGTAGCAAGTTATCAGTTGAGTAGCACGGTCGTTTTCTGACAATATCCGTAAAGGATGTTTGTTTTTCAGTGATACCTGGAAGCTGAGAAAGTGATAAAGCTCTACGGTGATCCAGCAGTGTGCCTGCTCTCTGTGTACCTTCCTTTCCTGGCCGAGGTTCTATACTGCTCTGCCTTTCTAATGGCAATCCCAAAGCCAGTCAAAACGACGTTTTTTTAACCTCATTAATTATTGTAGTTGTTTCCTTTATTTATATATTGGAAACAAATACTGTCATTTTGATACAGTCCTTAATTAATAAAAATAAATAAAAATTCTAAGAGGGTGAAATGAAATATATAGGTAGTGAAACTTATAGGTAGTGAAATATATAGGTAGTGAAATAGCAATCCTTACAGGAAGCTGTTGTAGGGAGCACTGTGCAAGGCTCACAGTTACTGTCCCTTTTATTTACATGTTTAGAGGAATAATCTGTGGTGTACATGAGGATTTTGATACATCTTAGATTGGATATTAGGAAGAACTTCTTTACTGAACGGGTTGTTAGTCACTGGAATAGGCTGCCCAGGGAAGTGGTTGAGTCACCATCCCTGGAGGTCTTTAAAAGACATTTAGATGTAGAGCTTAGGGATATGGTTTAGTGGAAGATTTGTTAGCGTTAGGTCAGAGGTTGGACTCGGTGATCTTGGAGGTCTCTTCCAACCTAGACTATTCTGTGATAAATTGATTAAATTCTTCACGCTGTGTTTTGTAGTTGAACTCTTAGATGTTGATAGTGGTTTTCTCTATTTGATTTCTAGCACAAAAGCATAATTCTAGTTTGGCCCTAAATGATAAATAAGTAGTCCTGTAATCTTGCCTGTGCTACAGGATGCTGCAAAGTATATAGTGTGAACTTCTGTTTATCACAGTTTTGGATATGTCTGTCTTGCCTACATGATTTGGCATGAGAAACATCTGAGCTTTATTATTTTATGAAGATAAGGCACATTTAACCTTCTCATCTAATCTTGGGCCAGATGGAGAGATGAAAGTTTTCAGGATAAACACATTACTGGACTTACTATGATTAAATATAGGAATCTAATGTAACAGGGTGAATAAAGAATGTAATGTAACTTGCAATAGCCTCTTTGAAATCATTCTTTTTTCAAAAGAAAGCAAAACCAGAAAGCACAAAACCCATCTGTTGACAGTTTCCTTAAGTCTTCAGCACTTGGATATAAGTTTCAGGAAGTGTAGGGGTAATTACTGAATTGTGCAGTTTTTATTTGTGTGGCTTTTTATTTGTGTGATAGTAAAAAGCTTATTTCAGTGTTATCCGGTGGTTATTAAATTGTGTGCAAGATGCATCTGTGATCACACACTTGCACTTCAAGCTGCCAGAAGCTATGAATTGCTAAACATTTTTATGTAAAATTTGAAAAGACGATGTTAAGAAGATGATTTGTGCAGCTTTCCTAGCAATAGTTAAAGCCGAGGGCAATGATACTTCTCATTGAGAGTGAGAGGGAAAGCCTTCATTAACCAGTCCCCACGGTGAACCATGTCGTAAAAAAAATAGAACAAATTTCTAACAATGGTGTGGACAAATGAAAAATGATATTTTGTTTTATTTTTCCCCCTTGGAAAGAATATTTAGAAGTTGTATTTTGTAGAGGGTTTGTTTTCTTCTGCTTGGTTTATATGTAGCAAATTGTTTGACACAAGGATTTTTCTGTTTCAGAGGCATTCCATAAGTGGACCTATCTCCACTTCAAAACCCCTTGCTACACTGACAGACAAAAGACCAAGTTACGCTGAAATCCCTGTACAAGGTATTCATTCAAGTTCATTTCAACTTCTCAGCAATGCTAGTAATTTTTCTATTTCATGTAATATTCAGATCATTATCATATTAGGTGCTTCTTAAGCAAAATATTTTGACTTTTAAATGCAAAATAAGAAATGTTTTTATTACTTTTTCATCACAAATGGTGACGTATCTAAAAGATCGTTTTTTGAGTTTTCAATAAAACCACAATTACATCCTAATAACTGGGCATTAATATGCTTTAAGGTGTGTATATAAACTGAGATCGCTTGCAAAATCAAGACAAGATGCTTTTAAGGATATATCATGCTGCTGCTTTCTAGATTTTAAAAATACACACCTCTGGGGCTTCATTATGTGTTGTGGTTTGTGTGTGTGTGTGTGTTTCAAACCAGGATGATAGTTGTCGTATTGCATGTGAATAACAAAATATAAACTAATTAAGTATTGAATCTTCAGGAGCCAGGTGAAAAATGGAATGGAATTGAGTGTTGATTTATCTGTTTTCCAATATTTCCCTGTTGTGTGAACTTTGTTTTGTCTCTGAAAATGTTCACAATGTGCTCTTCCTGTGAGAGTGAATGGCTATCATATGTTGGGCGTAGCTCTCTGATTTATGCCTGTTTTATTTTTTTTTTATTTTTTTGTAGATGTTTCTTAAGATAATACCCAAATGACTCCAGACTGAATATTTCCTCTCAGTTTGGTATTCCTGAAGTCTGATGTTTTATAAAGGGTGCTTTTTTTCTTTTGGTAGTATTTCATAATAGTCCGTACGTGCCAGATTTCCTTCTTGCTTTTGTTGAATGCATATTGAGGTTTTGTTCAATACAGCTGGAGTTTTAATTTTAGAAATGTTGATATTTTTAGTAATATTGAACTGCCTTTCCAAGAAGATAGTTTAGGATTCTTTAATTGTTACAGAGTTCATGGGTAGACATAAGCTTAAACACAAAATCAGTGGCATGCTTTATGTAGTTGCTGTGTTTTCATTACTATTAGTTAAACATAGGAGCAGGAAAGCGTTCCGATAGAGAATGTGTCTGACAGAATTCCTGTTTACGTGTGTGTGTGTGTGTGTGTGTGTATATAAAAGCAATGTATGTTCCTTATGTCATGTTTTCAACTAGTGAAGTGGGTTTAACATTTTATTTTGAATCCTCGTTCACCTTTTTCATATTTTTGTATTCAAATTGCTGCCTTGTAATTGTTTCTACAGCAACATGAGTATGTAAAATTTATGCATAAAGTTTAAAAGTTTTATTTGAAGGAATATTAATTTTAAATGGTAACTAACAAAAGCTAGTTTTGATTAAATGCTACATAAAATTAGTTTTGCTGAAGTTTGGTTCAGCCTTCTGACGAGTAAAATCAGTCTTTCCCTATGAAAAGTGAAGGCGCCTTTTTGACCCCAGTTCATGGGAAAGTCAGGAAAGCAAGTTTTTATTTTTTTAAAAAAAAAAAAAAAGTTACCAAACAGACCAAAAAAGGGGGGTAGGATGACACAGAACCAAACAGTTCACGACAGGGACAAACCAATCTGCTTTACCACTCCAAACTGAATGGCATATCAGACATTTTTTCCAGTGTGCTAAATGGGGAATCCTTGCTTGGACATTGGGTTTTACAACTTTTTTTTTTTTAATAGAACAGGGCAACTGTGAGAGAAGCCGTACTGAAAAAGGAATAAAAAGGTCATGATGTGTTTGTAGTGAACTTCATTGGTAATGAGCAAATTTTAAGCCTTTTCTTTCATACAGATAAAATCTATTGCTCTCACTAAAGCAACCAAACTCAGGCATTGGTAGGCAATATTTGTGATGCATACCTAAAATGTCTTTCTTGAACTGCAATCTTTGCTAATGGTGTTCTGTCTTCGTTTTCTCTGTCTAGAACATTTGTTGAGAACGTCTTCTACCAGCAGACCAGCATCTTTGCCAAGAGTACCTGCTATGGAAAGTGCCAAATCTATTTCGGGTAATACCACGTTTTCTAGACTAATAAAATTAGGAACTCTCAATTCAGTGCTGTACTTAAAGATGTATTTTACTTTGTCAAGAGAGACCTTTTGTTTTCAGACCATTAAGGTCTTGTGAAAAGATTGTTTGGATATTTAGAACGGCTTACTTTTCAGTGTTTGAGTTTTCTGTTGAAGTATGCGAGGAAAGAGTTAAGTCTGATGGTTTAATAAATAAATGTAACTTCATTGCATCAAGTGGAACAGATTTTTTTTTTAATTGCATTTCTAGTGTCCTAATTGATGAAATAGAAATTTGCACCAAGATACTATACTGTATTGTTGAGTGTGAATCATGCAGCAACAGCTAACTTGCATGTTCCAAGAAACTCTACCTGGCTGTTACCTCTGACTGCTTGAATGTAGATTTTTTTTTTTTTTTTTTTTTTTAAAGAGGGCGAGGGAGACGGAGAAGCATATTGTCCATCTCCAACTGAGCTATTCCATTTTTGTTTGTGAGAAGAAGTATTTTCAATGGGTGGAGAAGGTCTCTCCTTTAAAATTGGAGGCGCATTATTCTTTTTAGGTAACAAAAGTATATTTGTATGTTACCTAATGCGTGTTAAATATTTTCCCATGTTATCTAGCAAAACTTCTACCCCTTCTGTAGGACAAAAGAATGTTTGCAGTAAATCATTTTACAATAGTCTATTTGGTGACTGGCAGAACCTACAAATATTTCCAGTTTTTACTCTTGGTGGTTTCTGCGTTTTGCTGTTAACTGTTTTTTTTTGTTGTTGTTTGTTTTTTAAGAATTGAAAAATACAAGTTTAAAAAGGCTTCTAGAGACAAATGTTTAAGATCTGTAGCACAAATAGTGGGATAATGTGAAAATGATACTTCCTATTAAACTAGGCAGAACTGATTTGAGAGGCATATATATGTGTATATACATATTTTAAAAAAAAAACAAGCCTATATTTGAATAAATGGTTTCAGGGGAAAAAAGTGGTTTAGCTCATTTTGATTTATGCTGAAAACCTCCACCCAAAACAATTTTTCTCAACTTCTTGTGTCTGGTATTTATGAACTAATTTACTTGCCATAAGTCATTAGAAAATAAGTCTCTGAAATATGTGGGGAGTTACTGTTAACTGGGACCTCTTCCATGTAGAGAAAACATGACCATTCTACAGAATGTAATGCTTGCTCTTTTTTTTTTTTTTTTTTGACAAAAATATTTTGTCCTGTGATTAAAAAAAAACAAAACTGATTTTCCTCTGTGGAGTGTTGTTGGGTGGTCTCAGGTCAATCTTTAATTTGCCTGCTGGTATTCAATTCAAGTCCAGAGCATCAAGTAGATGTCAATTCTTGATTAAAATTAAATGGAAACAAAGCAGCTATTAGCTAAATTATTTTTTTCTTAGCTACGTAACTGCATGGGCTAGAGAAAAAGTGTATGGTTTGATGTTAAAATTTATTTTCATTCATGAAGTCTTCCAAATGGATGTAATGAAATATCATAATACCATTAGATGTGTTCATTGAATTTTCTTATGATACAGCCTGTATGTCAAAACAAAATGTTGGTAGTGTACTTGAAATACTTGATACTCCTTAAGTGGTAAGTACCAAGAAAAATGTCAAAGACTAGGACTGTATATGGATTTCCTTTCATGGTTTCTGAACTAACACTTGTTAGAGAGCACGAGTAAGTTCAAAAGGTTTTATGTTTGCAAATGATCAATATATGGATGTTTTTCACTGTATAGTGTCTCGAAGAAGTAGTGAAGAAATCAAACGGGATATCAGTGCACCTGATGGAGCATCTCCAGCATCTCTCATGGCGATGGGTACCACATCCCCACAGCTATCACTCTCATCTTCCCCTACAGCATCAGTGACCCCTACAACCAGAAGTCGAATAAGGTAAAAGCCCTTTTCTGTTATACACCAAAAAGTGTTAATTTCATAGCTGTTTGCATATATCTAGGATATAGTGTTGGCACCAAGACTGCAGATTTTACTGCCACCCATGCAACAACAATCTTTGGAAACAAAGTGCTCCCTGCAGTTCAGTATCCTTTTTAGAGCTTATATGGTCAATGCCACGATTTTATGCTCCACTAGAAAACCAAACTAAATAATGTCACTAAATAATAACATCACATAAGTTAAATATACCATGAAACCAAATCCAAGAAGTGAGCTACAGCGAATTGTAAAAGCCTTCCAGAGTGGCTTGGACTTGGAGAGAATGCGATAAACTTTAAATTTAGTAATCATAGCTGAGGACAAAAAGCAGTATGTATGACTGAGTCTTAATTCCAGACACTTCTGAACAGTCAGGACTGAATGGGCCTGTGTTGTTTGTACCATACTTGAAATCATAATTTAAACCGCAGTAAGAATGGCCAGGCACCACCTCTCTTATTAGTATGATAAAAAGATAAACTGTTACATATAGGAAAAGGTTTAAATTTATCAACGTTATCAGTTACCTTCAAAGTATTTAAGCCTTATGTTTTGCAAGTGAAGTATGTACATAGTCTTGCCTCTTAGATTCAGAAACTGACAGACAAAAGTAAAATGACTTTTTCAAGCCTATTTGACACAGAACTTCTTGAGAGTTTTTGTACTGCAGAATCATTAAATCCTTAATGTTCTGAGACATTACAATATGTAATAATTACATTATAAAATTGTGAAGTTATTTACAGCTGTGGATGATATTGAAAATGTTTTCCTGAAATCAGTTGCAATGTGTCTGTGTTGATCTTTTCACTGTGCAGAAATTAAATTGAGTTTGGATCTGTGGTTACCTTATCAGCAGTAACATATATTGTGTATCTTAGCACTTAAATGTAGACCAAGAACATGCAGAAATAAAAAAGACTAAAAGACCTGTATATGAGCTTTGAACTGGTAGCATAAAATTGCATTGATGTCAGTCTGCAGACTGTAGCATTTATGTGGCATTTCAGGATGTAATGGTACAGTTATAATCTTGATAATAAGCTGCCCAAGCACCGCCTGAAATGCCAAGCCCTACAACAGGAGGAGCAGTGCACAGTGCAGCGGTGGGTGCGTAGAGATGAATGGGCTCTCTGGAACACTGCTCACAGTGCCGCTGCTGGACTTGAGTGTGTTTTTGTGATTGAGTTTCTCTTTTTTTCCCCTACCTTTTTCTGAAAGTCGTGGTAAAATAAACAGTTATTGCTATAGTTCACTAAAACAAATATTTGAAGTTTACTGTTCCTGTTCTAGTTGAATCTTTATTGGCTCTGTTGATTTCGAATTAAGTTAACCTAACACACTAACTTATAAGATTTATATGTCAAACTATTTTTCATTGTCTCCATACAACATATGCTAATTTATTTCCTTTAGCTGTGTTTTCATAACTGAGAGAACTTGATATAAACCACGTGCATTACTGGAATTTGAGAACAGGCTGTACAGCTTCTCCGTGGCTAAACAGTATGGGTTAGCATAGAGAAGGAGCTTGAAATTTGAGGCCTAATAGGTTGTCCCAAAGCTCTGTGCTGAAGTTCTCATAGTGTTGCATAATCTTTGTTGTAGATTAAATATGCAGTCCCATCATTAGTTTTGATGACCTTCTTTGACCTCCTCTGAGCCTGGACTTCAGTAAGGCCTTTGACATGTCCCCTGTAGATCCTCAGGGAAGAGCGGTTGATGTTTGGGCTAGGTGTGCAGACAGTGAGGTGGGTTACAAAATGGCTGAACGGCTGGGCCCGGAGAGTGGTGGTCAGCGGCTTAGGGTATACTTGGAGGCCAGTTACTAGTGGAGTACCCCAGAGGTCAGTACTGGGTCCAGTTCTGTTTGCCATCTTCATTAATGGTCTGGATGATGGAGCAGAGTACACCTTCAGCAAGTCTGTGGATGACACAAAATCAGAAGTGGCTGATGTGCCAGAGGGTTGTGCTGCAATCCAGAGGACTTTGACAGGCTGGAGGAATGAGCTGAAATAATATATATTTATTTATTTTAATCTATGTGCTCATTTCTGAAGCCTAGTTAAGAGAGGTTTCTAATACAAGACTCAAGTGGAAGAAATGGTCTACCTGGATATGATCATTCTTGCCTTCTCCAGTCTTGCCTTCAAGAAGAAATGACTTAAGACAATTTGATACTGGAGGTGAAATGAATTGATTTCTTTATTGAAATGAGCATTATTTAAAAAAAAAAAAAAAAAAAAGAATCATTATTGTGCCAATGTATCAAATAGCAGACCAACCTAGCAGATCTGCCCCCACCTTTTTGAGAACTCCAGTTCTCAGGCAAATGCTCTGTTAATAACAATGTGCAGCTAATATGCAAACTTGTTGTTTCAAGGTGACATTTGTAATCAGCCATGAAATGCAGAAGAGATAGCATCAGTTTATTCTCTTTCTAAATACAAAATAAAGTCACTAGAGTTAGCTTAATGGTTCAAGCTGGAACTTGACATGTGAATTGAATTTTCTAAACTCTTAAGAAAACATCATTGAGAATTAAATACCTAGAAAAAAGCTTAGTGTGGGGAAAAAAAAAAAAAAAGATTTGCTAATGAAAGAATTTCTCCAAAATAATTCTTAAGTCTACAGGTATTTGTGTATTCCGTTTTTCACTCAGTAATGCTGCACCTTACTACTTTCACTGACATTTTTTTTTTTAACTTTGCAACATGTATTTCTGTTGTCTAAGATTAGTTACTAGCTATAAGTTGTGCTTCTTCATTGTTACTAGGGAAGAAAGGAAGGATCCCTTGTCTGCCCTAGCAAGAGAATATGGAGGATCCAAGAGAAATGCCTTGCTGAAGTGGTGCCAGAAAAAAACAGAAGGCTATCAGGTAACTGCAGAGTTGTTTAACATAGCATACTTGTAGCTGCAACAAATTAGAAGCTGCCAATAGCATAAGCCAGCTTGCTCCACAGTTGACTGCATAGATTGCAATGGCACTGGTATGTACTGTACTCTCTTCTTGGAACACATGCTACAAGTCCTAACCTAACTAACATTAATAGCTCCTTAGTCACTTTGCTCCCCGTTGTTAATGATTTTTTTTCTTAAGGGGGCAGCTGGCCTCCTATTGAGGCACTTCACAACAGCCTTTTACAGATTGCACTTTGGAAACTGTAACTTTCAGCTACAGTTGGAACTTCAGCATTTTAAATGTTACTGTCTCCCAAATGCAGGTATAGTAACGTTTCTTGGATTTTAGAAAGATTTTTTTTTTGAAAGGTAATTAGTCTGGTTGTATTTGGACCTGTCAGTGTGCTCCCATTTAGCCTCTATTTAGGGACAGTTTGTTTTGCGAAGGTTGCATTGTCTTGCATTTTGTACTTGGCTTTCTAGTGCAGTTCCAGATTTTTTTTCAATTGGTCCAAATGTTATCAGAACCCGAAAGAAGTAACGAGATAACTATCCAGAGTTCTCCTGATTACATTATTTTTTCAAAAGAATAGTGGCTTCAGCAAACTAAACCAGGATGTTAATAGTCTGACCGTGATGTATTTGTTTGGTTAACTTGTATTGAAAGTGGTTGGAATTCCCAACACAATCCTCAGTTTAAGAACTTTACTCTTTCCATGACTTGAGACTCACAATGCAGGAGGAAGTTCAGAGCCGCATAACAGGATGATCGCCCATCCATAGGAAAAGTCGTCTTTCAGTACAATGGAGACGCTTGTGGTATAATCCCTCCCCCCTCTTCCTCTGGCACGTCTAGTGCTAAACTGTGCTATTTCTGAGGATAAGCTTCTTTGTGAAAAGAGCCTTCTCCTTCCCCACATTTCAAAAAAGGCAGGATGTTATATTTCTGTATAAATCCTGTAAAACAGAATGCAACAATATTTTCCCATAGTGTCTTGAAATGAAGTACAAGTTTGACATCTTCCTTACCTAATTAGGAAAAGTAATAGAAAAAAAATCCAAATTTTTAATTCTATAGCTGTGTGCACTTACAAGAGGGTTTTTTGTTTGTGTGTAGATTGCTGCTTAAAACTCCTCTTCTTGAATTTTATAGATGCTGGTAGAAGAACAGGTTTTGACGTTTATGGTACTTGCTTCAACCAATGTTATATTGTTCACTGATTGTCACTACTGGAAACCATAGCATATAACGTCTGTAGAACTAATGTATGCCTTCTTTTGAAGAAGTAGGATAATACAAGGAGGTTATGTGTCATTAGTTTTTGGAGAAGAATTTCTTCCACTTTAAGCATACTCATTGTTCGTCTTTGTTGCACGGAATTTTTTTTTTTTCAGCATCACCTGAATTTCAGTTCTGATTGAAATCATGTAAGTGGTGTTCTAATGTTAAAAATACATCTGACATTGTATTCTTTCTGAATAGTGATTATCCAGCCTTTTGACATCTCAAAAACATCAGCAGTACCGGATCTATTTTTGGAAATAGAAGCTTTGACTTTTGTGTTAAAAGTGTGGATTCAAAAGTGATAGGCAGTAAACAGGCATCAGATTAACGAACATCTCCCTTCCTCATTCAATTCTGGTTCTCTTCCTCCTTCCCTCTCCCCCAGATATTCCCAGGGTACCTTTTCACACCTCCAGCTCCTCCTAGTGTCCTATACTCTGTGACAATCCCTTTTATACCCAGCATTTCCCATCGGTGCCACTTCTTCTGCCTTTCTCCTATGTCACCGGTTGCTTTTGTTTGGGTTGCCGTCTGGGCAGGAGCCAGCACGTGCTTGTCAGGGCTACCTGCACGCTGGCTACCTGCTGGCGCCTGGCTCTGAGCTGCCACGTGAGCCAGAGGGCACAGAGGAGTCCTCAATGTCCCTGCCTCTGTTCTCTAGGAATAGCTGTAGGTCCAGATTTTAGCTAGTTACCAGATTCCAGCTAGTTATAAAAACAGCGTTACAGACTCAACTTGCACCTGTTTTTCATTTAACAAGTTCTAAAATGACCTGGAAGAATTTAACCCTGATTCTGAGGGGGAGTATGGGGATGTAGAAGGGGGTGGGGGAGTAAAAGGGAGTCCTGGAAGGCTTTTGTTTCTGCATGCTATTAATGGGACAAAACTGACAACAGAATTATCTCAATGGTTTAAATGCATATTAGTAGTCTTATTAAATCGATAAGGAAAACTCAGCTTTGTAAGCCAGTATCTTGAGTATGTCTTTGCACCCATGGAGAGCTGTGTTTATGTCTTCATTAGTTGTCAACTACAAACACTTCAGTTTTGTTTTCTCAGTCTCATCTGGAGACTGTCTCACGGGTGTAGTTTTCTCTGCATATGTGTATTTAAAATTGTATTATGCATCGTATTATGCGCTGGATGTTGGAAAACAGTTGAATAGGCTAACAAGTAGTAATCAAATAGATATAAATCTTAATTAAAAAAAAAAAGCTTAAAGTGTACAGAGTTATGGGTGAGCTGCCAGTTGCTTAAAATTTTAGAAACAAGGTGTGATATAGTTGGCTTACCATTATTAATGAGCTGCAGCATATGATTAAACGTTATTCTCTTTGAAGACAAGCTGTAGTTCTTGAGCCGCTTTTTATTCCAGTTGTTGAAAATCCAAATGGGGAGAAAGGAACCATCCCAAGTCTCTACTGTTTCATAGACAGAAGGTTTCCTGTATCCATAAGATACTTTTGGAGATAGAGTACTATTTAATTGCTTGCAGCAACCAGTATTTTTTTGTCTGCTCAAATAAAAAGAAAGAATTACTTCTGCTCTCCTCTCCCTCCAGGAAATTATATTTAATCAGAAGTCTTAAGTATCTGTTTTAGAAGCCTGAAATTTTGTGAACACTAAATAATTCAAAGACGATAGCATTGTGGAGCTCTTATTTCAGCCAATTTTAGTGGGAAGATTTTTTTAAGCCTTTCATACACATTCACAGACTTTTATGCCAAACTCTACTTTCCACTTCTGACAAGCACATAGTTCCACATATGACTTTTTAAAGCAATCATAATGCATTCACTAAGGTGAAAAACTTAAGATTAAAATAATAATAATAAATTACCAAATTGTGCAGTTTTCTTGATAGATTCAAGCAAATTCAGAAGGAAATTGATTGATAGAAAGGTTTTAGTCGTGAAATAATATTTATCTGTATTTCCAAACCTAGCATTCTTTTGGGGAGTGCCCCAATAAAGGTTGAAACAGCCACTGAGAACAAGAAATTCTTCCTGATGTAAGAAACTGTATGACTTTCTCTGATATTGTTGTTTTTAATACACATGCAGTCTGAATGCTGTTTGCAAGCAAGAATGCTCCTTGTTGCTTTGCTTTGAGACTGGCAGTCTGCAGAAGGTCACTGCAGAGCTAGCAGCAGGCAGGTTCCCTGACAACTGTTATCTAGAGGCTGTTCAGTCCAGGCAGCGTTGCACTCAGTAAGATAGTGTGAGTTTAATTCAGGACTCAACAGATCCCATAGCCATGAAAGAGGAGAGTTGGTCTCTTAAGATAAGGTGTGTGTGTGTGTGTGTTTTTTTTGTTTGTTTGTTTGTTTTTTTTAGCACATAGATAAAGGAACAGCGAATCCCCATTAGTTTTCAGATGAAGAGGGCACAGAATACTTGAAATTTGATCGTGTGTTAGCTTTATTCAGGGCCTGACATACGGATTCAGAGTTCAGTGCCAAGTGCTGCATTTTCCAGAGAGAAGAGAATCCTCCTGGCTCCTCTAAAATATGTGTAGTGTCATAAAACTGTCATAAATTCCAGATATCTTCAAAGCACAACACAATCCCATCCAGCTGTTACAGAGCATTTACCCTAGCTGAAACACAGCTACTTTCATTTTGAGTACATAACTAATAAAAGTCCAAAAAAGGATGTGAGCATGCATGTTTCATGTTAAGAATGGGACCAATAAACAGGATACACACATCCTTTACCCATTCTTATCTACAGCAATATTTCACTTTTTTCCATTTTTGTCAGCATTCTGAGAGAGGATTCACTTCCAGAAGTCTAACACAAAAGAACAATTGTCACAAGGTTGCTGCAAGTATATACCAAAAAAAAAAAAAAAAAAGCTTTTAAGTTTTCCATGCCTTCTAATGACAGATGCACTGAAAGATATCCATAAGGTAGCCTTGAAGTACCTGTCCTTTAATTATTGGAATGATGCCTTTTCTGGGAAGACCACCTAAATTTTGTAACCTGTACAGATCAAATCACGTCTTACCAAAAAAAAAGCCACACTTTTTATCCACATGACAGCAATTAAAAAAAAAAAAAAAAAAAGTAGTTTAGTACTTTAAATATTCTGGTGACATACAGAATTTAGTGACACTACTGCACTTGGTCACCATAGGATAATTACCTGTTGAAATGATTGTGTGCACTGAGTACATCTGATTGGAGCCCTTATTAAAAGATCGTTGCTTGGTCTGGAAGGTATAAAATTGTTTGTAGACTAATACTATTAAAGACTGTTAAATTTAGTCAATATGTTAGGATTCGGGGATTTCTTGGTCACTTTTAAAATGAAATTGGCTGTGTAGAAGGATATGAGTTTGACTTTCCAGAGGTGATTACTGTGGGACCAAATTGAGGTAGTTTAGGTGAATTATGTTAGAAATGGGACTTTAACTCGGTTAACTCAGTGTTCTTGGCCTTTATTGCTGTAGCAGGCTATGTAACATGAAATTGCTGATAGGTATCTGTAGTTGTAAATACACTTCATTTTTGAAATTGAAACTTCATTTTTAAAATGAGGTTTCATCCCTGCCCACGGCAGGGGGATTGGAATAGATGACCTTTAAGGTCCCTTCCAACCCAAACCATTCTGTGATACTATGAAAATAAGTTGAACACTTGCTTTGGAAAGAGCACCATCTCTGTAAACCTGGAGAAATATCTGATATGGGGGGGTGGAAGATTTCTTGACAACTGAATGATACCTGTCTTCCACCTAATTAAATTATGTTCCTTATTTCTGTCCTGTAGAGGGGAAAGAAACAGGTGATTAGTATATCAAAAGATCATCTATTCAGTGTGCATCAATCAAAAGAATTATTTTATTATTTTCTTATATGCACATGCCTTGTTTTCTTCACCTCAATTTCATGGAAGAAAGCAAAGGCTTACGATTCTACCCAAGGCTAAGATTTGGCAGGTTATTTTTGGAATTAGTGTTTTGCTTCCATTGAGGATAAGTTGCAAATGGGCTGGTTGGAACAAGCATGCAGGTGATCTTCAGGTAGTTGTATGGTTTATTGTTCAGTTACAGTACCAGGTGTTCTTGCTGATGAATATCCCAAAGAGGGGAGAACAAAACAAAAATGGATTATCATAGGGTGTACTTAGGATTTCAGCCACGTAATGACCCTAGATTTCAACAATTAATCCAGAACAGTAGTTAGTTTAATCATTCAAACATGATAATAATGCAAACCTCTTATATTCTGTGTGTTTTGTATATTTGTAGTGATAGAGCAGTGTGATTATGAATCCATGTGTATCTAATGTTATGTTGAATGCACCTTTCAGTTAAGAAATGTTTTTGCTATTTCATTTCAAATAGTAAATGTAGAGTAACAAAATTAAAGGTAGAAGATGCTTCAGATTGATTTTTTTAAAAATCTTTTCTTTTATACACGTCTTTATAGACACCAGTATTATATTCTACTCAAACTCTTCTGTTGACTTTTAAAGAAGCACAGAAAAGAGGACAAGATGCTGTGCACATGAAAGCCTATGCTGAAGTAATGATTCCAGGGTGTGCATGCATTCCCTGGTGCTGTCTGGTTGATTCATCAAAGCAGTCAGGCTGCCAAAACGCTTCTCTCCTTGGTTTAAGCTGTGATGCTTTAGCCAAAAATTATTGAATTAAGGAAGTATATACTTCCTTTTTCTGTTTGGTTTGGATTCTGATACAAGAGAAATGTCAGCTTGTTAGACTTAATTATGACAAAATTTAGAGCGAATTATGGAGCTGTCTTTATCTCTGTAAATGCTTCAAATGTTAATGTCTGAAGCTATTATTGTTATTATTATTATTTTTTTTTGAGGACGACTGCTCCTTTTATGGTCCTTTTTTGTGCCAAAATTGAAAAATAACATGTCTTGGTATGGAAAGAAACATTAACAGTAGATATTTAAGGCTCTTGATGGCTTATTTTTGCCATTTACTGCTGCCTTAGAGCTGGAAATGAAGAGTCAGTGGTCGGGACTGCTATTGAGTCTACTCCAGAAATACTTGCACAGTGTCACCTACTGCCAGAAGTACTGACAGCCATAACTCTAATCCGGGATTTGGGAATCAGTACAGCAAACAGTTTCACTGATTGTAAGACAGTCGAATTTTTGTAAGACAGTCGAATTTGTCTAATGTGGTGCCGGGTCCAGCAAACAAAACCAGGGAGTTAGCAGTAGTCTGCAAATCCCAGTCTTCTACTCAGCACTTGCAGTCAGGCTTTCGCTGTCTGTAGCCTCAAGCCCGGTGACAAGCTGAGTCCAATGCTAGTATCAGAAACAGGCCCTGGTCGGAGTGACACCAAGTAAGAAAGGGAAGTCTTCAAGACTTGGTTTCCAGATGATGGGTTCTGTGGTGTGCTGTGCTGTACCGCCTGCAGAAGGTACAGCTGAAGGACAGTGGGAGCAGGATGCACTGCTGGTCACACTGCTACGCAGCACCAGAGTTATCTTCCCTCCAACGTGAGCTGATCTACCTGCTTTAGAAGAAGCCATCTGGTAGGGGTAGACCCAACTGTTCCCAGTGTAAGAGCCTTGCCTGCCTAACCCTGGTGCTGACGATGGGCTGAGCCTTCCCCTGAGAGACATGGTGATTTAGGCTCAGGGGAGAAGTCTGGTTGCAGCCCTCGTTTTCCATTGGCACGTGCAGTCACAAAGACTTTTCCAAGGTGAGCTTTGGCACGGGGTGAGCGGGAACAGACATCCTCTCCCCAGTGGAAAAGCCAACCCTACCTGAGGGGAAGATGGATGAAACTTAGAGTGAGCACAGCTCAGACAACTATCGCTGCTTCCCTAAAGTCTGCAGAGTACCTGGCACAAGGTTCAGGGCACTGCTGCGAGCCTGTAAGTACAGGTGTCCTGTGCTGTGGTGTTGGGAAGGGTCAGCGGCTGGTAGGAGATGGATGATGGATGTCTCCAGTAGCACGTTTTGTAACTGGGAGGCGCTACGAGATGCTGTTCCACTGCCCCTACTAAACGAAGGGTGATGCTGACTGATACCATGGAAAGGCTGCAAGGAAAATACACTCTAGAAAGTCTTCTGAAAGCTTAATGGGAAGACCTATTTAATAGTTTACCTCTGTGTTTTTATGGATGCTCTTTTTTTGTGTGTGTCTTTAAAAGCTTTTAAAAGCTTTTTAATAGTAATTTTCTGCCATGGTAAAAAGCCTGCCAAGGTCTGTAAAATTAAACCTCAAATCTTGTTTTAATGGTTTAAAATATTACAGTACAGAATCATATTAATGTTTTTGCTTTCTCAGCCCACTTATTTCATTAACTAATACAACAGAGACATAGACACATGGTTTTATTTTCTGTACGTCCTAACTCATTTGCGAGCCAGCCTGAGTTTGGATGTGGGAACATCCTTTACTGTGCAGAGCAGGGGCTGGAGAAATAGTTGCTATGCGGTATGCTTCTCTGGCCAAATTGTAATATTTGTAGTTCAGGGAGATTGAAGACAGATGTGGGTATGTCCGCTGAAGAGATAATTAAGGAAACTTTGTCCTTAATTTGTAACTATAAGTTAGAAACCATGGTTTCTATAGCTTTTTTAGCAGCAACATTTTCGGGGGGGGGGAGGGGGGGGAGTTAAATCAGGATCATAGTTGTTATTTGTATCTTGCATTAAAAAATACTTTCTCTGATTGTAAAAAAGCCTGTATTTTTAATTTAGGGGGAAAAACCCCAATAGGACAATTTCAAAATTATTATTACACTGGTTAAAAAATATTTTAGAATTGCAGATTCTAGAAAAGTCATAGGTTGGGTGAGCTGTTTGGCTGATGTACAGCACCCTGTTGAGCAGTCCTGAATGTTTCTAGTGAGAGAGGTTCCTCCATTCTCTGGGCACGCTATTCTGAAGTTTAGTTGTTTTATGCTGAACACCTTTTTCTTACAGCCAGAGAGAATTTCCTTGGAAGCAAACTGTGCCTATCTCCTCTTGTCCTGTCACCGTGCAGCCATGGGAAGATGGTAGCTCCATCTTCTCTATAATGCCTTGGAAGAGTGATCACTTTTCTTCTTCAGGCTGAGTAAATCTGCTTCCTTACACCTTTCTTCATCAGTCAAGTTCCTCAACCTTGTAATCATCTTGGTAACCCTCTGCTGGACATTCTTTAATTTCTCAATGACTGTTTGGAGCTGGGGGGACAAAATTCTGTCCAGCACTCCAGGTATATTCTGACAAGGGCCCAGTAGAGTGTAATAATCCCATCCCTCAGCCTTAGTGATGCAGCTCAGGACATGGCTCACCTTCATTGCTGCACTCTGCTGACTCATCTTCAAATTCAGTTCATTTACGGTTAAACCACTATCATATTCCAACCTAAGTTGATGGACCATTTTGTTCCTATTACATTTTCAACCTTATTTCAGGAAGATTTTTCTTGCCTTTTTTTTTTTTTTGTGAGCACAAGGGAATTTTATTTCATTTATTTCATTATTTCATTTATGTTGACTTCTGCTACTGTGCTCTTAGCTTCTTAACAGGATCTTGAGTCACGCTTGAAATGTCTTTGGTTGTGGGTCCACCAGCATGTTCCTTTGCCATTGGTTGTTCTCCCACTTTGTCAGAGCTGTTGGGTGGACTATAGCATTTGGTCTGTTTGATTACTTGAAATGTTATATTCTTGCTTATACTTTGTCTCTCGGAAAAAAAAAAAAACTCCTGTAACTCAATTTGCCATTCCTGGTTGGCACATGTCTTCTGCGGATCTTCTTATCACAACAGCTTGTTGCGTAACTCTTTGTTAGAATTGCTTTTTGTGAAAAATCTCTCTGTAATACTAGAAGTGATTTCACTCCCATGCTAAGTGTTAAAAGTTAATGGACAAGGACTGATAAAACCCCTCCTGGTTCGCCTCTCTCCAACAAGGCTTATTCCTCATTTGACAATTTATCTGAAAGTATGCCCTTCAATTGCTTTAATATTTTGTGGTCTGAAATGGCTTGAAGAAAAATTCCGGACTAGATTCCAGCAGAATTCTCTTAATAGAGCCAATTACTTAATAAAAGCAGTAACAAAAAAGAAATTATATCAGAGATCTTAGGCTGATGTTCTGTTTACCGTCAAGTCTTTGAGAAATAAGAGCTTAATGCAAGATTGATTTCATTATACTGACCAAGCTTTTTGAAAAAACCACAAGTAGTTAAAAGCATTTGGGAAATAAAATTATGCTGTATTTAAAAGTGCCAGTTATTTGCTCAAAGCTCTATGTAAAAGATTAAATTTTAAGTTTGTCCAGTTTCTAGATTTGTGCCTGACCAATATAACAATTTTTCAGTCTAAGAGGTAATAATCATGCATAATGCTCGGAGCAATTGGAAACAGAAGCCAGTCCCTTTTAATTGTTTCCTTCCGTTGTATTTAATTCAGCTTCTCTGGATACATTAAGATTCTTGGATGATGGATTTGTTTTCTGCTTGTTGTCTTAATAAAAGCTGGACCCTACAGGAAGATTTAGGAAAATGGGGTTTTCCAAGTTCCTCTTGAGTACCAACCAAACTTGCATGTGAACTTTTTAAAATAGCCTCTTTTTCTCTAATGTTTATTTTCAGAATTTAACATTCTGTGGATGTTAATAGTATTTGAAGTGATACTTTGCTTATACAGCTATAATGTTTAAGGAAAAATGAATTTCTCTTAGTTTCATTTGCTATTTTCAGTGCAACTTTGTCCTGTTTTCTCACTCGTGTGGGGGTGAGTAAACATACAGAGCTCTTTAAAAACAAAACAAAACAAACAAACAAACAAAAAGTCTTGAGTTTGGAGCTGAGCTCTCCTCCTGTTTTTTTAATTGTATGAAGAGTTCTGTCTTCAGCACCACTGTTCTATAGTTCTATTCTACACTGTCTGCAGACTATTTTGATACCTGGCAATTTTCTTCCTATAGTCTGAGCACAAGTCCGTCTTCTTCATTCACAGGGCTAAACCTCAGGTGTAGGTTCTGTTCTCATACACATCATGGAGGCATCATATTTTCTGATTTTGACAAATGCGTTCTTGCTTGTTGATGCCCATCCTGAATCTTGCTGCAGCGATTGCTATTCTAGCTTGCTGCTTTAACAGCACTTTATTTTTTTTATTTTATTTTTTTCTTTCTCTGTACTCCTAACTTTCCAATCTTAGTGATTATTTTTGCTTTGAAGGCTGTGTATTCTTCTATCTCTCTTTCAGTACTGGATCTCCTCTGTGCTCCAGTGATGCTGGTGTTCCTGCTCCAACTCTTGCATTTTCAAATAAGTGTTGCTGTGCCTCCTCTGAAATGTGTGGAGTAGCCTGGGAGGGTTTCTCCCTGTAGCCAGCCACAAAACCTCATACTTCAGAATCCTCATTGAAATTCTCCTTGGCTGTGCTCTATAAGCTGTAAACAACATCAGGTGATGAGCTGTAGCTAGTATTTATCATGCTAGCAGTTGCTCAGTTATCTTTGTGCATAGCCAATCAGTCTAAAATAAATAAACAAAGTAATAGTAAGCTTTGAGAGGCAAGGTACTATCAAACTTTATTTTGATTGTACAGTGACAGGCTTTATGAATTCCCAATCTACAGTAAATAGAGTGTGTTCTGCCGCAGTAGCAATTCATTAGGTACTCATTCAAACTATAAGCAGCATTAAGTCACGAGACTGGAAACTGGTGTGTTGGAAACTGTCAATCAGGTTCAGCAATGCTTCAGCATCCCTCCTTACTGATATTTTTCCTTTTTCCCCCAGTCTCGCGCCCTGTCTTGCATTTGTTTGCCTAATTTAAGTAACATCAGAAAAAGTTTTAAACATGCATTGATTTAAATCCAATTTCCTGTCTCTTGAGGAGAAAGGAGGGAGAGCTGCTTTTTTTTTTTTTTTCCTTTTTTATTATTATTATTATTTTCCCATCCCTGTGGCTTGAGGAAGCTGTGTGAAGAACACGTTCCCACAGACTGGGGGTCTCCAACAATGACATTTCCGTTCGCAAGCAGGCGGCTGGGCGGCAGGCAGGGCTCAGACCACTGCCCTGGGCATTGTGAGTGCGAGCACGTACGCGTACGTCACCATCGTCTGAACCTGCATTTTGCGGACTTTGTATTAAAAGTGCTAAAGCTGAGCAGGAAATGGAGATTTCCCTCACATTCTTCTAGAAATTGAATTTAGTTTTGTTTTTTCCCTCATTTAGAGGGGGGTTGCAGTTGTCTTCCATTTGTAATCCAAATCATCGGTTTCACAAGAAATGTGACTGCCTTAGTTGTCAGCATGTTTGGTGCCTTAAAATGGATCCCATGTGGGCTCTTCTGCTAGAGGGATGGAAAGTTCGGTGTCCTGTCAAAGGCAGGTGATGCCCGCTAAGTTTGTGTCAGCTGAGAAGGTGACTTGTTCAATCATTTCTGTGATGGGAGGTTATAAATAATTCCTGCTGTATTAAAGCTTAAAAAACTAGGTAGGGGAGCTGGTTAGTTTCTGCTTAAACCCAGATAAGAGAGTTTGCTATTAAAGCATAGTTACACTTCTTCAAAGAGGTCTCAACAAAAAAAAAAGGGGGCAAAAGACTGAGTTGTTGTCACTGGTTGGTTCTTAATTAAAGTTTAAACTGCCTGCTATCCACTTAGCCTCTCTAGCATTGTTTGACTGCCAACAGCCAAGTGTACAGTAATTTTAAAGGTCACTGAGGCATCTTGTTCATAGCTCGTTTGGACAAGGCTGCCTCTTTTCACAGTAACCTTGTATGCAGTCTCAGGAGGTTAATTTACCAGTACTGCTGAATTTCTTGCTGGAACCAAAGGATCAGGAGTGCAAGGCTGCATTTTTCATTTTAGGTTTCAATCCCCCAAACTTGATTCCCTGCTACTGTTGCTGTTAAATCTGTTGAAGATCTTTATTTGCAATGACAACTTATTTTTTGTTTGCCATGTTGTCCACATAAGTTTCTGTATAGAAGTGGTTTGTTTAGAAGAGAAAAAACTTTTCCACAGGTTTTACCTGGATATTAATGCAGGTGAAGCACAGAAGTAAAACCTTACCCTAACAGAAATACTAGCATGTGATTCATTTCAGGGATTTTGGAAAGAGTCACTGGCTCATGTCTGTTACACGTTTGCTTTTACATCTTGCAGCGTACAATTATACTAAATCTATTCTTTTAACACTTTTAGCATATCTTTGTACATCTTTTAACAGTGTTTGCACATTTTTGAAGCTTAATGTTACCTAGTTTGTGTAAATAATATGTAAGTTAACTGACATTTTTACCATGACTGTTTTATTCAGCATAGTAGTGTGTTTTGGGTTGTTACCACAGAACTTTGATGCTAGGCTTTGTGTGCTGATTCCTTCAAAGGCTTAATTAAAAAAAATAAGTGTTGGTAGAACTGATACTTGTTAGATTATGATTTTAATGTTGTTTTTATTTTGTTTGTATTTTTCCCTTCAAGAATATCGACATAACAAACTTCAGCAGCAGCTGGAATGATGGCTTGGCTTTCTGTGCCGTCCTCCACACATACCTCCCAGCCCACATTCCCTATCAAGAACTAAACAGCCAGGACAAGGTATGACATTAGAAAATTCCATTCCTGGGACCGAGGCTAAATAATTAATATAGGCTAATAAAAAATTTAAAAGTTCAATTTCTAAAAAAAAAAAAAAAAAAGTCTTACTAAGAATCATATTTGAAACACTTCAGACAATCTTACTGCTATTTTCCTTATAACCTTTTAATATTATAAGATCTTTGAAAAAAGGAAGATCATAAATTTAAGTCTGAGTTTATTTTTAATTTTTTAACCTTAACACTTGGGAAATGTTTTCAGTTAAGGTTTTGGCAGCAAGGAGCATTTAAACTTAACGTTTTGAAATCCGTCAAACTTCTCTCTTTCAATATTTCTTCTATCTCTTTCAATATCACAGGGATGTTCTTTTATCCAGCTTCATCATACTGTTAAGTAACTGTGCTCTTAAGTTGTATGTGCAAACTGAAGATAAACTTGACGATGTCAAGACTGTTCAGTACTCTGTGTGTATCCTAGTGTGCTGTTACTGATACCTACTGGTATGCGATCTGGAGATGTATTACTGGTAATGCCAAAAGCATACAACAGTATTTCATGAACATTGCAGAGATTTTTATATTTATTAGTTTTTCAAGAGTAAACCACTTACTTAGCATTTAAAAAGTCAGTATTCATTGTTTTTTTTTTTTCAGCATTATTTTATGAATAAGAAAATAATAAATTTAAAAGATCTTCTAAGTTTTTAGATATTAGGACATGTTCATTCCTATGGCTCTTTTTAAACCAACAATGTCAAATTATAGACTCCATTTGAAGTAAAGTAGCAGCTTTACTATAAACATTTTTAACAACACTTTATTATGTTTGAAGTAGTATTTCCTTAGATTCTAATATGTTTTTATATCTCATGCAGAGAAGAAATTTCACTTTGGCTTTTCAGGCAGCTGAAAGTGTTGGCATCAAATCTACTCTGGTAAGTTTTAAACACATACTGAATGAATTATGTCCCGTTTGTAAAAATCAAATGATTCTATTTTGTGCTTTTGAAATATTTTGATGCTTAATATTTGACAATAATAGCAGATGAGCTCAGCTAGATGTTGTAGTCCCTGTATCAGACTTGACTGAAAAAACGATACACCCATACATCATTGGCTTTGTTTATTCTCTGTCGGTCTAATATAAACCCAGTGTGGTCAACAACTTAATACTGTTTTTTGCACTAAAACAGCGACTGAGATAAAGATCTGTACTCAAGCTGCTGCAGCAAAAGCAACAGCATAATAGCCAATGACAGATGGCGAATGGCATGAAGCTGCATTAGGGGAGCTTTGGGTTGGATGTTAGGAAAAGGATCTTCATTGCAAGGATGGCTGGGCACTGGAAAAGGCTCCTCAGGGACATGGTCACAGCACCAAGCCTGCTTGAGTTGAAGTGTTTGGACAGTGTTCTCAGACAAGTTTTTAGATAGTCCTGTGTGGAGCCAAGAGTTGGACTCCATGGTCCTTGCAGGTCCCTTTCAATTCAGGATATCCAATGGTTCTATGAAATAAACTCTTATAAAAGGAAGATTCAACAAAATCTCATCTTTTAATATAAAATAAGAAACAATAATAAAGGCAACGTATTTTTTGAGATTTATTTGAGAAATAGTTAAATGATACTATCCTCAAGAATAAATTAATTCTCTCCCATATCTGACAGGCTTTCATATTATTTGCCTCTGTTAGACTTCCAGAGTTATAAATAAAGCTATGTAAGTTGTTCTTTTGCTCAGTGTAATATGTGTCAAGATTTTAACTATACGTTTAGATTTAATTTGTTGGGATCGTAAGATTGATTTTTTTTTCAATTATTGTTTATTATAAGCTTTCTTACACAAATTTCAGCTTAAAGGAATTAATTTTTTTATATGGTAGTATTTACTGGAAGACTCCTGAAGGTAGGGAATTGGGAGTATCCAAGCCCTTTGTGATTAATTGCAGAAATTCTGATCCTGGGTACAATTGCCAGGATCAGAATGATACTCAAGTGATACTTTTGTAGCCTAGATTGTAATAAAGCTGCCATAGTTAGCAACTAAGAATAGAACAAAGTCAGACATTTTTAAAAATACCACTTTCCTTGATCCTTATCAGAGGCTTTACTCCACCATTGTATTTGCTCACAATGGCAATGCAGCTATTGGGCATTACTACTTCAGCTTTGTCAGAGATTTGAAATCTGGAAGTTTCTTACCAAGTGCTGATGTAAGAAGTAGATTGTGGAAAATAACCTCAGTAATTCTTACATAATTTAGCTTTAGCCTAAGAGATTGCTGTTTGTCCTTTTGATTTTTGCCATGTACTTAATTACAGACATCCTGAAGAGGCAAATTAAAAGGAATTAATTCCTCTGTGCAAATTGTGTCCATTTTAAGGATTTAGTATTCATTACATACCTACACACAGTGTACATGGGGTTTTGTTTCGTTTTCCTCCTTGACCATGGGTGGAGGGTGAACAATGGTTTGAAAACTACTGTATGCAAATAGTAGTGGTAATGTAAGGGGAAGTTATTTGTTCCCAGAGTAGGAAAGTGTTCAGCTGCTTTCAAGTGCAGAATTAAAAACAAACAAAAACTTTCTCTTTCTTGAATTCTGGAGATTCTTGTAACCAAAGCTTACAAAACAGTTCCTTACAGTAAATAAAAACACTTAGGAACTACATTGATGCTTTCCTGTGTACATGTGCTGAAAAGGGTAAGTGAGGCTGTGTTTGCCTGGCTTATTCCCAGACAGTCTGGCACAGTGTTGTTAAGAAACGCCCGAACTGGCCTATCAGTTAAACATGCACTGTTGCTTTGAATCTTGCACGTATCCGAACTCGTGGTAAAGCCAACTTCCCTCTTCCTTGCCTCTTTACTCAAAAATACCTATTAAGGTAATCTCAAGTTCAGAGGTCTCCTGTGAAGTGAGACCGTCATTTATTGACTCTTATCCTGGTACAAATTTTGAACTTTAGGTTCAGTTAATATCTGTGCTTTGATTCTGTGCCTCTCATGGGTAGATTGCATTGACTTGTGAGGCTGATGTAAGGGGTTGGTGAACAGTAAAGTCGCGATAGCTAATTGCACTGAAAGGGGTACAGCTCAGTATTCACTGTTAGCTATTTTTCTGACTTGAGATTGAAATGTCTATCTACAGATATCCTGTTTATAGCTGTTTACATTCTAAAGGTAATATAAACTTGTATGGAGGAATTTCCTTCCAGATGTATGAGAATTTTCTTCATCAGTACTTTAAATTGTGGAGACTACAGATTTGCCATTACCATGAATTTGTAAAAATATTACCGCATTCCTCACGAGGTTTTTATTCCCGATTTTGACCAATCTGTTTTCTGTGACAGGACATCAATGAAATGGTGCGAACTGAACGTCCAGACTGGCAGAATGTCATGCTGTATGTTACAGCAATTTACAAATACTTTGAAACCTGAAACCCTAATAATCCAACAGATTCATGGGATAGAACCAACATTAGCTACCAGATGGAAATCTTACTGAAATGCTAATCACTGAAAACTGGCAACATTTGAGTCCCCTCAAACTTCAGTGACACTGTTCTGGATTGCTTCAGATTGCTTCATCTACTAAGCTTGGAAACAACTGTTCGAAAGCAAGAACTTGTTGCCACGCTGCTTGGATATAACCCAAGTTATTAAGCTATTCAGATTAATTATGTAGCCTAAAGAGCCTGGACTACTGATGTACTGCCTTTCCAGCCAGACTTCCTGAAGCTTTCTTTCCTAAGAGTGTGAGGTGAATAGATTCTCTAGCATATAGGAGACTAAATGTACAGCTAATGCTTTGAGAAGGAAAAGGATAACATGGCATCATATTACTGAACTTCCTGTAGTGTCCTGATACCACAGAGTCTGAATCTTCCACCCACGGCCTATGGCACCCCAAGACAGTAGAGTTCTTAATGATGGTTTAGTTACTGCCTTTACAGCTATTTTCCCTTCTTTAAAATGTGCACAATATTCTAAGAAAACAAGCTTTCATTCTGTAACGACAACTTAAGTGGAAAAGTGGTCTTGATACCTCGAATAATTTGGCACGGAAGAACTCTTCATTCTAAAGCTTCGTTATAAGCCTACCTCTGTCACAGCGATGTGGCTTCCAACTCGATCTTATGGATTGTAAAGACTAGCCACGTACAGCTCCTGGTTTTCAGGGTATGCTGTACTTAAAGGAATCTGTCACAACCTCCCTGTGCTTCCATAACAGAAATGAATCAATAATCGACCCTTGTATGGCTTGTTCTTTCCCCTCTTCCTTCTTTGCCTGTATAGCATGCACAGCTACCCCAGGCTTTACTTCACAGCAATACAAGCAAACATCACGGATATCTGTGGTAGAATTTTGGAACTGGGATAGCATTTCCTCTGCAGAGAAGATACTTTCAATAAGATGTAATAATGAAGTAGTTTGTCTCAAAATCCAGCTTTGCCATGTTTCCTCTGTGTTTTTTTCATTGATGTCGCCCATCTTCATCGGACTGACAGAAGGTGAGATGTTCTCTGACAAGAACTGTGGAGGGAACTAATGAAACATGTGAAGACCCAGTAGTCTTGAATATTGTGTGGAAAAGACTCACTGTCACAAGGAAGGAATTGAGAAACTTTAGTCTTGATCAGCTTTTATTTTCCTAAAATGTACCTGAATTCATGTAACAACTCTCGGGCAAGAGTTCAAGTAAGTGCCTTAGCTATCATTGAATTGATACATCCTGGCACTTCAGGGCTTTGTGCAGAATGTTAATGGCTCAGAATGATTTCATCTATCCATTTGTCATAAGCTGTTAAAATGTTTGTTGTAACCTTGTTTGTCAAATCAAGGGAAGACTTCTCTCTGCCATTGCTTCTGCCTCCTGTTTTTCTGAATACTTAGCAGTTAAGCCACAGTTGAACATGTCTTATTAATATTAAGCAGAAGCCTACTTTAGAAGTGAGTTCTGTAACAACTGCTATTTATAAGCACATGCTCTTTCAACACAGTAACCCTGTTATTAAGAAAATTAATCTGCCATTCCTATGGTGCTCTTATGACTGTTAAGGACAGTTTGAATGTCATGGATGTTAACCCAGTGAATGCAACCCTGCTTGGTATCTGTGAAACTTCATCGTGGTATAAAAGCACAGATTTAACTCAGAATTATTGCCAAATCTCAAAAGCTATCATTTGAAGAACATAGCCCACGTGAAGAATAACAATTCAGCAGCTAGAGTTAGATAAAATTACTTCTTACAGTGCTTGCACTGACAGGTCTGTAACACAGTAAAAATGTGCCTGTGAGAATTATGAAAAGTTGCTAAATAACTGCTTAATCCACATTGAGGGTCTTTTGGAGAAGTTTTCAGAGCAACAGTGTCTCATACATCCTTACAATTCTTTAGACTGAATATCCCTAAAAGTAGCTAGATACCCTCAGATTATCAATTGGTGCATTTGAAGAGCCAACATTATCTAAAGACAATTGTTGCAAGAGAGGCTTCAAATGAAGAATCTTCATTAACAGATTTTAATAAAAGTCTGAAATACAATTTCCTCTCCCGTATATTTCTTCCGATATTTTTATTTTACTTCTTCAAATAAGTCTCAATAAGAATAGTCCCATAGGAAATACAGTCTTGCTGTTTCACATTGCATCTCTTACTAAATTCCAGTTTGTGCACATTTATGCTTAAAAATCTCTGCTCTTCCTTTGAACGGACATCCTTGTCTGTGATTCTTAGTCATTGCCATATATTTTAAGAAAATATTTTTCTAATGCATTTCTTTCTCTAAATCCACTAATGACCAGTTGTATTTTAAGCTGATTTTTTAAATCTAATCGTCAACTTCATTTACCCAAAATACTGTACTAGTCCTTAACTGAAATAACACTTAATGGTATAACCATTTGTAGAAGGAGGAATCGCATTTTTCAGATACCTTCGTTTAAAAGATGAGCTGCTAGTCTTCAGAGAGAGAAGTTATGTGTAATTATAGAAAAGATCTTATTTTGAACTTGAGAGCTCTGCAAACTTCTTCTTAGTGAGGTTTAATCAGACAGACCACTGTCTGTAAAGGAATACTGGGCTCCATAAATAGATTTTTTTTTATATAATTATATATCTGAGCCTTTACAAATGAGATGCCATACAGCTGTCCAAGTGACCATAATGAAGCAATGAAAGATATCAAACAAACATAATACCCTGCTGCACTCTACTACATGTTTTTTTTCCAAAGGGTCAAACAGCATTTAATTTTTCAGATAGAAGAGCAGTAGCCCTTCTGGATGTGGGTGACACTGCTCTACTTGGTTCCTACTTACACTCAATCCTGAAACAGCCTGTTGTTTTTTACATATGAAGCGAGGTTTCTGCTGATTTACCTTCCTCTCTTTTTCAGTCCAGAAAATATTTCAGAATGTACTAAAAAAACAAGACAAATATTTTTATCATCCGTTTATATTACTGCATTTTAATATGTGCCTTGCTGTAGTATATCAGGGTTACTCATTGCCAGCTGCAGGGGTGGGGGCAAAATTGATCTGTCAAGCATATTGATGTAGATACAGCTATGTAATCTTCTGGATCCTGTTTACTGAATCACTTTCACAGACTACGGAGACGTCAGGTTAGAGCCAGATGTGCATTGTCATCCTGATGCAAGATCATAAACAATGAACTGAGCAAACACTTGTGGGGTTTTCTTTATCAAAAAGAAGGGATGGAAAAAATGATAAATTTTGATAATTCAGGAAAATTCCTATCAGTGAATGAAGTTTTGGTACAGAGTATCTAACAATAATGGAATTGCAGTGACTTCAGAATGATTTACACTTGACTTGGTTTTCAGTTGGTTTGGTTTGATTCGGTTTGATGTGGTTGTCTTTTATATTTAAATGGAAACACTAATTCAGTACCTCTGTTGTGAATCTCAGTGACCATCACAAAAACCTTTCATTCTCATGCCTGAAAAATTGTGCACAAAATTTTCCCTTTTAAAGTTGTGATTGTGGATAGATTATCCAGAGTATAATATTTACTCACTACGTATTCTGATTTAGAAGTAGGTTTTTGTCTCTTTTACGTAAAATGTGTTTCTCAAGTTACATTTATCATTTATTGGATAATTACTGATGATTTGTCTCCAGTTTTGTAAAATACTCCCACTGTTTTTGTAAAATATTCCCACTCTTTGTAAAATATTCCCACTGTTTTTGTGTTTATGGGAAATCTGTTATTATGCTTTTGTTCATTCCTTTATTTGCCAGAGCAAAACCAACTCAGCTTTGATGCATTGGTGTATTAATGCACCAGCTGCTGTTAATGCTGCTGGCTGCAGGCAGGCTCTGGTCATACCTGCTCAAGGAGAAACAAACACACTTGATCTGATGATGCACACGGTGCAGTGGTTTAAACTGCTGAGGATCTGCCTTAAGCAATTTGTAGCTGTGACAAAAAAATCTCCTTGGTGTCTCCCTTCTGTTAATTATCTCAGTGTTAATTCTTTGTTTTTGTTTTTCAATTCCCTGATTCAACACTTTAGATAGTTTAAAAACTGACTGTTTGGATTCTGTTGCATCTTTTGCATGACCAAAACAGTACTTTTACTCAAATCTGTCAGTTTCTATACAGTTTTGACCTAAGTACAAATCTTATTTTAGCCTAGTTCCCAACAAGAACATTTGGGAAATTGGAGATATGGAAAACCTCTGGGTGTAAGTTTTACTTTGTTCTGTTTGTGACCAGCCTGGGAACACTGTCTGGTTTTTAGCTGATATGTGACAGTCTCTTCTGAAGCTGCCCCTTCTGGCTGGCTGGCAAGAAGTTATGCACAGGCTAAAGTTAAGCCTTTAAAACTGTGTTTATATGACTCATGTGGTGACTTTACCTCTTATTTGCCTATTACAACTAACACAGTCACAGTTGAGCTGCAGGCTGCCTTGAGCAGGAGCTATTAGAGGACACAATTCTTCTGGGAAGGAAGCCAGTTGTATACCTGACACCAGTTTTTGCCTATTATGAGAAATACTCCTGCTGAGGTGGCCTAAGAAATGGAATTTTAAAATAGCGTTTGTGTAGAGGTTGATTTAACTATATAGCTTGTGGTCCTTCCCTTGACTTGGCAAATATTTATTTCTGTGTTATTTTTGTGTTCTGCCAAGCTCTACTTCTGCAATCCCTTTCTTAAGCTAGCACTAATGTATGAATCCTTAATAAAATTAACCAGTTTGAGAAATGATTTGGTGGGACGTGCTGTTAAAGCAGAGTAGTCATCCACGGGTTTTAGACATGGTGCTGTGCTTTCCCAGGTTAGTGTGTGTTGATTGGCAAAATACATTAGAACTGCTCAACTCTTCTTTGACTTCCTTACCTCCCATATGATCCCCCAGGGGACCCATCAGGTGTTCCTGCTCTGAATTTACCAACACCTTAGATGTGTTGTGGGTTCATAGGCATTTCAGAACGTTTAATTGTCCCCATTTAGAAAGGTATCTAGAATAGTGTTTCTGCCTTCAAAGGACAGTGGCTAGCTGGGTTTTGGATTACTCTCTGGCTTGCTGAGCTTATCCAGTCCTTCATACAGCTAAGTTTTTTTCTGTGTGTTCCCTACGATATCAGCATAAGTGTTGAAGTATGCTTGGTAATTGTCAAATCCATTATGTTGAGCATCAGAAATATGTAGCAAGTACACTTCTTGATAAATAATACTAAATAACAAAAGATCAAGTTTTGTACACTTCTGATTTCTGTCAATGTTGACAATAATGTCTTTTTTTTTTCCTTCTGTGCTTGCCAGTTTTTGGGCTACAACACTGAACTCAGTCTGATGAGGCCACTATCCTGGCCTCCAGAAATGAATTCATTCTGTGAGAATAAACGTGTTCCCTCACACTGAAACTTCAGTAACACCTATGAATACTAGATGACTTCCTTCCCACTGGCATTCATCTTTTACTTGGAATATTCCTTACTCTTAGGCCACTGTCTGCTAGAGTTACAGATAAAGTTGCCATCAGTTCCAGCAGGACTTGTGGATCCAAAATGGTAGGGGAAATTTCTTGTAGCATGTTATGGGCAGCCTGACGTTAATAAGCTTGTTTCATTTTAATTCCCGATTTTTAGGGGGTTTCAGTTTAGTCAACATCACTTACTCAAAGCTGAAATGTGGCACATTTATTCTCCACTGGGAAGTATGCTTCTGTTTAATAATATTTTTATGAGATTGTATTTATGAAAACTAAAAAAATGTTGTGAAGCTAGTTTTATTGCACTTTTCTAAGGCTTTTGTATTTCGCATAGCGTTCTAGAACATGAACAAGTTGTTTGGGGAAGTTAAGGTTTAAAACTTACTCTGCCCCAGCTTAGCAGTGTATTACGTGCATTTTCATTCTAGTGACGTATGTATTATTTCAATTGCATGTGACATGGGTATTTATATGGTAGTTCCGAAGCCCAGTGGACATTTCCTGCTGCAGAGGAGCCATTGGCAGTCCTGGTTCCACAGTTCATGAACTGACCTGTTTTGACAGTAGACTGCATTTGCAATAATGGGATAGCTGTTTTCTTTTTTTTCCTTTTTTTTTTTTTCCTGAACTCTTTAAATAAATGGGGAAAAAGAGGCTCTCTTTGTTCCATTGTTGAAGTTTCTCTGGAAGCTTTTACTGGTTTCCAATTATTGCATATGTTCAACTAGGATGATTACTTGGGAATCAACTCAGTAAAGAGGGCGTGAGTACACATAACATACTCAAGTAATTAATCCTCATAACTTGCAACATTTCAGTTTGTTAGAAAATTGTTTTTACATGTATAGTAGGGTCATTTTTACTATTTTTAAGTAGCACTTTTATACTTATCTGAAGGGTTTTTTGAACAGAAATGTCTTCTGTATGTTATCTAATGGTAAGAAAGATAACACTATGAAACAAAACATAGAATAGCTAGCTTTCAGACCGTCAGTTCACTTTAGGTCAGTAATGATCAGGAGTTGTTCAATGTGTATGAAATATATCAGTGATCCCATTTAATATTGGGCAACTCTCCAGATCAAAGTCAGAAGGGCATTAATTGGTACCCTCTAGCTCATGGATGTGAGGGTACTTTCAGTTCAGGTGTGAGGCAGAATTGACAGAACAGTGTGATTAATTTTGGACTTCATGAAAAAAACAGTTTTATCAATGTCTCAGTCTAACTTCACAGCGCTATATTGGATAAGGACTAACCTTGTTTGAATAGACACCACAGCCAGTACTAATATCTCCTAAATAACTAATTTAAAGCTCATTTTCCATGGCCTTTAAAGATGAGGTAAAAACAATAGGTCTTAAAAGCTCTTCTCTTCCATCCTGCTTTTCTGATTGGTTTTGGTTTTATACTCATTTGAAACACAACTGTTAGACTGACCTAACAGCACGTCTGTGGGTTTAATGATTCTCAATCTAAACAAGCACTTTTCTCTATTCCAAAACCCTTGCAAATGGTTTACTTGCACATTCACATACATTGATGTTTTGCATAAATGTGTATTTATATGTACATATAAATACACACATGCAAATGTTTGTGTGTGTATATGTACATATGCAGATTTTTAATAAAACTGAACGTCTTTCAAGAAGTGCTTGAGTCTTTAATACTTAGGATGGTGTAATAGCTTCTGCATTTAAAAGGTAAGGAGGAAAAAAATATTTTGTTTCTGGTTAGATCTGAGAAATACAGTTTTGAGGAAAATTTGGAAGTGTGTTCAAATTGTACTTCACTCTGTTTCTGGTTTGAAAGGCACAAGCTGGTAGGTATTGGAACTTAAAAGGTCAGCAAGCATATTTGAAGCTAAACCTTTTGGAGGACCAATATGCTTTTAGTTTGCAAGGACCACTAAAGATCTGGGCATTTACTTTCTACATAATGTATTCTGTATGAGTATTTAGTATGTATGCCTTCAATTTGCCAATGTTGCCATGTTTTCTTCTTAATTATTCATGAAATAAAGATTGCAAATAGCAAAATGTGTCTTTGTTTTCTTGAGTGAGACTGCCACAAAAAGGGATATTTTAACACCATTTCTGACACTGATTTTTCAGGAGTAAACGTGACAGGAAGTAGTTTGTGGAGGTTTATGTGCTGTGGATGAGAAGTACAGACCAATGATTTGCATGCCTATAATTGCATGATTTTCTGGAAGTCATCTTTGTTTTGGTATACCAGCATACTTTATGATATCTACCCCCCAAAGAATTTTAAGTGATAACATGGTGAATACTCTGTATATGAGGTATGTATGTAAGGCATCTGCCTAGTCTGGATTAAATATGAGCAATAGAGAAGGTAATTCTAGCAAATATTTTCAATTTAGGCAACTTCTTTAATATGGAATACATAATGCAGGATTAAAATTATTTAAATATTATTTGGTCCAACCAAGTAAGGCAATGTGTTCTCTATCTCACAGGAAATCAGGGGGGCTGGAGGAGAGCTGGGGATTTTATCACTTGAACACTTCTGTGTATTTAAAACGGATGCCTAGAAGTAAGATTTCCAGGTGAAAATAAAGATTAGAACACCTTAAATGTAATTTGTTCTCATTCATCCTGGATGGTAACTGTTTTTAAATTCAGTTTTATCTGAAATGGTGTAAAAATACTTACAGAGCTTTAGTCTTGAGTGCTCTGAAATAAATTGGATCCAGAGGTTTGGGTTGGGATCCTCTTTATTTAGAACTTTATTCTTAAAAGCACTGGTTAGTGGATGTGTTTCAATTCTATCTGTTCCTTAAAGTTTGTTTGTTTGTTTTTAAGGTTTGGTTTGTTGTTCTCTGTTCAGAAATGCCTTTGACTCAGTAATGTCATTCTGCAAGAAAATGTCTTGCTTTTTTCTTGAGGTGAAATATTCTCACTGAATTTGAATTTGAGTGATTTAAGAGAACTCTCCTTAGTTCTCAATTTATCTATATCCTGTTTTCAAGTATGGGTCTTCAGTTTCTGTACTTTAGAGTAAACATTTTAGTGTGTAGTAAAATCTTGTGTCAGAAAGTAGATGTTTTTCTTCTCTGTAGCAAGTGTGTGACAGCATTGTAGAAGTGACTTGTACACCTGCACTCGGCAACGTGAAGGTCAAGACAGAAGCAGCAAGCAGGATGTAGATCAGGCCTGAGGTATGTTGAAACAATAGTGTCTGCATGATCTGTGGGGCTGCAACTTTTCTTACCCATAGTCACTGAAATAACATTCCCTAACCAGAGTTTTGTGGGTTTTTTTGTTTGTTTGTTTGTTTTTGTTGTTGTTTTTTTACCAATTGTCTTACAAGCTGTCACTAGATAATTTTGTTAAAAATGTAGAACTAGTGCCATAAGTGGGTTTAAGTTGATCATAATAAAATCAGTTAAATAATTTGGAAGGTTGTAATGTAATGAACTGCAGCTATCTGGAGTAATGAAGTAAAAACCTCAGAAGTATTACAAACCTCCATTGTATTACATCAGAAAAGCTTAGACTGGAGTCATGGTTGCTCGTCACTTAAATTCTGTACAGGGAGTAGGTTAGTATTACAGAACTTGCAATTCAAATTCTTATCAGAAGAGTTTCACGGTGACTTTGATCATAGAGAGAGACTTGAGTTATATTGTGTGTTACAAAGTCCCAGTACTTGGACTTACCCCTCTCCTGTTTGTGGTTCCACAGAGCGCGTATTCAAAAGGGGCTTGTGAGAATGTCAATTTTTCCCAAATGCAATTATTTTCAAAACATAGATACTAATTTAGCACAAAATGCTTACTCCCTTCTCCAGATGGGAAGTTATTAATAGCCAGCAGCTACTGCTAAGACAGAAAAAATAATAATCCTGAATTCTCTGCAGTTCTTTGCAGTGCCTTTCCCATTGTTCACCCTTTCTTAGCTTCCCTCACTTAGTGTTTTGCCCAGCTTTCATAAAAGCTGTTATCAACGGTATTTTCCTTTGGGCCCAGCTTTTGTGTTTTGGTATCTTAAATTGGTATGTTTTCTTTTTCATTTGCAGTCCTAATGGTTGAGTAAGGTGTAGCATTCTTTAAATAGGCTCAAAAAGTAGCGAATATATGGTTGAAAGCTCCAGTATCTTCCATATATCTTCTATATAAATTAGTGCTTGATGCTGCAACCCAGCACTATGAACAGAGAAGTTAGCTAATTAGCCTCTCCATTCCTGGCAGCTCAAGACTGGAGGAACATTTATTTATCTAATTAAATTGTTTTTATTATACTATTTTTCTCTTAGAAAAGTTGCTCTGAAACTTCCCCTGTGCAAGTCTTTGTTTAGAAAAATCTATGATTTAAAAAAAAAAAAAAAAAAAAACAAAGCAGATAAATGACTGATGCCATCAGTCCTATTCCATGTTAAGGTTTTTACTAGTCTTCATCTGTCATTGTCCTCTATATCACCATGGTTTTGCTGAACGCTGTTTACAGAAGTAAATTTTTGTATAAGAAATGCCCTTTTTGAAAAATAAGGTCTCAACTTCTCTTAGATGTTCTTTGCTCTTTAGGATATCCAGTTCTTTGGAGCCTTCTTACCCTTATTGTGAAAATAGGGTCAAATGCAGTAGAGTGACTTACCATAGTATTTTTACAGGTACTTTTGCATTGATTATAGTGTGAGGAAATACTTGTACTTCTTTCCAATGCTGTGCACAGCTCGCTCCCTTGTTTATGGTTCTTTTTCTTAAACCATTTTAGACTCCTCACGCCAGAAGCCTCAAAGTTAAGCTCTTAAAAATGAAGGAAACTTGAGAAGGAGACATAACAGTCTGGAGACAAATTCACTGAGCTGTTGACACTATCATATTTTTCAAAAAATAAATAACCCACATAGTACTGAAATGCCAGTATGTTAACACTGTGAGTCTGGACTGGGCAAATTCAGATTCCATAGACTGCAATGGAGTTAGCCATTCTCCAGGGTGGAGCCTGCAGTGCATGTAACCAGTCCTATTGCTTTAAAAGTAAAATTGCAATGTTGGAAGGTTTGAGTGTGAGGGGTGCTGAGCATCTGTAGTACTTCAGGAGCCGTTGAAGTGTTCAGTCCTTTCAAAAAATCTTCCCTGAAGATGGGTTGTCTAACAACAATATAGCTGGAATACTGGTCCAGCAGAGAAGAAACTTAAAGGGAAGGCATGCAGCAATTTTGTTTATGGCCAGAGGTACAAACATTATAAAAGCATTGGAACAAGTGCTAAAGCACTAACTGAACTTTATAAAGAAGGTACCAAGTTCTATCATTTTGCATAAACACTTCCAGGAGGTCAGAGTTGCTCTGAGCCTGAGGAGGGAGTGGTTCGAAGCAGGGTCAGTAGCTGCTTTCTGCCTCTTCTGTGTTGTAGTAGGAGCTTGGATGTACACAATGTGGATTTTGTCAAGTTAAATAAGGGTTGCCCTCTCATTGCTCCTTAGAAAAAAAAATGAGAATAGTGTTAAGTGAAGAGGAATCATCTGACTTCTTGCTGGGCCTTGAGCTCCAACAGGGTATTGTATAAAGGTAACTTCTATATATTATTATAGAAAATAAATAGCTGTTGCTCTACAGCTCCCACGTGATGATTCATGCTACCAGTTTTCCTCTATTAATAGTCTACAAAGAATGCTTAAATTTAGATTGAACTCCATCTTGTTCTCTGTCACGCTGAATAGCATTTGAAGAAGTGAAGCCAGCCTCTTTGCGGAGTGCCTTATATGGAGACTAGTCCAATTCCTGACTTGAAACTACTGAAGATCCTTCACTGGTTCATGATGTAAGTGCAAATGGCAGAATTTAAACAGGGTTGTGGATATGGGTTTGCATTTCCTTGTGAGCACAAATCTTACCTGAACTGTGGCTCATTTTCCTTAAGCTAAACTCTATGCTGGAATTAAACCATTTGTGAGAAGGCTTTGGTCTTTGACATGGAAGATTATCCTTTAGTTAAGATGCTAGTAATGGGCCTTTACAGCCAAGTTTTTCACATGTAACTTTTTTAAAGGATTCCCTCCTCAGAAAATTATTTTCTTATGTCTATTTTAAAATTGCTAACAAATTTCATGTTGAACTAGGTGAGAGAAATAATTATATATATATATATCTTTAATACTTAAAGATTTGCTAGTGTTTCCAAAGACCTCAGATAACCCTACCTCAGTCTCTTCTCTTAGTGCCTTTTGCTGTTTTTGAGGAGTTGCAGTCAGTATTTGTAGATACGACATGACATACAAATCCAAACATGTCACTTTAAGTGTCTTCTATACCAACATTGCTTATGTTTGCTAATGCTCAGTTTGATGCATCTTTACTAAAGAGGCATCTTTTAAATGCATTTTTGCATATATCAGGTGGTTGTCTGATTAGGAGAAGTTTCACAATAAAGCATCCAGCTCCAAAACTGGTAAAGAATAATCCCTGCATGGATGTGGAAGGCTGGCAATAAGGGTTTGTTGCTGATTGATGTACACAGCATATGGGATTCGTGGCGTAAAAGTAAAGCATTGACTATCATCATCTTAGCTCCAATGCAGCACTGACATGCAACTTTGCTGTTGTCACTTGGCCATTAACCCTGAAGTGGCATCCAGTCAGTACTTTATGTTGGTCTGCTGCGATTCAAGTACTGGCCCATTTCAAATTGTCACATCTAGCAAAAATGTGTAGATAACTCATAGCTTATGGTTTAATGAGCAGAGCTGGCTGTTTAGGGACAGTTTCTAGAAGCTAAAGTATGTGTGATGCAGAAGCACTTCATTTTATCCTAAAAATAAATAAATAAATAAATAAAAATTAGATTGTTTTTCTGTTTACATAAACACAATAATTCTTCCAGATTCTATTCAAGACAAACTGATGGTAATTTTCTGTAAGGCAGTTTTCCATACAGCAACCTCAGTATATGTGTATGACTTCTGTGCTATCTTGCTACATACAAAGGTGGGGGGCTGGTTTTGGTTAGTCATTATATTAGTCTGTTTCGTTTTTGCAGTGGCCTTGCTGATGTGCCCAAGCAGGCTGTCACTAATGCAGTATCAGCAAAGTGAATGGTGAGCTTCATGATAGGTCTCAAGTGGGAAGGCTTTATTTACTTTGCTGTCATCTTTTTGAAGAAAGCTTTCCAAGGTTTATTCTACGCTGTATTTCTAGGTTTTACTGCTTCAGCTCAGTTACTAAGTCTGAGGAGGGCAAATAGTCTTATCACTGCTTTTCAGCTGCCCAAAATTCAGAATTTTGGCTTGTTCAGTTAGGAGATAGTGTCCTGTATGTTATTGCAACTCTGCTTTTTAGGAATGTAAAAGCCTTCTTGGCTGCATTTGGGAGAACTGGAATTTTTCCTTTCTTTCCTTGCAGTCCTGGACTTCTTTCAGCTCACAGCCCAAGCCAGCAGCCTGCTCTAGACAAGTGGCAGTACCTTCAATGTAGCTGCTGAGGCTGCTGGAAGCTCTCACATGTCCAGGTAGTTTCAACCTTCCTCTTCATGTAGTCCCTTCTTAGACTGTGCCGGGCTATAGCAGTCATGGCAATGCTTTTTTTTTCCTTCAAGTGCTGCAAAGAAGGGAAAGAAAATTAGTGCTCTGTTGTACTGCCCCCCCCCCCACTTCAGAGATGATTAATATAATATTTTATAGTTAGTACAAAAAATGATTGTATTCCCTAACCCTCAATTTATTACCGTTGTGGGCCACTGATAAGGGAGGACATAAGCCAAAAATGTACAGGAAGAACAACACACAGAATATACACAAGAAATATGACCTGAAGAATGGTGCAGTTCTGTTACTTGACAGAAGCAATAGCATTAATAAGCAATTCATAATTCAAAAAGAAGGGAACATCTATTCAAATATTGCTGTAGTAATGAAAGATAAGCTATCCAGCTGCTAAATGGGATATAAAACAGCAGCTGCTAATTGTAAACACTTTGTGTGCAGAAATAAAAAATGAGCAAGAGTAATAGAACTGGCTGAGGAGCTCCAGGAGCTGTTAATATTGATTTTAACAAATCTTGAAACACTGCAGATTTCCCAGCTGCACAGAGAAAATCAGTGCGTGATAATGGGAACCTGATATTCCATCCAAATATAGTTGGTAGTGGTAGACTGAATAATGTCCATCAGCATGATTTTATGGAAGAGAAGTAATTTCTAACTCTAGAAGCTTGTCGTGGTACCATTATCAGCCAGCCCTGTGAAATCACTCAGATATTTGATTTACATCGTCTGTGACTTGCTGATTTAAAAGAAAATCAGTGTAATCTTAAAACTGATTATATGCAAAAAAATCAAAGAAAAGTTTAAACTTGGAGAAGAGACATCCAGTGAAGCATTTTGGGGGTCTTTCAAAGATACATCGATCAACGTCGGTGACTCGGGAAACTTGTAAAATGCATTGAACATGAGGCTGTTGAAATAAACCAACCCAGTGGCTTAGTAAAGTGAGCTGACTGCAACAACTTCATTTGTAATGTATTCAGGAGCAAAATCATATTTAGAAACTGCAGCCTTGCTCCCTGTATTTTGATTCTCAGCTTTCATTAATTTCAATGGGAGAGAGTCATTTGGATGGCTTTGAGGATCTGGGCCAAAGACCAGAGGCCACCTCTACAACGCTGAAATCGTTACCCAGGGAAGGAGCAACGCTGAACAGGCACAGCAGATCCCGGCAGGCAGCTAACTGCTACAGCACGGCACTTGCACCCCCACTTCAAATACAGTTGCACAGCATATATCTTTGTGGAAAACACTACCTCTTGTACAGGGCAAGAGTGAGGCCATTTTGGGAACAGTACCTGTTTCTGGTGTCTGCATTTTCCAAAAAGCTCTGGCAAGCTTCATGTAGGCAGGCAGCATTTCTAAATTTGTCAATATTGTAATATGTTTTGACGAGGCTCCTAAATTTCTCATAATCTCCCCCGTTCTTGTTTTTCTCTTGAACTGGTTTGTCAGTATATATAGTTCTTAAAATCACTTTGTGTTACTTTGTGGTGTTCCAGCCTTTTTTTCTGTCAATTCTGTAATTCACAGCTGCATGGCTGAGGCAGCCGGTGTGCCAGCCTGCCTACCTGTCTGGGGGGAGAGTGGAGAAGAGGACAGCACGGGTGCCTGATGCTGCTACCAGCGATAAATCTTTGATGCTTCAAGGCTCACAGGTTCTGAGATTGGTGCTGAAGTGGCTTGTTCCAGGTCTGGAATTTTTTTCTACTGTCTTGATGCACCCAAAAAAGCTGGGTGCAAGCACGTAGCTGTAGCTGTCCCCTGCTAAGAGGAGCCAGGGCTGGCTGTTGTGGAAATGAACCTGGTTTGCAAAGGCTGGGGTGTGCCATGGGGTCTGGGAAGTCACACTAGTGGCTTTTCCTGTTCATAAAGTCAAACCGATAGGAACAATGTGGATAAATTGCTCACTAGGGTGCAAAGTTAAAAAACAGAAATAAAAAGGAGCTTAGAAGATGCCCGCAAAGAGCAGCGGGTGCAAATTCTGGAGAGGTTCTCTCCCAGCTTCAGCATGGCCAAGAGCTGAGTGACGGCTGGCCGGGGCAGAGCAGGGGGTGCTGGGGGACACATGCGGCCCCACGGGCACAGCCTGCACAGCAGCCTGCCCAGTGGGAAATGCAAAACTTCTGTGAAATATTAAATCTCTCTGTTGTGAGTTTTTAAACGCTTCCAGAATAGTTAGTGTGCGAGGATCCCCTTTCCGTTCTGCTGGTGGTGATGAGGGGAAGCAGAGACAGGAGCGAGCTGGGAGTTTCTCCCTGTTTGTGTGTAACCCTGGGTGCGCTGCGTGGTGCCACCTGGTCCAGCGGTGGGCTTCGGCGGGAGTTCAGCCTTAGAAAGACCTGGCTGCTTACCGGGAAAGCCTTCCTCTCCCTGCCTGTCATTACACTCGTCTAAAAGGCTCTAAAAGCCCCTTCTGTCACTCGCAGGTCCCTCAAGCCAAGCCCTGGACCTCCTGAAGTAAGCGGCGACCTCTGCAGCCGCTTCGCAGTGCTGCCCCCCCGCCTGCTCTCCCGGAGCCGCCAGGTAACGCCGGGGGCTCTGAGAGGGCTCCGGGGGGCCCGGCCCGGCTCCGCTCCGCTCCGCCCCGCTCCACCCGCGCCGCCCTCCAGGGGGAGCCGCCGGCTCCCGGCCGCCGGGCTGCCCGCGTCCTGAGGCGGAGGGCGCCGCGGGGCGGGAGCGGGAGCGGGGCAGCCGCTGGCCGGGAGCGGGGCCGCGGCCGTGAGGTGCGGAGCGGCGCGGAGCGGAGCCGGAGCCCCGGGGGCAGGTGGGTGAGGCGGGCCCGGCCCCGCGCTGAGGGGCGGCGGGGGGTGGCTGCCGGGTCCCGGCCGTTGCCGGGAGAGCTTCAACTTCCCCCGCGGCGCCTGAGCGGAGCTCTCCTGCCTCCGCTGCCCACGAGACCGTGGAGATTTGGCTGTAAGTTGCCCCGGCCCGCGTGGGTTTTTTTGGCTCTTCGCGCCTTGCTCGCTCCCAGCTGTCAGTCCCCGACACACCCCCGCGCCCGGAGCTGTTTGCCCCGCGGCTCTTCCTCCAGACAGCGGACGCTGGACTTTGTTCCCCTGCACCCAGACCTCCTCCTCCTCCTGGCTCTTCGGCTGCCGTTCGTGCTCGAAAGCAATCAGCTGTAAAATAGCGATTCCCTAGGAGCACCCTGCATCCTGTAAGCTCCTCCGTAGCGTTTATCAAGGGAGATTTCCACGCACTTTGCAATCAGGTGAAAGGGAAAAAGGGCAGGGACTTAGTAGACGGCACTAAACCCGCACGCAGTTCATCCCGCTCCTCACTCCGCAAGCCCTGACCCTGGCTCGTCTGTGCCAAGTGACCAAAACAGGTTTTGGGGCCGTAGCCCTTCCACCGTGACCGGGTGCTCCCTCGGCATGGGTACATGGCACGGATGTTGGCGGAGCTGCGAGGCCCCGAGGGGCCCGGTGGTGCTGCGTTAGGGGGAGAGAGCTGCTGAAGGAAAGGGGCATCGGGCTGCACGGTGCCGGCTGCTGCCAGAACTGCTGGAAGGATGTGCGAGAAGGCTTTCTGCCCCACGGGACGGGGCTCCTGGGCCCTGCCAGGATGACCTGTCCTCACGGAGGTGCCGCAGCCCATCGTGGAGGAGAGCATCGAGCAGCAGGTGCGCTCCCGGCGTGCGGTGCCTTTGTGGGGACCTTCCTGGGAAGAGATCTTTCTCCGTGTTGTGTGTGTGGTGTAAGTGTTGTCCAGACGCTCCCCAGTTGCTTTAATGCTGTTTTATGTCCTGGTGTGGTATGAGCTTGGGGTAGATTTTGAGTGCAGACGTACTGCTGGCTTTGTTGCTAATTTAAAAATAGTAAAGGTGGCCGAGCACCCTCTTCCAAACTGTTTTGGGCAGAGGGGCTACAGAGGAGAAAGGAAGGGTTAACTTGAGTGACATGACTCATTTGGCAAATACTAGTTAATAGAATTGCCTTAACTACTTAAAATTATTTTCCTAAGCAGATGGTCAACTATTAGATAACTCTATCTTTGGATGTATTTGTTTTCAGGCTTCTTATCTGACTGGTAAGTCTCAGACCTGTGTAACACAAGAACTGTAGTAATTGATAAATCCATTCTTCTGCATGAGAGAAAGCATGGCCAGCTCCTGCCGTTACAGAGGGACACCCCCCCAGGCATATTGCTAAAAAGATTAGATAACAACCAACAGGCGTATGAGAAATATTTAAATTGAATTAGACCTGTGGAAAAAATACCGTATTTTGAATTTCCATTAAAAAAAATCAATATAAATGTAATTGTAATCACAAATAGTATGAAAACGAAATCCTGTCTAATGTGGCAAATGGATTAAATTCTAGGAAAGATATGAACCTCTGAATTTGTAGGGGAAACACATGGGTACACACTGCAAACATGTATGTGTATATATAAAATAAAAATGACCTATTTCAGGGTACACAAAAAAAGGCAAGCAGACTCCTTTTTAATGCTTTTCCTGGGACAAGTCTGCAATTTACACAAGTACATAATCTGTCTCTCTTTTGTACATGTTTTTATACCTAAAAAAATGGAATCAGCACAATCCTATGCCAGATCAGGGAATGTCAGCCCAGTAATGATGTTTTTAGCCTCTGTCCTTCTGACAGTGGGTTCAAAAGCCTCCTACCAGGTCTCCTGTACTTGCATTTCTATTTCTGCTGCTATTTTAATAGGATGTTTCCATAAGGGCTGCTGGCACTATAGCATTTGAATGTAATCAACTTTTGAAAGCCAGTCATCTTTTTGTTTAATCTTCAATAGTGGATTTTATGCTGAGCCATGTGGTTAAGCCCTTTTAAGAACCACTGGGAAAAGCTCAGTCCAGCAGGAGGCTTGGAGGGTCTGTTCAGAATCTTCACTCTTCCTTTCAGTTGTGTTTCTCTGAGGTGTCTGGGCTGGCCGGCCACGTATGTCCCCTCTGGTCTTGAGCCTGGCGGCTTTTCCATCAGCGTGGATGGAAAACCCCTTACTTCATTGCTTCCTTTCTGCATGGTGGCTGTAGATTGTGTGATCTCGTCTGTACAGGATGCCTAAGGTTTCACAGATATTTTGACCAAAATGTTTTCACTGAGCTTCAGCTCTTCGCTTTGGTTTGATGTTTCCACCCACGTTTTTGCATGTGAAATGGAACGAAGCATGCTGTGGCTAAGCTTTGCCTGAGAGTTCTGCGCAGCTGCGAGAGTGAGGTCTTTTTTCATCTGAAGGCTGGCATTGGCATCTCTCTCTTGCTGTACTGCAAAGTTTGTCCTTCACTTTGAACAGCTCTTGAATTCTCTTCATCCTCTGTGGATGGTAAATAACTCTGTAGGTCCTTCCTTGTATGCTTTCCATCTGAAAATAGAGAGGGCTATTGAAGCTCTTTTTTCTCCTTTTGTTGATAGACACTAAGCTAAAAAACGAGATCTTGATCTGTGATTCAAGGAATCGGGGAGGGTTCTCACATGTCAGTGGAGAGCCAGTCAACCCCTTTCGTCAGGGGTCTGTTACTTAGGACCAGAAGGGTTGGTTTCATCAGGGGTCACCTTCAGGTATGGCATCTGGAAATAGCATCTGAACAGCCTTGGCAAACTACCTGAACACAACAGCACTGGTTCCTTGCCTCTGTCTCCTTCTGAAAAAGGAAGAGAAAGTTGCTTAATGTGATGCTCATGCAGCTGGATTGTGGTTTGGTCCATTAGGAGTAAAGAACCGGCAGCATTTTGCCTCAGGAGGGTAAGTGGATCTGGGAGATGCACTGAAGGTGGTTTAACCTCTGAAGGCTTCGGTTTCTTCTGTAGAATCAGAAGATGCTTCTCCCCTCACTAAGGTCGCATCTGAGTCAGGAATAATTGTTGGTTGTATTGCACTTTTTTTTTTTCTAAAGTAAACCTCTGTAGATCGGAATGGCCAGATGGCGCATACAAGTCTCAGTTATGGAAAATATCCTCAGGAGGTACTTTGAGGTCATCTAATCTATGCCTCTGCCCAAAGGCAGGATCAGCTGTGCTTGTGCCTTTCCTGTGACAGCTATTTCTCCATCCTGCTCCTTGGGACCTGCGGTGGCGCCTCCATGCTTTCCTGCAATGCAGGAAAGACCCCAGTGTCCAGCTTCAGTTTCCTTTGCTGTAACTCATTTGTCCATGGTGGACAACCCACAGAGGGATCAGGGAAGAGAATGTAGAACTCCTTGAGCAAATGCAGGTAGTTGTTAAGTGGCAGTTTGTAAGGGTTTGATCTCTTTCCCTCCTCCACCTGAGTTCTGTAAGGAGCAAACCATACAAAACGTGGCTAACTTGTCTGTATGGTTGGAGGTCAGCAGCAGCGTGGGAGGGATGGGGTAAGTAGGCTGTGCTACATCTCCGGATGGTGGTACGACTGCAAAGTGAGGATAAAGTTGCTCGGATAAACACACAGCGATGAGGTTATGAAAAGAGCTGATGAGCCACTAAAGGAATGCTTTGGAAAGTTCAGAGAAGAGCCAAGCACATCAAGATGGCTTCTGTAAAACATCTGTGTTCAGGGTGATCGCTGGTGTTAGGCAAAAGTGTTAACAAAGCTTTGGCACGTGTCTGAGCGCAAGCATTGTCCCTTCCTGTTCAGGACACCCGGGGTTTAATTCAGTGCTTTAAGCAGACATTAGTGCTGTTTGTGGCATCCCAGTGGGGCTGGCAGAGAATCAGAGAATAGAATAGTACCGAAGGGAGATACGTGCCTTTCTGAAGCGATGGCAGAGGCTCTGGTGATGGTTTGGAGCACTTTAGATGTCCCTATTCCCTATCCACATACATTTAAGCAACCTGCTCAAACCCCATCACTTTATTTTGACATGCTCTGGAGAACGGTTGCTTTTCCATCATTGGGCCTATTAGTTGACTAATTAAGGAAAAAAAAATGGTAGAATAAAATACGACAAATCTGACAGAAATTATATGTAAATGCCATCACAAAAGATATACAAGAGCAGGAGTACTGAAACCTCCTTGCTCTCAAAGCAGCAATAAATCCAGTGCCAGGAAGGCCAGGCTTGAAACTTTGTTTTGAGGCTATTGCTGGTGTTATTTTTAATTTTATCTATCTCCATATGTTTTGAAAAGTTACACATTTCAAGCCCAAATAAAATAAGTAATTTTCTACAACTACAGCAGTGGAAGGCAGGATTTGAAAAGAAATGACAGCTACAAGATGGATCGTGTTTATCTTAGGTGATAGGTCAGAGGTTGCATGCAGCAGGCTTATCGCTATCTGACAGGTAACAAGATAAAGGCCAGGTGTTACATGGGGATGTGGAAAGACCTAAAAACAGGAATACTGAATACTTTCCATGGCATTTTTAGGGAACATTTGCAAACAATGCATCTGAGACAATGGAAAAGTTAGCGGGGGGTGAAACTTCTTGCAGAGATGGTTTGAGCCAGGGACAGGGGGAGGGAAAGGCTCTCTTGTACAGAGGATGAGGGAATCTTCCTGTCCCTCGCTGCCTCAAGGAGAGGAAAGGGGGGTTTTCCTGCAGCTTTGGAGACGTGACGAATGACATGCTGGGCTTCTGTCTGTACGTTGATTAGCATTTGTGATTACACTCAGATCCAGGGTGGAAGGCACTCAGCTGTTCTCAGGAGGCCTCCGGTACTTGCAGATTGGGGCTGTTTTATCTGCCAGCCGGCTGAGATACAGCGCTCCCTGCCTCCTGTCACAGGGACACTTGTGGCTCCTTGTTCAGCAGCTCCTCAAGGAGGGCAGGAGAGGGACCGTTCTCTCAGCTGAGCCTGAGCCAGCGCCAGCTGGGGGTCATGTCTGCATATCTCTCTGCACCAGAGTCCTCGTGCATCTGAGTGAGTAATGCTGTTGAACACAGGAAAGTGTAATTTGGTCTCATTTTGCTCTTTTAAGGCATCTTTTTGTGGGTGTGAAGTTTGCACTATTTCCCTGTTAGAAGTAGTTTCTTTCCTTGTTTAGTATTCAGATCTCAATGTCTCTGCCATTCTTCTCCTGCTCTTGCTTCTTTGGGGTTATTTTGCCTTGGTTTTACAAAGCCTCCTCTCGCTTATCTCTCTTTTTTTTTTTTTCTTCTGAGGGGAGCCTAAGTGTTTCTGTTCTCCTCGTCTGTTCTGTTATGTTAACCTGTTATCCACGTCTCCCTTCTCGCACCAGCAAAGTCCTCTACAAACTGACCCATCCTTTTGGTTGCTGAGGTTTCCCCAGAATAGGATCGCTAGATCCTGGTATGAACCGGTTGTTAAGGGTAAGAGTTAAGGGAAGTAGGCTGTTAAGTACCGTACTCTGTGTTGGTAACAGCTTTGGTTTCAGTATTAGATCCGTATACTTGGGCACAGGCTGGCATTTTCCATAGGAAACATTTCCAGGATAAAAGACAGCTAAGTATGTGGTTGTTTAATACAATCTTCAGAAGAGAGACACGTGATTGAAATTGATTTGAATAATTACAGTTTCCACATACGTCCGATCCACAGATCAGTGCCCAGGTTCAATGGGAGGATGGAAAATAACATCAGACTGACTTGGGCAGGCACCAGCACCATTACGGTTCCTGGAGCATGTGCAGGGAAGCACGCTGACTTTTTAAAAGTTAGTTAAGTCTTCTACAGCTCTGGTTTGGGGCAAAAATGACCCGTGCTAAGGGCTGCCTGGTCAGGGGTTCTTTAAAATACCCTGATTCCAAAAAGTGCTTCCCTCTCAGAAATCCGGCCTCGTTAGCTGGATCTGTTAAAACTGAGGCACCTGACTTTGTCAGCTTGCTTAAATGCTGATCCGAACTCTGCTTGAGCATGATGATGCACTAAGGGTTGTAACATGGGTAGACCTAGAAGATTCAGGGGGGTTCTTTTTTTCTGTTACATCTGCGTGGTGCCAGCTCTTCAGGATATAAGAAGGTAAGAAGCTGTGTTTGTGGGCTGAAGACTGGAAGAGGACTCATTGATGGTTTTTGTTGTTTTGCCTACCCCTCTCTTGAAGTCCTTGAAGTCTGGGGGTGTCTGCTCTGGGTGCCTCCCTGGCTGCCATCTCGGCTTGACTCACATCTTCTGTATTTGAAGTCAAACGCTGCCGTTCCTTTTTTTGGTCTGTCCTGGTTCAGCTGTTTGTGATGGTGTTTGTTGGTTCCTTGACAGCTGGTGCTTTTTATTGTCTCTTATTACACAGAAACTGTAAAATACCTTCTGTTTTCATGGGAGCGAGGGACCACTTCTCAAGTGCGGTAGAGCTGTTTGTGTTGTAGTGGGCTACTTGCTGCTGGTCATCTTTCTGCTTCCTGTAGGCAAGCATGGTAGCTCATAAACAGCTACCAAGCTTTTCAGCCCAGTAAAATGTTTTACAAAGTGATTTATGAATGGCTACTGGTTCTCCAGTGCAATGGTTTGATGTAGAAGGAAAGAAATTGTAAAAATGTCATTTTGCACAGCAGTGTACGCTCTCTCCACCAGAACTGGGTGTCTCTGGCCTGAGCAGTCAGAGGAGGAAGCAAGTGGAAGCAGCAGGCTGTTACTTGCCAGCGGATGTTCTTTTACCACAGCACAAGGACTTAGGAAATGAAGGAAGGGCTTTGTCAGGGTCCTCAGAGCATCAGCTAAATGCTGAGACTTTGGGATCAATAAGCAGCAGCACTGGAGAGTTCTTCATAAATCGGATTATAATCAAGGATTTGAGGGGGGAAAAAAAAACAGCTCGCTTTGAGGACTACCTCTAGAAGGGCTTGTTGTATTGCTGGGGCTGACTGATAGTGAAAATGCAAGTCATTTTGCAAGAGTGACAGAAGCATGGTGCAAGTCATAGCAAACAGAAGAGGGAGGGACAAGGAGAGCACGTGGCCTTGAGACGTCGTCAGAGCATCAACTCCTCCTTACCCACAGAGGTTGGCAAAGCCCGTAAAAGTCTTGAATAGCTTTGAGACCATGAGGCAGAAACACTAAGGGGTTGGGGAGGTGTGACACAGAGCAAACGGGGAGTAGCAAGGCAGGGTAAGCACATTAAGAAGGAGGGGGGGAAAAAAAGGAAGAGTTGCTGGAAACAAACTAAGAAGGCAGAAAATTTGTCATTTCTCTGGTTTTGGGGATGAACACACAACACCAGCATCATCAGTTTAAATGATTTTTCAGTGGTAGCTGATTGACGAGCTGAGGTGAAACGAGCGGGGTGAAGCGTGCTAGTGCACAGCCCAGGCGTGCGAGGGTCCAAGGCACACCCCAGGGCACGGGAGGAACCAGGGAGCCTGTATTGGCCAAAACCCAGCCGGGGTCGCAGGGCACGAGGGGTGCATGTGTGATCCCTGTGGTGGAGCCAGCAGCGAACAGCCATCGGAGCAGAAGTGGAGGTCAGTGGGGATGGGGGAGCTCCGGGGGTGCTCAGACACACACTGCGGCCGTTTCTGCGGGGCACAGGCTGAGTGCTGCCGCTGTGTCACGGCTCAAAACGATAAAAGAAGGGGGCGAGCCGGGAGGAAGGATGTGATGGGCTCTGTGAGCAACCCAACGGAGGCTGGGCTGCTTTTTGTGCTCTGGGTAGATGAGTCAAACCACCTGGGTGGGAACGGAGCTTCCTGGTGGGTCCTCAGCTATAACCCTTGCTCCGAGGGGTCAGTGAATGAGCCACAGATGAGAGAGCTTTGCTTTGGCTCAGAGGTAGGTAGGTTTTGCTCATCTCCGTTCATAGCGTGCGGTGCCTCTATTAGGATAGGGAAGGACAGCTGGGGAGTTGTTTTCAGCCACATAAAGGGGAGATGGAAAGAGCTTTATTCCTTCTAGGGTAGAAGACAGGATGTTGGCTGACCTGGTACAGCAGCAGTCCCTGCACTGCGGTGGGGTTGTTTTAGGGGGCAGAGCCTGGGCAAACGCCGCTGGCAACCTGCACAGGGACAGGGCTCACAGGGGAGCAAGGGGGGCTCACGAGGCCTGGCAAGGAGCAAGCCTGTCGTTAGAGAAGGCAAATAGGATTCGGGAGCTGGACAAAAATACAGCAAAATCAACAGATGTACCTAATTCGGAACTGCCTGTCTGGAAACTTCATATAAAAATGAGAGATGAAGTCACATCTGGAGAGAAGTCCACTGAATTATTTTAAAGTATACCAGAATGGATGCATTAGCAATATGACAAATATTTTCGGAGCAAATTCCTCCCTAGCCTCTATTCCTCAGTGGGTCACCTCTTCTTGAAATCCTGTTTCCTCATTTCTCTTATTTTGTTCTTGAAGGAAATGCTCCTTATGTGTGAACACAGCTGGTTTTGGTGGGGCTGTGGGGAGGCAAAATTTGCTTTTGAGTTCTTTCCTCACACAGGAAAAGAAAAATGGATCCTCAGAGACATTGTGGATGATATTGGCAGTAGTAACTTGTTTCTGGCCAAGGCTGGTTGTTTTAATTATGCTTTCTTACGTGTCTGTTTTATGAAAGTTTGAGTGCTCTATTTTATTTTTTTATTTTTGGAAATGCCACTGTAGGTAAATTAGCATCACCAATCCTGGATGCAAGTGGGAAAAAAATCCACCATGTTTCTGTGCCTTTTGGTGGGATGTCATGATGCCTGCTGCCCAGTAAGGCTTTATTCTAGTGGACACAGGGGAGTCTTGCCGTTTGCTTGTTTGTTTGATCTGGCTTATTTAACTGCTGGTCATTCAGCCTTACTTAGTTTTGCCCTCCCTGGCTTTTTGTGACCATTAGAATGGGAATAATTACTGTGAGATTTTTTTTTCCCTGCTTGCTTTTAAACATTTATAACATTCACTTAGGAAAAAAAATAATGGTCAAATGTGTTCTGCTCCAGTCTTCTCTTCCGCTACTGCAATAAAAATTAATCCACTCCTAGCACTTGGAGGGCAGGAGGCGAAGCTGAAACATTGCTTTCAGATCAGCCATTTCTGTTAGCCAGCTCATCGGTGTTATGACCTTTGCTCATTGTTCAGTGGGGTTTTTCTTTCTGGGCTATTTTGTTTTGTGATTTTATATTGGTAATAAACAGGTAGAGGAGACACACAGGACAGGCTTGAAGGGTATGATTGCTTACGGGTTTTGTTGCTGTCACAGCGGCAGGAGCATGGGTGTATCCAGTAATCCCCTCATTGATAAAAACTTTGCACCCAAATTCACCGTGCTTGTTCTTGGTGTGAGGATAGACTCCCTTTGGGGCCTGAGCTGCAACAGAGGTGCAACCATAAGAAGAAACGTTGTCTCTCAACCCCGTCTGGGGCAGTACAGATCTGAAAAGCCGTTTATTTTGCCTTTCACAAGTAGGTGAAGTGCAAGTTCTAAGTCTTGGAGGACTGTTGTTTTCCTGTAAGACGGGATTAGACTGAGTTCAGCAAAGCGGAAGCCTTCATTTTGTTCAGTATTTCTGGAGAATTTGCAAAGCTGTTCCGTTGCCCTGTTGTCGGGTTTACATCAGAGGAAGACTTCACTCCTCAAAGGAAGACAAGCTCTGCACTTCAAAAGGTACTTGGCCCTGCATTTTTCCTCAGTCAGAGCATCAGTGGCATGGAATATTTTGGGTGAAGTCTGAAATGATGATGTTCAGCAAGGGTAAGACTAAGGGATACAACAAGGATTTTTGGTCATTGCCGTGATCTGCCCTTGTGTGGGTGTCCCTCAGGTAGGTGTGCCAGGACACTGGGTGACTCTAACTCCAGGGAAGCCTGAGGGAAACTGCAAGTGCTCCAGGTATCCAAAAACCAAGAGCATGGAGCGCTGATAATTTTGCCTGCTTTGTTTCACTTGTATTCTTTGTTAACAAAGAACAGTCTAGAGGGAAATAGTCTATTATTAATATTTAATTTCCTCCTATTACTGGAAGCAGATGACCTAAAGGTCATGTAGCCAGCAGCCAATAATAAAGCGAATAGGGAAACCAGAAAAATTGCGTCGTGGTTAGAAGTGTGATGCCTCCATCCTGCCCTCTTTCCTGCCTCACGCTGGCACGTCCCTCCATCCTTCAGTAGGGCAGGGAAGCAGCAAGGCTGCTCTCCAACAGCTCCCAGCACACCGGGCTCGTGCAACCAGTTAGGGATATGGGGAAGCTTCTCTGAACTATGAAATACCAAACTTGAGAAAGCAAACCAGGGGGCAATGCTGGAAAGTGTTGCTGCCATTCACATTGTTCTCCCCTAAAGGACAGCTATTTTCACTCTGTTTACAGTGAGCTTTTTGGGTAGTGCCTGTGTGCACATTGACTTGTTTATTGTGACTCCATCCTCTAAAGAAATGGGGAGAGACAAGGTTTCTTGGAAACTTGGATTTAAAAGATAGTGCGATCCTCTTTGAGGTGAAGGGCTTTGAGAGCATAAAAACCGACAAGCATCTCCCCCTCCAGGCTTTGGAAAGAAGGAAACAAATGATGTAGCAGCACTACTTCTCTGCTTGCAGCCACGTGTGAATGCAAGGATTTTCCCTAAGGGAGTTAGGTAATCTGTACATGGCTGGTAGCTGGGAAGGGTCATGTTGTCAGGAGATGTAGATTGTGATCTGTGGAATGGGGCTTGGTGAAGACTCCCCCATGGCCTCCCGAGCTGACTGCTGTGCTGCTGCCTTGCTCGCCCCATCCTGAAGTGGACGAGGAGAAACCAATCCTTTCTAGAGGCTGGGACACTGCAGCCTGTCACCTGCATGCCCATAGATGTCTTGAGTGCCCTGTGGGCTGTTGTACCCCAGGAGGTTTTGCTAATATCTACGAGAAATTGTCAAACTGTCACGGAGGTGTCGTGTGTCTGTCTGGCTCGTTGCGTGGAGGGTGCACCATTTTCCCAGCATGAAGCCGAAGCTGAGGAGACTGAGCTCAGCCTGAAGAGGCCAAGTGCTGGAAAGGAGTTTGTTTGAGGTGGGTGGTTGGAAGCAAGCAGTGTCCAAAGGCTCACCTTGATCTTTTGGTGCTCAGGAGAGTGAAGGGGCAACACCTTTGTCCAAAGCCAACTGGAGATGCCAAATAAAATCTTGCTTGGTCTCCAGTGCTGAATTGCTCCATGGGAACATGCTGTTCAGATGCCTTATTGAATTTTCAAGGAGCAGTTTTTCACTGAGGCTGAAATATGGGAGAGAACAGTGTGTTCCAAGTCACTAAAAATGAACAGAGCAACAGCTTTACAGGTTTGTGAGTGGCAAGAAAGGTTTATTTAATAATGGGGAGAAAGCCGGAACATAGCCCAAGGTATCAAGGAAGAATTAATCCAATTAACAAAACAAAACATGAGCTTGAGAAGAAATACTAATTGTAGCTGTCCAGCATGTTGTGTGATACAGGTTATTCTTCTTAAGTTTCAGGAGGCTTGCCATATTGATCCCTTAAGGGCCTGAGCTGTTAAATATACACTTCCCCAGTGAGTAAAGCAAGTTGTTAATTAATTTTGTCTTGTCAGACCTGGTTGCTGAGCCTTTGGGTCTTGCATGAAGTAGATGATTCTATAATAAATTTTGTATTGCCTCTGGATATGTCTTCTTTTCTAGGTGGTCTGCATTTCATTTTGTAGCTGTGCAGTAAATTTCTAGTCATATACACAAAGACTGGACCTGTACTTGTTTAAAAGCAAGCGGAAAATATGTGTCTGCAATTTAAGACTCGTCACATTGGGTAAAAGCTGCAGCAGGCTGACACTGTGAGAGGTGAATAAAACAAGAGAGGGAAGTTTGGGTCAAATGCGGGAACCTCGTGGGTGGTGACCCCTTCTGTAAGTAGCAAGTGAGGCCCTGACGTGCTCCATTGGGTGGCTAATAATAATAACTTCTGCTTCTAACAGCAGTTGCTTCTGCAGAAGCTCTGGCGCTGAAGTGAAGCGGACACAAAATGTTGATCGGTCGTGGCTGGGACACCTGCTCTGCTCTGGTCATTTCTCTTTGGAGACGTGCTGGCTCTGCAGAACTCTTAAGTGTTTTCCAGCCCATCTGGGAGCAGAGTGGGGTGGAAGGACATGTTGTCCTCTTCTGGACGTAACATCTCACGGCTTGCCTCAGGATAAATAGCTGGAGCTGGGGCTCAACCATCAGGCCAGTGTTTGTGAAGGGGGATGGGAAATGGGACCAAACAAATTCAAAGCTGTGTTCAAAAGTTAAAATCAGGCCATGAAGCACACAGTTGAAGTAGAAGGTTAAAAACTGCAGCGCCAGAGAACAGTTTGTGATGTGGTCATCAAATGTCATATTCCAGCATTGTGCTTTTTCAGGTTATGTGGAGAGCTGTCAGTAATTCAGATTGCTCTTTGTGCTGAATGATTGGCATGAGGGGGATCTCTACAGTGTAGGTTTGCTGCTTCACTCCATGTCCTGTTGGAAAACGTGTTTGAGATGAGCCACTGAAAGTGGCAGGTTAAACAAAATGGGAGCCCGAACCAGTTAGAGCCTTCAGGCACAGCCCTGTGTCACCCATCTGAAAGACACTCACGGTGTTTCACTTACGGACTTGTTTTTCCCCACTGCTTCCATTGTTTGTTTTTCTGGCTCCTGCCACCTTTTTCCTGCCTTCTCCCCCACCAGCCCCTTTCTTGCTCTCACACACAAAGTGTTGTAGTTTAGCTTTCATCTTGCCCTTTGTTTTCTTACCCTCCCAGTTTTCTTTGTCTCTATCTGATATTAATTCTAATCTCCTTCTCTGGAAGTTGGTCTGGGGAGTTTTCATTATTGCTGCCTTGAAACAAACCTATTGGGATTTGAAATGGGCCATCAGATGCTGCAGAAGTGATGTAGGAGCACATCGCTGACATCCCTGGAATTTCAGAAGGTAGAAACAATCTATGGGAGGTCAGTGACAAGCAGGGTTTTTGCTAAAAAGATAATGCAGAGACTTGTTTTTTTTGTTGTTGTTGTTCTTTAGAAAAGATTAAATGGATGATCATTATCTCCCTCTTAATAGCTATATCACAAACTAATCTGTTCTGTTCATTTCTTCCACACAAACCAAACAAAACACATACAAAAGATTGTTGAAGGTGGAGAGAAGCTAGGTTTTTGAAACACATCCAAACCACCAAGAGCCATTCACTTTCCTTTCAAATGCAGCATTAGCAATAGAGCTCTAAATCAATGAAAGGCCTAAAATTAGATTATATTCCTGAGATCAGATGTGAATCACGAGTTAATCATATTTTCGTTTATTATCACTGTCTTTACCCTTTTATTTTGTCCTGAGAAATTAGGTTTCTGAATTCAAAACAGTGAACTGTGAAGGCATGAAAGCTGGGTTAGACCACAGCAGGCCACCTGTGGATGAGGTACCAAAAAGCTTTCTGTTTGGAGGCGCATGTTGCTTCTGAAACCGAGTTAGTCATTTTTCAGTTAGTGCTATGTCTCTCTCTCCCAGCTCTCTGATGCTTCAAGTCGCTGTTCTCTTAAATTAGTGAGAAAATATTTCTACTAAAGACTGCTAAATGAGGTTTACAACCCAGTCTGGAATGAAAGGATAAGACAGCAAATGATTCTCTTGACTGGGTAACGAAGCTCAGGGAACTGTATTCCCTGTTGCTATATTTTTAGCTGAAACCGGGGTGAAACACACCCATGTCTGAAAGCAGAGATACGAGGTGACCCACAAGATCAGTGTGCAAATGAGGCACATGCACATGTAGACGATGTGTATCTGTTCTCATGAAATGGCAGCTGGAGGGATTGGATTTCCCTGCAGACGGCACTACATTTAGTCCAGGTTTGTGTGTATGATGCAGGAACATGAACGTGTACTCCAGGAGATGTTGGTGGCATTGTGCCTGTGTGTGTGTTTCTGGTGGGGGTACATCTTGGGTGTGTTTCTGGCTGGTTGGAGTCGAAGAATCAAGCTAACCTTGTCTATAAAGTGTATCCGAATCTGTGGATGCGAAAAAACGCTATGTACAATACAGGCATAGCAAATAAAATGGCTTGCCTATAGGGTAAAGATTTATGTGAGCAAAAAGATGGTGTTGCAGGAGAAGAACCAAAAGAGACCCTTGTAGAGGGTGTCCATTCTCAGCAGGAGGGTCTGATAAGTACTCTATGAGTGCCTTGAACTATTTATTTTCCCTGCTGCTGATTGCGTTTCAGTATCTGAACTTGGAGGAAAAAGCAGGTATGAGAACAGAGTGAACACATGCCAGCAACATCATCTCCTTGTGAATGAACGCATGTTCGTGTCATCACAGAGCAGCGTATTTGTGCAGCGCGCCTTTGTGGCAAAGTACGTGAGGGTGGGCAGCACGTGATGGCCCAAGTCCTGGGTTTGGGACTGGAGGGGGACAGGTGTATGTAAAAATGCTCCTCCACCTTTCCTCCGTGCAGCCACAGCGCTTGCCAGGGCATAATTAATGGGGCTCTCATGTTTCAGGGCAGACTAGTGAGCAGCTGCTGAAGTGCCAGCTCAGTTGGTAGCCTCGAAAACAAAACATCCCTTGTTTCTCATTACCACTGTGAAATACTGCCTTCCTGAACGTTGGGCCTGGCCCTGCAGCTTTCAGGATAGACAAAATGTGAGACTTTTGCCAATGATGTATTCTTCTAGGTCTGTTTAATATCCGTTATCAATTTAATGTGCCACTTTAATGAGATTTTGCTTTTTCCATCTCCGCCGTGGAGCTGATTACTTAGTGTATGTGGTTTTTGTTTGTTTATTGTTATTATTATTTTTTAAAGGAAACTATAGAAGAAGTTGAATGTTTGCTTCAGCTGAAGAGAACGTTTCCCAAGTCCTGGGCAGAAAAAGGGAAAAAGAGAACCAGAGGATGGTGTGTATGACAGGAAGCCATGACTAGCAGCGTGATTGTCAACAGGAAACAAAAATTCACAGCCGATGTGACGCCACCATCCAGCACACTTGCTGTGTCGTGTTGCCTGCCGGACTTTGTGGCCTGGGAAGCAGTGTTTGTCTACGTGAGGTATTCTCCTGTCCATTCATCTGCTGGAGTTTGAATTACTCTACATCTGGTTAATCTACTTGGCTGGAGTTGGCAGGCCCCGTTTTCTTTACACCTGCTCCTGCCAAGATCTTCAGCCGCCATGTGGAGAAAGGTGTGAGGGTGAGCCACCCTCGCTGGCTGGCAGCTGAGTGCTCCTCAGACCCCGGACAGCTTTGAGGTGTCTTGGCTGTTCAGTGCTCTGCAGATATGAACGCTGAGCTTTTCTGGCACGTTCTCACGTTGGCCTGGTCGCTCTCACCATGCTAGTACATGGGAAAGAAGACTTCCTCTCAGACATAGCTTACATCATCCTGGAACTGGTCATTGCGGTGCTGGCCATCCTGGGCAACATCCTGGTCTGCTGGGCAGTCTATTTGAATAGCAACCTGCAGAACGTCACCAACTACTTCGTGGTGTCCCTGGCTGCTGCTGACATTGCGGTGGGAGTGCTGGCAATCCCCTTTGCCATCACCATCAGCACTGGCTTCTGTGCCTTCTTCTATGGCTGCCTCTTCATTGCCTGCTTCGTCCTGGTCTTGACTCAGAGCTCCATCTTCAGCCTCCTTGCTATCGCCATCGACAGAATCATTGCGATCCGCATACCCCTCAGGTAAGCATGGGGCGGGCTGGGAGGCAGAGGGGGGCATCGTGGTGAGGAACAAGCATCAGTAAAAGCAGCAGATCTGGAGGTGGGCTGAGGAGGGGAAAGCTAAATGAGCAGCATTGCTTTTTTTCCCTTGTAATTTGGCACGGGGAGCAAAACCCAAGTTTCTAGGGGCCTACCTTGGTTGCTGGATATTTTGGTTGTTCCTTTTTCCTGTTATTCCTTGCTCTCACATAGCCTGTGCCCATGGCTTTGCAGGGCACTGCCTAGGAGCTGCCGTTCCATATTTAGACAGGATCATGCTATAACCTCAAAAACCTGCGCTCTGAGCCAGGGCCAGCAGCACCGGAAGGATCGCAGTGGGAAAGTGGAGCTAGAACAATACGTGGTGGGGACAGAAAGGGGATTGAGGTCAGCTTGTCTTCTTCCTGCTGGGGAGAACGGGGGACTCTGCCTGCAGCTGGTGGAGCAGGCTTGTAGGAGGGTATGGATGGGGATTTTGCCTTTGGGTCCATCAAATGTGAAGGGAGGAGAGGCAGCATGCCCTGAAGAAGTTAGGAAGACTTGGACTAACTCCAGCTGCATCTGCAAGCAAAGTGTGTGTTAGGCCCAGGCAGGAGCTTGTCCCCACTCCAGCCCTGAAGGTGGTTATTCTGTGCTCTCCACCCTGGAGTTTAAAAGAAGAGAAGGACATTTAAACACTAGAGCTTGAAAGCTGATTAAGACTGGCTGCGACTTGGTGTGCAACCAGGGAGGCTGATGTGGGACAAGGGGAAGTTTTGCCGCATGCACAGGGGCTGCTACTCGGGTCAGCCTCCCAGAAGCACTTTGGGATGGGGTACGTCTGCCTGTGGGTGCAGAGCAGCACTGCATGTTGTGGGCTGGGTTTGAAGCCTTTGTGACAACACTTGCAAGTTGTATAGCAAGTTTGAAAGATGCAGAGAGAGCCCCAGGAGAGGCCAGTGCTGGCAGAAAATACAGGAATCTCCTTCCTTCCCCTCTCGTCCTTAGGAGGATGCAGCGTGCTCTCACAAATGGAGAGACTTGCTTCCTATCCTGCTGAAAAAGAAATGTAGCTGCAAAAACAGAACAAATTTCCAATTATTATGCTCTCAGGTTTGAGGTTTTGGATCTCCTCGCTCCTGTCAAGTTTAAATCACGTGTGTCAAGCTGTCCAGTTTGGTTTTGTCTCCTGTGAATATTTTGGTCATCCAGCACTTATGTTGATAAACACAGACGTCCCATTCAAAAATAGAAAACATTCTTTTCCCTAGGGCTGTGGAGATTACCTTTCCATGTGGACCAGCGCAGCGTAGCCTTTCCTGAAGGCTTGTCCCAGCGTGCTCGTGCTGCTCTAACGTTACCGTTAATTGTTGCCTTCCAAGCTTACAGTTTTAAGTGTTACAGCCTCTGCTTTAGGGCAGTTGTAAGGAATAACAATTCCATTCCATTGCAGAGGAAAGCTCTACCAATATACCTATAAACTGGACTGTCTTCACTTTTTTTGCATTTCTACAGATAGACGTTTTCAGTTCCTACACCAATGTAATGATAAATAGTACAAAGAAGCATGTGTAGAGAAGCCTTTGCTAGCTTGTGTCTGAAATGATTTTGAAAAGGTCTGATGTCTTTAATTCATACGTTAACTCTGAAAAGTTTTGCTGACAGTTTAAGCATTCATACTGTTAAGAGGATGACTTGCCAGGAAAAGGATTTTAAAAATCTGGATTTCTGCCCGTTTTTGGTACTATTCTAATTATATTGTCTTTGCAGTTTAATTTCCTGGAATAGCCACAGTAGAGTCTTTTAGTAAAATCTGACCGCACCAGCGCTGGGCCGTGTACCTGTTTCGCTATTTTGTTTTTGAAAAAACAGAACACGCCCTTTTCCACCCCAGAAACCATGGAGTTTATTGGATGCAGAAACCGACAGGTAGATCCATGGGTTCCTCCCCCTCCTTATCCTGTACTGGTTTGTCCTTTTACAGAAGGAATGAAGAAGTTGTCAATTCCTCAGAAGAATTTATGGATGAACGAACATTAGATTTATAGCTTCTGACATGCTGAGAAAGTGAAAGCTGATTAGCTGAAGAGGGAAATGTGGTATGATTCAGACTGCTCACATCCTCTTTTTTTTTTTCTTTTTCTAACACCTGATGGTCTCAAAAGTGTGTCAAATGATTGGAAGGAAAATTTTGCCACTAAGGATGCAATGCTTTTGCCCCATCCTTTAATATCTGGGAATACTTCTCTCCTTTCAGAGGACAGAAAAGGTAACAAGAGGCATTCCCAATATTCATTTGATAAAATAAAAATAAATAGACTTCCTTTGTGTATTCTAGAGAAACAAAAACGGGCCAAACCTATTTTTTTCCTTCTTTAACTATTTAATATCTGATTTGTCCCAAGAAGATAACCCTATGTCTCAATGGATATGTATTCCCACACAAATAAACTGTGTAAGTATTAAGCAAACAGAAGAGTGGGATTTCTGATTCTGCTTAGTTGGACACCGCAGTAAATAACTGGTTTTATGTTTGGAATGATTTTTCTGTGGATAAAAGAACCCTTCCCAAAAAATTGCAGTGAGGAAAGGTACGCATAGCTAAAAATGTAAACACACAAAAAATAAACAACCTATTTAGTGAATGTCTTATGGGTTCTGCCTTTCAAATAAGTGAAAAGTGCAGAATTTGAAAAACTTTCTGAAAGTTCTCAAATGCTTTGCAGAATGCTGCCAGGTTTAATACAAGTGTAGCACTCTGAAAGCGGCAATAAAGCGCTCCCAAGGAAGTGAGTCCGAGCCATTGTTCAGTGTAGGATTAAATACAAAGTGTCTCTCTAACATGGCAGGTACCTGAAAACCTGCGGTCGCTGATATAAAACCCCTGGGTGTTCTGAACAAAACTGGCTGTGAGTCGGAGCTCCAGGATGAAGTCATGGGCCGAGAACAATTGCCACTTTCCAGGCTCTTTGGTGCCAGGAAATGCTGCGAGGGCACTGTGCCCAGCCACGTGCTCTCGTGCATGCACTCGCGGTGCAGATATTCCCGTGGTGAAGGACAGGTAGCTCTGATGCACTGGAAAGAGAGGAGTCGTTCTTCCTGCAGCCAAATGGAAAAGTTTTCCTAGGTTGCTACTTGCTCTGTGTGCTGGCTTCAGGTGCTCACCTGAGGCATAAATCCATGTGCTTGCCATTTGGTGCCAGCTACAGTAACTTGCTGACGTGGAGAGCTTTTCCTCTGATGGAAGGTACTTCGGAGATGACTCTGGGGTTCGTCTCTGAGAAAGCATTGCTAAGGTGCAGCTCCCTGACGCTTGAAGCATTGGGCCACGTTTATCCCGTGTAGTGGGGACTGAAATTGCAGCTCTGGCTTGGCAGTGGGGTGACAGGTTGCTTTTCTGCCAGGGGCTGAGGGATCTGCACGTGAAGAATTGCCTTTTCCAAGTCAGGGTGGGAAGAACTGGAGAGATGGATAAAAGCCCTGAATAAAGCCTAGGACTCGGAAGGGACCTTTGTGCTGAGAACAGTCTGTTTCAGCAGTTCCTTTAATTCTCAAGGGCTGCTTTCTCAAATGGGCATATCTGAGCACCTGATTCGGTGAATTGGTGACTTAAAGTTTCATTGCTGCTTTGAGTGCCACTGGACATCTGTCTTTCCCTGCTCACTGTAAGACTTTTGACCTTACACCAAGCATTTCCTACATGTGCTCATATCTTTGCAGACAGACTATGGCCAGATCCAGCCTAATATGAAAGAATAATTCACTTCTTCCTTTGAACATCCATGGGCATGGCTTTGAAAGCAGTGTTATTTGTTTGTGGCTTCTAGTGGAGCTTGCTGCTGCCGAGGTTTTAGTCTGGGAGCTGGTGTGCTGTGAGCAGCCTGTCTGCTGCCACTGCTGCTGCTGGGAGCCCCGTGCCTGTCTGTGGGACCCCCCCAGCCTGTCTCCACAGTATAGTCAAGCACCAGTATCAGTTACACCTGATAACGGGAGGAAGTTTCTTGACTGAGAGTCGTGGGAAAGAGTTGTTTAGGTGGTGCACGAGAAGGTCTGGGTTTGGTTTCTTGCTCAAGATTTCCTAGGTGATCTGGGACTGTCAGCATCTCGTTTCCAGATACATGTAGTAGGGACAGAACATCCTCCTCCTCTTTGCCCCGGTTACTGCAGCTGCCTGAGGCACTGGAGGGATGTGCCCAGTGCACAGCATTCATAATGATTTGTTAAAACCATGAAGCACAAGGAGCGCTCATGCACAGACAGTCCAGTGCTGCCCGGACACATCAGACATGCTACAAAGCTGCTCACCAGTTATGCAGCACGTGGGCTGCAGGTGTGAGCAGCTCCTTTTGGCAGGCTGCGTCTCCTCCGTAGGGGTGCCAGCAGCTCACGCTGTACATGATGCTTCCCAAAAGCCCTGCACTTACCACGTGGAGCTGCACAGCACTGGGGTACAGACAGCAGCTTTGGCCTGGCTGCCGTGAGCCTGGGAAGACACCTAACCAGGTACGCAAACTGTCCAGTGGCAGCCTGGGGAGCTCTCTGAGTGGGCAGACAGAAGGCAGCCAGGATTTCCGTCTGGCAGTAACCCTACCTCAGCCGGGTCAGCCAGCGGCATCTCGTGAAGCTCTCCCAAGCGAAGGGACACTCCTCAGTGGGTTCCTGGCCAGCACAGTGCCACACACTGTCACTAGATGCTGTGAGCTTTCGCTCTTACTTCCTGGAGATACTGAGCAAGGCGTTACAGAAATGCACTGATGGGCTGCGAGTTCCTGCTGCCAGCGCGACACACTGCAGCTGGAAAGCAGCAGGCTGCTTGGGTTAAGTGCTGTTCCTAAGCCCTGTAAAGTCTGTTGCATGGGAATCCCCAGAGGGTAAGAGGGAGGGAGAAGCTGCGGGGGGGGGCGGGGGGGGGTTTGCCTGGAGCAGTAGTGAATGTATTTTTAGTGGAAGGGAAGGGACATCTCTAGTCGTGGGATAACAGCTGCAGAATTTCAAAATTCCTCTGACAAGATGTAGCCAATTCCAGGGCTGCATGGTTTTGTGATTTTTTTTTCCAGGCTTCAAGTGCCTTTGGCCAACCTCTTGCTCCCCAAGTGTTCTTTTCAAAGCACAGATGCTGTTTTGCTGTGTTGATTAGCTCTGAATGTATGCAGCTTCTCTGCTACCATCCATGCCCTGCCTTCAGCCACCCCTAGGCATTGCTCAGGACCCACCACTTGCTGGAGAAACCTTCTCATTTCACAGGATCAGCTGAATCCCTCCCTGATTTCAGGAAGGTGGATTTAAATGTATTTTGGGTGCTGGGAATTGTGTGGTTGACTCCCTCACCCGCTCCTCCTTTTCCAATTTGGAAATGCAGTTGCGGAAAGGAGACTCAGGCCTGCCAGGTCGTGTGTGGAGCCAAGCTGTTCCCAAGGTCCTGCAGCAGGGATTAAAAGCGTGTGGGATCTCCGTTCTGTGCTGTGCCCAGAGAAAGCAGCACCTCCACGCCTTTGTTTTGAACTGGCATTGGGATAGGAGCATGAACCTGTGGGATTAGCTATCTTGTTAAGAGACGGAAGGATTTCTCTGGCTTGTTGGAGGAAAAAAAATGTTTATTTGCTGAGAGGATTCTGGGGACGGAGGGAGAAGGAGCACTGGGTAAACACTGGGAGCCCGGAGCTGCTGTGGTCTGCCTGCAGACACAAGGGGTCAAACACAGTGTGGGACCCACGCTGGACAATGTGGGAACCCAGCTATCCGCTTTCTGTGCTGAGCATTACCAAGGAAAGGAAACTGCATTGAAATGTCAAATTTTTGCCCTGATTTAGGTTTTTAGAGAGAACTGGTGGAGTCAGCTCAGGCCTCACAGTAACCTGTGGAGTCTTGGGAACTGGCTGATGTTTCCAACAAACTGAGAGCCCTGGCTGCACTGTCAGGTTTTTGCCATGTTGCTTATGGGCTCTTTCAGCAGATCTCGGAGGATTTATTGCTAGGAGCACAGGCTTGAGCCAGGCGGGTCAATATCCTCACCACTGAGGCTGCCTTTGGTGTGTGCAGTGCAGTAGTCAGAGCACTGTCCTTAGCTTGATTCCTCCTGTATGAGGAACTGACGTGGGGTCAGCTTTCTGGGCTGCTGAGGGAAACTGCTGGCCTTGTCTCCATTTTTTAAGGAAGGTTGGTGATGACTTCTTGGACTCCTTGAAAGTGCTGTTGTGGGGCAGAGGTGCTGTGCAAGGGAACGCCAGCCTGGCCTCTGCAGTTCACTCAGCAAAAGACTTCCTCCCAGAGCCAACCTGAGAGTGGACGTGGGGCCAGCAGCACTGTGCCTCTGAGATCTTTGGTGCCATTTGGCTCGCAGATCAACTGTGAGACAGGCTGAGCAATTTGGTGCTAGGATTCTGTGCTAGAAGCCTGTTCCCTTGGCAGAACAGAGGAGCTACCTCAGCCTTCAGTGAAGGAGCCAGGGTGGTTTTCACCACCAAGAGTCAGAGCAGTGCTGCCAGTTATCCAGGCTGCAAGATCCGTGTGCATGGCCAAGTGGGATGGTAGAGTGGAGGCACATGGCTGAAAACCATGTTCATTTCCCTGCTTTTCTGTAGCCTAGTCACTGCCTAAAGGAAAGAGGAGGGAAATAGATGGCATGCAGTGGTACCATGGAGTCCATGCTGTGCTGGGTGGGTTCTGCACAGCAGTTCAAAGACCCACCTGAAGAAGTGGGCGCCTTTCTTGCTGTCTTCTGGGCCATTGTTTGGGTGTCAGGGGTTTGTTGAATGATATTGGTGTAATTCCCATTTTTTCCTCTGCTTTCTAGGTACAATGGCTTGGTGACTGGCTCTCGAGCCAAAGGTATCATTGCCATCTGCTGGGTATTATCTTTCATCATTGGCTTGACACCCATGCTAGGGTGGCACAAGCGCTCCCAGATTGAAGAGCTGGGTACTAATAAGTCCTCTCCCATCAACTGCAGCAACAGTATGGTGGTGTGCCTATTTGAGGCGGTGGTCACCATGGAGTACATGGTCTACTACAACTTCTTTGCCTGTGTATTGTTGCCCCTCCTCCTCATGTTTGGTATCTACTTGAAAATCTTCATGGCAGCCCGGCGACAGCTCAAGCAGATGGAGAACAAGATGGTACACGGGGAGCGCTCACGCTCCACTTTGCAGAAGGAAGTCCACGCGGCCAAGTCTTTAGCCATCATTGTTGGATTGTTTGCAGTCTGTTGGCTTCCACTACATATTATTAACTGTTTTACCCTTTTTTGCCCTAATTGTGCCCATGCTCCCCTCTGGTTGATGTATTTGGCCATTATCCTGTCCCATGCCAACTCAGTGGTAAATCCTCTTATTTATGCCTACCGGATCAGGGAGTTCCGATACACCTTCCGCAAAATCATCAGCCAGCATATCCTGGGCAGGAAGGAGCAGTTCAAGGCAGGAACGGCCAGCATTAGGACTTCCACCCACGGCGGGGATGGCGAGAATGCCAGTATACGAATCAGTGAGTATGCACTGGAGGTATACACCAATGGAGAGATTCACAGGGATCCTGAAAAGCAGGACTTGAACAAATGCAAAGCTGTCTTGGAATGGCACCAGAATGGGAATGCTCTGGACATGGAGACAAATGGGCATCTCCCACATTCCTGCAGAAATGGAATTCTCTCAGATGCATGCATGAACAGAGAGCTTCACAGCGAAGAGCTAATTGATGCCCAGGTGTCTTACTCGGATCTAGAAAGCACAGCCTTCGCAGCAGCTGATGTTTCCTGATGAGTCCTTCAAAGTCTTCCTGGTAGAATTATTTTATTTTCCGTTGGTGGCCTCTGCCATGGCAGAAAAGGAGTCTGGGGGGCGGGGGGAGAGGTGTGTATTCAGATTGCTGTGGAGAAAGGGGTCCTTACCCAGGACTCTTGGGATGACCCTAAATACTAGACTGGAGAAAAGCCAAGAGACCATCGAAGTGGACTAAGAAAGGAGGGACATGCTGCCCATCACTGACCTGTCATCAAGAGCAGTGCGAAGGTCAAAGATGGCATTCCAAGGTCAACACTGGGAGACTCTCATGATGCGGAGCATATCATGACGTTATGCTGTACTGCGTGTCTGTGGTTGTACATCAGTTTTGCTGTTATTACCAACAGAAATAAAACCATGGCTGGAAGTATTCACTTAACTGCAAAGAGCAACAGGGAGGGACCTCCAATTCTTTGGCCCTGCAACAAATGGAAGGAGGATAGCAACATCTATTGGTCAGGAAGGATGCCAGCAGCTATTTGGAGGAGGAATTTACCTGAGGGGAACTTTGGATACCTTCAACCATGACATTTTGTCTTTCAGTTTGTGTTTTTAAAGCTTATACTGCAACAGGTTGCTTGGACATTTTTTCTTGTCTTGTTTAGATTCCATTATGTTAAGTTATAAAGATGGGCAAGAACTCATAGCCGTTCCCTGAGCGCTCAGTGTTCCAGATGCACAAGACAAATATAACCTCATAGCTCTCCACTCTGTCAAACAAATCATGAAAAACCAAGACCGTAATGTGGAGTTCCCTTAGCAAAAGGGCTGTTAGCAGGACGCGGTGCTCGACCTTGCAGGGCTGTGTTACCAGGGCTGGTAGTGCCCCGAGGTGGTGTGGGGAGCTATCAGGTGGGAGGTGTCCGCAGGCTGGTGGGCACTGTCTGGCTACTGCTTTTTCCCTCTGTGTCTATGCTTGTCCTGGGGTCCTGGAATGCAAATTATCTTTGTGGTCCTAAGTTTTCATTCTCATTCAAAATGCTATGGGATGGGGTTTGTTTTCCTTTTTTTTTTGAGGGTGGGGGGTGGAAGGGATAAGGGGGAGGAAGGCAACGTGGGACGGGACATACTTATTACTTACTTCTGGAATCCCCATGAGCTCTATTTGAACACCTTTTCTCCTGTGATTTCAGTTGCTTCCTGATGTGCTTTACTGTGAAGCCTGATGTATCCCTGCAGTGCAGAGGCCAGCAGATCTGGGTCTGTCTGATTAGAAGATGCTCCTACTCTGAGGAGCTGGCAACAATCAGTAGTAGTGGAAATCTGCTCAGAAACTGCAGTAGTCTGTGTAAGAGAGAGAGGCAAACCTGCCGCAGCAAAGGTATGCACTGATAAGGTTTGTTGTAGAGCAGTTTCACAGCGGTTTGGTAACTTCCTGTATCACTTGTTAGCTCTATCAGTATCACTTGTAGCTCAAGGATAGCAGAGAGCCATGCTAGCTTGTATTCTACCTAAATCTTGTTCAGTCTTTGTTTTAAGGACAAATATTCCACGCCCAATGCCACTAGCCTTCTGGGGAGACAGGCAAGTCATACTAGACATGGTCCTACAAGAAGGCTAGAAGTCTGGTAATTCCAGGGATCTGGACTTTTTCCATAGCTGAAAACATCAGAGGTGTCAGCCCACAACCCTGGGTCCTCCTCATATCCCTCCACTGATGTTTCAGAACCCAAATAGTCTCATTTGCAGGAAGGAAAGGGGGACTGGATTTTGATATTTGGGGAAGAACACATTAGGTTTGTGTGTTCTCATTCCATGTTTATTTTAAAAAATGTGAAGTATTAGAATGACAGGCAGTTTTATTTGAAGAAACTTTTCTTTTTTACCAGTCTGTCTGCATGAAGGTGGGGAGTAGTTTAGAATGTTGAATGTGTTCAAGTACGTAACTGCTCTAGGCTAGCACAAAGCTTACTGTGAGATGGATAAAAAGATGTGGTTGCCACCCCAATCCTTACCAGGAAGACAGACAAGTATGAAGAACAATAGCATCCACAGTTCAGCTGCTTTCTTGGCACGGCTCTTCCACGTAGTCTTAACGTCAGAGGAGTGGATTATCACTCCAGCACCACTAACAAATACTAAGCTACTTCTCTGTGACTGACGTTGCAGGTAGTTCCTTTGTAGGGTGTTTGGGATCTTGTTACTCTCGGTCTTGATGGAATATTTCTGTAGGTTGTGTGCAGGATGACTCCTCTGGCCTCCTGAAACAGCAGCAGAGGAATTCAGTCAGGAAAATGGGGGTCTGAACTCTTTGGGCCTCAGCTGGGAGCTGAAATGTTTCTAAGAATAACACAAGATTACATCCGGTATTCATGTCAATAACAATTAGGTCCACAAAGAAGCAGAGCAGGGGAGGAAGTGTGGGAAAATACCAGCATTGCTCATGTGCTGGAACACACGCGAGTGCAGAAGTGTCTCCTGTTGAGCTTTAGTTGCCATTGTAAAGGGATATTTTATGCCACGTTGCATCAGATTTTCAACAGCTGATGTAGGTTGGTTGCTTTCTATTGTTTCCTGGGCTTCTTCACACTCAATTATGGGAGTAGCTTGCTTGCTTGCCACAGGAATAGAATTGAACTATGCTGATGTGACACACTTAAGATTGTCTCTCTGGAAAACTTTCCTGCCCAACCGGATCGCCATGCAAGCTGACTTTGCGTTTCCAGATGTCTTGAAATCAGTTTTTCTCTCACCGATTGATGTGCCCCCCAAGAGTGTCCAGTCCCTTTCAATAGTAGTGATCTAGATGTGAAATGAAAAGGGTATGTGAAGGGGCCAGGGGATGTGTGTAGGAGGAAGTGCAGTGGGTGTAAGGAGGCAGCATGTTCTATACAGCATTGGAAGTCTGGTCACAGGAAGGAAGAATGGCCAATTGCGCCACATGCTGTGTGCCTTCTGGCAAACATATGTCTGAGATGGACCTTCAGAAGATGTTTCCAAAGCAGTTCTTGGAGGGGGAGCATGAACCTTTTGAACAGAAATTTTGGAATTCTTATTTGTTTCCTAGGGATCATGATTTCAAGGCTTCCATCCCTTTTTTTAAGAAAAAGAAGTTTTAAAGTCCTATGAATGAAGCCTGCTCTTCTCTCCTTCTGCCAGTGCCTTCTAGTCTTAAGAAAAGTACCTCTGCCAAACTACACAGGGCAAGGATCATTTTTAAAAGTTAAATATTTTTTTCCTAACCTCCCCACTCATATCCCGATTTTCTTCCCAGCTGAAGATGTAGCTAATGAAATAGCTGTTCTCGATAAGCAGAGACGGTACCAAGATGAAAGGAAGAATGAGGTGACCATCAGGAGAGGCTAGAGAAGATTTTCTTGGGAATCCAAGGTGCAGTGGGTCCAAAAAGTAAGAGCTGGTGTAAGAAGAGGCTAATTTCATTGAATTGGAACGTGTTACTAAAAATGGCTCACAACCCATAGAGAGATGTGGTGCCTCGTTCGGTGTGAGGGCATTCCATGAATTTCAGCATTCCCTTGAGACTCTTAGGCTCCAGGGTTTATTTGCTTTATAGGGTTTTGGAGAAAGTAAAATTCTGATCAGTTGCCAGGAGTAATTTTATCTAGAGTTCTTCTTAGGTCTGTCTTCTCTATAGGACACTGTTTTTTGTGTGTGCAAATGCACTTAAAAAACTTGTCCTGCAGTTTCCTTTTGTATCAGCAGTGTTTCAAAGCTCTGTGCAAGCTTGGACTGCAGCTCTTGAACAGAGCTGAGCAAGAGGAGAAAGAGGCTGATGCTGGTTTGACAGAGGGCACTAGCAAAGGGGCACGGTAGGACAGGGGGGGTTGCTGTAGACAGAAGGGACTTGTCACTAGTCCCAACTGGTGCTTGCAAGCTTATTGTGCAGATGAGCTTGGGGGTTACATGGAGTAGTCTGAAACTTTATCGTTCTTTGAACTTTGTAAAGAAGCTCCAGAGGATGCTGGAGGATGTAGGAAAGTCTCTAAGGTGTGAGAGCAGACTGGAGTGTTAGGGTTAGATGGGAAATCTCGGTGGGAAAGGAGGATTTGTGGGGTGTGTTTGGGAGGATTTCAGGGGAGTGGGAATGTGCTGGGAGGTGCTGGGGATTGCACAGATGGTCTCTGGGAAGTGGGGCTGGCATGAGCCCAGGGCATGACTTGCTGAGGAAGGACTCTGGAAGTGTTGTGTGGTCTCATGGCTCCTCAGGATCATGGCAGAAAGGGAGGCAGCCTTGGCCCGTTATCTACAGAGGGTTGACTTTGTCTGGTCTAAATATGACTGAGGTAGAGAGATTTTTTCCTGGATTATCTCATTTTCAGATGCATTGTCTCATTTCATGAGTGCGTTCAGGTGTAACAAAAGCCCTTCTGCTTCATGAACATGAACTGGTAACGCCCCCCTCTCCCCCTCATCAATTTAGCTGTGTTTTGTGGGAAGGACAAGCATGCTGTAACTGCTGTGATGCATTAAATCTGCATAATGCTCTCTAGTGGTGTTTGGTAGGCTTAGCTGCCTAATAGTCAGTTCTCTCCTGATCTGTTCTGGGCATCAGACTGCTCTGAGAAAGACCAAGGAGCTTTGTCTTTCTAGCCTTGAGCTTCTGGCCTTCTTTACAGTAAAGCACATCAAGAGTAACTAAAATCACACCAGTTCCTTGTTTGCATGAGAGGTGACTGAACCTAACAGACTGAGAATCCCCAAAAGGGGACGATGTTCTGTGTAACTCCCTGTCTGATTCATCTGCTGGGACTCTTAACACAAGCATGCATTGAATTCAAGACTGGAACCTGTTGATCTGAGAACATCCTTTGCTTCCCTTGTTCTGTCCCAGGAGCTGGTATTCCTGCCTCCGTCCTGTGGAGCAGTTGTCTCTGTGGTCTGTGAGCCAAGACACTATGAACACCCTGCTGCACATGCTGTCACTAGGAAACACTCTTTTAATTTAAATGTTTTATGAATATAGTTGTTGTTTTCCCTCTGTTTGTCAGTTACCAGTGGGAGGGGAGGGAAAGGGGTGGGAGAATCTGTGCATGCATATGTATTTAAAGTGCATTGACCAAAATTGTTTTTTATTTGTTTGTTTTGAACCTGTGAAATTTTCATATCTGTGAAGTCATCAGACTGCTGGGCAGTGAGGAGCCACTGGTGCTGCTGAGTCTGTCTTGGTTACATTTCTTAATAAGCATTAAAATAAAATATATTTGTAAAAGAGAGCGTGAGTGTCTTTGTCCAAGGAAGATCCTGCTGGCTGACTCTGTTTTGTAAATATTTTATTATTATTATTTTATTAGCTTTTTTCCATAGATCTGTCCCTGGCACTACTTCTTCATTTGCTGAAGATGTTAACATCGACTCAGGTGACTGGAAGCCCCGTAACATCCTGGGATCTGTCAGCTTGGCAATAAAAGTTTACAGCTGCGTACTGAACACAAGGTAGAGCACTGTATTTGCCCAGAACACTGCAGCAGCAGAAACAAAGCATTACTAGTGGGACCTGGAGGAGATACATGGAGCACACCACTTTGCCAGCTATGACTGGAGCATCTCAGCCCTTTGGCTCTCCTTCCACACATCAGACATCACTCTAACACCACTGCTACTTCAGCCCTCTGTCCTGTCTGCCAATACTGCTCAGACTGAGCTAGCCCCAGCCTGATAGCCAGATTAGTCTGGAAATGGAGGCAGTGAATTTAAATGCTACTGTGGTGCCTCTCAGGCCAATGTTGACAGGAAGCAGCAGGAACAATTTCCAGCTTTTCACAGCTGGCAGCTACTAAATGTGTGTGGGGAGGTTAGTGAAAGTCTGTGTGATCCAGGAGCATTTGGAATTGGGAAGCGTTGAAATGAAAGTTCACCAGATAACCATCAGCTACTGGTCATTCCCTCTTTCGGTTCCCTTTGCAGCTGGGCTGGAGGCCCTCGTTCATGGAGAGGTGCTGGCACCCTGGTGCTCTGCAGCCAGCTGTGCCTGAGCTGTTCAACCAACTGTGTAATTGAAAAGCTTTTTGATTTTTTTTTTCCCTCCTTTCACAAACACTGTGCGTTTTGTTCTGCAGCATCAAAGGCCAGGAGCTGGGAGGAACAATGGGTGTCTGCAGGAGCTGCGGGGGAACAATGGCCATACCTGGCCCAGGGAAGAAAGCGAGCACTTGGAAGAACAGAGAGAGCTCCCAGTTTAACTACACAATTGGCCTCATCTGGAAATCTAAGTTCAGAGATCTACACCTTGGCTTGGTCACCCAGAGAAACTTTGCAGGGCTTTTGCTGGAGCCTGAGCTGAGGGACAATACAGCTCGATAGTGCAGTATTTACTGCAGTTCTGGGGAATTGATGATGCTTCTGAATGTTGAAGTAGGATGGAATAGTGGAGGATGGTGATTTTCCTGCAAATGGGTGGATAATCTTTTTTGGCTAAAAGGCTTTTTTCAGCATTTAAAGCAGCAGGACCTTCCTTGTCACTTCTGCCCCCAAACAGGAAGCCTTTGCTGCTAAGAATAGTGCATACAAGTGCCTGCTGTGCTTGTAGTCATGTATTTCAAGGAGAAATTTTGAGGAGTTAAAAGCTCTGAGGATCTTTTCTGTGGCCTTGTGGACCTCACAATTTTCTTTCATAGGAAAGATTCCCAGTGTCTTGCATTTGACTGAAGTGACTGGGTGAGATTCCTCCTGTATTCATTCAGGTCAGGGAGAGAGACTTCTGCCAGCTTGGATCCTGAGAGGAATCCCCCTCTGATCCCTGAAGTTAGATGAAGCGACTCACTGCAGGTTGGAGTCTCGCTGAATAGTAAGTGGAGCTGTATTCTTCCTACCTCCCTGTCCCTTCTTCGGTGCTGTTCTGAGAAAAAACATGGGATGCTCTTTGAATAACAGAGGTTTCCTCAGATATGACCCAGGGGATGGGACTGTTAGGTTTTGGTCTGGAAGGTGCACCACTCTTGTAAGCAGCATCATTGCTCTGTTGTGAGACTGCAGCAGTCATCAGTGAGATTCTGCTGGGTGACAGTAAAATACTACCCACATCTCAGAAAACCAGAGGTTCGTTTTGAAAAGTGGCATCCTTGCAATACATCAAACCAAATGACCTAAGCCAAGTCTGGGGCTGAGAGTAGCAGGGTGATTTCTCAGCAAGTGAAAGGCAAGGACTAGAAAAGAGGTTTCAGTCTGCAGGTTCAGAGTAAACTGTGTAAAGATGAGGTTATTTGGAGTCCAAATCCATACTGTGTGGTCTGAGCTCAGTACACTGAACTCCAAACCTGGGACTGTGTTCCTGGGGAGTGTCCAGCTGCACTCCAGAGAGGTGACTGCAAATTCTGCAGAGCCCTGGGCAGTCCTTAAACCTGCTGGTGTGGACACCGACAGCACTGGAGCTGCAGTCGCTCAGGTTTTGTTTGCCAAGGATTTACCTGGAGCCCTAGGCAGCTCAGAATTTTTGTCTTACTTATTGCAAGGAGATTAGATAACAGCTCAGAATGAGAGTGAAGAAAGTCCATGTGCATGGTGTATCTTGCTGCTTCAGCTGTTGATGAAGTCACGGGGTCTTTGGGGTTGGTATTAGTCTGGGATAGTACTATATTACTTCTAAATGGGGGGTAAAGCATATCTCAGTTGGATGCTTCATGTTGCTGGCACGCTTGCAGCTGCATCATTTGGGCATTTGGCATTATCTGGGCTGTGACAGTCTCAGGTGCCTGTGCTTTGGGGTTTCAAGGGGTTTGAGATTCTTGTGCAGTGTGGGGATCGTATCTAGGAGAGAGGGGGAAAAGGCCTAATAAAGAGAGAACTGAGCAGCCTGGATCAGTTCTATGAAGAATGCAAAACAAGCCTGGGCTATCTCAGGGTAAGCTGCACTCGTGGTGCCTCTTGAACCCATGTCCTGTTATTGTTGGTGTGGAACATGAGGGTCTGGGCCAATGAAAACAAGGAAGGCAGCTTGACAGACACAGATTTTATCTTTTGAGATTCGTCATGACCTTTCTAGTGTATAATAAATAAAGTTGACTCAGGAATTGGCAAGTGCCCTATAACATGCAGTCCTGGTGTTGGGACTCGGCAGAATGTTCTGCTTAGCAATGCACTCTGTTAGCTTTGTTTGCCAAGTTCCTATTTTGGAGGTGTGCTGAAGGGCTGAACAGTGGCAGATGCTGAAGCCTTCTGCAGGCAGGTGCACTGGACCCAGCATCTCTGGCCATGCTGATCCAGGCTGGATGAAGGTCGTTTTGAATCCATGCTGATACAACCCTTTGCTGCTGGGCCAGAGAAGGAAAAGGAACATCTTGCAAAGTAAGAACACTGTTTCCAGTGGGGTGAATCCTGAGGCAAGGAGGACTTCCATCATTTCACATTGCTTTATAACCCTTCAAGCATTTCAGTCAGCATTTAAAAGTATTGCTTCCTGTGGTAATGTCTTTTGAGCAGCCCTGCCATGCGTGCTGGGTCCTGTGATATTAAACATCTCCATCATTCAGAGGATGTGGCCAATTCTGCAGGTTGATGGCAATGGTAGGTCTGAGACTTGCCTGCTGGCTGGTGCATCCCTGCCGGACCATCTCTGAACTGTGGCTGTGAGCAATTGGTCAGGTTTTCTGAGCTAGCCCTGGTGGCAGGGGCTGATACACAGTGCTCCTCTGAAGACAACTGGGATTCATTTGCTGCTAAATTGAAGCTGTGATAGCAACATTATCAGACTGTGAAGTTATTCTGCAGAGCCAAAATGCACTGGGAAGAAAGGGATAAATGTGTGTGTTCCCAGCTCCAGAGAGACCGCGGGGGGAGAGCTGCAATTAAATCACAAAGATTATGGCTGTGTCAAATGCAGAGCCTCAGGAGGGGAGCACTCAGCACTGGCACTGAGGTGCTGGGTGGGCTGCATGAGCACTCAGCACCTTAAAGTAAGGGACAACTGGTTGCTTCATTTCTGAGGTGCCTGCCATTTGGGAGCAGTCCGGTATTCCAAGTGTTTCCTGCCTTTCTTTATATTCATGCCAAAAGCACTAAGAGAAATAGGGTGGAGACAAAAAATCTCAGACCCTCCTCAAGATCATCCTCTAATTCCAGAAGGATCAAAATGCTAAAGGTTGCATTAGAAAAACAGAAATAGGCTTTTCTCCCACCATTGGTAACTCAATGCCACAACTAAAGCTGAGAGTCAGCTGCTTGTTCTACAGCTGTGTCTTTTCTGAATTCATGAGAAATAGCATTTTGATTTCCTTCCAGAGGAAATATACAGTAATATCCCAAACTTGCACTGAGGCCTTCCAGTCTGCAGAACTAACCCATGTAACATTCATCTGCAACTGAATTAAACCCAAGATCCTCTTTTCCTTATGGATTGAAACAATGCTTGGGAATCAAGGCTTTTCGTAACAAATCTTCACATCTTGTTTTCTCTGAGCACTTGCTTCCCATGCTAGTTCCCTCCTGTCCTAAGTTTTCTGTTTGCAGACAATCCTACCTTTGCAGTATGGAAGACCCAGGAAGCACAAAAAGTGTAAGATGCTGGGGCTGTCTATCCCTTCCCATGGTTCAGCACTGCCTGGACCTTTAAAATAATAATAATAAAATTAAGTGTAGCATCAATGTTCCTGTAGATTTTCACTTTAGGGAGGCTGGGGGTGCTCTCTGCAGGCTAACAGCAGTTTCTGATTCCCTTGCAGAAGGATCTTTAGATCAGCATTTGTTCTGGAAGCACCATGTGAGACATGATCCTCCCAGGAAGAGTTCAGTTCTTTCCTTCCCGTCAAAAATATGAGGCTGCGTTCTGGGGGTCAGGATGTCAGTGACATGGATGACACCAAACACTGAAGCCTGCATGTGAATTAGGTCTTGGAAGAGGCTGCGCTCCGTCTGCTGCACGGACACGTTCGCGCTCTCCAAAGGGAGGTTCTTGTGCACGTAGCCACGCATTTGGTGTTTTCCAGGTGGCTGTGTTCTCTCTATGCCGGATGCGTGCCTGTGCTGTAAAATGCGTGTCCTTCTTCTGCTTCCTCAAGAGATGCATCTGCTGGTGTCGGCTTCCAGGTAGGACACACAGGAACCTGCTCTCTTTCAGTGTCTGCGGCCTTTGCCCTCTCCTGTAGTCAGGCATCCTAAGGAAACCAGAAGTGACCTAAGGCTGTTTTTGCTGAGCCTTGGTCACTGCTGCAGATGGAGAAGTAATGGCAGTTTTCCAGCAGGTGAGACCCTCCAGGCCAGCTAGCCAGACAAGAAAAATAAACACAGGAAATAGCATCCATGCAGTAAGATAACAGAAACGAGAGGCTGGGAGAGCTTTCTGCTCTGTGTCAGGGGGCACGCAGAGCTTGGAGCTCTCTACCAGGAGCAAGTAAACATCAGGCCTTAACGTGAAGGAAAGAATTACATTCTGGATGGAGAGGAAAGGAGAGAAAAGGAGTTCGTGCTTTGGCCAGGCAGAGCAGTGGTTGTCCTCTAGGGACAGGGTCTGTGGAACAAAGATCTTGGGCCTAGGATTGGGGTGAGTTAGTGCTTGCTCAGGGCAGGGGCTGATCAGTCTCCACCTGGATGTTCCTCTTGGCTTTCTGTCCCAAAAGCAGTTCTGAGGGTCACTGTGTTGGTGGACATTGTTGGTCTCACCTGTAAAAACCCATTCCCTAAGCTCCTTCTGTTGGCCTCTGCTGTGCCCCGTTCCCACAGATCCTGGGGGTTTATCCGAGCTTTATCCCTGGAGGTTTGGCTGGGTGGTGGTGTGGTGAGGCATCTGCTGGCTCCATCCTGCACTCAGCAAGATGGAGAAGCCACCTGTGGTGCCCAAAATAGCCTCTGCCTGGGCAATCCAATCCAAATGGTGCTGATAGTGGTGGGGGATTCCCATGCCTCATAAAGAGGCTTTTGTTGGAAGGATCTAAGCTGAGCTCCAGGCCTTGCCAGCTGTGGAGAGGAGCAGATGGATCTGCAGTATAAAAATAGATTGAAACAGGCTTGTTCTGCCTCCTTTCTTCACCCATACAGTCCCAGAGGTGCCTGGTCATCTGAACCAGAGTGGGGAACTGGGTGCTTTGCAGCTGCCAGTCTGCCTGGAGCCCTTTAGCTATTGTCAGAGACAGGAATTTATCTCTCTTCAGTCCCATTCCCCCTACAGCTGCTGTGTGGACAATCTTGTTTGCACACAGCTGCTGGCAGTGTGTCACATCCCATTTCCCTGGGGCAGTGCAGGCAGGAGAGTGGGGCATTTCTGTGAGACGCTGTGTTCCCAAGCTCTGCCGTTCCTTGCCGTGAGTCTGGCTGTGTCTTCTGGGTGAGATCTCTGTACAGTAACTGAGGAAGTACCTTGAAGTCATGTCAGTGTGTCATGGGCAGAGGTTTCATGTGGCTGATGAGTAGATTTTGCAGATCTGTGTATTGCACATGGAAACTTCACTTTTTTTCAAACCCTAGCTACAGGGAGAACCATTTTGGAGCTCTATGATCTTCACTGCTGCTCCAGGTGACTTAATTGCTTGTTCCAATGCTGTAAGGTCATACCAAAGCTCTGTAGCTAAAACATCCTTCAAGGGCATCTGAGGCTCACTGAAGCTAGTCACCATCCCTGGTCTCCCAACCCTGAATTTTGCAGCATGTGGATGAAAATAGGATGTCCCCCATGGGTGGCTCCTGGCCCAGGTCATCCCAGCACTTTCCATCAAGGCTTAGAAATTTTCCAGCTATAGAATATGATGATGTTGGTGCACGAAAGGAATTTGAAGCTGCACCAGTATTCAGAACAGACTGGATCTAGTCCCTCTGTGTTGTGCCTGCAGAGCACTGCCAGCCCTTCAGTCCTGAAGGTGTGTGCTTGTATTCAACCCCCTCCGCTGCTTCTTGTTTGGCATCCCCACTCCATCCCCTCCTGCTAACTGAATAAGGATCACATGGATATTTCCTGGATGAGCTTTCGTAACGCACTAATTCGATACACTCAGGGCATCTTCCTGTAATGAACGTTCCTGAGGTAATTGAAGGTGAGGTTGCATGGGTGAGGGGGAGAACAGGGCAGGACTGCTGGAGGAGGTAATTGGAGGAAAAGAAGAAAACCCTTTTGTTCCTGTAAATCCTGACTTTGTTGTGTCTCTCTGCACTCCCTGTCTACCCAGCTTCTACTTGTGCCACGTTCTGAAGGTGGCTCCACTCTTCTTCTCGTCTTTTTTTTTTTTTTTTAAGGTATTTTTTCCATTTAATCTCATGCATCTGTTCTGCTGCTTTGTTCTTTTGGCTTTTCATTTCTTTGCTTGTTTCTTCCCCTCTGTGTTCTCCTGTTTCCTGAAAAGCTGATTGCTGCAGTGTGTGGAGGAGAGGCACTGGCCATATCTGTCTGTACCAGCACCCTGTTATGTTCATAGAATCACAGAATGGCTTGGGTTGGAAGGGACCTTAAAGACCACCTAGTTCCAAACCTCTGCCGTGGACAGGGATGCTGCCCACTAGATCAGGTTGCCCAGGGCCTTGTTCAACTTTTTGGAATATTCCAGCCGATCCTCTATGTCTTTGAGGGAGCCATATAGGAGCAAGAAGGGAAGAGGGAGCAGAACAGCACCACTGGGACAAACCTGATCAGAGACTGAGAAGCTGGGTGAAGAGGGGGTGTGGAAGCAGGCAGGGCCATCTTGAGAAGTTTCTAAGAGGCAGCAGAGCATGGCTGTAGAGGTAACTGCTCCTTTGCTTGACACGTTGTTCCTTCCTGCCCTCTTTTTTCTTACTTTTCACCTCAAAATTACATCTTGAAAGATGTAAAGGAAAAAAAAAAAAAAAAAAAAAAAAAAAAAAAAAGTACCAGCTTTAAAGCACTTATCAGCCCTTGCTGGCAGGCTCTCCATGCCACAGCAACTCCAGTGCCCCCGTGGTGCCATACTGTGCTGTGTCCAGGACTCTCACCAGCTGCCCTCCCCGTGCTCCCTTCCAGCTGCCCACTGGTGTAGCTGTGTCCGTCCCACCAGCACACACCAGTCTCAGTGGATCCTTGTTCCCAAAAATCAGGGTGAAGTCAGCTCAGAAAATGGCTTCCTCCTAGCTTTCCAGGTGCTACCACACCTTAAATCTTCAGTACACTCACTTTTCCTTTACATATGCAGCTTGTTTTAGCTAAAGGAAGAGGCAGCACATTGATCAAGTGGAGAGAAGGCTGCCGGCCTGGCTGCTATGACAATTTCTGTGTGGGACTGCTCTCCTCAGGCACAGACCCTGTGCTCAGTAGGTGCTGGGAGCCAGGAAGCAGCAGCAGCACTGAGCCTTTCCACTTATTTGCAGCATTTCCTTCTGCTTGCTGGGGGGGCACAGAAGGGCTGTCCGAAGGTCTCGCTTTCTTCTAAGCAAGATTGCTGGACTTGTGGAGTAGAAGCCATTGCTCTAGTGTTGGAAGCACATGGTAGGGGACAGGTAACTTCTGGGGATGGGGTTTCTCCTCACAGATCTAGAAGCTCTGGGCTGCCAGAACCACAGACACCATGCTACCAGTGATGTGCCAGCAAACAGACTAGGAAGCATCTGCCGTGCCTTTCAGTGGCGCAAACTTGACATTTCACCCCTGCCTGTTTCTTTCTTTAGCTCCTTAACATTTGGTGTTTACAGCGATGTTTCGGTTACTAACTCGATTGGAATCAGCTCCCACAATGCCCATCTCATCTCCAGGATTGTCCAGAGAGGTCTCCCAGGCTCGCGGGGAGCTCGGTGTCACACCCACGTGCAACAGATGGGAGGCCGTCACAGGACAGAGGTGGGAGGCAGCCGCCTTCGGGATTATCCAGCAGCATAGCAGAAAACTTAAGACCAAAACTGGCAGCTCCAGGGCCCAGTCCAGGCCTTTCTTCTGTCTCTGCATCCCCAGTGAAACTCCAGATTCAAACCAGAATCTGGACTAAGCTGTTTTGAAAGCTGTTACCTGTGCCTGGTGGTGTGGGCTGTTATGTCCAGGCTGCACAGCTGGGGAAACAACTTCCAAAATGTGGCCCTTCTTAAACCCCAGATTTGGGCATGTAACTTGGTGTAAGAATTGAGCAGTGTTCATACTTGCTGAGAGTCATTTCTAACTTCTCTTTGGTTGTAGGACCCTGACAGGTTTAAGTTCGATGCTTGAGCTGGAGGACAGAGAGCAGAGAGAGCTCCCTCTGCTGTCTGTGGGCTTTCAGGTTCCCAACTAATTTGGTCCCCACTATCGATGGAAGTCCCTGAGCAAAAAAAAAAAAGTTAAAAGGAACTCGTGAAGAGATGACATCATCTGAGCCAACAAAGCCACAAGCAAAGGATCTGATAAGCTATATAATGTGCAGAAAGCTTTGAAAGTGCATAGTCCCACTCAGGTTAAATGTTTTGACAGGGTGGAGGTGACATTGGAAGTTGTTCAGCCTATAGATGAGTCTGTAAAGGACCTATACCAAATGTAGTTGTTGCTGATAATATACAAGGCCTGATGCATCTCACAACACCTGTGAGTAGCTCTGCTGGCTTCTGTGGCACTGTGGTCACAGCCTGTGGGTGACTGTGACTTCAAGTTTGGACACAGCCAAATAAACCATCGAGAAGGGATGGTTGTTGCTGTTTTGGTGCTCAGCAGAGGATGGACTAGACGGGGCAGGGAAACTCATGCAAGAAGTCCATCCTGATTAGGTAATACCCGTGCTCTGTTGTCCTGTGGGGCAAATGGAATGATGAAATAAAATCCTGCTCAGTCTGGGGTAGAAAGCTCAGGTCTGTAAAGCAGCTTGTTCTGCTGATTTCTTGGTCGTTCACTTCACGCAGGTTTTCTTACTCTTAAATGAAACAATGGAGACTTGGTTGTCTTCACCAGGATGCTGCTTCCTAAGGTTACTTTACCTGACTCTAACATCAAGTCTAAAGCCCTTGGAGGTGCTAAGAAGTCAGGTGGGAATGGAGCAACCATGAAGGATTTTTCAAAGCAACCATGCAACCCTAAGAGCAAAAGTGCCTCTAAATAATCCAGTTGTACTCTGAATGTTGGGCTTATTAAGGTTACAAGCCCGAGTCCTTATTTGTTCTGGTGTAGACTGAAAACGTTCTGGCTAGTTGAATGGGACAGTGTCTTGCCAGAACACACACAGAAGGGCGCTTCATGTTTGTGAGGCCTCTTTTTTCTTTTGTAGGCTTGTACCTATCATTTGCTTCCTATGTTTTTTCCCATCTCTCCCTCTGTGTAGGACACATTGGAATTGTGAAGAAGACATTTCTGTGTTTCTCAGCATAATCAATCCTTTGTTATGGTATTTCAGCTAGGTGCCCCTGAAGGGTGAGCAGCTCTGGTCAGGAGCAACAGGACTTTCTTGCTCTGACTGTTCGCTGGCCTGCCAACTCATAAAAGTGCTAGTTTTCTCCACCTCGGTTAAACTGCTAACGTGTCCCAGCACACACAAGATATGGAGGCTCAACAAACCCAGAGGGCTCACTGTTAAATGAGGTAAGTCATCCTGAGAGACCTTATATTAGATGGTTTTCGATGTTTCTCTCTGTTGTTTGTCACAGGTCAGACAGTGAGGTGATGTGGCTGAACCCTCTGTAGCATGGCTGGAAGTCGCTGTGCTGTGCTTCTCTGTAAAGGCCCAGGAACAGCCGCTGCGCTGCTTCCTGTGTCTGATTGATGCTGAACCATCAGAAAGATGTTTTCTGTGGGTTAAACTGAGCTCTCTGCCTACAAGAAAGGAAATGATCTTCTTAAATGTTTCGTTTGCTGCTAAGCCCAGCCCTTGCTTTGCTAGCAGCTGTACACATTAAACAAAACAAAAGAGAATACAGTATAAAAAAAAATAGACAATGAAATAAGACAAAGGAATAAGAGAAACAACAAGCATCAATTTGACAATGTGTTAGACTTTATCCAGACCATATGGAAACTGTGAATTTTGAGCAGGCAGCTGAGAGACCAAATAGTAGTCATTTCAGAAGTTTTGTTGGAATGTATGAAAGTAACTGAGGACATACTTATATGGCAAGTGTACATAGAATCATAGAATCATAGAATATCCTGAGTTGGAAGGGACCCTTAAGGATCATCAAGTCCAACTCTTGACACCGCACAGGTCTACCCAAAAGTTCAGACCATGTGACTAAGTGCACAGTCCAATCTCTTCTTAAATTCAGACAGGCTCGGTGCAGTGACAACTTCCCTGGGGAGCCTGTTCCAGTGTGCAACCACCCTCTCTGTGAAGAACCCCCTCCTGATGTCAAGCCTAAATTTCCCCTGCCTCAGCTTAACCCCGTTCCCGCGGGTCCTGTCACTGGTGTTAATGGAGAAAAGGTCTCCTGTCTCTCGACACCCCCTTACGAGGAAGTTGTAGACTGTGATGAGGTCTCCTCTCAGCCTCCTCTTCTCCAGGCTGAACAGGCCCAGTGACCTCAGCCGTTCTTTGTACGTCTTCCCCTCCAGGCCTATCACCATCTTCGTAGCCCTCCTCTGGACACTCTCCAACAGTTTCATGTCCTTTTTATACTGTGGTGCCCAGAACTGCACACAGTACTCGAGGTGAGGCCGCACCAGCGCAGAGTAGAGCGGGACAATCACCTCCCTTGACCTACTAGCGATGCCGTGCTTGATGCACCCCAGGACACGGTTGGTCCTCCTGGCTGCCAGGGCACACTGCTGGCTCATATTCAACTTGCTGTCCACATGGTGAGGGAAGTTCAGTCACTGGCAAATCAGATACAGGAGGTAAGTTTGGGATGAGAAGGTCTAAATTAGGAAGGGTTTTATTGCCTGGGACGTGAATATTTTGTCTAATGCATAAGGAGATGGAAAGGTGAAGAAAGGCCACAGGCACACTAATTGTTTGCAAACTGCAGCATGTCATCTTTCCCTGTGCCCAATTATAGCCATTGTTTGGTGCAGGCAGCAACACACGTGCATGTTGCATTCATCCATCTTTGTGATAGCTGGGTTAAATTGCACAATCATTATGAATAGCATTTGAAGGCATACCCTAATTGCTACTCCCAGCCCCTGCCCACTAATCTGTGGCTCCAGGGTCTGGGCTTTAACATTTTGAAACTGTGGTCATTCAGACTTTTAAAAAAGAGACCAAATAATGCTGCTGCTTCTTTTACCTTTCTATTCCATCATTTTGCTAAATCATTGTGTTGCAAGTAAACGTTCTAATACTGGTAATTCAAGATCTTGTGATTCAACACGACTAGAGAATAGTTCTTTGTAGCTAGGAAGGGAGGAATCCTTCCACTAAGATTGTGCTTCTAGCCTTGGGGAGAGCTTCTGAACCAAAAACTACAGCTTTGTGTACATAAAGCTTTCCAGGTAGTTTAGCAGTGGTTTCTAAAGACGGCTTGCTTACAATGGAAAATTACACTGTTAGAAGGAAGCTCTGGAGAGCTGCAATAGTTAACATGAAATTAAGCACATAATGTGTGAAGGGGAAGAACAGAGAGAGCCTGAACCCAGCAGATGTGACAGTATATTGTATTTTTGCACAAGGAATGCAAGGGCCAAGTGAGTCTCGTAAGTGTTGTCGTTCCTCAGGACCACAGTTGAACTTGATGCTGTTTTGCAATGCTGAGCAGCCCTTTGATATATTTGCTTCTTCCCTCCCAAAGCCCGAACATCTGGATTTGTAGTGACAAAAGCAATCCAGTGAGGAAGGAAATGAAAAATGGTACCCTGGTGTATTAGCAAAGAGGCTGGGCATGGTCTGAGTCACAGCACATTGTGAGAGACATTCTGGCATCCCATAACAACTGTCCCATCCTACAATAACATCACCAGCGCTGCTCTCCTCTGCTGGGAACTGCTGGCCTCTGTGACTGCTTCTTAACATAAACATCTTTAAAAACCCCTCTGCTATCATCTGTGAATGATGATCCACCAGTCGCTCCCAATGCAAGCTATTGGTATTAACCTCTTACACTCTGTCCTACTATCAGTTTATTAATTATTTTTCTATGCCTTAGGTGCACAATCGTTAACTTCTACCTACCACTGCACACCTCTCTGGGGAGAACATACAGCCTGTAAAAAAAATGTACTTAGAGGGGATGCAGGAGCAGCAGAGCTAACTACTGTCTGCCTGGGACATTTCTGGGTTTTGGTGCCTCCTGCAGGAGCATATGGACCCTACTTGCATGTCTTCACCTCTGCTTGAAGTGTACTTGAAGTGATAGTACTCTGCTGGGTCAGGGTGAGGAGGGGAAGATGGATGGGTAGGTAAGTGTATATGTGCCCTTTGTTGATTTTCTGATTAACATAGTAGAAGGGGGCTGTGTTAGAGGAGCTTCACAGGACACAGCCTGGCTTGATGGAGTTTTTGTTCTGTTTTTTATTATCATTTTTATTTTTTATTATTATTCAGTTCCTGGAGCTGAGCTGATGCTGGTGGTTGTCATTATGCTGGGACCCAGGAGTAAATGAGCTGTGTCAACATGTTTGTGAGTGACTGCCTACTGTTTTCCATGGAGCAAAAGATGTAAAAGGTGAGTAAATGGGTAGTAAAACATGGCTATGAAGCCTTTGCAGGTTCCCTTCTGCTCTGGAGACTGAATCAAGTATAGTGTGTGCTGGGAGAAGATCTATTGTAGCATTACCTTTTGTCAAGTAGTGCCTTTTTTTGCCACCACCAAATAAGAAAAAAAATATCTCCTTTATTATCACCAAGTGCTAAGAATAGCCTCTCTGATCAGTTAGGTTGGATTTGGTAAGGATGCTCTGGGTTAGTGTTTTATGGGACAATGTGCTTTCTCATCTCTCCATCTGTGCATGCCCCAGTTATCCATCACACACCTCTGCCACACACACTCGTTCCCTGTTCTCCTTTTTTCCCTTTGTGGGTGGACCACATCTTGCAGATGATTTGTCCAGGGAATATAAGTTACGTTTCTCTCCTGTTTACGTGACTCCGGGGATGTTCATTCCCTCATCAGTTATTTCTGAGATCCTGTGAAAATGGAGCATGGGAGTTAGGTGGAAAACTCCAAGCATGCAGATGTAGAGGGCTATGTATTGTTTAATAATAATAACAATAAACATTTATTTCTGGGTTGTTAAATAGAGAATGGATCCTTCTTCAGGGTCTTTCTCGCCCAGAGCTACCTCTTGGAGAGGAGAGAAGCAAGAGCTAGTGATCATGCCATTGGCCAATGATTTTAAGTGTTCTGTCAGGAGATCCCACATGTATTTGGTATGGGCTCATTTATGTGTTGATTGGTTGCCTCTGTCCCCATTAGTGGTGCTTGCTTTCCTCTTCCTCTCTCTTCTCCCAGCACCTTCTGCACCTATCAAGCTTTAAATGGCATCTTTTGACTAATCCTTGCTGACAATAGCTGCTTTAGCTTGTGCAGAGGTTGGGAAGGCTCCTCAGACAAGGAATGTTCAGTCCTTGGGGTCATGGAAACCAGACAGGAATTTCTGCTCTTCCATTCCCAGGGGCATGAAGAGCCTGCCGAGGAAAATTGAAGGTGACCATTTCCTTGGTTGAAATGTCATTGACCTGAATTTGAGATGTTTTTTGAGACATTTTAAGATAGAGAGAGCAGTTTTGGAAATGGCTGATATCTCGATGGAGAAGAGGTGATGGTTTCAAATGACAGTCCAAAAATATTATACAGGAAATTCTTATTTGAAAAAAGAAATCATCAGACAGTATCTTTTTCAAGACTTTGGAGCTGTTGTTGTTGTTGTTCTCCATTTGTTATATGTGCGTGGCTTGTTCAGTGAGAGAGCTGGATGTTAAATGGCCAGGTATCATTTATTGCATGTATGAATACAAAGTGTCAGGATGGGCTAAAAGTTAGGTATACGCCATGTGATCACCGAGAATAGTGTATTGCTCTGACGGATAAAGGAGGTGAGAGTGGGACTAGAGTTGTCTCTTTTCTATAAGACTGATATCTTAACAGCTCTCATGGGAGGAAGGACATGTTCAACCTAATAGGATAATGGAATAATATGTTGAACATATCAGCTTTGACACAGACCAGCTGGTGGCTGTAGACACAAATAACATAAGGAAAACAAATTTTGAAATGTTTGAGGAAACAGCTATATGCATGCAGTGCACTGTGTGGGGGGTGCCTTTTGCGTATGAAAAAAAGATGAAAGCTTCTCTCTTTGGCTGTGGGAGGATTGTCTCACTCATTCCTGGAAAGGACTAAATTCCATCCTTAATAATAGTTGGGGCTATAAATTTAGCATGGTCTTCTCCTTTGGACCTACAGAACTCTGCACTGTGAGGTTGGACCAAAGGTCCTGTGTAGCATCTAGTTAGTAAGCAAAAAAATAAAAATAAAAAACCAAAAGCAAACAAAAAACTCTTCTACAGTTATTGTTGGAAATTTTCTCAGAAACTACTGGTACAGCTATTGCTCAGCATGAAAATCATCTCCACCACTAAGTCCTCCACAATCCCTTCCTCTCCTTTCTGCTTCCATTAGTCTTTGTGTTTCTAATCTATCATGTCTTCTCTCTACAACTAGTTTCAATTCCAATCTCCCTAGACTGATGTCCAGCAATTAAATGGACTTTTTATTTCTGTCTTTTTCCTTCATAAAGCCTCTGTCTGAGTTTTGGAGCTCAGTGCAATAAGTAGGTGGAAGGTAATTACTCAGAGCTTTGATTTCATGTTCTCTACAGACTTCAGCAGATGCTATTTCAGCTGCTCTTTTCTATTCACAAGCGCATTATTTCCTTTGAAACTGCAAAAGACAGAAATGCACTTCTATTTCTAAATCAAAGCTCAGATCCTGAACTTTTTGCACATGAGGCAAACCACAGCTAGTTGGTGGACGAATGCATAACCATATAGGTAGTATGGCTAGAAAGAAGACATGAAAGTCACTATCAGTGATGCAGCTGCTAAAGGGCCTTTGAAAGATGCTGAAGATGGCTTGATGTGTTGAAGAGGCCAGTCAATCCTACCCTTGGTCACTGCAGATTCTCTCTTTCTCTCATTATTATTTTTAATAAAATTTTAACTCATGCCATTACAAGTCAGCAAGCTTTTGTATGGGCTCAAGAAGAAGCATAGTGGAATGTGCTACACTCTTCATAAAAGCAGCTTCCTTCTTCCGTATTCGCCAGCAGCATGTCAGCAGCAAGTCTTGCTTTCTTTTGCAAGAATGGCTTTGGTAAAAGGTACACTAATGAGATATACTCCATTGAAGAGTTATTTCTGGCACAGACAGAGCTGGAAGGAAGTCAGCATTACACACACACTCTTTGGCCTGGGAAGGTCTGAGAACCCTTTAAGTACTTGGCTCAGAAATGGTTCTCTTCCTTTTATCTAGGAGGTTTTTGCTTTCCTGTTAAGTTAATTAAGCTTCTGTTTTGTCTTCCTCATGCCCTTTTACCAACATCTAGCTTTTTCATGAAGACGCTAGTTCAGTAACCATCATTTATAGTGTCAAGCTTAGGTTACTACTGTTTGCCTGCCAAGTGCAGCTGCAACTGTCTGCCCAATTTCACATGTTGCTGTAAGCCAGAGATACTGGCCTTCACTACACAAATGTGCCATTGAGGCCTCAATATATCCCCTCCATGAGTTGCCCTTAAAACGTGTCATGCTTGTCGTCTTCCTGCTTTTCTGAAAAAAGGGTTTGTTTACACTGGGCAACTGATTTGGAATTGCAGTAGTTAGCAGTTCAAGTGGAGTATTACTTCTGATTAGCGCTGTGTATGCATTCTCTCATTTTGAAATAAGAGGATGTTTACTCAGAAATTCCAAAGCAGATCAAGTTATTTTGAAGCACAAGTTCACAGGCTAGGTGTCAATTCAAGTCCCTGCATATAAAGCCCCTGAATGTCCAAAACCTTGAGAAGCTGAGTTCCTGTGTGTTTGTTGGTATGCATCAACTCATGGGACAAATTCATCTGAAGGGTTGAAGCTACCTTTCCCATTTCTTAGCAAAATCTGTGCTCCCAAATGATGTTGCAGCAGAACAATCCCATGGTTGCTCCCTTTCTCCTTCCCTTCCCTGCTACCCAAAGCATGTTGCAGCCCTGGTTATTTCTGGTCTTTGGGAACTGTGAGTTGAATAGTTGAGGTGTTTCAGTATGGGTGAATTATAGGAGCATGGAGAATGTTCTGGTTTGGGGCCAGACCATGCAATCTATACTGGAGGCCTGGTTTTGATAGTGCCTGTTTATAGGTCTAACAAGTTTTCCTTAATAATCCTAATAGTAGAAAGGGTCTCATCCCTTTTGAGGACAGGCCTTGTTATAATTTCTTAGCTCACACCTTGAATGCCTTCCTAGAAATGCAAGCTGTTGACTGTTAGTGGATGTTGTTATTCCTTTTGTGCTGCCAAGTGTGAAACTAGATTAACATAGACCTTTATTGACTGCTGTATACAGGCTTTGATCTGCCTGAAGAATATTCAGTGCCTATCCTAGAAGTTATCCATTAAGCATTCAGCTCAGTGGGCAGGTTAAAGAAATTTCCTCGTTGAATGGATTTGAATAGCATCAAACCCATACAATTGAGAGCCAGACTGGAGTATCAAATCATTTGGCCAAACTTAGCCAAAGCTGTCTTGCCTACAGAGTTATAGTTCTGGGGCCATCTAACAAGCTCTCTTGAAACAATTTACTTTTTTTTTTTTTTTTTCCCTGAAATCCATTTTATTTTTTTATTTTATTTTATTTTATTTTTTTTCCCTTAAGGGCAGTACATGTCTCCTGCATTCTGCATTGTTTTTAACTTTGATGGCTCTGAGGTAATTTTTGGGGTTTACTTTCAAATGCTTAATAGAGCTAAATGACTGAAAACTGACCTTTTCAGATTTTCAAAGAAGTTCCCACTGCTTTCTGTATGATACTCCTATCAACCCCATCATATGCTTTTCCAAAGTTAAAGAGTTTGCATACAGCCTCCACTCAGAGGGGAGCTCCTTAAGGATTGTTAGATTAGCCATACAATAGATTCAAACCCATCTTTCTCAAAAACAGGTTATTCAATCCTAAATTAGAAGACTGCTATTTCCATTCTGTAACAATATCCTTGCCAGAGATCTAGTGGTATGAAAACGTCATGTTCAAAGCTCTGCCTCAACTCTCTAGCTCTTTTACACTACGAAATAACTAATTTCTGCAATGATTCAAACAAAAGATTCTTCTACTGTGAGGGATGTTTTCCTCTTCCAATACTACACCTAAAACTCATTCATTTTCGTGTAGACTACTACCCGCTTTGATGGAGGATTAGAACGCTCTATTTATAGTAAGTGCTTAAAGACCGGGCTTCCTGGACCAGTGGAAAACAAATGCACCAGATTTTGTTCCTTTGTTCTGTTAATAAACTGTCCATGAGGTTCTTCCCCTCCCCTCCTTTCCTGCTGGTTTACTTGCATTCTTATATATTCAGTGTTTTTCTCCTCTGTCTTTGTTCCAGTTTATCAGCAATTTACACACAGTTGTTTCCCAGACTCCATGATTTCAACAGCAAAAAATAACACTGACCTTTTGAGCCCATGAGCAATCTTGATTATGGTAATTTAGCAGAAAGTTACAGTAATGAACGAGAACGCTGCTCTTAAATGTTAGATCATTAAATGTGCTTTATGAGTGTTTATTACTTTTTTAATGCACTTCCAGTGCACCAGGGAGACAGCTATATTACAGGGAAGAATGAAGTTTTTAATTGGCAAAAGTGGTCAATTTGTGCATCTCTTCTAGTTTAAAGATGCATTTCCAGGTGTGATTTAGTCAAAGCAAGCAAGCAAAGTATTTCCTGCTAGAAAGACAATAGCATTAACATCAGAAGGATTCTTCCAAAGGTAGGTTAACTCCTTAATAACTGTGAGCTGACCTTTTCATGTTGAAGTGGAGGGAGGGAGGCAAGGAAGGTGACTGCAAACCTACATTTTGCTTCCCAGACTAGGGTCTGGTTAGGGATTGCTTTGGTCCCAGGCATGCCAGAGAGCAGATGAAATGTATTGTCAACAATAAACTTCCTCAGTTCTTCAGCCACTTCCCCTTAACCAGCCTTCAGAATGGCAGGAAGCCAAGAGCAGACGACAAAGCCAACTACGTGAGGTTTATGATTTGGCTCTCCTACTCCAGAGATGATTGTACCTCTGGCTTTGGTAATCCATGGGAAAGGCAGAGAACCCAAATGCAAATCCCAGTTTTCCACCCATATCAAAATCCTTTTCACTGTTGTGGCTTAAATTGGCATATGGGCCAATTTCTAAAACTGGTAAGAATGCTTCTGAAGATTTAATTTAAGTAGAATTAGAAAAAGAGCTCTTTGTAAGCAGTTTATCTTACGCTCTCCCACAGTTAAACCAAACCAACACAGTATTGTGTTAGTAGCAAGAGGTCATAGTATAAATGAGTGACTTCAAAACAGAGAATTTTGGTTTTCCTACATCACAGCAACCCTAAAGCTTTTTTTGTATCAACCAAAGTGGGACAGAAAGGGAGTTTACTGTCTTCCTTTAGCTGTGTGTTAAGTAACATGAAGCTAGTGTGTACCTTCTCCCTATATTTTGGGTCTCCTCTCTTCCTAATTACAACTTTTACTAATTAGCCTTCACAGCCTGTTGCTTACATTTGAAATGTTTTGAATCAGGTATGTCTGAAGATGATTGTTTTCTATCTCAATATCAATGGAGGGGATCTGTGTTTGAGACGAAGCAATGTAGAGATCTATTTTGCAATGTAATGGTCCTTTATTTAGTGGCCACTAGAAAAGGAACGTGTGGAAGATCATATAAAAAGATGTTGCAGTGTCTAGAAAGCAAGCTTAGACAAGCTTAGACAGACCATCAGTATCCTGTAGCCTTGCAGGACATGTCTGGATCCACGTCCACCTAAATCCCTTGATAGGTGTTAACAACAAGCAGCATGACCCTATGGATGAACTGAGACAGATCGTCCCCTTATTGCATTAGGGACACAAGTTATTTATTTAGCTGCTCTGGGGAACTGTGTGTGACCCGTTTCAAGGAATGACAGCAGAAGAAAGTGCCTGGAAACATGATTTGCATGATAGTAGCACAGTTTGTAAAAAGTTGAGTGTTTCGGAGGGAGTGTATGTACATACTACTAACTTAAAGGAAATTCTGTCTCGGTCCTGCCTGCTGGCTCTGATATGTGTTGCTATTCAGCTTTTACTCCTATCTTGGTTTATTTGTAACGTGGAATGACTTTGTTTGTTTAAATCCTTTCTCGGGTCTTTCCCAGCTTTGGCCTGAACTCTAGATATTTGGCTCTTAAATTCATTCTCCAGAGTGCTTCTGACTAATGCCAGGATGCTGTTGTGGGGTTTTACAGGAACTCTTGGGAACAGCTTTACAGCACAGAGTGTATGGACTAGTATCATCAAAACCCAGTTTTAGTTCTGAGATCATATCTGTTCAGCACAGGGCTTCATCACAGAAGAACAGCTTTTTTTTATTATTTATTACGCCCGTGTGGCCCTGAATTCTTTATCTGACTTTCTGGATCACCCTGACTGAGGGCAATAGAGATTAAAAGTGTTTTGTAGGAATTTTTCCTCATTTAAAAATACTTGTGATTCATAAAATATGTATTTTCCTCTAAACCAATTATCATAGCCTGAGTTTATACCAAAAGGTTAGGCTGTTTCGCAAAAGAATTTGTTCAGCCAGGTAATGCAGTACTGGGAAGAAGCTTAAATACAGAGCTTTGAAGAAGTCAAAACCAGAACTGAGATCTGGATTCAAGCATCGTACTTAACAGATAATTGCAATGACTGTGGTGGAACATTGAGGTTTAGATCCAAGCTCTCTAATATGCTTTGTCTGGGATACGGAAGGCATCTTCTTTTATTAGGTTACTTTCCTACTGAACATTAACGTTTCATGCTTTGAAGGTTTATTGTGTTGGCTAGAGTTATACCTTTATATACACATAGTCCCTATGGAATAGCCTGATCTCCTTTCATCATTATTAGTAATTCTAGGCTTGTCATTTCCTATTCACGCAGTCTGGACTTCACTGTGTTGTTGCAGGATGGTTGATATGGTGCACAGGAAATGTACTGTTTTTTTCAGATCTCAACTGTTCAGGAGTATTCTTTTCAGGGGCTGCAGTTTTATTGCCATGAAGTCCGTTTCCTACATGTAGCACAATTTAACAAATTACAAATAAACAAGGCACCAATAGAGAAGTCAGTGAAAGTTCACACTAAGAATAGAAACTTGAAGAGAAAAGTTCAGATATGTGACCTTCTTCAGGAGCTGGATACAAAATAGACCTGCTGTTTTTCCCTTTAATTTGCAGCCCAGGCAGAAAAGAACTTAAATCGTTCCCAAAGAAACCCAGGCTCTTCTGTTTGTTTCTACGAATCCTCCAGAAATGCTTTATTTGTTACTTGACATCCTGGGTATGCTGATATGGGAACAAACTTATTTGGTCTAATTTCCCCAAATTTTCAGCTGATTTCTGCATCAATGTCCGGTTCTGTAACATTTAAAGATCTGTCAGCCATGAAGAGAACAAAATGTTACTGATACATATGTTCAAGTTGACCGTTTTAAACCAATTAGGACAATCAGATGAAAAACGCCATGTAAGTATCAGTCATTGCTTATTATTGCTCTTCGGAATTATGTTTGGGAAAGAAAAGTAATCCCTAAGAACAGCTTTTCAGGGCATTGGTCTTAAAAATGGAGACAGTGCTACACTGATGGGTACAGGTCAAGTATAATGGACCAGCTATCCAGACTTCTAAAAAGTTCCTTCCTTCAAATGATGACCTGTTTCTTCTTTCGTATTCGCTGCTTTTGTTTTGTAGTGTACTATCATCCCCACGTTTAGCTGATCTTGAAAGTTCCCCCAAGACTGAAGGATTTTCCTGACTTCTGTCCCAGGGAGTTGGCCTGCCCTGCGTGGCTCCAGCTCTGAGCACAGCAGCAGGCCAGAGCGCCTGCGCTGGTGCCCTTTGCACAGGGAGCATTGCTGCAACTGTTTGCGTCAAAAAAGAGAGAATCTCATCTCAGAATGCTGTGATGGCAACTGACTGTCCCTGGATACTTACTGTTTAAAGTTAAATATTAGACACTCTCTCCCTGACATTTTTTTAGCTGAAGAGGCTTAATATTTAACTGAAAATGCCTGACAACTGCAGATGAGAAGTGCTGAATGTCATGTCCTCTAGAAGATTCATAAAGCAGTGCTTAAAGTCGGTGATATTTGGACGTGTGTAGCCATCTGGGGGCTTGCTAACTGGTTTTCTCAAACAAAGCACTTAGGCTCTGCATTCCAGTAACATTTTGAAGCAGAAGGCATGGCCAATACTTCAGGAGGGGCAACTGGTATAAACAGGGTGGCAGCAAGCCATGTGCAGATCCCAAATACAGATGCACTTTTCTTCGCTTACATCTAGGTCTTAATGTCAGACAAAGGATAGATCAAATTAACTATTTTTGGGGTGGGTTTCTGGTGATACTTGGTCTCAAATCCAAGTTGAAGGCAAAATTATTTTTTACTCCTGGCTTGTGATCAGAGTCTCATTGCAACTAAGACACACATCCGTAAAAACAATTGTCATTTTATGATCTCCTTCCTATTTCTACCCCTTTTTTTGTTGAATGGCATTGCCATAAAAAGATCCTAGAGGTGTTCTGCTTTTAGATCACTTATTTATTTAGACCCTTATTTATTTAGATCACAGCTGCTCCAGAAACGGCAAGTGACCGGCCATGACCACATCCGCGCCTCTTTTAACCCTTCAGGGGGTCTTGGGGTAAGCCCCGGGGGAGAAGCACCGACCACCCCGGGTCCCCCCACCCCGGGGCGCCGAGGCTCCCTCAGGCGCCATGGCGGGGACTGCCCGGCCGCTACCGGCCGCGCCGCGCTGAGGAGAAAGGGGCGGGGCCGCCGCGGGTGAAGTACCGGTGCCCAACGGCCCCGGGCGTCGCCTCGCGTCGCGCCATGGCGGAGGAGCTGCCGTCGGTGGAGGCGTGCCTGGAGCGGTACATCCCGGCCTCGGAGCTCGCCGAGGTCAAGCGGATCCTCTATGGCGGCGAGGCGAGGTAGGGCCGGGGGCCAGATGGGGGATGGGGCGGCAGGGTGGTGGTGGTGGGAGGACTGGGGTGATGGGGGTACTGGGCTGAGGTGGGAGAGCTGAGGTGATGTGGGGATGGGGCTGAGGTGGGGAGAGCTGAGGTGATGTGGGGATGGGGCTGAGGGGATAACTGGGGTGATGTGGGGATTAGGCCGTGGTGGGAGAACTGGGGTGCTGCGGAGATAATCCCAGTTTGGGAAGCAGGGAAGTAGAGCTGTGGTGGTGGAAGAGCTGAGGGGAGAGGTGGGTGGGGGGCAGCAAGGCTCGGGGCTGAGAGAGACAGAAAAGTGGGCATCTGCTGCAAAGGAAGAGGCAGTGGTGGGAAGGCATGTGTAACTGGGAAGGGACAGGCGGCCTTGGGTTGGTTCTGCGGTGAGGTAGCTGTGTCAGGAAGTCACAGCTTTGGGGGAAGAGGCTGAGGTTTTGCTGCCATGGAGGAGAGCTGCGGGCCTGTCAGTGACCTGGCTACTGCCCGGCTGTGCCCTTATCTGAGAGCTGTGTACCGGGGCATGGGAGCTTGAAACGGTGGTGTCTCTGCAGGGGGAGATGGTATCTGGGATCATTTTGGCCGATTGCATTGTGGAAGAGGAGAGTGTCTTATATTAGAACATCTCTTGTTTCTTGCTTGATCCAGAAAACTTAATTTGCCGGATGCTGCTCTATCAGCAGCTCAGGAAAGAGATTTTGAGCTACAGGGCTATGGATTTGATGCTGCTCCAGAGCAATTGAGAAGGCCACGTATTGTTCGAGTAGGACTGGTGCAGAATAAAATTCCGCTTCCCACAGACACAGCCGTGGCAGTGCAGGTACAAAAACCGGCATCTGGGCCCTTTGCGTGAACCTCCTCATTTACCAGGTTGGGAAATGAGCACTCAAGCTGTTGGTGATGTAACTTTGTCCTAAAATGCCTGCTGGTTGTCTGGCAGCATAGGATCTGTCGCTATCTTAATACAACATACTGTAAGAAACGTGAATGACACATGTGGTTTTATTGTTTCTCAGAACCATTTCTCTTGTTACGTTTACCTAGTGAATTGCCCTGCCTGTTTGCAGTTTTTCCAAAGCTAAATATTTAGTCACTGATTTTGTAAATGAAAAGCTATTGCCTCTAAAATGAAACAAAAAAGTCAATTACCTGAAACCAAAGGAGACAGCTACCCGTGGAAACCACGTGTGCAGTTCTTGTTTTAATTGAAAAATATTCCCTTCTAGGAAAATCTACCAGAGCAAATGTGGATTAATAAAGCTGTGTGCGTTATTCTTTGTACAGCAGTAAAACGGATGTTATTACATGGTGACCATCAACTCTTAACATCTTAGACCCAAAAACACTGAGGTGACACAGATATGGAGAAGTTAAAGTAGTTAAAGAAGAAAAGAAAATACTGTTTCTAAAATCTCATGGGTTAATAGTTTTATACACTGACAGGATAGAACAGCAACAAAGTAATTTGTTTTAGGAAGACTACATGTGGTAGGAGCAAGTAGTTAATTTCATATGTGGATCAAGTTTGTGCATTCTTTGTAGCAGCTATGAAAGAGAGTACCAATTTTATTAATGATTTTCCTTTAGAAGCAAATAGGTAACATTTCTCTAAATAAGTGTACAACAGTTGAGTATGTAGGTCACTGTTGACTCGCATTGCATCCATTTTTTATTGACACCTGAAAGTATCAATACAAAGTACAACACTTATTCTTATCTGTAACTAGAACGCTAAAAGAAAAGAGTACTTTGAAACAATGTGTTTTGTCTAATTAATAATTGCTTTGGTTTTCTTGGTAATAATCTACTTAGGTTTTAGGACATAGGGATTGAGAAAATAGTTTGGAGTTAATAACTTCTAGAGAATGTCCAAGATCCACACGTCAGCAGGATTTTAAGATAACTGGGGAAACAGACTGTCCTTACCTCCTATTTTAAGATTCTGAGTGCTTGTCTTTAAGTACATGTTTACGTAGCATTGTTCTGCAGGTTGTTTACAATGGACAACAAAAATATATATTTTGCTGATAACTTTTAGCTGTTTACTAGGCAGTCAGCAACAGACTGCCATATATTTAAATGTTGTAACCATGGAATTAGAATTCTAATAGATGTCTCTTTCTATTTTCAGTATCTAAACGCTTTAAAAAATCATTACCCAACTCCTTAGATCTTGTTTCTCTTATCAGTGCTTGGGAATGATGACTTCTTGAGTTATTCCCCTGAAAGCAGTGGGACTAAGTATAGAACAAGATAAATTTAATGTGAACAGATTTTGTAAAACCAGGCTATTAATTTACAAGTGTGTTGGAACACAACTTTTTTATAGCATGACACTTCTCACAATCAGGTGGCTGCACTGCACAGACGAATTGAGGAGATTGTAGAAGTAGCTGCGATGTGTGGGGTCAACATAGTTTGCTTCCAGGAGGCGTGGAGTGAGTATTTTCTGTGATACCTTCTAGGTTGTCAACTTCTTTCTGTTTTAACATGTATCCTGCACAGTATGTATGTCTTGTGAGCAAACAGCAGAGATCTTCCAAAATATAACAATTCACTGTTACTGATCTGCTTTCTAAAAGAAAAAAAAAGAGGGGGAAAAAAAAAAAAAAAAAAACTTGGCAGAACTATATAGAATATCTGCATGAAGTCTGTTATGTTGAAGACTGGTATGTGCTAAAATGGTGATATTTATAGGCATGTTTCTTCACATCACCCTTTGTGATACTTTCCTCATTTTTTTCCTCCTAAAACTGTTTCCTCTACACATATATCTAAATAAAAATGTAATTGTAATTAAAATGGAATATTTAAGGCCAAATGGAATCTGGAGGTGAGAGCCAAAATGACGACCTGAATTGTGAAAGCAGGTTGTTCCCAGAACAAAACTGGAGTTTGTTTTGTATCTTTAGTTCCCATAAGAGTGTCTTCACTAAGTGCATTCTTTCTCTTCTGCTTTGGTCTGTGTGAATCCAAAACTCCTCAGCACTGCTAAAAATATGTTTAAGTATCTTTTTGCTGTAAACAAGGAATACAGTTGAATAATTTGTGTTTAATTTTTATCTGTATTTGTGGAAACAGAAATACCTCTGTATTTCTTGAGTGACACGAACACTCTTATAAATTGTCTTGCATTTGTATTTCCCAGCCATGCCCTTTGCTTTTTGTACAAGAGAGAAACTTCCTTGGACTGAATTTGCTGAGTCAGCAGAGGATGGACCAACAACAAAATTCTGTCAAGAGGTAAAATAAACAAACAACCCCCCTAACCCTTCCTAGCTTCCTCCCTCAATCTATAACTACCACTGATTAGCATGGATTTCTTCATGTATTTTAGTACCACTGAGAAAACTAATAATCTAAAATATTTTTTCACCTTTTTTGACAAATATGATAACATGAAGTAGAATTGGGCAACCACAACTGTGTTCGATATTTAAACTGCTTTGCATTTATGGGCTGCCTTTTACCATGGTAGGTATATGAAACTGCCTATTTAACTATGCCTGAATTTTATATGTTTATTTCTCATCCAAATATTTTTAATTTCCATTTAAAAGGTGTTCCTTGCCTAGAACAGTGGAGCATTAAATGTTTATATGAAGTATGAGGAGATGAATTGCTAGCCTTTTCTCAATACAGAATACTTTCACATAAATCTTCTACATCTCCCTGTGAAATTACACAATTTTTTTATTACTATTATTATTTTCTGGACCCAATGAGATTTGCTATTACATGACTTTTATTTTTTCCAGATACTGTTGATCGTAAATATGATAAACTTTATTTTTTGTCTTTTGACAACTTTTTTTTTTTTAAAGAACCTTTGTGATTTCCTTTTTGAAAGTGATTCAAAAAACCAAGATAGTTTAATATCAAATTTGCCCAGGTATTCACTGAACTACTAAACTTCTGTGGACTGCATATCATAGGGAAGTATGTGTCATTGGAGTCAGTGACACTATGGAAGTCTGGAGAAATAAAAGAAAGAGAAGAAGTTTGAAGGAAAGGTGACAATGTGCTAGTAAATTAGCAGTCAGAAGGTGCTGCATTACACCTACGTTATTTAACGTTAACATTTCATATAACACTATTTGAAATTTTCCTTGGTTTTAATTCACATTATACCTGTGAATAGATTTGGTTCAGCTCCGTAGCCTGACCATGGCTGTTAGGATGCCTCTGCCCCTGGGTACTTGCAGTTCCAGCTGCAGGATTCAGGTGGAAAGCTCTGTGTGATGCAGCCATCTTTGATGGATGAAACTCTGGCAATACTGGCATGCCAGTGTGGGTACAACATTAGCACTAAATAAGAGTCAAAGTAACGTGCAAGGTGAAAACTTCTTTTAATGCTTCGTTATGAACAAAAAGAGAAAGTAATTATTGTAGTCTTGCGTATAACAGAGGGCTTGTGTTCATTTGTACAGCTGGCAAAGAAATACAATATGGTTGTGGTATCTCCAATCCTGGAACGAGATGAAATACATGGAGGAACTCTGTGGAACGTTGCAGTGGTCATTTCTAATTCTGGAGCTATCCTTGGCAAAAGTAGGAAAAATCACATTCCAAGGGTTGGAGACTTCAATGAGGTAAGATGCAGCATTGTGATTGTCAAGCTAGTGTTACCTTGCAGCTCTTGTTTTTGTCAGCATGCATTGTATCAGAGTCATACTGGCAGGAAACGTGATGTGTTTCTAGAAAATGTAGCTCACTAAGCATCAGTTTTTTCTCAGGTAAAATTATACAAAGTTCATTTATCAAGAGCAGAGTGTGATGACTCTTAAAGCACAGCCTTTTGTCATAAATGCTTCCTTGCCTCTTAGAAACTACAAAAGAGTCAAGGATCTTTTTAAAATAAAATTCTGTAAGTCAGAGCTTAGTTAAGTTGTGCACGATTGGCTCAGTTTGGAGAGCGTCTTTTTCATGGTTCATGTGTGAGTATTATTTGTGCTCTTGATCTCTGTTTCCCCATGAGATTGTCTTGAAAATGACAGTTCTTTTGCTTGTGTTTCTTTAGAATCCCTTCATGCATTATACTTTTGACTGTTATGTTGGTTTAAGGTATCTTCTCTTTACTAACCGTGTTACTTCCACTGAAGCCCACACCAGTTTTTAGGCCTTCCTCTAGAATTGGCTTCAAAAACTGAACTGGTAGTAAAGGCAAAAGAAAACAGGTTGATCTGAAATGTGTTTATCCATCCATAGAATTATCACAAGAAGAAAGATCAGGATTACAAATTAACTGAAGGCTAAAAATACATTGTCTTACCTAACCTAATCTCTCCTTGACAGCTAAAGTGAGTAATTAACAGTGCAATTTCTTCTGACTGCTGTTGTCTGTATGCTTACAGTTGCTGTTGTTCCTTGTCTTAATGTCCAGTCACTAAACTGAGGCTTCAGAATCAAGACTGACTTTTTATTAGTGTTTAAAAAAAAAATTAAAAATCTTTTTCTTGAAACTTTGTGTTCAGAGACCTCTGGAAGTTGACCTGGTTCCCTAGACCTGATCAGACTGGTTTGGGTTTCTTCAGAGGAGAGCATTAATAGATTTCCACACAATGGATTTCTGGCATAGGTCTGTCAGTCACCAGTGTTGACCTCAATCTTTAACAATTACTTTGTTTTTTGATATTGTTTTATCAGAGCTGTCTTTTAGCTAGCAAAACAGTAACCAGACAGCGATTTTGTGGAGTATCAACAGATTCCAAAAATATTCTTGTTTCCAGCTATGAAGCTGTAATGAAACGTACCAAAAAACAGAAAATATATTTTATTTTCCGTGTTGAAGTATAAATATAGTTTCATTAAGGATTTTGCATAATTCCTAAAATGAGTTAGTTCATGTAATACTAAACTATAGGATTATCACAAAGCAATCTGTTATATTGCTGGTGCGTTGTAATGACTTGACATCTCTTTTTGTATCTATGTTGTTAGAACAAGCAAGTAGTATTTATTTAAAACTGATCTCACTTTTTAGCTACTCTTGTTACAAAAGCATTAAAGTCCATTTTCTTTTGAGCTGAGCAGTTCTGATAGAGGAAATTTAGAAGTGGCCAAGACTAAGGGGGAGGATTATGCTTCTCTCTTATTTTAATGTTTTGTTGTGTTTGTTTGTTTGTTTTCCTTTATCAACAAAGCTAACTGCCCAAGGAAGGGTTGAATTTGAAATTACTTTCTTACGAATTGTCTCTGTAGAGCAGATTAGGAAAGGAGCCTCGATAAAATCATCCTTGATGAATCAGTAAGAACTAAATGGAAAGGGGAAAGAAATTGGTCTATAACCTATTCAGCCATGTGTGGGAGGGCATATAAATAAACAAAAATCAATCCTTCTTGAGGCTTCACAGTGTGTTGCTGTGGAGATGATTGTGACCTCTGGTGGGGAATAAAGAATATGAACGGATGCATTCCCCGAAGCAATTGCATTCTTGTTTTTCTGCTCCTATTGTAATAAAAGAAAACTGAGAATAGAAGAAAAATGGAAATGTCTTAAATCAGCAGAATTGTTTTTAAAAAAGGGTTATGTGAGTGCCCACCACATGGCATGCTCCCTACAGACATGAAAGGAGATAAAATCTGTGCCCAAGGGTTTGTGTGATCTCATGAGACCTCATAATAAATAAGAAACAAGAGATTGTCACATTTACTGGGCAGATTGAACCTCTAGCCCTTCTTGATTTCAGAACATAACCCCTTCAAAGCTGTGTCTATCACGACCATCATGCCCTTCTCCTACATCTAGGTCAGGCCCTGTTTTTTTCCCTAGCAGTAGCTGTGCTTACGTGAGGCCAGACGTGATTTAGTTTCCTTTCAACACCAAGGACAGTAGCTGGTAGAATGGACAGACAGATTCAATAAAAATGGAATTGTTTTATAGCACACCTTTCTTATATGGTAAGAGCCACACCCCAGTGGGGAAGACTAGTGGATTGTGTCCAGTGCTCTTCTGTCTCTGAATTCACCACAAAGGGATGCTGTTAAGAGTAACTCTGGCTACTCTGTAACATTTGCACTCCGTCAGTACCCGCAGACATTGCTCTAGGGATGTTAGATTGCATGTTCCTCTCCATTTTGTTTCTTATCTGTTTCTTGATTTTTTTATCAATGACTTTACCTAATCCTTTCTAAACCTGGTGACACTATCTGCTTTGCAGACTCTGGTAGAAGCAAATTCCAGAAGTGCACTGCCTGCTGCTAAAAAAAAATACTTTGGTTTAAAACTGATACAGGACTGTAATTTCAGTGACTACTGCTGCTTGTCTGGGATTTCGGTATTCATCTTATCCACTACTTTTTTGATGTTGTAAATCTCATTCATAATCACCCTCAGCCTTCTGTCTGCAGATTAGAGACACAGCCTTTTTAGTTCCCCACAAACCAGCTGCTCTATCCCCTTCATCGTTTTAGTTGCCTTAGTTTATTCCATCTCTGGTATATCCTCATTGAGATGGAGAGACTAGAATTGTCCGTAGTAGTCAAGCTGTGGGCACACAGAATTCCTATAAACATGTAAAATTATGTTTTGTTACATTTCAGATGCCCGAGATTTTCTTGGGTTTTTGACTACCACTGCACACTAACCAGGCAACTGTCAGTAACTCCACACATACCCTGTTCTTGTGTCTGGGAAGAACTATTTCTGTAGATTTCATTCAGGGTATCTCTGTGCGTGTTTGTCTCTCTCGATAGCTGTTAAGTGTCCTGTCTTTCTCTTCACTAGTGCCTTTTACAGGAACCAGTGCATTCCGAACTGTATAGGAATGTTTGATATGATAAGATAGAAGTTCACAGCATATGGTAAATGAGATCTTTGAAGCCAACAATTGGCTCCAGTTTCTTAAAGGAGTGTTCTGTGGATTTATCCTGTGATTTTCCTGGTGGTTCTTTCAAACCTTTTGTTAGTTTAGAGCAATTGGCCTATAGGCATTGTAAATAACCAGTCTTAGCTATACATTGATATTACCAAGAGTACTTATACAATTACTGCATGTCAATGCATAACAGATGAAAGTAAGGGAATTCCTTATTCTTTAAACACAGTTTATCTTGTCTGTCTTTCATAGGACTTCAAAGGATTGTGATGACGTAGGAGAATTTTCTTATGTGGTGAAAGTACTAAGAGATGTGACTAAAGTTTGGCAACTTGTGGATTGATTTTAAGATTCTATAGAGGTTGCTAATGTGACTAGAAGTGTTTATGTGAAAGTCACAGTGTTTAGGATGTAATATGAATGAAGGGAAGCAGAAAGGGACTTGAATCCCATCTCAGTAGATCTCTTATAACCTCTTTTTTTTCTAAATACTCATTACACCAGAGCAGTGTACTAAATGAAGAGTGCTGTTGTTGCTTATGGCCTCATGACTTGAAGCTGGTAATCAGAAATAAGGTATCAAAGCAATGCTGAATGTCTTTCTTTTTTAAGAGGTCTGCCTTTGTTTTTGATTTTTATTTATTTATTTTTAAAATTTTGTTTGTTTTTTTTCCTAGTCTACTTACTATATGGAAGGAAATACTGGGCACCCAGTGTTTCAGACCCAGTTTGGAACAATTGCTGTGAACATCTGCTATGGGCGCCATCACCCTCTCAACTGGCTTATGTACAGCATGAATGGAGCAGAGATCATCTTTAACCCTTCAGCCACTATTGGAACACTCAGGTGAAATAGAAACTGCTGTAGGCTGTTGCAGTTTCTCCATTAAATGAACCTCTGAGCCCTTCAGTGAGGCTTCAGGGGCACCTTGCTGAGGTCTTGGAACCTGGGATGTCACCTCCTTGTTCTGCCTTCATGGAGGAACTTACATTCTTCTCCCTCTGAAATTCTGGGCTATCAGTCTGTTCACAGTCACTGAATCTCTTCAAGAATTTCGGTTGCTCATCTGTGGGTGTTTGGTCTCTGAGACACAGTTAACCAGCATTAACAATAGAGTAGAAATAGTGAAAAACAGATTGAAGGCATACAATTTTCATACTCACAGCCAGTTCTAATGCAGAGAACTATGTATTTACAAACCTGAAGAGTTGAAACTGTGGGCTGAATTCAATATACTGTCATTGAAACTGCCTTTTTTGGTGTAAAGGACTGGATCTTATTTAGGTTGTGTAACATTTCAAAATGTTCTTTGAACAGAGTTAAATGAATGTTCAATGCTTTTGGGGCATTTATATCACTACTAGAATGATGTTTGTGATGTTTGTCCACTTACATTCCATTAAGAGGAGAGCAAACAGAAATTACCCTGTCGTCATACAGCACTTGATTGGTACTCTGGATGCTTCAGGCTCTCCTAATTATTGACTTTCACTTGATTGTTTTTAAGCGCATAATTTTTATTGCAGGAAGAGTACTCTTGAGGCCTATGTAGAAAACTGTCTCTGGGGGTAGCTTCTTGGCTATAGCCTTTTCTTCCTGTTTTCTTCTGTAAATTGTAATTGCAGGAGCTTTTCAATAAAATCACTTTTTCTTAGCAGAGCTGGCTGCCAGACTTAAAGCAATTGAGAAAAAGCAATAAACCAAGTCCTCTCAATCAGTCCAGTGACCATCTCTTAAGATTCTTGTGGCTGACTGGGAGATTAATGACAGCCAACCACTTGCAACCTCATCTTGGTGCTCAGAATCTGGCAGATACATGCTGTCACAGGAGTGTCCAAAATGTGTCACCTTTGTTTTGGAGCTCTGAGTACTTCCAGACCTCCTATTAACTAGTCTGATACCTATGTATCAAATTATTTTATAAAAACGGGATTGTTTCAGTTTAAAACATCAGTCAGAATTGAAATCTCTATTGGAACATAGGTGGCTTGTAAAAGAGAAGGAATTGTTTTATTTCTCATTTCTCAGTTACTGATTTTATGTAAATTTTGGTGCCTGGTGTAATAGTTACTGGGAAGTTTTCAGGAAGCTTTTGTTAAACAGACTTTCTTTTTCATCAACCCACCATGGAAAAAATGACTTACTGGAAATTGATATGAAAACTGTAGTTGAAATAACAGAAACGGAACATTTTGGTGGAATTGGATTCATTTTTTTTAATTATTATTATTAAACTTTTTTTTATTATTATTTGCTGCTGCAAAAGCTACTCTGTGATCATTTTGGAAAAAAAAAAGGCAACTTGTGCTACAGATGATGTTTGGTATTTTGAAAGGAATGTTGGAAGCACATAGCTAAATCCATCCCATAGTTTTGGGTAGTAAAACATTTTAATTGTTTTGAAAATCCTGAGACGTTATTTTTTTCCTTTGCTGAAACAAATCCATATTTACCAGGTTATCAGATAAAATGATACCTATATTTGAGTATAAAGCAATTATGATACTTGCCTGTATCTGTGAGGAGATTTCGATTGTATGATCAGGGTCAGTCTAACTTTGGCTTCCTTGACAACAAATATGCAGTGTTCCATAGTCATAACCTAAATTTAGCCCTGAAGTAGACATACTGAATACCTGCTTCTCTGTTGTGTATTGCAGTGAGTCTCTGTGGCCAATTGAAGCAAGAAATGCTGCCATAGCTAATCACTGCTTCACATGTCCCATCAACAGAGTGGGAACGGTAGGTATCTTCATAATTTAGGTATTGTAGCATGAGTTAATTCAAGGTAATGAACAGCACTAGAACACATATATTCCTGTGATGTGTAAAGCACCTTCTCTTAGTGTTTTCAGTATGATTTGAAGATGAAGATTGAATACAGTGGTTGAGAGCTGCATTGTTGCTGGCAGCCTACTTTTTGTTGCAGCTGTTTCCTATTCTTTAATTTCCTTCTTTGTAATAAGCACCCACCCCTTTTGCTAATTACCTTAGTTTCTGTGGCAAAACTAATATTCTTTTTGCCAGAAAGACTGAAAATGAAACATCCCCAAGTGAGTGGTACACAACTTGTTGTTGGTATCCAGGTACTACCTCTTCCTGGACAATGAAATTCTATAGTCAGAATGAATACTGCACGCCATAGGTCACTCTTGCCTTCAGATTTGTCCAAATATCCTAAATATGTGTTCTTTTATAGTTTTTTTTTTTTCTTTGCAAATATCCATACATGTTCTTGCTGTTATGTGAATATGTTTGGATTCTTCTGTGATCTGCAAAAATATGATTAGTTAAATGCACTCTTCTTTAGAGTTGTGATGAGGCATGTTCCCCAAAGCGGGTGAACAACAGACAGTGATACAAAAACGTATTGTTTTCCAGCCTACACATCATAGAAACTAGACCACTCTGATGACCTCTCTTTAGACAGCCAGAGAGGTCTTAATATGCGTATATAAACTTCCATACTAGACTAGCAAGGTTATCTTGAATGAAATGGAATTATACTGCCACCTATGGATTCCTTCTGTTTCACAGGAATACTACAAAAATGCCTTTACTTCGGGGGATGGTGGAAAAGGTATGTTCAGAAATCTCATTCAGCAGTTGCTAATAATTGGTTTCCTGTAAAGTAGGAAGAAAAGATAGCTCTCATACAAGTGTCTATCCTAAGACAGCTGTGGTGGCTAGTGACTGCCATACCGAAGACTGCTGTTTTGTAAGTTGTAGAGAAGAAGCACTTCCTTTTAGGTGTGGTGCTACCATGGTATGTGATCGCCAGAAGTTCTTACCTAAGGTTTCTACTTACTTGCAGAGGGCTAAGAGGTTTGGAATCGGGGAGGTGTACTGTAGGACTGGAAGATAGGAATCCCGCAAACTAATCTATGCTGTCAGTGCATGCATCCCATTTTCTTTATAGGTTTATGATTATTAACGTTAATAGCACTAGCCTGCATCACCAGCCAAACCATTTCACCCTGCTTCATAGATATTCTGGAGGTTAAAGAAAAGCTTGGAATTCTGTGAAAAAGGCAACGGCAATATCTGAGTCATGACTAGTGAAAAATTTAGGTCTCTAGCAGGGTTTTCCATGGAGAAATTTTCCTGTATCGTTCTGTTGTTTTTTTCATGACTGTCAAGTAAGGACTGGTTGAGAATATTGCAGGCTAAAACAAATAACAATTGTAATTTGTAAATAAGAAAAAGAAGACAGTGTATGACATTACTGGTATTCTTCATACACCTGAATGAAAAGATGGATTCTGAAAGTTAAGTGCATGGTCTGCCATTTGACAAACTATTATTCAGCAATTCAAAGAGCACAGATTTGTTTGTGTGTACTTGGAATACTGTAATTTGTCCTGTGACAACTGTGACTTTCTGGCTTAATCTGGTGTGCGCCTGAGCCCCCCCCCCCCCTTTTTTTTTTTATCTAGTATTGAAATTAGGTGTTGGTAACAGCTTCATCAACAAAGCCAGTGGTATCCACAGATCAGCATCTGTGGCTGATTGCTGGCACAATTTGGAGTTGTGCAATAAGACGTATGATGATTTCTTCTTGCCTCAAATCTTTGTGCTTTCACCTCTGATCTTGTATTGAGAATTGAATGTGTGTATCTCCATCTGTTTTGGAAATGTATGATTTGACAATTAGCATTCAATTAAATCCCTGCTTTCATTTTTTGTTTATTTAGGCTTTCACTTTAGTGCAGAGGCTTAGTAATGGGAAAGCATAATAATGCATTATTTAAAAGCCAACGTGGTGTTTTTTGTCCTTGTTTGATGCATGTGAAAGCTGTACAGTGCATGAAAGGTAACTAATGGTCAAACTGTCAGTTATCTTAGTGTTGTGCTGTGACTCCTCAGGATGATATCGTGCTTAAAACACATTTGAGTGAGCAACCACAAGAAATTTATCTAAGTGCTTTGTGAAGCTGCATGTAAGTTGTGTAATTATTTTAAAAAGCATGTAATGCTGTTTGCAAAATTTCTTTAAGCACACCACGACTTGGGCCCTTTTTATGGCTCAAGTTACGTAGCTGCACCAGATGGCAGTAGGACCCCAGGACTCTCTCGAATTTGGGATGGACTTCTTGTGGTAGAGATGGATCTAAATCTTTGCAGGCAAGTCAGTGACAAATGGAATTTTAAGGTAAGCCTGATTATATAGAAACAGCCTGTTTCTAAGAACAGTTTACGTATGAGATTAGAACAAATAAGCTTTCACAACAGTCATATAATGTTAAAACAGTTAAAAGGCAGACTTTCTTTAACAATACAAAGCTTAAATTGTGGAACTAATTTAACAGGATGTTCTGGAGGCCAAAGGCATAAATGGATTCAGAAAGGGAACGGATGAATTCAGGGAAACTAGGACAAAGGATTTTAAATGAAAAACGTAACCTTTTGGTGCTTAAGTGCTCATTGCCAGAAGTTCTGAGGACTACTAGGGGGTGTGTGGTTTTCTTATGCAATGTACCTAAGGATTTGCAACTGAGCTAAGATGGGCCTTTGATCTGATGTAGTATGGTAGCTCTTTATATTCTTATGGGTGTTACTTGTCAGTTTTAGTGAAATTTATTTATTTATTTATTTATTTTTAAAAAAAAGCCCCAAGAATCTTACTACGCTTTTGAGAACTTTGAGTGCAAAATTCTTACAGTGATAACTTCCTGAATATGGGGACATGTAGATGCCACTGAGGTGGGGGTCGAAGTGTAGATTCTTCTCAGGAGCATCCTAATACACTTTTGAATTAATCTAAACCAGAATAAGACAATTGGTAGCCTCTGCACATGGCTTTAACAAAGTTCAAGCATTACTATTATTATTATTTTTTGAATTCTCAGCCAAAGCTAATTTGGATTATCTGTCCTGAGGGTGTAATTTGGTGTAGTTTCTCCAACAGCAATGCTGGTTTAATCAGTTGCCACCTTGGTACTGCAGTTTGATAACTCTGTAATTGTTCCAGTACTACTGGGGTGTGAGTGGAGGGTGGCTATATTGGTCACACCACTAAACCAGTTTACAGATTTTCACAAATTTAAAAATAAAAAGGAAAAAAACAAAACAAAACAAAAAAAAAAAAAAACGCCCTCTAATTTCTTCTTTTAGTCTGTAAGTTTACAATAGGTCCCACAAAAAAAAATGTTGGTACAACAAAAAAGGCAAAGCAAAAGAAGAAAAGAGAGGGCAACTTCTAAAACAGGTTTTGATGAAGAAAATCTTGCTCATTTCTGCAGAGGCAAGCCTTCCATTCTTGTCCTCAGTACTGGTAGCTATCACAGTTCTTTCCTGCTAGCTCTTAGAATTGGCATGATTTGAATCTTAACAAAAATAGTTCCCAGCTGGGAGCTATCACAGTATACGTAGGTTTTTCAGTGTTATTACTGGTATTTAAAATAAATAATTGTTTGTAAGCAGTGTTGAGTTTTTAATTAACACAGTCATTTCTTTGCTCCAACAGAATTTGTTAATGCTGCTAATCTATATATAGGCATTAAAGACAAAAAATAATTTTGTCCTTTTCTGTACAGAGTTGCATTTGTTATTTTGCAGGTGTTTGTGGTAGGTACATGGTTGTTGACATAGTGTATTTAAATTCTGCTGAGAGATCCCGAGTCTTTTGAGTCAGGCCGGCATTTATTTAGCTTTGCTTTACCATGGAAATCCGAGGCCCTTTTTGCAGAACAGAGATGGAGTGATTCAGGAAGCACGAGGACCATTTCTTGTAACAGCTTAGTACAGGCATCCAAACAAAAGTAATTGTATCGATTAGTGGGGGGAAAAAGCAGTAACAGCAAAACGCTGACCTTTAGCTGTTTTGAACAGAATTGTGTATGTTTCATTGTATTGAATCATTGTGCTTTCAGCACTTTACAGTTTTCTGTTGATGGTGTAGATTGCTATTGTTGGTCTTTTGGCACATAAGGCACAGTCGTGACTTTTGTTTATATGACAGAGGATGCCTGTTTCTTTCTCCTCTTACATCTGGCCAAGACAGAGGTAGTTCTGTGATGTGAGGGGAATGAGGAAGTCATTTATCCACTGCAGAAAACCCTCAGTAGCAAGTAGGAATCTATTTAGCTTGCTCCAGTATGTGCTATCTGCATCCAACAGCACCTGAAATGGGCATTAGTAGAACACCTTTGCAAAATGTATCAGCAGCAAAATAGTTAAACAGACTGTCCTCATTAACATGCTGACAAGAAAGAGGCAGTTCACCTTCCAGAATGTTGCAGGCTGTGCACTTGGGAAGAGGATAGCAGAGTGTAAAGTGCTGTATTTCAGCATCCTGGCTTACTGTTTCACCCAAAGCAATGAGGGTTGTTAGTGCTATTAATGGATAAAATGAGTATAATCCAAATACCCCCAGTGACACATACACAAACTTACTGCTGGCAGCAGGGTTCATCAGTTGTCAAGGACATAATATGAAGACATACTTCCAGGTACACTCCTTTTCTATCATTGACATAATTGACTTACTAGAGAATTTTGTTGATGAGTAAGAAAGCAAGCCCAGTTTTCACATTCGACCTTCAGCTATCCAGGAAATCAAAAATAGCCTTAAGTAATTTGTGAGCAGACACAAAGGACAGCTGTGAAGCAGGAAGGTGTTGTTTAAACTTTGATTTATTAGAGTGGAAGGGTACTTTGCTCTTTTTCAGATGAAATCTAGTTCTAGGCAACACAAAGCAAATTCTTTTATGGAAGTGTAATAGTTTGTTGTAAGGCACTGGAGGGCTTGCATACTGGGTGGATTATATCACTTTACTGTTTGGGACAGTTAAATAATTAGCCTTCAAAAACAACAAAATGGTGGATATCGCTATTTTCTACTGAAGTACTTTCATTGCTAACAGAACTGAAACTTTGATTTTCTTTTCCAGATGACCGGTAGATATGAAATGTATGCAAAAAAGCTCACTGAAGCAGTCCAGCCTTGTTTTACGCCCAATATAATCAGAGAGTGAGAGATCATCTCTTTACAATCAAATGTTACATAATAAATGAAAAGATACTACTGGGGGCTAGATTTACTACAAATCGCAAGTTGTTATTTCCATGTTGTCAATTTAATTTCCTGTAACCAAATTTTAAACAGTAGAGTTCAAAACTGTGTTAAGTAATTTTAAAGTGGCTTTGTTTATTTTGTTTATTTTTTAATTTACACTAATGATTCCAAATTTTTATTCCTTGCTAGAATTATATTCATTGAGGAATACTGAATTTGACAAAATTTATTCAGTACCTTGTACAGGGATATATAGAGAATGAATTCAGAGGAGATAAATTTTTAAATAAGCTTTTTAATGTGTTGCATTGTTTGTCTGTTTACTTCTCCTTTCCAGTTTTTACGATCTACCCAAGTGCTTAATGTAGGGAGGAGACAGGCATTTTATTTTTATTTTTTATTAACAACCATTTAATGTAGTTCTGCTACAGCTAAGTAATATCCCAGACATGTCCTAGTTGTTTGAAGATGAGTGTACTGTAAAGCAAGACCACTTTGGGTCTGATTTCCCTTCACACAACGTATTATAACCACAGTAGGACCAGTGCTTTGGAAGGGCTCCTTCTGGCTCCAAAAGCAGTGCTGCAGACAGATGCTCTTAACATTTCCAGAAGCTTAGTGCTGCGCTGTGGGGCAGAAATAGAAGCACTAGCTAAAACACCAGCAACGTTGTTGTAGTTGCATGCTTTTCTTTGTGAACAAAGCCACACGGATGCTATTAGGAATTAAGTCAGAATGGGGGGGTCGTAGTAGCATATTCAGAGGTTATGAAGTACACGAAACAGCTTTAGAATGTAGATAACAGTGCATGGACTGGTCTATTGTATTGTATACTGAAAGTTTGTTTTGTATAGTTCAAGTGATGCAGCAGGTGTTTAAGTGTAGAAGGAATACAACTTACAGATTGGTGATTATGAATTTATAGCTGAAACAAATATTTGACCTCCTAAAAAGAAAAATTAAATCTAGAAAATCTAGAATTACGGTTTCAGCTGTGCCATTTCCAGTTAAGTATATAACACGTCAGCCAAAGACTTTCCAACATTTTTCATAATAAATCAGTTAATAAATGCAGCTGCTACATTATGCTACAGGGTTATCCATGACTTTAAACCTTTATTGAGAATGGCTTAATTACAAATAAAAATATATTTATGTATAAAATCCCTGCATGTAAAATACCCCTTCCTTTGCTGTGGACATCATAAAGGAAACAAAGTGATTACACATTTTCAGAATGCATACTGTGATGGACATCATGGAAAACAATGTTTCAGAAAATGCAGATGTTCTAAGTACTTGGCCAGTGAGCTTCTTTTTAACCTGAATTTGCATCATTTAGTCTTGTTTTGACTTAGGTTCTGCTTCTTTCTTGTGTTTTCATCTCTCATAACTATTCCATTTGGCCATAAGAGTTCCTGTTGCAATGGGTGGGACTCCTGTTTTCTCTTTATTAACTTAAACAGCTTTGGTTTTTTATCTTTCGATTCTGTTAACTATTTGAACCCTGGGTACCAAGCATTTATTGTTACACCCCAACTGTACATTTCAGACCACTTAGCATGCCCTTAAGACCATGTTTTATGTACAAGCTCAAGATTCACATGTGGAGGCAAATTTTCAAGTCTTTTTAAGAATTTTTAATTAGCTAACCAATCCTGCTCTAAAAAAATAAATCCTGTGGCAGTTCAATGCTACAGAATGAACTACCTAATGGAAAATGCCTAGGTTAAGAAACTAAGTGCTCTTATCAATCTGTAACTTACGTATCTGTTAATTAGTAACATAGCTAATACCATCTGTCTAAATCAAACATTATTAATTTGGACTTGGACAGAACATTTCCCAGAGCAGTAGCCTTCTGGTGATTTATTTTGGAGCAGTCATAAGGCATTATCTACTGTAGGTTTCGTACTCTGGTCACTTTTCTGGGTTTCTACTAATGTATTTGTCTATACTACTCACAAATCACATCCTGATTTTTATTTATTTTGCATATATAACTGCCAGAATGTATTCCAACTTCACCACTGCTATGCAAAATCAGATGCACAAAGTTTCTTGTCACGTAATTCTGTTCAGAACTTTTCAAAGGCTACTGCATTTTATATCTGCAATTATTTTTCAGCCTCTGTGCACAGGAGCACTCTTGATTCTACTATGTTTGCTTAATGTAATGTTTTCCATGTCTTACAGGAAGTCAGCAACTGATAAAAGATATATTTTCTTAGATTTTTTTTTATCATGCTGAAAGTAGGTTCCTATTTATTATTTCTACCACTCAGTAACAATGTCCTTTAATTGTTCCACACAGTTCCAGAACTTGGACAGTTCTTCTCCTAAAACCATGCCAAAGGTGTGGGATCTCTGTCTTAAGTGCAAAACAAAGTTTTATCAGCGTGAGTTTATCAGTATTTATGTGAGTACTAACATTTTCTTCTACCCATTTTAATATAGACAGGACTGGAGATCCAAGACTTGTAAGCAATTGTGATGAACAAATCTTAAGTAGGTGGCTCTTTCTGACACTTTTACAGTGCTCTTCAGCAAAGTAAATAAACTCAGGTAATACATGAAAGGATTACGAATGGGCTGCTAACAATTTCACTTCAGAATGTCTGAACAAAACTTCAACTTAATCCAAATACACCTACAGTATAAGAATAACTAGAATTTCTGTCTTTTTTACTGTAGCAAAGAGAAGTTTGTATTCCCCATTTTCTTAATTGATTTCAACTCTTAGAAGGTCAATAAATTAATACCAATAGCAAACTTTGGCTCAAAGTATGATTCAGCATTTCAGTTGCAATCCAGTCTCTCATCAGTTAAAATCTAAAAATATATACCATTAGTGTGTGAATGAATATTTTCTGTATCTGCTTAATAAGTTTATATTTAGATTGGGTGCATCAGAATCTGGCATGTATGGATGTCACAATGCTCAGAGGTTTTTTTGCAAAGAGCCACAAAGACTCCCATGTCCAAAAAAGTCTTTAAACTTCTGGGGTAATACAGAGTTCTGGGCAGTCATCTGAAAATATTTAGCCAAAAGAGATGCAGTTTGTAGTGCAAGGGATCAATCCCAATAACTGCAATTCAAAACTTAATCCAGTGACATAAATACTGAAACTGTGAGGTGAATTTTGTACATGGAAAATTTTCTAGAGTAAATATTTAATTCCTACAATACTGATGAGCCAAACAGCATTTACATTATTTGAAAGTGGTTGGTTAGTATTTCTTCCTTTCACAATACCCTGCTGAACCTCAGATCCCTAGACTTAGGGTGCAGATCCTTGCTGCGTTGAAAGAGAGAGACAGGTATTTTCTATTTTTTTCTGGTTTTGTTTACTTAAACCTATGCATGTATTACCAAGTGTTAAAGTTCATACATTTGGTGCTTTTTTTCTCATGTGTTTAATTTGAAAATAAGCTTAAAGTGAAGAGGCTTAGGGCCTGTATTTTAAAACTGCTGTCAACTGTGCAGTGTTAGAAATGAGCAAAATGTGTGACATATGTTGTAAAATCAGATATTTCATTGGGAATAAAAAGGTAAAGACAGCATTGCAACATAGTCCTATCAATGTCTATAAAGCCTCCCTTGTTTAAGATCCCACTGCAATTCAGGAGCAAGGTCTCTGCAGGGGGTGTCCTGAGACAAGCAGCCAACCGCCATGCAGGCTGCACCAGAAAGGACCAGAAGTATCGGGTGTGGATGTCAGCTGTCTGTGTAGATGAACAGAATATCCTCATCTGTGCCGTAACTTGTCCTGGCTTCCTCAAAGTTACTGATGCTGGTGCAGCATGTTCCTGTAAAGGAGGAATAAAATGATAGTAAAAACTCAGAAGACGCCTATGAAAGGCTCCTATTCTGGGTCTAGCAGCATCTACAAAGAAAAGTACTGTATATAGAGTAGATCTATTGTTGCTTGTGTTACAGCTTTACTTGCTCAAGTAGATCTTCTCATCTCCAGGGCAGGGCTCACTGAAGTAATGCTGTAAATAGGTCTCAAAGTGGTCATCTTGCTATACTCTGCACATAGGTACAGAGCGGCATCTCTCACTAGCCCATGTTGAAGCCAAACAAGTTGCTAGAATGTGTATCTCAATGACTCAAATCACCACACAGAATGCAGCAATAACTTTGTGCATGTAGCACACCTCTTTCTGACAAATTGGTTAGTTATGCTTGAAATACGTGCACACTAATAGGGGAACTCCAGCTATGGCTCTGTGTTATGGATGTGTTAAGTAACGAGGTGGCTGAGAATCCACCCAAAAGGAGCAGGGTACTCACGGTCAGCATAGGCAGGGTTGTTGTAGTAAATACTCCCTGAGGCTTTGTTGTAGCCACACAACACAATGAAATGGCCCTGGTAGTCAGGATTCCTGCAGAAGCACTTCTGTCCAATGGGGAGGAAGCAGCAATATTTGACAGGACTTGAGCAAAGATCACACAACAGCAGGACTGCATTCACTAGGACGATGGCTACATGACCTTGGGACAGGTGTTTTTGGATGTCTTGAACAGTTACTGTGCTGTAGGAAAAAAAAAAAACGTGTTTATTTACAAGTTTAGGAAAGAGACTGGCATTCAGCGAAGCTAGACCCTCCAGGCTTTGCTACAAAGCCTGAAAAAAACTGTGCTATTCACGGTCTTTTGATCTCACTGCAGCTCCTGAAGTGCAGAGCAACAGCACTGGATTCTGCAATAACATAGATGTAATCTCAGAATGTATTGGGTGCCTGGGAGAAGAGTATTAAAGAAGTTGGCAACTTACTCCGTAATTTAAGAGACTTTTGTTGTGGGAAAATCACAAGTGAAATGTTCTATCCTGCTCTTAGAAAAGCTTAACTCCGAAGCACCAAATCTTCATTGACTGAGCAGCTGAAGATCATGTAATCGCTAAGCAACTTAATGCGTGCCCTACTTTGCCTCTTTCACACAGGAATATGCATCTCCCAGTTGCAAGTTTGGACTACCTGATTCTTTTGAGGCTGTACTTCTATTGTACCTCTTACAGAAAGCAAGTATTAACCAAACATAACCTATAATCTCATCTGTTAAAAGCTGTCCTTCACTGAGGCAGATGGTGTATTCCATATACATTAGAACTCATCCCTTGGATGTGTTTCAGATGTAGGGCTGTGTGTCATACCTGACTGAACTTGTTCTTTTTAAATCTTTCCCAGTGTTGCTTCTCCTCTTTGGTGCCCCAAGCTCAGCACTGCACAGGTACACATGCATTCTGTCCCTGCCTTGATCAAGGACGCGATCTGACGATTTCTGAACCAAGATGGGCTGACTGTCCCTTCTCTCTTGACACAGCTCTAGTTAAATAGGTGGTGCCATACAGACTCTGTATATGTTAAAAAGGACACTTAACAATTCTGTTAAATGAAAGTTGCATTGCAGCATTTATATAATGTTGTGGCTGCCCGGTACCCTCTTTTATTTTCTCATTCCTAATCACTTACCCCACTTTGACAGAGATCGAAACCAGCTTCGCTATAGAAGGGGATGCAACTCAAGCTGAACATGGATTAGTTATTTCCCATGAGTAACAAACATCATTGTCAGTTATAGGTTGTTAAACAATTCTACAGTTTTTCCTCTTTTCCTGGGTTTACAATTCTTTCATTGAGGTTCTTTATTTTATCCTCCCATTAGCAAAGGCTCACATGCCAGCTTTCTCTTTGTGCTTCTATCTAGGAACAGAGACCTATAATCTTTGCATAGCTGTAGGAACAATGGGCTGTGTGTCCACAAAGCATTCTCCTTAATTCAAATGATAATGGTACTTAACAATGGCCAATTAAAGCTCTGTAGGCATTCCCTACTTGGATAATCTTAATGGAAAATCAAATTCAAAATATAATAGCCAACTTCTGTCAACATTTGCTAATCACTCTGTCAGGACTATTGTTCCTCGAATTTCATTAACTCTTTGCATCCACTCTTTTGAGATATGAAGTAAAAAGACTAATTCACCAAAAAGGCTGTGGGTCTGATTTCAGCCTGTCTTTCACAAGTTTAGCTCAGTGACTTAAAAAAAAGGCACGAAGCCCCCAATCTCCAAAGAGCAAAGAGAGAACAGTAAGCTTACCACTTCTCCACCAGCACCTTGCAGGCTTTGGCTTGTGCAAAGAGCTGATTCACTCGATTCTCTTCTGTGTCAAAGTGCTTCCTATAAAATGACTGGAGATAACAGAATTTATGAACTGGAATGATGATCACCTTAGGTAATCCACCATTTACAATGTCTGCTAGCAAGGGCCTGTGTAAGTTGGAGATCTGGCTATGGGATAAGAGCTCTCCCTTAGTTCACTAGTAATAAGAATTCCTGCTTTAAATTATCAGTTTCATTCCTGGTCAGTTACTGTCGCAATTTCCAAGCAGTAGCTATTCATCTGCCAACATGAAAGAAGTCTGTCTGGTTTCTACTGGGCACGAGGCTGCATCGGAAAAGCCATTGCTTCTATATGTGTTCATTGGTCCCCTTGGTAGCAACCTTGAGGAAGCTCTCCATGGACATGGAGGCTAAACTGGCCTCTAGAGGTGGTTCCTCCAGGCCAGGGCTGAGGCATGGGGGCAGGGAAAGCGTGGAAGCTCACAGGTACAGCCCACTGCCCGGGCTGTACCTGTTCTGAAGAGAGCTAGGGGGCTTCAGTCTCCAAGGCTGTTGAATAGTCTGGAACCTTTCAAGAACACTACACAAAAACTTTAAAAAAAATTCATATAATGGGACCAAAGATATGAAATACATGGGATGGTATCTAGCCTTGCCTTTGGAACTGATTCATACCCGTTTGGGCAACAGACAAACCTTGTTTACAGGAACTACAGTTAACCATCAGTAACACAGCAGAGCTTTTCTAGCATGACGCACAGCAATCCCTTTTAAAACTGCCTGCTGTTTTCCAAGTAGCTAAGAATACTAACCTGATTTTTGTAGCCCTTGTCCACTCCAAGTGTCTGGGTGCAAAATTTATGCTTAACACCGAAGTGCCGCATTAGGTAGGCCAGGTCAATAGTCCAGATACTCTTTGTTAACTGGAGCTCTTGGATGGCTTTCTGAAATTCGTCATTGTCCAAGTGATTCAGGTACCTATGGGGTTAGTAAAGGCAGGGGAAGGGAAGCACAGATCTTAGGAGAAGCAAAGTGTGTGCTGTAGCCCAAGCTTCCACATCACAGGAAGGAAAAACTGAAACAATGGGCTTGGCTAAGAAATAACCAAAAAACATCCCACAAATGAGCCACAAATTTAAGGGAAGGGAATAGGGAATATTTAACTGGATTTATTGATGACTTTTTATTAGAAAAGTACCAGTATCTCAACTGCTTTATAGCACTAGAAGCATACGGGATGCTGTACTGAGCAAGTACAGAACTCTGTCCTGAAGGGCTTACAATCTGTATATACAATCTTAATAGAGCAAACACAGAGAGGAGTGTTAAAGACTAAAACTTGCTTCACGAAATAGATGGATTTCAAAAGGAGGAACTGCAAAGGAAGTTGGTAAATACTCAAAGGAAGCTCATCTTAGGTACTGATGACAGAAAAGGCAATAAAGGGGAGATGGTCTTGAGAAAGTTTAGGATGTTGCAAAGGGATGGAGAGGGGCAGTAATGAAGAGTTCCAGAAGTCAAAACAAATGGAATCAAATGCAAAAAAAAATAATACTGGAATTGAGGAAGCAGGGTAAACAAGGTCAGATCTACGGGGTGAGAAGATTAATCTTAAAGGCTGAGTTTTGGGCAGACTGGTGTGGCAAAGGGAATGAAGAGGCAGAGGTTACAGTAGTCAAGATGGGAAATTACCAGCACACGGACTAACGTCTTGGTAGAAGGGATGGAGAGAAATGAAAATCTTCTGCTTCATATCTACTAAGTGGACATCTAAATAGGTATTTCTCCTGCACCTAAGCTCATGTTCCTCTGTGGAAGGAAAGAGGAGTTCAGCAGAACAGCTACTGGTTTGAAAAATAAAAAATAAAAAAAAAAATAAAAAAAAGAGGGCAATACAGTGCATTGTTTTGAAGTTGAAACTACTCCTGGAACAAAACTGTTCATCCCCCAGATCTGGGGCTCAGCAGGACCAAGCAGTATATACTCACAAATTGGGATAAACCTACCCGTTGCTTGAAAATACAGAAAGGAATTACATGATCTGCTGTGGTAAATACCAAACCTGAATTATAACAACAGGAAAGAGGGATAACTTTTTACCAGCTTAAGCATGCCAACCTGCAATGTTCTTAGACTCAGTGCTGAATGGATTATTTTCAATCAATCAAAATAATTACTCAAAAGGTCATAAGTCTGTCTTAGCTTCTGTTTTCCCTTGCTTCTCCTGGAGGGCTGTGCTAGGCCCTGGCAGCAGTAATTCTCCAAGGGCACCCAAGAATATGTGCTCTTGTAAGATTCAGTCAAACTCACAGCTGCTTCAGCATGCCCCTTCTCCCTGGATGTTCCTTCCTGATCCCCCTCTCCCATGGGATGGGATTTCCCACCCCTTCCACCAAAACCAGTGACTTACTGGAGCACCATCCTGGAGCAGGCCAGCCCACAGTCCCAGTGGTACAGCTGCTGGATGATGGGCACTTTCAGCTGGACACATTCAACTGCAGTGAAAACACCCCGTTGTGAGCAAAACGCAAAAGGCATCAACCCATACAGGAACGCTTTTCTGTACCTCAGCATTCTGTAGCGGGAGAAACTTGGGAGTGGGTGGTGGTGGATTTTTTTTTTTTTTACTTTATCTGATTGGCAGGTTCTTTTATTAATTTGCCGTTTCTGTATAATTAAGCTATTTCTGTATAATTGAGCATTTGGCATACCACAATACTCCTTTACTGTTACACACCTGGATCACCTGCTATATGGTCCACACTCTTGGAAGTTTCGCTTCCATTTTTGGTGGGGCAACATACCCCCCAGCCCCTAATCTGAAGCTGTAACACCTCCTAAACAATACTAGGTAAGGCATAGATACTCATCCTTTCTCATGCATCTGAGCATATTTCCATGCCTCAAAAGGTCTTAAACCAGCTGGGAAGAAAACAGACACACCCAAGATCTCTAGACTCTGATTTCTTATGAGCCTTTTCTAGATGTATTTTTCCTCAAGGACTATAATTTAAAAGAGTAATTTTAGGTTAACTCACAAATGACAGCAGCTGGCCTTCTTTATTAACTCCCTCAGTAACAACAAAGGAAGAGGGACAAGGAACACCACAGTCAGAAAGTCCTGGAATAGACATAGTAATAACATCCCTTGTACTTCCTTTAGAGGTGGCACTGTGGTGGTTTCAGTTTCAGAAACACCCTTACAACTTGATGGGCTCTAAGTGTTTTTGGCTGTTATTGCTACTTCAAAGTTAAGCCAAGTAAGTTAATCATAAAAGGTTTCTCCAAATAACCTAACCTTTGATCTGGAAAAGACCCCTGAAAACCTCTGTTAATACAGGGTCAGGTCAACTGTGTTTCAGGATTGGGATAAAACACATTCAGTGTGGGCTGGCAGTTTTAACGTAGCTTTATTTATAAAACGCTACGGATAATGCTAGTTGTAGTGGTATAGCGTAAATGTAGCTTTATTTATAAACGCTATGGATAACGCTAGATGTAGTTTTATACCGCTCCCCAACGCGGTCACAGCCTGCTGTAGGGACAAGCCAATCCCCATAGCCTGGACTTCATTTCTCCGCAGTTCTGCCACTGTTCAATCACGGCTTGGAAAGCCGGCGGCACAGCCCCCGTACGCTGAGTGCTTCCCGAGTGCTCTGCATTACGGTGCTTCTAACGCAGCCTCCTGAAGACAGCAATAACCCCGCTGGAACCCGGACCCGCGACTATTTCGTCCTTTCTCTCGGCACCCCGTGTTGTTATTGCTACCCCGAGCCTGAGACGAGTCCAAAGACCGATTTCGTGCCGGGTGCCCCGGGAGGCGGCGGCAGCCTCCAGCTCCCCCCCCTCCTCCAGCCTTCCCCGGCCTCCCCCCGACCCCCCCCAGCCGCCTCCCAGGGCCGCGGGCGGGGCCGGCACTGACCTGGCGGCGGCGGCGGCTCCCCCCCGGCCCCCCGCGGGCTCCTCATGGCGGCGCCGGGCCCTGCCGCCCGCTCACTGCCCGCCGCGGGGGAGCGGCCCGGCCATGCCCCGCCGCCCGCCCGGCTCCTCCCGCCCGCCGCGCCCCGGGGACGGGGAGGGGGACGGGGCACGGAACCGTCCTGCCGGGGCGCGGCGGGCCCCGGGCGGCTTTGGCGGTGGGGCGGCGGGAAGGGCCGGGGCTGGAAGCTTTCCGCTTCCGGGCTGCGCTGCACGGCGGGAAGGTGGCGGAGCCATTACGGTGCGCGCGGGACGGGCCCGGCTGAGGCGGCGGTGGGGCCGGGGCCTTGGGGCCTTGGGGCCGAGGGGGGGGCCGGGGCTGGGGCCGTTCCCGGACCGGTCCTGGAGGCGGCCGGGGCAGCGGCCTGCAGGGCGGGTGTCCGCTATTCCCCGGTTTGTTTCCCTGCGCCAGAAGTGGGAGGAGGGCGTGGGGTTGGCGCTGGCTTTCAGCCCTTGCCTCCTACTGGCATCTCTGTGGAGAAGGTTTATCGATACACGCATATGGGGCAAGAGAGAAAATCGCCTCCTGTAGGGAAAGCCTGTTACACAGAGCATTATAAAGCAACTTGCACGTTATTTCCGTTATTTTGACTTTTTTTTTCCCCCCCTTGTCGCAGGTGTAGAGCCACAGCACCGCAAGCATGTCGATCGGAGTGCCGATCAAAGTGCTGCACGAGGCAGAAGGCCACATTGTGACATGCGAGACCAACACAGGAGAAGTGTACCGAGGGAAGCTTATTGAAGCCGAGGACAACATGAATTGTCAGGTACGTGGTGTAGAAGGACGGAGGGCAGGAAGGTTGACCTGGGCTTGGAAGCAATTGTCTGTAGCAGATTGACAGCTTGATTTGAAGACCCCTTGGTTTTAGTCTTAGGGTAAGTAAAACCGTGCTACTGATGCCCTTACTGCAGTAATTTGGGATTACTGAGCATGCCAGCAGGACAAAGATTATTCTTTCTGGTTTTAAGAGCACGATTGGGAATTCCTGTCAGTGGTATCAGAGTTACTAAAGTTTTGTTCTGTGAACATCTTTTCTGCGGAAGTTTTTTATTTAGTGTGCTATTGGAGCTGTTTTTAATGCACGTGCCTTAAGGCATCCCGGGAGGCTTAATTTTGATTGGCTTTATGCAAATATTGGTTGAAATAAAAATGCTTCTGTAGTAGTTACAGCTAGCAAATGTTTATTAAAAACAATATGAGAAAATAAGTTTTATTAGCTTTGTTTTGTACTCAAACAGTGGAGAAGGTAAAAAGTCTGGTTCCACTTGAATAGTGGCATGTTTAAGAGTATATTTAAATGACCCTGGATGTCTTGTGTTGCCACACTGGTTGAGAAGGCAGCATGCTTGGAAAGTCTTTGATTTTGGTACTTGAATCCTGGCTGTATATTCTGCGGGCAAGAATAGTGGGAGCCCAAGACTGTGCTAAAGGCCTCTGTGAACACTGATCTTTATTTTCCAGATGTCCAACATAACAGTGACGTACAGAGATGGGCGAGTGGCACAGCTTGAGCAGGTGTACATCAGAGGCAGCAAGATACGGTTTCTAATTTTACCGGATATGTTGAAGAACGCTCCTATGCTGAAGAGCATGAAGAATAAAAACCAGGGTTCTGGAGCTGGGCGAGGAAAAGCAGCTATTCTCAAAGCTCAGGGTGGGTACAGTCTGTTACTGATTTTGTGTCTGTCCTCCCGATCCTCTCTCCATTTTGCTGTAGAGGAACAGGGCAGCTTTGATCTCTATCACCAAGGAGGTATAAGCTGTAAGAAGCTGAATGACTATTTCTTGCACAGTTGTTGCTTCATCTTACTGTGAGAGTTAAGACTCAAACTGTCCCATGCACAATATTGATGTTGCAATAGTTCAGGTATGGTAAGTAGTCTTTGTTAAATAGAGACTTGATATAAAATTTCAGCTTTGGTTTTCCAGTGAAGGCAACTGCCAGTTGTTTGGACTACTTGAGGAAGGATTCAGGTGTTGTTAAACTTTTTAGGGGAAAAAATAATCAAATAGTAAGATGATACTTAAATTATTGGGAAACAATAATTATTAGCGTTTCATCCTCATTAGTACCTTTCTCATGTGCAGTCTAGTTACAAGACTTGCTAATCGTCATGAGCTCTGAAGTCCTTGTTTAACTCTAGCAAATGCAGTAAGGACGGGTGTGGGAGTAACATCTGCTGAAACATAGCGAGTTCTGTTGCAAATCCTAGGAAGAGTATGGGGTCTTAAATCTCATTGGCTACAAACTTTGTCTGTCAGGTTAGAAGGACACAAAGTGTGTTAATCTTTCATTGCTCTTCATGCACATTGCATGTTATAAATAGTAAGACTGTAACTATTGGTTATGTTTCCTTACACAAGAAACTTTTGCTTACTACATCACATTTTGAACTTAACCTGAATAGGATGGTTTAGCTTCCATGCTTCTAAGCAAGAGACTTTGAGAGTTACTTATTTTTGTTTTTGTCAGTTTTTGAGATAAATATGCAGTTATATCAAATTCATGTCATCCCTGGTGTTCTCTTTCTTCAGTGGCTGCAAGAGGAAGAGGTCGTGGTATGGGCCGTGGCAACATCTTCCAGAAACGAAGATAATTTTGGCCTTGTCCAACGTGCTTTTTTTATTGGGGGTATTAACTGTACTACATGTGGGTTGCTATCGGTTTTGTTTAATAAATATTTCTGAGAAGAACTTGTCTGCTCTTATATGGCAGGACTCCTCTTGGGCACATTAGAGTTCTGGTTTGTTTCTGTAGGTGGCAAATACATTTTAGGTTGATTTTGACCTTAAAAGCGTATTGTTTGGGAAACAGCAGACTTGATATCTAGATTTGACTTCTTTGTACTTTTGTGTAATGCATCGAGTTTTAAAGATCATCTTGCTTCCTTTTTCTTGTTTAATCCTGTTGTTATTCACTCTCTAAAGAATTAGAAGCTATTCTTGATGAAGAATTTTTGAATGTTTTGAAGTTGTGTTAGCGTCTGCATTTATGGAACATACAGCCAAATGGAGGCAGCTTCCTGGGAAGCAAAGCAGTGTTCTTTTGCTTTACATGGATCTACAATAGATACAGCTCTGTCTTCAGAGCTGTACATTGGGCTTATACTCTTGTATTTTGTATTTTTCTCTTGGGACACGGGGAAAACTTTTCACTAGAAACACCCAACTTTAGTATTTGGTAGACAGGCTCTTCTAGCCTGAGTCTTGAGCCTGCTTGCCCGAGGTGAAAGATTTGATTCTAACCCTGATAATAGTTCACTTGTTTTTCCTCTTGCCTGGGAAGAAAAGACAGAAAAAAAGAAAAAAAAAATGAAAAAAATCATTGTCAAGGATTAATTTGAAGTGTTTTGTGCATCTGAAAGGTGTATGGGGAAAGTCCTAAGGATGGTTATCTGTTAAAAAGGCTAATCTTTTGAGCAAAACTTTAGCTTTTGTTTTTAAAAATCTATACTTGGTCACATTGATCACCAGCTCAATTGTAGGAAGCCAAATTTAGTTGTAGCTTTATTCTGCTAAAAGTATGGCATGGCAGTTCTTACCGACAGTAATGGTTGAGATACTTAAATTGAACATGCCTGTACCTAACTGCATACTTGCATACAATCAATAATCAGTCCTTACATGTATAAGAAGCTATCTAGTCTTGCTCTTCTCCTGTGATGTGTAAAGACTCTCCCTTGTGTGCAGACATGAAAGTTGAACTAATGTATTCGGTTGTTGAATTGTCTGTAAATAAAGCAGCGTTTGATTGCAGATCACGAGAAAACCCCTGCTATTTTTTTTTCTCGTTAGTGATGATCCTAAATATTTACATTAGAAACATCTGTGAAAAGTTTGTGATGTGTTTGAGATTGATGTATAAAAAACTTTGCCTTCTTATGCCTAGATTGAGGAACCTGACTGAAAGACAAGACAGTTTTCACAAAAATGCTTCCAAACATGGCACATGAGCCATGCTCATATAGCAGTAATGCTTTCCCAAAGACAGTATTTCAAAGAATTACAGAATTTCCATCTTAAAGTGAGTACCTAAAGGAATTTTGTAGTGATGTTGAACACTTTCTTGTGGGAAATCTGCTATGAATACAACCTAGTATGGGGTGGGGTGTGGTGTTGAAGGATGTCAAGCTGTTCTGCTTTGAAATGGGTGTTGTCCTGGCAGTGGCTAACGTAGGGTGACTGCCAAAGGAGCTTACTGTTACCTTGTTTAGGAGCAGGTGATACAAGAAGTGTGCACACAGTTTGAACAAAGAGAAATCAGTTTGCTGGAACCCTTTTGGATCTGGCTTCTAGTGGGTCTCCCTGCAGTCTCTAGGGGAAACTAATAGTGAGGCTTAGTGCATTTTTTAATTTTCTTAAAGCAACTATCAAGTACTTCCCAGCCTTCAAAGCTTTATTTTTTTTTATTTTTTTTTTTTTAAAGCCTCCAAAAATTATTAATAAGTGGAAAAGGAAGCAAGCCACAGATGGGGAACTTGACTAAAAGTATTTTTTGGAAGAGATTCAGTGTTTTGGCAAGACTGCAAATCTGTCCCACTGGCTTTGTCTCTCACTATTTCCCTCTGGCTCTTAAATAGCATGTAGCCCTTTTCTGAAGGACACAACGTTTGCAGAGGGCAGGGAGAAATGGCACCATTTTTGACCACAGAGAACCACTGGAATGGCAAAGGTTTTGAAACACCCAGGGGAACCCTAAAGAACACAACTGATAAATGTAATTTACTTAAATTAGAGCTGCCTCACAGTAACATATTTGTTGTGGATTATTTCAACTAATGATGATTGCCTTACGTTTTCTATTATTTTTAGAAGTTCTTGTTCCTCCTTCCTATGCAGTGCCAAGCTTCTGTTCTCTCCATTCAGAGCCTTTCTCTTCCCTGAAACAGTTGGTGTGGCATTCAGCAGCAGCGAGGGCAGAGGGACAACCAAGTAACAGGGTTTGTTCTATCAGCTTTAAGAAGTTTATACCCCGCTTGATGTTTATCACCCTTTATTTTTGTAGGTGTTCACTGAACACTGCAAAGGAACTTTTTTATTCCAACTAGTATTGCCTTAGCTTTTAAGATGTGCCTAAAACATCTAACCGCTCTGATCCGCATCAGCTTTGAAGAAAATACTGGATTTTGCATGAGCAAAAAGCTTTGCACTGTGAATTCAGTTGAGGCTGAGTCTAGGATGAAATGTTCACCCTCTGCAGAAAGAAACATACCGGGAATTAGTGTTGAAAAGTTTGAAGTTTTGTAATTGTAGGAATGAAAGTCAAGACAAAGATCACTTAGCAATATCTTATTAGTTGCTTAAAATTTGACTAGACCAACTGATAATGCTAGTTTGTTGCAGGTTGTGCTGAAGATCCTGTGTATTATCCTTAACTTACAGTGGGATAAATTGAATTCTAACAAATGTCGTCTCCTCCGCTAGATGGCTCTGTAGGTAAGCGAATGAAATACATCAAACCAGAACCCTCTGGAAGGGAAAAATGCAAGAAATGTGACTTCTGGTATAAAATCCATTAGCATAATGCTATTACAAACTCCAGCATTAAAATACACATATGAAAATACATCCTTCCTCTTCAGCATTCCCCGAGTGCTGGTTTCATAGGCAACCAGGTTATTCCATCTTGGTGCTGTGTGTGTCCCACCCTTGGCTAATTGGGCATGTGCAATTATATGTGATAAATGATTAAGTCCCAAATAGGATTTTTGTGATTTATTAAGGGAATAGAGGCAAGCAAACAGCGCTGGGTGCACCGGGAGTCTCTGCTCTACCAGGACGCACACCTGTTACATCAGGTGGTTGATTTTTATGCTCCTAGACTAATACATATTTATCGCTATTCCTAGAAAAGGCAGAGTTATTATAATTAGTTCCCGGAATCCAAACCCTCTCTGGACGCATGCGTATCAGTCTCTGGTGGTCTTTCTGGGGGTCTCTTGTGCTGAAGGCTCGTAGTCTTCCTCCCAGGCTTTGTCCTTTGGTCGTCCTTCAACTCCCCCTTTCTCCTTATTTGGTGGATCTCTTTGCTGGTTATCAGAGGCTTGCGCAGCGTCCCATGCAAAAGTCTGCAGTTTCCTAAAAGAAACTCCTTGGTCCTCTTATCTCCCAGACTAGAGTCTCAATGTTCGCCCTTCAAACCCTCTATTTACACAAATTGCTGGATCGTTCCTTTGCATGATACAAGAACTATGTACACTAATCACTCTGTTTTTCTTAAATAGGAGCTTATATTTCATCATGCGGCCCTAGCATTGTTCCATACTGACACGAATCAAATAAACACATTTCACATATAGGTAGGCATTACAGATTCCTGTAGCTTAGCAATGTACATGATCTATTTCTCTGAGACAGAGGATGCTATGGATAGATAAGGTGTCAGATAAGGATAGATGCCTTTTTCTTTGTCCCAGATAGCATTTCTTTTTCTCACTTTTTTTTTCATTGCTTTGTGTATGTGCTTATAAGCCTCTTCCCATTCAGTGGGTTCAGAGCTTACTGTAGTTCCCTGTTTCAACAGAAAGGGACTGTTACTGACCTGAAGCTTTAACATGAATTTATGTGTTTGATATAATCAGTGTAGATGCCTTTGAACTAATGGGGGACATTATGGGGGACAGCATGAACTATGCTGCAGCCATGCAAAATGATGTATGGAGAAGTGCAGGTAGAAATTCACCTGGTCTTCCTGAGTGAAAAAAAAACAGGTTGTGCTCTGATACAAAACCAGAGAGGAGACAATAATAATAGTAAAGAATAGTTAAATGGCTGGAGAAGGTATCACTTGAAAAAACTGCTTTGTGCAGAACTGTGGGACTTTTCCTCACGAAGCAGGTGCTTTCATCCCTTACAGGTATAGTTCTGCTCATCAGGGGTGTCTAACTTCCATCCTAAAGCTATACTTCAATTCATTTTCTGAGGATACCCTGTGAAATATCAGTCTGGGGGGTATCGTGTTATGAAGGAGGCTGGGAATGGATGCTGTATAGATGAGGTAAGTGGCAAGCTATGGTATCTCTTCTCTGAGACTAACTACAGGCCACATTGCAAACCCCCCACTCTCCAGGGTATTAAAACTTGGTTTATACCAACTCTCAAAATTGTGGGAGATGCAGCAGTCTCTTAATCTCTTCTGTCTGCCAGTGAAAGCCAGAAGTTAAGGGATGTGGCTCCTCAATCTCCCATTTCTTGCAGAAAATATCTTCTAGAAGGACGGAGTGGAGTAGAAGACGTGAATTTCTGATGCTGGTAGTCAGGGTCACTGTATGGTCTCTATCTCATAGCTACTTAAAGCTTCAGAGCGAGCTTTCATTTAAACTAGAAAAGTCCTATCTCCTTTTGCCATTGTGATGTGAACAAAGATGGAAGGTTCACATCCCAGTGGAGAAATGATATGGTGATGTAGCAAAAGGTGGACATCTGAGGTCTACAAACAAGTGTCAGTGATTTGGTTGCTCATTTCTCAGCCATGAGTTAAAATGGAGAAGAATTCTCCCAGAGTTCTTGGATGTTTCCATGCTCACAAAGGCAAAAATTAAAATCTGGACTTGCACCTTTTTGCAGTTAATCTGATTTCAGACAATAAGGGCTGGTCCTTCTTTCAGATTAGATAATGATAACTTTATGGGACTGCTGTCCTTTCAATGTTTCTATAGGAGGAAATATAGATAAACCATGTTTAAAGCATGGTCTAGAATTGCCTTGAAACAAATGCTGGTATGGGCAGTGTGGTTTAGATTACTTTGCAAGTAAAAGGATATTTTTCCCCACTTCCTAATCTGCTCAGGGACAGATTTTGCCTGTGGATAGAAGAGCTACCATATGATTACAGCATGCTAGTGCCTAAAGCTGCCAGAACTGCGCTTGTCTGCAAGTATCTAGCCAGATCAAGTTGCATTTTAACTGCTTTAGGTGTCCTGGTGTTGCCTGGTCCTGTAATAATAGTTCTTCATAATGTCAAGAGTAGTTTGGAGGTAATGAATAGGGAAGTTCAATTCTCTTTTATTCATTCTAGCAGTTCCTTGAAGACTAGGGTATGGGATTATTTAATGCAGTGTAGAGACTGATGCTAGCGTATGCTATAGCCAGCAGGTTTGTGATGTTTTTACTCCACCTCATTTAGACATTTAATGAGAAAAGTATTTTGGTTTTGTGTGTGAGTTGGTTGGTTGGTTGTTCCTAGTAGACAGGCTATTATTCCTGGCACAGGGCCAGACATTGCATAAGCAAGCATTGTGCAGTCCTCTGCTGCTGAGCAGAGACTGTCAAATAGGAGTCTGAAAAGTGGAGGTTTTCCAGCATCATTAATTCAGGGGAGAATGTTGAAGCCCTGGCAAAGAAGATGTGTAGTTATGCTGAGAGAAATGAAAAGAATGGCAGAAAAACACTATTATTGTTTGCAGCGAGCATTTAATTTGTTCTTCATTTTCTCTTGCTTGGAGGCATAAAAATTTGTTGTCTGATTGGGGGTTCACCCTATTTCCAGCTCCTTGGAAAGGTGCTAGTACATCTGCTCCAGAGCAAACCACTGCTTGTTGTGAGGCAAAACTTCTCACAATTTTCTCCGTAGTGCCTAAAGTGTTAACTGGGAGCAGAACACAGCACTTAGATGGAATATCAACAGCACTGGGCTGGTGATGCAAGTGGAAGGTAATAGGAATGCCTGGATGTGCAATGTGGAACTGGCCATTTGGCTTATTCATGGCTCCATGCTGGAAAGTGCCTGACTGCCCACAGGCTTTCATTGTTTTTTGTTTGTTTGTTTGCTTGTTTGTCGTTATTCTTTTTTTTTTTTTTTTTAATTGTCACCTTGCATTTCACAAGGGGAGATAGAGACCAAGCCACCAAGAGGTTCAGACCAGGGTTTGAAGACAAGATTTAGGCCCATAATTCCTGTTGAAAGACCCATGTGGTGGCATTTTAGGTTGCTTATTGATATCTTTACAGTCCTCTAAAATCTGAAACATACTGCAGGGGGAATAATTCTTTTTTATCCCCTGATGCATCATCCAGCTGAGACAGAACTGAAGTGTGGAGGCTTTTACTCTTCTATAACAAAAAAGGTGTTGCTGGTTTTTTTTTTTTTTTTTTGCTTCATGACTGAACAAGCTTTCTTCATGTCTGTAGAATAGCTCCACAGCATTTATTTATTTATTTATTTATTTATTTTCCCCCCAAATCTCAGTCATCGAAGATCACCATATAAAACTGCACATCAGAGACACCTCCAGAGCCAGAGAGGAGGGCATCGTTTTGGCTGCAGCCTTGGTCACCTCTTGCTTTTGAGGAGAGTTTGGATGCAGCAGTGGGGAGTGCTGTCTTGGGAAGAGCAGCATTGAATGCACAAAGAGGAACTGTTGTTTTCACCTTTTCTCTGGGTATTTGTTAGGAATGTGCTGTCTATGTTTTGTCTTTTTGCTGCAACATTTTGTCTAGCTACTGAGCCAAATTTGACATGGAATATGTGGATGAAGCTCTAGGGAACTCATTAGAGGTTTTTCATGTCAGCATTTGCCTCCAAATACATGAAGTTTAATCCTAACCTTAGGCTGAGATTTGTATTACGGGACATGTCGAAGCCTCTGGCTAGAGTCTGCGTGTGGGGAGGGCTCTGGTAGCAGCCCTCGCCTCACCTCAGAGCCTCGCTTTCAGAGGGTGCTTCAATCACCTCTTCTTCAGACATGATCCTATCACTATCTTAATGCTGAAGCTAATGTTGTTGGACACCCATGCTAAGGGTTACATGGGGGATAATGCTAACAGCAGCCCCAATTCACTTTGGCAGTCTGATCCCCAGTCCCCCTTTACAGCCTGGCTGTCCCTGCAAACAGCCCCCTAACCAACACCACCCTGTTCCTTCTTGCGTTGTGGCATTTTGCCCTTTCTTACTGCGATTTCCCAGAGGCACTGAGGGGCTCCGCCGGGCGGTTTGCCCTTTCTTATTGCTGTTTCCCAGAGGCTGAGGGGCTCGGCTGAGCCCTGAGGGGAGGCCGCTCTGGAACCTTCCGGAACCGGCCGTGCGCGGGCAGGGCAGCCCGGCTTCTCCTCACAGCGGCCCCTGCAGCCCTGCTGCCAGCACCTCTGTACGGATGCCCAGTGCAGAGCAAGATGGAAATAAGTCAAAAATAGGTTACAGGGGTGACCCCTGGCGGCATCCTGCTGTTCCCGGAGGAAGAGCCGTGCCGGCGAGTGAATGCCCGGCTCGAGAGCCCAGGCAAGCAAAGCCTTGCCCGTCTCCTCTCTTGTGGGGCGGCTGAGGTGTGTGCCTAGGAGTGCGCTTATCTGGCCTGGCTTCATTTCTGCCTAGGGAATGGCAGGTAAGCTTACCTTCTTGATGTATTGAAGAAGTCCTTCTGTGTGTTACCACAAGGGAGTCTGTTACGATCGTCTGAAACAGGCCACGCTTGAAGGGTCAGTGAGCACTGCCGATTTAGAGGCATCTCATCCAACTAATACTGCCACAGGCATTAGCAATGCAAAAGCGCACAGGAGATGTTGCCGCCTCTTCTGCTCCTGACCTTTCAGTTCAGGAGGTGACAAAAGGGCTAATCTCTCCTTTTGTCTCCCCCTGTTAGCGGTGAGGAGGTGGGGGCTGCCCTTGGGGGCCCTGGGCTGAGGGGTGGGCCTCCAGGGCTGAGACCCGGGGGAGGGCTTCTGGATGTTGGAGACCTTGGGCCGCTCAGCATCTGTTTGCATGGCCACGTTGTGCCTTTGGTGTCCTCCATTTCACTGTCTTTCAACTGCAGTTTCTCAAAAAACGAAAAAACACAAAAAACTGTTGGTAAAATGAGCGGTTTTGTTCCAACAACTGTATTGTGTTGGGATACAGAGGGAGCATTTCCTTAGACTGCAATGGTTTTGGTGTGCGTGGTGGAGCCCTGTGAGGCTGCTGAAGTACTGGTGTACCTATCCAGAGGCAGACATGCTGCCTCAAACATAATGCCCATCTAAGCCTGAAAATCCCAGGGAGGGGATTTTTTTAATTTTATTTTCTTTTTCTGGTGGACTTGCAGGCCACTCTAGCTGTGTCTGCTAGTTCCAGTCAGTGTCCCTGAGCTGAGCATCAGCCAGCTGGTGCTGGGATTACCTCTGTGAGGTGAACCTCTTCAGTTCTTGGTCAGTTTCTCCAGAGTAAAAGGTCATTCTGTTGCAACGGAGTTCAAATAAAGATACACATCTTTAGATGAACTTTGCTTCACAAACCAAATGGCTTAAGGGGAGCAAGGACAAAGCTCTGCTCAGAGGTCTGATGTAGAGACCTAAGAGCAGCTGCTGGTCTGGGGAAATGCCTTTTTCCAGTTTTCTGTGACCATCTTTGCACTTGATGAGACTCCATGTGTTTCAGGGGGGTTACTCAGGTTGAGCAAGGTCCATGTAGCTGTTAGATAACTTTCCAAATGCTTCCCATCATTGTATCCAACTTAAGGCATATTGCCTCAAAAATGGATGGGGAGGAATAATCCTCATGAAAAAGTGCAGAAACAGTCTGATCAGTAAGCGGTAAAGAATCTATTCCCCACCCCTGTGACACGCCTGCGTGCAAGCTGAATAAGCCTGATGCTGTAGCAAGATATGTCAATGTTTTTGTGGTTCACTTGCTTTTGAGGCCAGTTTGGATGCAGTGGGGGGAGTGCCAGGCTTTGGGAAAAAGAGTAAATGCACGTGGAAGAAAAGCTGAGTATCCTCTTCACTCTTCTCCTGGGGAGGACACTGTGTGGTTTTCATATTTTGTGGCTGTTCTGGTTTCATATCAGCATCACTGAACTGGAATGCTATCGTGTTGGAGGGGAGCAGAAGAGATTCATAATCAAGAACTTAATGTCTCAAAGTAGATCAAGATACAGCCATGGCTTCCTGGAGCGCTGGCCTCAGCTAAGATTGTTCCGGTCTATTTTGTGTTGTGAACTACCTCTTGGCAGCTTTAAACCAGCTATTGCATCTATTTCAAGAGCCCTTGTCTGATGCCAGTAAACTGCAAAACAGATTCTCTTGTCCACTGATAACTGTCCCCAACTGCTCCAAGCCTGGGTAGCTGGGCTTTCTGCCAGCTGCTCTTGAAGGCCCTGATACCTGCTGCACTGTCAAGATACTGTACTGATAAGAGGTTGTTCTGAGACATGTTTCCTCCTCCACGATATGACCTGCATGTGGTCTGGTGGTAGACAGAATTGCCTCTACAGGCAAATGTTGAATGCTCTTTTGCTTGCTTTTGTAAGAGGAAACAATTTAAATTTTGGCAACATTGTCAGCAACTGTTCACTAAGGAGCCTGTCAGTCTTCCCCAAGCAGTGCAAATTCCTTTATTGTCCAGGCACTTATCTGAGCAAATTACAGGTTGAAAAAAGAGCTTTGGTGGTGAGGGCGGGAAAGGCCTTGACAGGTTCTGAAGTGTGTGAAATGCATCCTTACCTCAACAAAACAATTAACAGTTATTTGGATGGAGCCATGGGAAGGCAGGAGGCTTGTGGTGGCCTCTCTGCTAAGCATCCTGCTACCTGGAGCATGCGGAGGTAATTACCCTGTGTTTTGTGGTCAGAGCTGGTGTAAAACAAAGGACAGAGGAGTGAGGAAGCTGTTGGCCAGCTAGGAAAGGAAGGAGCAAGTGCATTTCTGTTTGAGTCACTGAAAGGCTTTGACCTGTCCCTTTTTCCCTCTGCTGCCTGGCACTGCTGGCCTCCTACCGGTGCTGCTGACAGTGCTCACCAGCATTTTTGGCCTGGACACTGCAGGTGGGCATCTCCCTTGGCCCTGGGAGCTGGCAGGAGGGCGCTGTGCCAGGTAGGAAGCTGCTGGCTGTCAGCACAATCAGTGGGAGTTTGCTACCTTTTGCAGTGCTATTGTGTGACTGTGGATCTGAAAAGGGACTGAACAAGCCCAGGAGGAGGAGAGTTCTCTAGGGGTATTTTTTACAGCCTGGAAAAGATAAGATGGTGGGAGGTGTGGCATGGCTTTGCACCTGGTGACCTCTCCTTCTGGAAGGCTTCTTTTGAAGGGTGCGCTTACATGTTTCACCCTGAGATCTTTTGTGAGACTGATTATCTTGTGGGAGGTTGGGCTGAGGAAAGGGCTGTGACACTGCTCTGCTCCACTGCAGCCTCCTCCCTGCTGCAGAACACACGTCTCCCCTCAGGCTGGCCATTCGTATCTTACGTGCAGAGAGACGGAGGCTGGGAAACTGCAAGGGATGGACCTTGGTCTGATGTGTGAGTCTGGATAGCAAGGTGTGTGCTGCTTGGAGGAGATGAGGTTACAGCCCTGCCACAGCAAGTACAGTGCTCAGGAGAGTATTCGGTATGACAGGGATCCACCTCCTGCTGTGCTACCTAGCAGGAGACAGAGGCTCACTGCAAGGCATCCCCGGATTTAGCAGCAGAACAGAGCTGGTCCCTCTGGGTATCAGTGAGGAGACCTGTACCAGCAGCTCCTTCTTTTAATCCCCTTTGAGAGCCCTGAGCTTCCTCTTCCTGTGCAAGGAAAGGCTCGTTTGGGTTGCATTATCCTCTCTGGTTTGTGAACTCAGCTTTTATGAAAGCAGCTTCCTTTGGATTTGGGGCGGCCCGTCCTGCTCCCCGAGCATACATCTCCTCTGCAGGGCTGTGCAGGGCATTTCCCCATGCTGGGGCTGGATGCACACTGCTGTGCTCCCCTTGCCACTGCAGCCGGGAGCTGCCAGGGATCGGCTGGATGCCCTGCAATAGTTTGTCCGCAGCTTAGCTGCATCCCGTTAGAGTGGGTCCAAGGCACTGTTGGCTTCCTAGGCCAGGACCTTATGATGTGCCTTGGCACGTATTCATTCACAACCGGCTCTCCATGGGGAGGTTTCTATGGCAGAGCAGCCAAGTGCATATGGAGGAATAAACACAGGTCCCACAGCTGCTCAGCTGAACCAGTCTGTTTCAGCCCATGCTTTCCCTCTTGCTGCTGGAGCTGCCAACTGGCAGCCAGGCATCACCAGTGACGAGCAGAGAATTCCCTTGCAGGGGGCTGAATGTCTCCTCTCCATCCTGCTGATTAGTGCAGCATGCACCAGGGTGGCTGGAAATGGTCTGCACGGATCCTCCCTGGGGCTGAGCCAGGGACTCTGCAGGGAAGAGCTGAGTCAGTGGTGGCTGCGTGCTGTGGGTCTTGCCTCCTTTCTGGGGTGTACGGCTGTGATGGAAGGGCTGCGAAGGTGCCTCCATGCAGAGCCTTACAGGCAGTTCTCAGACTGAATGCTCAGCACCTTGCTCCCTCTATCTAGATGTGCCACTGTGACTCACCAGGTGGCACCGAGCCTTCATTTAAATGCCTCGTGCCCGAGATTTCTTCTTGGCACAGACTGCTGCTTAGACTGTAAGAGTTTAAGCAGATCCTGCTGACATTCAAAATGCTTTTCATTTTTGCTGAAAGGTATTTTAAAAGGAAAAGAAGAAAAAGAAGAAAAAATACTCTCTCTTCCACAATAGGAGGAAACAGATACTGCATGGAGCAGGGAAATGTGAGTTGTGGGAAGAAAGGCAGGTGGTGACCTCTGAAAGCAGCACAGTCTTTCCCCAGTAATTGGAATGGCCGCTGAGAAACTCTATTTTGCCTTCTGCAAAGCAATCTCATGCTTCCCAAATACAGCTCGTGCCACAGAAATTACTCCACTTATCCAGATTCACTAGGAGAGCTAAAAAGTGTTTTGGGGTGAGAACTGTGCAGGGAACACGCTCCGTTCCTGCCTCAGGTTGTGCTGGGGCCTGGCTACATTAGCGTTCCGTGTTCCCCATCCTCCTGGCCAAGCACCATGTTCTGTCCAGAGCTTTTTCTCTTCCACCTTCACTGGGATTGGGCAGCTAACACCTGGCCCCAGCTATATTTGCTTTACCTCTTGTATCTTCTGCTCTTTTGGGTTGGGAGGACAGAGCCTTTACAATGCTTCTGCCTGCATGTTAACAACAAGGCTCTATTTTAGGGCCAGTCCTCTTCAATGTTTTTATAAATGATTTGGATGTAGAACTAGAAGGCATTTTGAGCAAATTTGCCGATGACACCAAACTTGGAGGAGTTGTGGACTCAAATGAGGGTGGAAAGGCCTTGGAGAGAGATCTGGACAGATTGGAGAGCTGGGCAATCACCAACCACATGAAGTTTAACAAAAGCAAGTGCTGGGTCCTGCACCTGGGATGGGGCAACCCTGGCTGTACATACAGACTGGGCAACGAGACACTGGAGAGCAGCCCCGCAGAGAGGGATCTGGGGGTCATGGTTGACAGCAAGTTGAATTTGAGCCAGCAGTGTGCCCTGGCAGCCAGGAGGGCCAACCGCTTCCTGGGGTGCATCAAGCACGGCATCGCTAGTCGGTCGAGGGAGGTGATTGTCCCGCTCTACTCTGCGCTGGTGCGGCCTCACATCAAGCACTGTGTGCAGTTCTGGGCACCACAGGACAAAAAGGACATGAAACTGTTGGAGAGTGTCCAGAGGAGGGCAACGAAGATGGTGAAGGGCCTGGAGGGAAAAACATATGAGGAGCAGCTGAGGTCACTGGGCCTGTTCAGCCTGGAGAAGAGGAGGCTGAGGGGAGACCTCATTGCGGTCTACAACTTCCTCGTGAGAGGCAGTGGAGAGGCGGGTGACCTATTCTCTGTAATCACCAGTGATAGGACCCGCGGGAATGGGGTTAAGCTGAGGCAGGGGAAGTTTAGACTAGACGTCAGGAGGAGGTTCTTCACCAAGAGGGTGGTTGCGCACTGGAACAGGCTCCCCAGTGAAGTAGTTACTGCACCAAGCCTGTCTGAATTTAAGAAGAGATTGGACTGTGCACTTACTCACATGGTCTGAACTTTTGGGTGGACCTGTGCAGTGCAAGGAGTTGGACTTGATGATCCTTGTGGGTCCCTTCCAACGTGGGATATTCTATGATTCTATAACACAAAGGTTACGAGGTCCTGCTCCAGTGGCGACACATCCAATGACCCAAGTGTGAAGAGGACCAGGTCCGGCATTTGCAGTGTCTGGTGTCTTACAGGTACTTACAGGTGTCTCTAAAGCCAGCCTTCTTCCTCAGGGGACATGGTCTACTTGAGGTTTTTGGCAGTTGATCAGAGATACGGATACCACCTGGTGCCCCCACTCTTGGTCCAAAGGGGATAAACCACTTGATAAGTAAGTTTCACCAAGTTGCTTTTGCAAGATCTTGAGAGATCAACAAGGAGTATGAAAGAATCTATTTCATGTGGATTTGTGTGTCTTAGTATATGAGAGTTTCTTATGTGCTGAGACTCCCAGAGAGAGTCAGCAGAGAAAGACAAGGTTACCATTTGTAATTTAGGAGGGCCAGGATTTGTATGTTGGTATCCTTCTTAATTCATTTGATTTCTTTAACTCTTAAGTCTTTCAAAATCATATTGGCTCCCTGAATTCCTGTGGGGACAGATAATCTAGAGGACTTGACTTATCAGATAAAGTTTTTTTTTTTTTTTTTTTTTTTTTTTCAGCATGAAAGGCCACAGCTTACCTCAAATGAACACACATATTTCATCCTCCTATGAGGAATGAACCACACTCACTGGTGTGAATGGCACCTGCTGATCCTTTCCCACTGCTCAGGCGCTGCACAAGAACTCTTGGTCCTTATTTTGCAGCGACTGGGCTGCTGGCTCAGTTTGTGAACAACCCAGATACTCATACTTAATAGTGCTTCAGGCTTATGTCCAAGAGAATTGTTTATTGTGTTTATATAGAGCATGAACAATGTGGAAAACACTAGAAATTTTGCATCACTGGTTTGGTTTTCGACAGCATTGGAAATGGCAATGCAGCTGCTCACATCACGTCTCTGCATTAAGAGGTGTGCAATATGCCACGAGGAGCCAACACTTTGCGCTTTAGTTTGGGAAGTGCCCACCTCTGGCACGTTTGCTGCTTGCTCCTCTAGTGTCACAGTTATGCGCTTAGCTGTCTGATTCTTCTTAATTTCACTTGGAAGTTGTAATTTTAATACAAAAACACAGTTCTTGAAACCAATCCTGTTAAATCACAAGACTATTTCCCCTCCCTTTTCTACCCTCGGCCTTCCCATCCCATCCCAACTCATCCCATCCCCCATGCTCCCACCAACACATACCTCCTTCCCCTCCCTCTCACCCCGGTCACACAGCAAATATCCTGATGCTGCAGTTCCAAGCCATGTGTCCGCCCCGGCCTATGCAATCCAATGGTCTCTGACCAAGTCCCTTTGTTCAGACGTTAATACAAAACACACAATAGGAAAAAAACAAAACAAAAGGAGCCAGACACAAGAGGGAGACACACTGCCGGGCTCCAGCTCTGGCCTCTGAGCCCTTCAGCTAAGCTCCATAACAGCTAGGCTCTTGGGGTACCTCCTTTCACACTCAAGACTGCAGGTCCCAAGCCTTCCAAGGTGCCTAGGAAAAGGAAGAAAGGAAGTAAACTACAAGCCTGTTTCTGTTTTAGGTTTTCCCCCACATCACTTTCCCTCAACCCAATGGCTTCTGGAGGATATTCTTGACTTCAACAGGTCTTTTCCCGTCTTCCAGTGAGACCCTGCCTGGGGACCAGGTTCACTGTAAGTCGCTGGTTCCTCTCTGTAACGTGGGCGATGGGTTTGGTAGTGAGGGGAGGGAGTGGAGCACGCTGGGGGGACCGACAGGCTTTTGTCTCACAGCAAGTTGGGGGGAGATGCCAGGGAAGGCGAGAGAAAAGCGCCAAAGGAAGCCGGTAAAGCTGGCCCTCTGCTCGGTGTTTGTACTCAGAATTTCTCCTTGGGGCGGCTTCAGTGTGCCAGCGCCGGCCTGTTGTCCAGTCACCTCTCGCAGCCCTGCTGAGGGAAAGCACGTGGCGGGGTGCTTCCTGCTTCTTCGTCCTCCAGCTGGCTGCCCTCCTGCCCACTGGAGATCTCTGAGTCGCAGTCGAGCGCCTCGTAGATGGTAGGCAGCGTGGTCTGCTGGCTGAGGCGCTTGCGCAGGCCCACGAGCAAGGGTTGTGGCATGGAGGAGACATCCACGTTGTTGCCGAGGTCCACCCAGGCCAGGCAAGGGAACTTGTTCATGTCCTTCATGGTGTCAGTCAGCTCCTTCATGGTCGCCCGTGTCAGTCGGTTGCCATTGAGGGAAAGGTGAGTGAGCTTGGGCAGCGCCCAGAGGAAGGGCAGCAGCAGGCGCACCATGTCATCGTTCAGCTCGGTGAAGCTCAGGTCCACGGAGGTGAGGTGGTCCCCATTGTTCTGCAGGTAGTAGGCCATGCGGTGGACATCCCGCATGGTCAGGGGGATCCCTGACAGATCCATCGAGTCCTGGCTCACTTTCTTCTGCAGGCTGGTCTTCAGGCTGATGATGGAAAGGGATAGAGAGAGATCGTTAAGGGTATACACTTAGAGCAGGGGAGGGCTCATGAGGAACTTGGGCTAGAACATTCAGCAAAAGGCTAATGGAGCTTGTCTGGGAAATGGGCACAAGGTCTGCACCATGCCTGTGGGCAGATTGTGTCCTGGAGCTTTCCTGTGTGTTCTCAGCACTTGTACGTAAACTTTGCAAGAACTGGCTAACCCTGTGTTGCTAAGCTCTCTTCCACTAGCACATTTCAAAGGGTTTGTCTGTATGTGCACGTACAGACATTCAGTGCTGCGTGGACAGCAGAAATAACCATGGCAAGCAAACTTTCCAAATGCACCGGTTTGCACTGTGTGGGGGCTGTTTCTGTGCCACTTCTCCAGGTGAACACCAAGGTCTGTTGCAAACAGATTTTTCTGCAGAAGTAAATCAGCGTTAAAAGGATGAGAAAAGGATATTTTGTCAAGAAACAATCTCTAGGCAAACTGCTCTTCAGGAATGGATTTACCACATCCCTGTAAGAGCCTTCCCCAGTGTCCCTCAAGCGGTAAACAGCACCAGTAGCTGTTAATTTAGGTCCCTGTGGTCAGAAGATCATCTGGGATCTGCTGCAGCTGTGAGGAGGTGGGGAGAGCATAAGGGTGCTAAAAGAAACCTAGAGAGAGTTGGTTTTAGCTGTGGTTCTTACTGTTTGCCTGGCAAGTAGGAGGTGGAGGAGGAGAAGGAGGTAGGCTGCACAAGTAAAGGTGTGCTATAGGGCTGTTGGATTTGCAAAATGAGCAGGACCTGGAGCTCTGTGATGGACTGCAGGTCTGTGAGAATGCTGTGAGAAGTGGGAGCTGTGGGGCTATAGGAGGTGGGGGGGATGTTGCAGGACTGAGTAAAAGTGTGTGCTAGTGTAATGTCTGAGAAACTTATTCTGCTACGTAAATAACACTCGTCTTGCTGTCCTTCCAATTGTGTCTGTATCAGTCATAAGGGTATGGGAGCTCTATCAGGATCCCCACTGGTGTCTTTAGTCACTTGCTTTGGGGGTGTGAAAGTGCCTTGTTGGGGTCGGGAGGAGCAGGGTGGACTAAGAATTAACCACCAGTTTGAAGGTGCCCACTCTTCCTATCTGGCTCTCTGTAGTGTCCTGCACGGCTGCGGCACAGCCAGGCCCTGAGAGCAGCGGGTACGTGGGGACATGCAATTTCCTTGGAGAAGGTTGCAGCGCCACGGGAGCTACCATGGCAGGTGAGAATGACCCCTCGAGCTTTAGTGTTGCCAGGCCCTTCTGCAGTTGTGGGGAGGATGTGATGCTGCCTCTGAAGCTTTGCTTTATGTATGTAGTTAATGGCATCCCAGAAACTTCAACCCCTAATACTCCCTGTGGGTGTCTGATAACACAGGTGAATAAATGTGCTTCAGTGTACGCATCAACCCTTCATGGACACATTTGATGCTGATATGCCCACAGCTGTGCTTCCTTGAAGGAGTGTGAGGTGGAAGTGACCTTGCAGTTTGCCCTGTCCATGCTCTAGCCCCCAAATTCCTTCTCTGGTTTTGGCAGCACTTTGTTCTGGCTATTTCTATATGTGCTTGTGGGTCCTGAGGGAATTCATTGTGCAGGGCTGAAGCTGTACCTGCAAACATCCACTTAAGCTAATGAGCTCTCATGGTAGAAAGTGCTAACAGCATGGAATAACTTACATTCAGACCTGAAGGTTCAAAAGAGTCTCATGTAGTACTTACTAAATGTTTCCATTTAACATGACCCAGACCGCTCCCTCAGTGAATCACGGGAGGGACAAGCAGGGCAGTGCTTGGCTGCGCTGCCAAATAGCAGAGACTGATGTAGTGGGGAGTTACAATTGGTCCAAGAGCACACAAGCGAGCTCTCCAAAGGGCCTCTGCTTGGGAGCAGTACTTGGTATCTCTCTGATACCAGAGTCCCTGAGACAGGGCTGCAGAGAGTTAATCACCCGCATTGCTCACAGCAGCAGTGGAAGTTGTGAACTGTGTGTGCTGCAGTCTGGATGGCACTGGGCTACCCTCTTGTTTTTGGGTTGCTTGACAGCAGCCCAGGCTGTGCAGGGGCTGTATTTCTAAGTCTCACATGGAAAAACAGTTTTGTTTGTTTGTTTGTTTTTGGTATGGTTTGTCACCAGTCTCTGGCAGTGGTGTAGCACAAAGTACCACTGGCTGGTATAAGAGATGAGACAAGTCTCCTCTGGCCTCAGAATTGGTTTAGATTAAGGCTTTGGTGGTGTGTGTGTGGGGAGAATACAGGATAAACAAGGTTAGAAGCTAGCTTACAATTACTTCAGCATCTGCTTAGTGCAAGCAGAACCCGGGCCTCCTGAAAATTCTCTTCCCCAGTGCTATCAGCCTATGGTAGATCCTGGAGGGGGAGGCAGACGGGACACAAAGAGAAGGACCTCCTCACCCCAAGCCTTGTCTGTGCAAAGCCTCATCTGACCTGTCTGTTGTACTGCTACAAGGGACGAGCTTTAGTGCTACCACAGCTTGGTACGGGGATGGAAAGCAGGCTGGTGGGGGGGGATCGCTGCAGGTCTTGTCTGCAGTTGGCACCACTCCCTCTGGCAGGCCTCAGCATTCAGGTGCCATTTCTCCTGCTGTATCTGCAGTAACAGCTTTCCAAAGAGGGGGGTGAGTTTGAATGGCTCTTGATCTCTTTCGGGTGACTTGGCTCTGAGTGCAGGCAGTGTTAATTGGGGGAAATGTCAGAAGGACAAAAGTGATGTGCTTGTCTCACTGCCCGTTAAGCCTCCCCTCCTGTTGACTGCTGTGCAGGGTCTGCAGTAATAAGTCATGGATTGTGCTCGAGTAGAGCAAGTACCTCCTGCTGCTCTCCTGAGCAGCAAGCCAGTACCCCAAGGAAGCTTCAGTCAAGCAGACAAATCATTGTCCTGTAATTGATTCTCCAGGCTAGACTGCTTCTGGCTGAATGTGCTTAAACTGTCCAATGCAGTGCCAGGGCCCTCCTTCCTTTGCTGGCTTTTTGTTGTTGGTTTTTCTCCTCTCCTCTCTCTGTTTTTGCTGTTTCCTTTTGCCCTAATTTCTGTGCCTGCAGGGGTGATTCTGAACCTCCTGTCTCAGTTCCAGTGGTTTTCTCTTGCCTGTAAAAATGCCTCTAGCTGGAAAACACTGGTAGAAGCCTTGCCCTGGCTGACAATAGCCCCTAATGCTGCAGCAGCCCCTTGGCTCTCTGGCAGGTGAAGAAGCATCAGACCCGGCATGCTGGGATTCCTGGCAGTTCTTGCCTGCTTGGTGTTCCTGTGCAGCTGCAAGAGGTGTACCTAAATGCCATCTCTGGGGCAGGGCACAACATAGCTGACCACTCCTCTTGCTTCAGAGGGAAATATATTCCTTGGCCAGAGAAGTGGCAGGGATATATCTGTAAATGCTTTTACTTTGAATTATCTGACATCTGGTATTTCTGGAACTTTGAGTTCTATGACTGTCGGGGGCAGAGGGGAGGATGAGACCCCAAGCTCTCAGACATCCGTGCAGCAGCTGAGCAAATGCCAGGTTTATTTCCAGGGAAGTAGGTCACCTATTATCCCCTAATTTCTGCAAGTAAAATAGGCTTAAAGACTGCTTTAATTGAAGAAGCTTTCTTCTTTGTGTGAGACAAAACAATTACTTAGTGACATGGCTCTTGATGCACATGGGAATTGTAGGTGGAGGACTGCAAAGCACTGGAGGCTGGATTAACCTTGTGCTGCTGCAACTGGTGCTGTGTGTGAATTTCTAATTGCCAGGATTTGCATCTAGCAAGGATCTGGACCCTGGATGCAGTGAAGCAGATGGTGTTTGTATTCTCTGCAGCAAATTTAGAGAGGGAACTCTCTGCAGTGCTGGAGGAACAGCTTCAAGTGAGAAATCCAGCTTTCCTGTGAAACTGAACAAGAAGCAAAGGCGATCAGCAGCCAGACCTGCTGCCTGCCTGGAGCTGGATGCAGCCTCCAGTGGCGACCAGTGCCTGCCCTCCTGCCAGCTGAAGAGATTGTGCCCTTCAGCTTCTTCCTCATCAGCTAAATCCTTTGGTGCCTGTAGCAGCTCTCACCAGTGCAACAACCAGGACTGGCAGCAGCTTGGCCTCCTCTTGATGTTGTGGGGTTTGAAGGAATTTGTTCAGCACGAGTGTTCAGGGTCCTGTAGGTTCAGCCTCTTTGCACTGTCTCTGAGCTATGGAGAGTCTGGGAGGAGAGGTGGCTAGTTAGCCATGAGTCAGGTGTTTCTCGGCTCTTCTGCCTTGCACAGAGCCTAACAGCAGGTGTATCTGGATGGCTGCTTGGCTTTAAGCAGCAGTTTAGAGGATGGACGCTGGGCTTTTTAATTGTCTACTTAGCATAATCTGCCTTTGCTTCCCTGTGGCACAGGGTGCTGCTTTGAAGGGCTGGCTTTAGCTGCCTCTGATGAGACAAAGGAACGAGAAGCCTCAAAAGCGCTGACCTAGACTAACCCGGCCCAAGCTGTTCTGAGGCTGGGCCTCTGCAGAGACGGAAGCTGTGCACAAACGGGCCACTTCCATGAGGATTCCCTCAAGTCACATCTCCATCCTTGCACCCATGCTCTTTTGATCAGCCGGGGGGAGATCCCTTCCTGGGGACAGAAGGGAACACAAAGACAGCCTTCTTCCTGCCACCCTCCCTCTGTGACTTGGGAAGGACATGGATTATCCATAGGTGATGATGCAGCTGAGCACCTCTCATCCTCACAGCTGTCAGCCAACATTCTTGTCAGACCTTTACCTGTGCAAGAGTCACAAAGGCATAAAGTCCATGCTGCCACCCAGCCTGCATCCTCTCCTTCCCTGCTCATCTCTCCACCCATGTCCTGCTTCTCCTGCCTGTTGGTCTTGGATTTTTCCTTCTGATCTCTAACAAGGCAGTATCAACGTGCCGGCTGCCCCCTTCCATCACTAACAGCCTTTCCAGGTGTACCTGTCTCCCAGTGCTGCTGGGAGCCTTGGTCATGGGTAGTGGTTGGGTGTCAGCACTGTAAGCTGAGGGAACAGCTGCCGTCTCTCCACAGCTTATTCACCAGTTTGTGTCTGTCTGATGTCTCTGTGAGCAGCAGCTTCTCAAAAAAACATTGTGTGAGGCAGTTCCTGTACTCACATCTGACTCTTAACATGTGACTTTAGTTAATTGAGTAGTGTTCTCTAACTTGGCTTCCTGTCTCTAAAGCAGGAATGGTGATGGCTATTTACTCTGTTGCATAAGGGTGAAATGGAAGTTCTACTTAGTATTCATCTCAGGCAATGTGAAGGCTGAGATCTAATCTGCCAGAGCTGTCATCCATGGCCCTGAGTGATGTTTTCAAGAGTGGAAGAAAAAAAGACCCAAAGCCCTTTTGAGCTGTTTCCCTGCAGTCTTCTGGACACAAATGCTTTCATTGCATTTTTAAAGTGCATCTAATGCCGCAATGCCTGGGCAGTGCACATCAATAAATGAGCAACAGAGCAATGAGCCCAGAAGGAACATGTGGTTCCCCACCCAGCTTCAGATTAGCCAAGGTGTTTCAAAATGAAGCTCGCTTAGGCAGACTAACAAAATCTGTGGTGCAACTTGTGACAAGGAAACCCCAGATGTATGCAGTGTGTGAGTTACTGACTCCACGCACACAACTGCCTTTGTTCTTCCAGAACAGGTTACTGTGTGGATTTTTTTTCTCTGCACCAGGAACACCCTCCTTGCAAAGATCAGTATGTTTGCTGCCTGCATGTTTTATGGGTTCAGATTTGATCCTTTGAAAGGATCCTAAACAAAGGAGGGCACTGAGTAGCCAGCTCTGGGGTCAATGCAAGTGGAAGATGCATCAAGTTCCCTGACCCAGCCAAGACAGCTCAGTTGTAACCCACAGCTTCTAGACTGTAGTATAGGCTGTGCTCCAGCTCTCCAGTCAAAGGCTACATTCACCTGATACCCTTCTACCTCTCCCCTCTGAACTGTAGTCCAGCATGGCTTTGCCCTTGAAAAGTAATGAGCCCTTTGGATCCAGCCCTGTTCTGGAAGAGAACATGCAGTCTTCCCACAATGCTGAGCTAAGGAAACCTCGAGATATCTGAAAACAGTACTTAGTAATATCCAAAAGTTCTGCATCTGTCAAAATGTCACAGAAGTGGTCTTGATAGCCTAAAAAGCTTATGTCCACAGAGAGAAGCATTTCTTAACCCATTACTCTTTACACAATAAACATCGATTTAAATAGAAGCTGGAGTTAAACAACACCCTTGGATGTGTTCATCTCATTAAGGGTGAATAATCTATACAACTGTAAAACAGTTCTATAACTGAAGTCCCATTAGGATGTAAGAGACTGACAGTTGTGCAGTAAAGTCATGCTGGTTCCTGCTGAGAAAATGTTATCCTCAGGCTTTTAATGTTAAATCCCCTACAAATACAAGCTCAACTTCTCTGTTTGCTTAGGCAGCCTACCCAAGTAGCTGCAAGGTGGGGTGCAGGCTGTTGGCTGGAAGCTGCAGACCTGCGATGGGATTTTGCAGGAAAGGAGAAGGGAGCCCCTTGCTTTCAGTGTGGCAAACCCGGGCAGCTGAAATAGGTCCCTTTGGGTGAAAGCACAGCTGGAACACTGCAAAGCCTTGATTGCACAAGGCACACAGTTGCTGTCAAGTACCCACTAGCTGGCATGCAGAGGTGGACACATCTCCCTGCATCATCTGTGACAAGTTGATTGGAGAAACCAAAGATACCCTGGGCTGGATCTCCCCTCCCCACTCACTGCTGTTCCCTTCAGTCTGCTGCAATAAATTTTCTCCTTCCGCATCTCTCTGTGGGTTCTGCTTTTGGCCTGGGGCCTTCAGCTGGTAAAAGCATGTGGGCTGGTGGCAACTTGCAGTGAGCTGATTTCCCTCCTAGGCTCAGGGCCGGGGCCCCATTAGGATCACTCTGTTAGTAGCTGTTTGCAGGAATGGCTCTGCAGAGAAGGGACACAGGGAAACAGCAGCCATGGTGTCCTTCCCCTATAAGACACATTGCACCTTGGCTGCACTTGTAGCCCTGGGCTAAATCCATCAGTAGTAAAGGTGGTACGAGAAGCAGGTAGGCCCTTTGGCTTCAGCAGGGAGCAGGTTTGTGGTTAAGGATGTCCAGAAGGACATGTGCTTGTCTGAAAGCTCTCATGGTGTTTTGCGAACTTAGTCTGTTTGTGAATATTTGGTACCTGTTGGGGCTCTATGGCATCGATAGTGTAAGGGATTGCTGTGTATCAAAACAGGAGTGCTTGAAGAAATTTATCCTTTCTACTTTGTCAGTTCGTGGGTGGCTCAGGTTTGTACTTCTTGAGGGTTTGGGGTTCCACTGAGACTGGCTGGGGATGTGACTCGTTTGTTCCTGACCCACAGGTTTGTTGCTTGGCCATGGGGTGAACACCTGTGTATGATCTGGCTGTAGGAATGTGAGTCCTTTCCACCTCCCACGCCACATCTCCATAACAGCCCCAATGTAATTAATGCCTGGCAGATGCTCGCAGCTGTCTGTGTACTGGACATGTTAATTATCTTCTGGACCCATCTGGCACGCTGCCAGAAAGCAGAAATCACATTTCAGAAGAGAACAAGAGTACCAGCTCCATGAAAGCCAGAAGCCAGAGCTCAGGGGACCACAAAATTCAGTTTCTGAATATGGTTTGCATGCACTGATTTCTTTCAACTGTCCCAGATCCCCAGAAAATTTTAGAAATGCCTTCAGAAGTATTGCTGCTACATACATACTTTTTAAAGGTCCTTGAGGGCAGGAAGGGTACAAGCCAAGGGCATGGGTTCAGACACATCACAGTAAAGTGCTCCCGCTAGCAGATGGCAGGAAGTGTAGGATTCCAATCAGTTAAGAACAGCCTGGGCTGGACAAAATTAGGCCCTGATACCTTCAAGTGAAGCAGCTATTTCTTGCTTTCCTGCTACTGGCAACATCCATTTTCTTGCAGCAGCCAAAGATGCCAACTCTGCAGGTACTTTTTGCCGCAAACTGCAAACCAGTTCCTCTCCAGTTTTCAAAGAGGAAGTGCTGCTGTTTAATATTTAATCAAAATTTTGTCTTATATAACACCTCGCAGCTGGGTCTGGCTGCCAGGTGGGGCCACCCATTTCAGACCTATATTCCCCTCCATCACACGTTGCCTTGCTGCCTTCTCCTTGCTTGTGCTCACAGATGCTCTGTACCCAGCCAATACTTAGGGTATTACCTGACCCCTCTGTGTGGGGTTTGGGCCCTTTCTCTGGCCCCAGATGTGCTCTGTGTCACTAGTGGGTGAGTGTGCAGGCTTGCTGCTCTTGCTGAAGGATGGCAGGCTGGGTGCAAGCTGCTGCTCTGCGGTTTCTGGTACCCTGGGACTGACTGATGGCACTGTGCCTTTGATCCCACCTGTAGACTGCACTAACCAGCCTGCCCCGAGGGGTGCTGGAGAAGAGTGCATTAAAAGTCACAGAGCGTGCAGATCTGGTGGCAAAGGAGGCGGGGAGGGCTACAGATATGAGGCAGATAGCTTGGAAATTGTAGTGGCAGCAAGCCAATAGGATTTTATTCCTTAAGGCACGCTGGAGATCTACTTCTGAGTCAGAAAAAAAGGTGCTATGGAAATATCAATTCCCATGGGGAATTTTAAGTTACTGGCACATCCATCAAAGACTCTGAGAGTCCCAAGAAAGGCCAAGACCAGGCACTGCCATTTTTATCTTTTTACCCAATCCTACATTCATTTCTGGGAGGCTAATGGGGCTTTCTTGTAGTTGCTTCTCCCTTCAGCACTGGAGATCTGTGTCATAGGAAAATCCTTTGCTCAAAGAAAACAAGAGAAGAGGTGGGTTTAAAAGAAGTAGGGATTGCTCTTTACCTGGTTAGAAAAACCAGCAAGTATCTGGGGAGAACAAGTCTGGGTGTTTGAATGTGTTTGTAGTAACAGAAAGCAGCTGCCATTGGGGAGCTGTCTGTGGCCAAGCGCTTTGAGTTGTGTTCCCTGTGCGTGAGGTCCTGCACCACCCTGGGTCCGAGTCCTGCTCCTGGAGGAGCTGTGGGAGGCAAGCAAGAACAGCCACCTCTCTGCCAGCCACCACAAAGTGCTCCCTGCGGAGTAGCGCACTCAGCTGGTGGCATTGCCTTGTATTGGGAGACCCTCCCTGAAGACAGGGAAGCTGTATGGGGATGAACAGGGACAAAGTGGGGCACAGATCTGGGGCTGGCTGAGCTCGGCAGAGTGCAGGGTGGCCAGCAGGGCTGCTGGCTTTGGCCGTGCTCCTTGGGCCACGCACCCTGCAGGCCCTTCTGGGAGGGCTGGCTGCTGTGGTACCACGAAGGCAGTGGGATTGAAAAGGAGCAAATAACAAAGCAGGCCAGGCAGAGAAGTGTTGGCACTGACACTGCGCAGTTTGGCTGGGATTTTCTAAGAGGCTGAGCAAAGGCTGCTGTGCAGGTTCTCAACCCTGCCTTTCTCCAAGATGGGTAGCAGGGGCAGACTGGGATGATGCTTGGCTGCAGCACAGTTTCTCCTGGCAGACCCCGCTCCATGCCCATCCCTGCTGTCCCCAGCCAGGCCACTTACCACACCTGGGACTTCCTCCGGGGCATGCCGTGTCGGTGCCATTTGGAGTGTGGGGTTAGGTGGTAAATAAGCTGCCTGCAGATCCTGTCTGAGGATTTCCAGGGATCATATTCCTGAAAGCAAAGGGACAGCTTAGTCTCTGTGTGTGGTGCTGCATAACAGGAGACAAGGGGGAGGGTGGCAAAGGGACAAGGGTGATAATGAAGCAGGGGAACGAATAGGAGATGGAGAAGAAGATAAAAGAGGAAGGGTGACAAGGCCAGAGATGCCTCTGCGTGACACAGCATCCTCTCCTAGGATGCCAGAAGCAGGAAGAACCTCAACCCAGCCAGCCTGTTCCTGCCCTGACTAGGGACTAGGGCTGCAATTGCACATCCCACTGGGGAGTGGGTCTGTGGCAGGTGGTCCTGCTCTAGGCTAGGCATCATGCTGCGTGTCCTGGTTAGAGCTCCCCTTGAAGGCAGGGGTGGCAGACAATGTGCAGGGGCTCTGTGCAGGGCCCTTTTCTTCAAAAGAGCTCCACTTTCACAAAAGCACAATGTTGAGGCAGCAGGAGTGTCTCAACTCCTCACTGTTGTATCCTCAGCAGCACCCGTGTGTAGATGAGCTGCTGACTCATTGCGTTACAAGACTGTGCTAAAGTTCTATTGATTACCTTGTTACCGTGCTTCCCAGACTGCATACTGTCTTTGGACTGCCCATCTGCTCCCCTGATGTGGAAGTCCAGCAGCCAGCACCCTTGCCCCATCCCCCAGGTGCTTCTGGCTGGGAGAGATGTGCTATGGGACTCCCCTGCTCCTCCTGCAGCAGCACCTGGACTCTTGGTCCTTCCCATGCTCCAGATAGGAGATGCTGGGACAAGGAACCAGCGCGGTCCCCATATTGTACCTCCTTTCCTTGCAGTTCATTCTTCTCCCAAATATTTGAGTTTGGGAGCTTCCCAGCAGCAGTTCCCTCCAACCCCTGCAGTAACTCATCAGGCACCAAGGTGGCTGCTGCTTTCCTGGTTTGATTTGTGCACACACCCCCTGTCTCCTTGACTTTGAAAGCACCTCTTTCCCTGGTGAAGCAGAATGACAAACGGCAGCTGCTGCAGGCTGGGATTTCTGCCTCCTCTGTCATATTTTCCAAATGCTGACAGAGACCTGCATTCCCCTTCCTCAGCCCTCCAGCCATGGTGCAACGTGTACGTTTAGGGATTTGATAGGTAAACACATAGTAAAGCTGTCAGGGAATACGCTAATTTATTCTTTATTGCAGGCTGTGCTGTGGGCCAACAGCTGCACGGTGACTTTTCCAAGCAGTCACTGAATCAGCCGAACATCCCAGGGACACGCTGCCAGCATGTGGCCGTTCTGCTGTGCCAAGTCGGGAGGGATCCCAGCCTCAGTGCTCAGCACAGCACTGCTCCCTTGGGAACCCCACAGGGACTGGTCCATGCCTGGGATTAGATGCCTTGTTGCGGGCCACTTCTGTGCTGGCAAGGCTGGAACTGGCACCCTGGTGCCACCTACATCAGCAAACCTTTCCAAGTGGGTGCACGTGCACACCAGGCTTCAGTACAGAAGCTGGCACAATGCCCTGCAACTGTTTGTTGGCTCACAACTGAGAATTACCCTCCTGTTCCTTCCCGTGTCCTTGCTGATTTAATTTCCACTGGCAGGCTGGGAACTGCACTCAGCTGCTTGCCTGTAATGCAGTTACAACCACCAGGTGCTCAGCCAGGGGCAGGGAGGGGACGTGGTCTGCTGATGTGTGCTGGTGCTGTGGGGTGCTGAGTCTTTCCAGCCCCCCTACTTAAACTCCTGGTGGCTTCAAGGGGTACCTGAGGTGCTCAACAAATAGGGAGAATCTTATCTATACAATGGCATGTGGCACCCCCCCCCTCCCCCCCAAAGGGCACTGCACAGTGGGAGGTTGGAGGTGGTCTGGATAAAACAATCTAGAACAGCTGGAGTTGAGGCCAGGTGAACTATGATTAAGAGGCCTGATTGCTACAACCTCTCCCCTCTGATTCCCTTTTAGGTGCTTATAATATTGGATAAAAATTACCCTTAAAAAGAAATTTTTTCAGGCTGTGTTGCAGCCCAGTGATGAGGATTAGAAAGCCACCGATTTGCACCAGGCATTCCCTAGGGCAGCACTGTGTGCTCTGAGCTGTGCATACTTAATGGCTCTCTTCACATAGGCTCATTCTGTTGCCCTCCTTATAAAGCAAACCTGACACTTGCCAAGCCTGATGAGCCAACGGATGGTGTTAGTGGTGGTGAAGGGTAACAAGTAGATGCTGGTGTTGCTGTGGGGCTGTGATATCTGTGAGGTCTGTCTGCATCTGCCTTTCCTTTTCTGCTCTCTTCATTCTCTGAAGCGCTGTGGCAGCAGTGCAGGGATCCTGCACGCATAACGTATTTGCTTTTTGAGCCCCGACTCATACCTTTTACTCAGAGGTCTGGGGGGTTATGAGGAGGATGTATTGTTCCCCAGTGAAGGTAAGGGTAATGTCATATGACAAAGCCTGAGAAGTGAGGTTTTGCTCCTCCTCACTAGCTTGGACAGAAGTGTGGGGATCTCTGTTCCCCTCTGCAGCCCCATAGACCCCCCCAAAAGCTAGCTGTTTTGAACCTCTGGGACATGTCTTTGGGTATGGCACCACCATCCACCTCCCCCACATCGTTTATTTTTATTTGGCATGTACCCTGCCACCAAGCTTTCTGTTAGCAAGAAAAGTAAATTCCTGATTTCTGTGCCTGTAACCTCTCTCTCCCCCAACTGCATTCATGTTCTGAGGTAGTTTTAACTGATTTCTAGAGAAATATGCACAAGAATATGTGCTATGACTCCAAGGGTGTATGCTAGCTGGCTCTGGAGGATTGCAGAACACCACCCAGAATGAGCCACCCCATCTGGGCTCGCACTGCTTCTGTGCTACATCGCAAAGTGTCCATGGAGCTGAGGGGAGGGTTCACCTTTTTGGGACACTGAAGATCTCTAGCAAGGCTCATCAGCAAGTCATGGGAGATGGGATCCACCAAGTTGAGGAAAGTCGCATTTTTGTAGAGGACTTCATTGAGGAATGTTCCTTCCAGTCCCAGGTCCTACAAGGAAAACAGACAGATACACAGGCTTCCTTGGAGCCATAACCATGAGGTATTTTGAAACCAGAAAGTAAGTCCCACAAGGTGCCAGCTGGTTACTCAGCATAGGAAACTATCTAGCAAAGGTGAAGCAGCTGTGCCTGACCCAGCATTGTGGTGATGGGGAGAGCTGCGTGAGATTCAGTGTGAAGCTCAGTTAGTCAGCCCACGGACCGACTGCCTTGTTTCCACCTACCGCAGGAAGGTAAGAGCAGTATCATTTACAGGCTGGATGGAGCCCAGAGTGAATTCTCTCCAGAGAAACTCACAGTTTTGTCAGCCTCAGCGTGTGAATCTGTGGAAGGTGCCATGCAGAAGGGCTGGCTCCAAACTTGCTACTCCAGTCTCGGCTTTTCTGGAAGAATTAAACCTTTTCTACAGGTATTCAGATACTGCCATCTACCCTGGTCCTGTCCAGTAGTACGAGTTGAGCTGTGCTTTGAAATTTTCAGTAAGTACTAAGCACTGGCAGTATTATTGTTTTAGGATGTAATGGTAAATTTATAGTTAACTCTGCAGGTCAGTCGTGGGAGTCCTCTTTCCATCTTCCACAATGTGAGCTAGGAGAACAACTTACATGCATGGACCCCTGGGTACATGGCACCTCTGGGCATAGCAGAAGAAACCTCAGTATCTCTGGGAACGAGGTGCCTCCCCAGGGGCCAAATGAGTGATACTGCAAAGAACTGCACTGTTTTTTGCTAAGAGGAAAGCTAAAAACCTAATATGACACAAGTATTACAACGGGGAGATACCACACGGGAAAACAGCAGAGTGTCTTGGAAAGAAAGACTGCAGAAACTCACATGAAAATAGCCTGAGGGCTGAAAAATACCTCAGCAGCAGAAAAGTAGAACAAAAAAGCTCCCTAACTGGGATGGTGCTGAGTTTGATTCAGTTGACAAGGAGGGCTCAGCTGAGGGAGGAAACAAGTCCTCTGCCCATCCTGCATGCTGCTGCCAGGAGAAATGAATAAGCAAATGGGTGCCCCATATGTTCACACTGCTCCAGTGAATGTGTGCTTCAGGCACCACCCAGGGAAAGACGCACTGAGAGCTCTTACAAAAAGAGGGAAAGCTGGGCGTGCACGCACACACAGATACATAACCAGCAGGGACAGTCACAGTTGGCAGAGGTGCTGGATCTTAACCCTAAGCAGCAACCAAAGCCAGTGCTGTATCCACTCTTTCCTGCTCTGGATATGCTCAGACCAAATCAAGCCGAGAGCACAACAGAGACAGATCCTGACTGCAGATCTGATGGAGAAAGGGAGAATAAATCAAATGCTTTTCAGCCCCACCACTGTGTGTACACAGACGATACTTGCAAGCAACCAAGGAACCCAAGCAGTGGATCAATCCACTGAAGGACAGACACAGCTGGATACAGGCCAGGAGTGTACCCAGGCATCATGCCAGTGTCTCCCTTAACCGTAAGGCTTTGGGGAAACGGAGCCTCCTACACAAAGTGTAACATGCATAGACGAAGATAGCTGCCAAGAGGATGGCATGGCTGAGCATGCAGCAGTGGATGTCAGAGAAGTAATTAAACTCCCCTAGTTGGAGCTATACCGCTAAGTTGAATCTGCATTCCCATTATAAATCCTGCCTGCAAGGTTTTTATATAAAATATAGGTGTGGTTATTCACTTTGCACTGATAGTCCATAAATTCTTAGCCCAGGGGCATTTTTTAGTTCATCTGACTTATATTCCTCCCTTGCACCCTCCCTCTCTTTCTTCCTCCTCTCCTCCTTCGTTCTTTGGAAAATGGGCCATCTAAAGGGTGGCTGCAGTTAGCAGAAAGCAGAATATTATGAATCTGGGCAGTTCAGTCGGCTTTGTGCTGTTATCTTCAAAATGACATTTGGCCAGTGTCTCAGCACAGGGAAATCAGATTGTACCAGCCTTTTGCTGGTCCAAGTCTAATGTCTCCACTAGCTCAGCTGAGCGTTGCCCACTCACACCAGCAGGAAAGCTGCCCTGTCTTTTGCAGGTGGGTATTTCTGGAACTAAGACCATGTGCAGTGGAGATGTTCAAGTGCTGCTGTAAAGAAATGTGTATGGGTGTACACCTGTAGTTTGCAGTTGTTCTCAGTGTGCAGTCTTCTAAAATACAGAAATTTTGCATCCCTGTTCAGTGGATCTGCTTAGAGCTGGCTTTCTTTAATTACACCCTCCTGATGTCCTAGGAATGCTCCACAGCCCCTTGGGGTCTGTAGCCCCCAGGCTGAAAAGCACTGGCAGAGCCACTTACAGCCTGCAGGGTAAATCTGCAGGGCTGGACTAGGTCCGTGTCCGCTGGGAGCAGCAGCTGCCTTGCAGCAGGAGGCACTCAGCAGCAGCCCATGTCCCTCAGTCTGGCCAAGTGCATCTGCTCCATCAAGGAGGTTGCAATTCTGCCTCCAAGGTTGCTCTACCTTCCCTGGGGGTTGCAACCACCACGGCCTAAGGCACAATGACAAGGTATGGTGGTAAGTGTCCTCACTGTCCACTGGAGTGAACAAGGTGTGTCTCTTTTTACAGGTAACAAACAGACCCTCACGTGGGATGCCTTCATCAACGACTCCTGAGAGTGTCTTACTGCCAAGGTAAGCCAGTCTGTGTAAGGAACGACATGCTGGGCACCGAGCTAAGGACTGAATTTACTTCAAGAGTGATGCAATTTTGTAAAATGATGAAAGCGGCTGATCATGGTACACTTTGAAGCTGGCATTGGACACATGAGGAGGACTGGTTGTGAGTGCCTGACCCCAGCCTGGCTGGCAGTTGTGTTTAGTCATTGAAAGGTGCAATACATGGTAGCAGTATAGCTCTCTGTCTCTGAAATCTTTGAGCGCACAAAGAATGGGAGGTTCTGGGGGCGTTGGCTGGGTTCCGCCTAACTTGGCAGAGGAAGGCTGCGGTGAGAGTACAGGATGCATGTCCCGCTGTGGCGGTGTGAGCAGATGAACAGGTAGTCGCTGTTTTGGCATGGACAGGCAGAGGCAGGGACCAGAAATACCAAGGAGAACTGGAAGGGCAGTGGGCAAAACATGCCCAGGACATGGCAATTCTCAGTGCAGACTTGGGAAGCCAGGCGCCCAGCTGATCCCGAAAGGAACTGGCAAGCTGCATGGAAAGGAGGGCTTGGAAAGGACCCTCTGCTCCAAATGGCCCTGTGAGTCAGCATTCAAAGCCCGGCTGTTCCCAGATGGACCTTCTGGAGACCTCAAGGTCTGTGAGGGATTTCAGTGCTTCAGCCTCAAGGAGAGGTGCTGAGCACTATAGGTAATGACATTTTGTAATTCTGGCCTCTGGCAAACCCTACAAAAGTCTGTTCATGTTATGTTGCCACACTTAGGAAGTCAATGGTTGACTCTTAACAGTGCTTTTCCAAAACCATCTTTGAAATCTTATTTGGTCCTTGTCTGCCATACAAGCTTTTTGCTGAGGGTTTATCTATCTACATACATGCAAGAAGGGTGTTTGTAGCGCTGGTAGTACTCCTCCCATGAACTCTAGAGCAGTGGACATGAAAAGTAGTGATGTAATTTTAGGTCTTGTAAATTCTTAGTCATAAAAATGCAACTTGCTGGTAGTGCACTGACCACCACTGTCAGGTGTGTTGCAAAACCTGGGGCTCTGGGACCAGCCAGGGCTGTTAATGCAGCTCCCTGCGGCTGCTGTGCTCTCTGGTAGCAGGGCTGCTCCTGCAACCCAGTCCCTGCTCCAAAGGGCTCGCACCCAAAGGCTACTTGCCATTGTAGCAAGACACTCACTGTGGTCCCAAGATATGGAGCGTGTCACTAGGTAATGAAGCGACGTGATAAGCTAAGAACTGATGCTGTTTTACACCTGAGTTGGAGGGAGGATCTGTCCCCTCTGCTATTTATTAGAGCTGCCTGCAGTCTGGGGGAGCCGAGTTTGTCTGGAAGGCAATGGTAGTGCTGAGCAGCGGAGGAGCTGGCTCTGCTCCAGCAGCGGGGCTCTGTGCTCAGCATCACTTTGGCACCAGGCTGTCTGCACGCTGCCTTCTCTGTCCCCGAATGGCGGCAGACAGAAGCAAGCTCCCACTGATACACTGACCCCTTTCCCTCTCCCCTCGGCCCAGGCTGTCGTAGGCGGCCTCCCCAACACCTTTTGGCTGCTCCCAGAGCCGGCTCTTGGCCAGCCTGCCTGGGTGGCGGTGGCAGGGGGGTGCCCGGCTGCTTTTCCCTGGGAGGCCGTCGATGCTGGGCGGGGCTGCGGCTCGGGGACCCCTTTTCCTGGGGGCTGCACAGCCCCGCTCCCGACCCCAGTTCCCGAGAGGGGGCGACTCCCGATGGGCAGCACAAAGAGCCGCGCCCCGGGGGGCTGCGGACCCCCACGGCCGGGCTGGGGAGGGGGCTCCGGCTGCTGCCCCCCCCCCGGCTGCTCCTGCTCGAGCATCCCCGGAGGTGGCGGCTCGGCTCGGCTCGGCACGGCTCTGCCCGGCCAGCCCAGTCCAGCCCGCAGCGCTTACCTTCCTGAGCAGCCTGAGGATGTGCACGGCGTGCTCCCGCTTGTGCTCCCGGATGGTGGCTTGGATCTCCCGCAGCCACCCCACCCGCCGCACGTAGGGCGCCGGCGAGGCTTTCCGCAGCACCCCGGGCAGCCTCTGGGGGTGGAGGAGCAGGGACGAGAGGTGGAAGTCGCCCCGGCCGCCCTCCGCCTTGCCGCCGTTGGATTCCTCGCCGGCGGCTCCCTCCTCCTCCAGGCTGCTCTGCCGGCTCAGCCGGGAGCCCATGGCCGTGCTGCTCCGCTCCGGGCACCGGGCTCCGGCCCGAGGGAGGTGCCCCGAGAGGCGGGGGGGTTCCGGCTGCCCCTCCCGGCCGGCTCCGCCCCGGCTCCCCCCGCTCCCCGCCTGGCGGTTCCCGGCGCTCCCCGAGGGACGGGCACCCGGGCGGGGTTATTGGCCCGTGCCCCTGCGCTTGTCTTGCCACAGGCTGGGCAGCCCCCTCTGCCTCTTCTCCCGGAGGCGCCTCCTCCTCTTCTCCTCCTCCTCCTCCAGGGCTCGTTCTGCTGGGGGGTCCTCGGTGGAGAAGACAAAGAGAGGAGCGGATGCCGGGACCGCTCCTTGCATCCAGGCACTCGGGGGGAGCTTTTATTCCCGGGCAACATCAACGCTACAAAAGGTTGTCGAGATTAACAGCGGTTCAAAACGTGCCATCTGGCTGGCAGTGCTTATGTGGGCTGTGTTTTCTGTCAGTCTGTTGTTGGACCCAGAGGAGGTGTTTTTACCAATCTAGAAAGTGGCAGGAATTTTGCCCACCGCCAGCCGCCTGCAACTGATAGTACAATTCTGGCACTGCTCCTCACCTGCGGTGGGCAGAAGTGTTTTCCTCATATGCATCCCTCCCTCCCTGAGCAATGCACAGCAAGTTTAGCGCATGCTTTTCCTCAGACGAAATCACTGTGATCCAACAGGATAGTAAAAAAAACAAAGCCTGGATTCCATCTCTAGCCACTGAGATTTTGCAGGCAGCCGAGTCATGTTCCCAGTATAACCAGTAGCTCAGCCTGACCTTCCGCATTCTGAAGCTGGAGTCACAAGGATGGTCCTGTTCAAGGCCATCCTCACACCGAGCCCAGGTGCCCGTGACAGACGGCAAGCCCTGCACACAGAGCCAGGTAGCTTTAATGTGAGGGCACACAGCTGTAGGAACAGCCTGGCCTCCCCATGTGCATCCGTGAGACAAGCATCACACGGCGCCTCTGCAAAGGAATCTGTTCTTGCGGCCAGTGGGCCCTCACTTGGGGAACGGCCATGCCTCTGCTCAACAGAGCCTGAAAGGTTCATTTGCATTCTCAGAATGCCACAGAGCCTTGGAGGAGGAAGGAGATGTGGGTGCTTGGCATCTCTGTAGCCTCTTTCAAATACTGCGCCAGGGGTGTGAGTCTGGATCGAACAGAGAGTGACAAAATGGGGCTGGACTGAGAAGCAGCCTGGCCAATACATCAGCTGTGCCACAGTATTTATGCAGGGCTCTAACTACAATCCGCCAAATCCTGCAGGCCCTTCTCAGAGTTTTACTTAGTGTTTGATCAGACAAAAGCCCTGACTCTCCCTCTCCCCGTTCATCCCCTCCCTGCTGTAGCTAAGCACCTGCAAGAGAGAAATTAGCATCAACAGATCCTGAGATATTGCTGAACCTGACTCAGGCTAATCCCAATTGGAGGGAGCAGATGCTGAGTAAGGACTTCAGGATCTGGTTGGAGAGCTCCCGGAGGCTGGGTCACGAGAAAATCACTTTGCTGTATGGGGTGCAACGTTATGGCTTCAGCAGTGTCACTGGGAGCCAGGGGGGAGACAAAAGCTGCCTGGCTGCCAGCAGTGTTAACGGAGGATGTGCAGTGGCCTTTTCCCACCGCCTGGCAGCTGGACAAGCTGCCTCAGCCCCTGCTTCTGCCTGCTCCGGTCCAGGAGCGCTGCTGAAAGGAGAGCAGCACTAGCAGGGTTTGTAGCCCAGTTAATAGCAGAATGGCTCTGTACGGCTGAATTGTCTCACACCTTATCTCAGAGAGTCAGGGGAAGGAAGCATCATCTGCAGTTTACACTTGGGCGGGGATGAGCCTGTGCGCGTTGTTCCGAGGCAGCAGGAGAGTCGGCACGAGCGGGCAGCTCAGAGGATGGTATTGTTACCAGGATACCTTCCCCTCTGTGTGTGACTTGAAAATATCCTGCCACAGATCAAATCCTCTTAGCAAACAAACAACTGTGGGAGCTGTTCAGCTGTCTCCCGACTGTGTGCTTTAAATCTGGAAACACTACAATAGCAGGAATAATAGGAGCTAATGAGAAACACACCAAGGCTGGGCTTGGCTCTGCTGAGGGAGAATGGCTGGCTGGCTGCTCTTTGTAGGCTGAGAGACCACAAAATGTGAGCTTGAAGCTTGGAATTGCTCCACCCCATCCCAGTGGATATATCAGCACCTCTCAGAAACGTATTAGCTTGTTTCAAGCCCCAGTACAGGTATAGATGGTATTGTTAAGTGCAGCTAGCTGGGTGCAGTGTAGCTGGGTTAGCTTTCCCCAGAAGTCTCTCTTACATCTAGAATGGGGAAATTGAAAGCAAACAGAGGTCCTCTCTCTATTCACTCAAATTCTGTGCTGCAAGCACATCTCCTTGTCATCATCCCGGTGTCCAGTAATGGGAACGTTCCCAGCTCCTGGCCTTTAGGACAAGTAAGCAGAGCTCAGGTCAGTGCCAGAAAGAGAAGAGTGACTGCTCTGGATCAGATCACAGGTCTCTTTCCCCCACAATCCTGTATTAGCAGTGGCTAATAGAGCATGCCTAGGGAGAAGCTGAAGAACAGGAGGGACACAGGCTGGTGTTCTCCTGAATATTCTCCTAACCACTAACTATACATAGCTCAGGAATTTCCTGAGGCAGGGATCTCTCTATTTAATCATCATTTACTTTTTTTCTCCTAAAACTGTTTTCATCCTGAGCAGACTTTGGGCATGCACAGCATCTCACAGCAGTGAGTTCCACTGCTCAGCAGTGTTGTGTGAAGAAATATTTACTTTGTCCTGAATGTGTCGCTTGCTGTTATTCATTTGATGCTTTGTAGCTACAGTCATGGAAGAGACAGCAGGCAGTCACTCTCTATTCATTTCCTCAAAGCCACGCTCAAATGATAAACCTCTGTCATGTCCACGTTTCTGTTCCTCGGGCTGAAGAGTCCTGCTTTGCTCACCCATCCCTCATGCAGAAGCCATTTCAGGCCTTAGATCATCCTTAATCAGCTCCCTGCCCCTCCCCTAGTCCTGCTGTGGGCTCTGCTGAGCTGGCACAAGAGCCGTGGGGATGTAGATGCATCCCAGAGCTACTGGCTAGCACAGTGAGGCTTGTGGTTTTGCTCTGTCTGTCTCCTAGCACTCACTTTGCTTTTTCAGTTGCCTTTGAGCCTTGAGCTGTTGCTTTCATTGAATGCTCCTGGCTTGTTCTTGCCCTTGCCCTGTGAGCTTAGCCCCCTGTGACTCAGTGACAGTGACGCCGGTAGACTGGGGAGGGGATAGTATTTGCTCACCCCTTCTGATTGCAGAAATAATTCACACTGGCACCATGACCCCAGGCTGCCAAGACCTCTTGCTTTTTGTATCAGCTCGTCCCTGTAGGGCCTGTGGCATACGCAGCGCTTGGCTGGGGGATTGGGCTCTCGGGCTGTGTCTGGGAAGGTCGTGGCTTCCTCCCTGAACAACCAGGGGGGTGCCTTGAGTTTGTACTGTATAATGTGTCTTTGCCCCCCTCAGGTAGTGCTTGGAGCCATGGCACTCCCAGCAGAGACTGCAGAGCTGGATTGCTGCAGCCAGAGCTCACACCACGGCCCTTTTCCTTGAAATAGCTTTGGCTGGCGGTGTGACCGCAATTCCAATTGCCCCTGCCTGCAAGGGCCCCGGCACGCACACGGCCATGAGCACTGAGCACACCCGCGCGCTGAGGCTGTTCTCATTTGTATGCTGGTCAAGCTGGAGTTGAATGGCAATCCTAATTATGTTTGCCTTGTATATGATGAAGGCTACATTTTTGACTGTTGTTGCTGGGCTGGAAATGTAATTGATTAATTTAGCATTTAAGAAAGGAAAGAGGATTAAGGCGGTGGTGAAGCTGAGCTGCCAGGCACTGCATTTACTGCCTCACACTTCATGACTTCAGCTTTTGCTTGCCTGCACACCAGCTTGTCACAGCTCCCAAGTTGTTATTTCTCTTGGGGTGGCTCTGAGCTTGTTGGCAGATCGCTTAAAGCCAAGCCTGGGAGAAGAAGAACTGGGAGAAGAGGGAGCCATAGTCCTGGGTGAATACCTGCAGAGAGCTAGTCCACACTCCAGGTTTAATTCTGTCATATCTGGGGGCAAATGCACATGCTGTTTTGTCCTAGTCTGTCTGCAGGCAGGGGAGACATAAGTGGGGAGCTTCATCACCCAGCCACTTGTAAACCCTTGATTGAACAAAGCAGCACAGACCTGGAGAAGGTCTGCCTTCCCACAGCAGCACAACTTTAGGGAAGAAACCCCCTTAATGGCAGTGCAGAGTGCGTGGAGGCAGGGAGAGGAAGGATGAACGCAGCATCAGTCGGGCTATGGTCTTGGGCAGTCCCCGCAGCATCAGTGCTGGCAGCAGTAACTGCATGCAGACAGGCGCTGCTGAGACTCCACACTTGATGGAGAGATGGTAACTGTATCCCATGTAATATTAATTAGGTCTTAAGCCTTTTAGTTCTTGCAGCTGGGGCTCCCTTTGTAGCCCATGAGACCCCTTAAGTATGCCGGTGCTCCAGGTCTGAGGCATGCATCTGTGCAGTAACGGGCTTTAGAAGTGACAGAGTTCTGCTAAGTAATCACGGGCACTGGTCTGCTCATTATAAGCAAATTAAACAAGTTCTAACAGGGCACATGAAAGCAGATTTGTTGGCCTCAATATTGCCTGCATAGACAACCTTAACAACCCACGATCTTGTGGTCACAGTTAAATTGGACACCATTGCTGCAAGCACAGGGAAGGTCACCAGTCCTCTCCAGTGATGCACGGCATTAACTTGACTTCTTTGCACAGGAGAATTCCAAACTTCCACTACTTTCACGATGAATTAATGAGATATCTGAGGTACGTGGAGGATTTCTACTTATCTCCGTTCTAGGAGCACACTGCACCCATTTTATCTAGATGAGTTTTACCTTGATTAAATTAAGCTGGACTGCGAAGCTGGATGCTGTGAGGATTGGACACACAGGCTGTTGCGCTGAACTGCTGCAGTGGCTGTAGTGCCTGGCAGAAGGCAGAGCAAGCAGCTCTGAAAGCATCACAGGAGACACCCGTCACAGCCCTGGAAGCACTGGGGCTGGACAGGCTCACCACAAAGGCCTTGTCCTTCCCATCCCATCCTGTCCCACTCAGGAAGCATACCATGTACCTGCAGTGTGGGGTATCTCTTCCAGCCCCACGTGGGCTTTCAGAGGGAGGTGGTGGGAAGCCCCTGACTCTTCTTGCGTTCTGCCCAGGCACTGAACTCTGGCACTGCAGGTGCTTTGCAGATGTTTTCTGTCCTTCACAGCTCTCTGCTTTCCCCTAGAGGATCTGCAAGACCCACAGGAAGCCCTACAGAAAGGGAAGGGAACATCACTGGGATCAGCAGGAGGCTTTTCAAGGCAACAGCACGAGGCCCTTGTGCTTTTGATCAGCCTGTGAAGTGGGGCAGTAAAGTTAAAACACACAGAGCAAATGCAGCTAACGAAGCAAATGCCGGGAGCTGGCACCTCCAGGGGAAGCCAGGGGTCCCAGGGGTCTGCCTTATTGTTCAGCCACCTGCCTTTGGGGCACAGCGGCAGCTCCTCACCTGCTGATGATTTTGCAAGGCTGATGGAAGGAGTAGGGGAAGGCCCTTGGACTTCTCCAGGCATTGCTATACATTAGACCATTGAAGGAGCAATGCTCTCCTGATCTAAGACAGGAGAAACCGCAGATGAGAGCCCTGCATAGACTTAAATTGTGCCATAGCCATGGAGCTCTAACATTTCCAGCGGCAGAAACATCTGATCTTGGAGCACGTTCTGCTGGGACCCCTTTTTTATGTGTCTCATAAAAATATTTCTAAAGAGCTTTTTAAAAACCTGGCTTAAAAGGGACCTCGGCAATTTCAGGCTGTGGGCTGGAGTTACAGTTCCATAAAAGAGCTAAACCATCTAAAACCCTACAGGAGAGGCTGAAGGCAGTGCCTGGTGCTCTTAATCTTCTTTTGGCATTTGAAACTGCTAAGTGCGCAGATTATATTGGCTCTAAGCATCTTAGTGCAGTGCTAAACCGCTGAGAACAACCACAGGTCTCCAGGGGAGCATGTGGACCCAGCGCTGGAGGCCACAGTTGTGGCCAGACCGCCAGACTGTGGAGGTCTGATCCGCTCCAGCACTGCACGTGAAAAGGCAGGCAGCTGGCCTGAGAGGCGGCTGCGTGGGATGCTCAGAGCTCTCACCGCCTCACTGGCTCTGGCAGAGTGAAGCGAGTCCAGCCGTGATGGCACGTAAGATGTCCTCCTGCTCAGCAGAGCGATACATCTGATTCTCCTTTCGGCTTCTCCAACAAGCTCTGCAATTTGGAGAAAGATCTGATCCATACAGTCCCTGTGAGACCAACAGGGTTGGAAATTCAGGCTTGCCTGTCAGTGTTGTGTGTGTGAAACAAGCCCCAGGCTTTGGCTGAGCTCAGTGCCTTGGATTAGAGGGTGAAAATCAGAGACTCAGTGGGAGCAAGCACAGAATTGGCTGAGAGAGCAGACACCCCACTTTTGTGCTTGCTTCTGTTGGGGCAAAACTCCCTCTGCCCTCACTGGGAGCAGGGGAAGGCCCTGAGGAGGAAATTCCTCCCTGTGGGGTCTCTGGTACAAACCTGCAATGTCACCAAGCCCACCCAAGAGCAGGGCTGGGGACCACAATCCTGAGGGACAGGACCAGGGTGCACGGCTGTTGGGTGCGAATGATGAGAGGCAGTGTGTAACAGTGCCAGCAGCCATGTGTCTTCACGGCACAGAGTGCTGGACCTCAGCTGCTGCCACACGGGAACCGCCTGTGGGAAGGAACCGGAGGCTGAGCAGCGCTTGCCACCAAGGCAAGCACCTGTGAGCTTTCTCTCCTGTGTAAGGTTGTCTTTAAAAACTTGTTTGTAGTTCATGGCAGGCCTGGAAAAGTGACCGGCTGTTCCTATTTCTTCCCAGCTTAACTAGTTTTTCTCCCTCTATATCCTGGTGTAAAAAGACATTTCAGATTTTAAAAAATAATAACCTAAGTACTTAAAGAGTAGTAGGGGAGTACAAGAAGGCTGCTGCATTGCCTGTCCAGCACTGCTCCCTCCAGCAAACAGGCTTTTCCTAGGAATCTTACCTGCGTCAGTAACACCTGGCACCCCTGGGCTGCTTAGCGCAGGGGCTCTTTCAGGCTTTGCCAGCTTCAGGTTTGGTTCGGATAACACCTGCCTGTGCCACTTCTGCCTCGTGCACGGAGCTTGCTGCTCCCTCAGTGCCATCCTTGCAGAGGCTTTCCCTCATGTGATGCTACAGATGGAGCCTCTCCAGACAGGCTGTCAGAGCCGATGATCTTCACCAGCTGCACTAACTGTGTTAACCTTTGAAGTGAAGTGAATTTCTGTTGTCAGAACAGCAGAGGCCAGCACACAACCTTCCACCTTCCCCTCCTTGTTTTCTCACCATGAAAAATGCTTTGGCCTTTCCTGTGCTTATCGCAGCACTTTTGTGTGGCTTAGCCCATGTTTGCCTCAGCGCGTCAGGCCACACAGTTCACTTGTAAGGAATTTCATCCACGCCTTAAAGGAATGGAGGTAGGCAAGGTTGGGAAGGCTCCTGGACAAAGGTCCTGCCTCGGTGATCACAAGCAGCAGTGCCAAAAAGGATGGATACCGGAGGGAAAAGAGTGAGCTGCTTGGAGGAGCTACCTTGTGAAATACGCATGTAAGAGCGGTGACTGAGTGCCTCCCTCCTTTGCATAGGGTGAGGGAGGGCACTGGGGTGCTGGCGTGTGCCCAGAGGGACTGCTGATGGGGCTCCTGGCCCCTGACATCCCTCCCTGCACTCTCTGGTGCTGTGTCGTGGTTGTCATCCTGCAGGCTGCAGCCCAAGGTGCAGTCTGATAGTGACACAGGACAGTCGATCCCCGGGGACGGTTTCCCTTCTGTTTTTGATGCAATTTGAGCTAAATATAGGGCTGCTCCACGAACAAGACGTTTGTGTGCCTGAGGCAGGGAGCCTGTTACGACGTGCAGGAGCACAGGCGCAGGTCACAGCCCTTGTGGGACCCTCCAGGCTGGATGTGATGGGATGCTGAGGGGACGCAGCAGGGCAGTGCCCACAGAGGGGATGCCCCGGGGGGTGCCACTGCAAGCATCCCCCGTGGCAGCCGCCTCCTTTGGAAACCAGCAGGCCACTGAGTCTGGAAAGCCACGGATCTGGCCGCAGGCTGGCTACCTTGAAATTCCCTCCCATCTGTGCCATCTAGTGCCCAGCACAAGAACTGGGACTGCCCCAGCCTCTCAGCCTCAGGGGGACAGCCCTGCTCTCCGGAGGAGAGGCTCTGCTCTCCCCTGGGCCAGGCTCCAAGCCCTGGGGGGGCGCTGGGAGGCCCCCTGCGATGCCGGCACCGCCTGCTTGGAAAATCCCACTTGGCTCCAGGTAGGATCGCAGCACGCAGGTGTCTGTAGGGTGGATGGAGCGGGGAGCACTGACTGTCTTTGGAGGCTGGAGGTGAGACGAGGCTGGGTGATAGGGGCTGCAGGTAGGGTGAGGAAGGCTTCAAGCTCTCGGAGATCCTGCCTTTGCTTTCCAGGCGCTGCGTTCCCGTGCTCTGACGTGGCACATATGTTTTAATGGACGAAAATACAGACCTCTGTCAGAATTGGAATTCTCCTATTTAGATAGACTTCAGTCCTGTTCCAAGGGGAGCTACAGTTAGCTTTACTTAAGTGAATGCCCTAGATCACAGAACACTTGTTTTTAGATCTAAGTATGGGTTGTTGGGCATAATCTTTTTGTTATGCAGTTTCTTAGGTAAGTTATTTTTCAAACAGCTTCTACAGCAGTTGCTTGGCTTGCCAGCTTTGATTCTTAACTCCGACTCTGTCCTCTTTCTCCTTTTTAAAGAAATACTATTCCTTCTTACAGACCCAGTTTCATTTATAAGCTCTAAATGAGAGGGGGTGAATCAGGAGCTAACAAAATCTTGCTTTCTTCTTGCTGCATTTTTTCCACAAATCTGTATTAGGGATTTAGTGGTGGTGAATAGAGCTGTTAGCTCAAATCCATCAATACACACCTACCCTTCATAGTGGTTTATCACAGCCAGGCATTATTACACATTTCTCTGTGCTGAATGTTGTCTGCCCTTATTTGCAATGTTTCACAAACATTTTCAAGTTTTCCAGAAGCTCCTCAAAAATTTCCTGATGTCCTTTGCTAGCTCCATGTATTATTCTGTGCCATTTCATTACTGGGCCACAATTAAATACATTTGGATGCCTCCAGCATCCATAGGGCACCCCACTCTAAGCTTTTTCCACATGAAGATTTGATTATTCATTCTTCACGTGTAATTTGTGTTGGATGAAAAAAGATTATTTGATCTCTGCTTCCCCAAACCTCTTACTAGCAACTTCAGGGAGTCAGGAATAAAAGTGTTCGAGGAACAGATGAACGTATCCTCGCTCTCTGGATCACATCCAGGGGTCCGTTAGCCCTGCTCCTCTTTGCTTATGAGCTGCATCTGCTGCTTTGCTCCCTGTGAAGCACTGCAAGCTTGCAGGATATACTGCAGAGGCATGTCGTGCTGTTTCTGAAATGTAAATTTTCTTCCCCCTTTTTTTTTTCCTTGCTGTTTAAGCTTGATTGCTTAGGAAGTCTCAGTAGCCTTTTTAAATATGAAAAGGTAGACTTGTGCCATAGCATCTGATAGCATAACTGGCCGTAGTGATAGCTCAGTGGTTTTGGAGCCAGCATGCTCGGAGCTCTCCTGGGGCTGCTATTGATCTTGGAATGTTATTGCTTTTGAAGGGGCTGGTCTTTGAAACCAGAGCTCCAGGAAGTCATTTAAGAATGTGCTTGCATCCTGCTGAGCACTGAAACTCTGGGGATTTCAGTGGGAAGGAAACCCATCCTGAAACAGATGCAGTGTTTATCTGCTTTTCCTAATCAGTGCTCCATCTTCCTGGAGGTGGAATTCCTCCTCCAAAGCATCACCTGGCAGTGGGAGGCCAGTGCTGGTGTCAAGCCCCCAGTTGCCTGAAGCTTCATTGGTCCCAGCTGTGCTCTGGAGAGCTCTATTTCTGAGGTGTCTCAGCTCAGGGCAGGTGTTTTGCTGTGGGTGATGCTGGCAGGGCTGCTCACACACCTGCAGTTGCTCTTCTTCCAGGACCAAGCAGTGTAGAGGCAGGGTCGGTTCTCCAGCAAGCTCCTGACTTCACAGGTTTGTAGGCTGCTGAGCTGCTGTCTCTCAGCTCTTTGGGCCTCACGGTCTCCCTAGGGATTCCCATCTTCCCCTGTGCACCTCACCCCCTCGTCTGTCGGTGTGCCACAGGCTTTAAAGTGTGCTTGTGTGAGGGGGGAGCCAGCAGGAGCACTTCCCTGCAGTTTGTCACCAGAGCCCCTTGACTAACAGGGGAGCCTCCGGTCCCTGTCCTACATGCAAGGTAACGGAGGCTCAGATGGGCGATGTGATTTATTGCAAACATTCTGTAGCAGAAACAAAACTAAGCCCTCTTTTCTTCCCCCAAACACCGTAACCCCGTGGCTTGGCCTTTCCCTTCACTCCCCCTGCCCATGCAGCAGGCTCAGGGTGGGTGCCGAGCTGTAACCTGGGCGCACTTGGTGCGGGGGCACCCGCAGCCCCGTGCTGAGGGGGTGCCTGGCCTCGTGTGCATCGTCTCCCTTCGGGGTGCAGCAGTGGCGGTGCCTGGGTGTCATGGGAGGGGTCGTAGTCCGGGCAGGCTGAGCCCGTGGCATGGCTGAGCCTGGCTCTGGCCAGCCCAGTCTGGTCGGAGTGGTGCAGGGAAGGGGACGGCCGGGCTCCTGGCTCCCCGGACGTGCCGTCCCAGCTTTAATTACAGAGATGCTGCTGCCTGAGTGTAATTAGCAGTTGGGAAATGCTGAGTGTGATTTTAATAATCAGAGTAACGCGTTTTGTCCTTTCTCTAAGAGACGCTCTGCAAACGAAAACTGTAATTAAAAAGCACACACACAGGGAGAACAATGTGCAGTGGGTGCGTTACTGATGCACAAGCAGAGCATCCAGCAAGTGGCCTGACCTGGCACAGGAGCTTCTTTTGGGGCAATCTTCATGATAGAGCTCCCAGGGGACCAATGTGTAAAAACAGCAGGATTTGACTCAGTTGTGAGTTTTACAAAAGGCTCTTCCCAGTCTCTGCGGCTCCCCTTTGATATAATTGTGTTCCTTGATAAGGATGAGTCTCCTGAGTGTCATCCTCCCCGTTGCTTTTTGCTCCTGTCCCCATTGTGTTTCCGTCCTCTCCCCAGCAAGCCCAAATTAGCTCGAGCCTAGTGGGATCTGTGTGCTGCAGGCCTGCAAGGCAAGGGGGAGGCAGGAAGCCCTTTCAAGAGTAGCCAGCATTTCTGGTAGCCTCAGATCTGAACAGCAGGGCCAAGCCCTGGACCCCTGGACTCTGCCTCTCTTCCTTGCTTCTTCCTGCTTTCTCTTAAAAAAAAAAAAAAAAAAAAAAAAAAAAAAGTCTCTTTCATCCAGTCTCTTGTCTCTGCACAGGGCTGCCCTGCCAGAGGTCAAAGTTTATTTCTGGCCATGAGAGCTCTCACAAGGGAGCAGCCCTAGGGGACTTTGCCCCCGAGCTCCCCATTATGCACCAGGGCTGACCTCCCTGCAGATTGTCCCCTCTGCTCCTGCACTGCGAGGCCACCGTGTGGGTGAGGAGGGGGAAACCGAGGCACAACAGCATTCAGGAAATGTTTACGCCATCTTCCTAGGCATCAGATGGCCAGAGCTGGGGATGTGCTCCCAGCATCTGGGGGATGAAGGAGAGTGGGGATATTGCCGCAGCCTGAGGGAAGCCTCTCTGTCTCAGCTGCAGGGGATGGTGACGGACTCTCCCTCGGGAGGCCACTCACTCCCCTGTGAGTCTGCTTGTGATAAGTGTCACTGGTTGATGGGGTTCTCATAGTTCAGGGTGTGTCTGTTTGTGCTACCATTCGTCCTGACCTGCAGGAGACACCCTCATCTTCAGGAGTGCAAAGCCAGGATGATATCTGTCGTTTCTGACCCACTGCCATTTCTCCCTGCCTGGGAGCAGAGGTCAGGGCCCCCAGGTTGATAAGGGGCAGCTTGCTCCCTCGTATCCCGTGGTGCTCTGCCATGCAGGTGTCACTGGCCTGCCCTGCTGGCTAACTGCAGCCCTGGCACACTGGGAAAACAAACAAAGCCTTCCGCAGAGATCAGGTTGTGACGTGATAAAGGGACCTGCGATTTCCACTGGCAATGGAAATGGCAGCAGGTGTGGGCTCAGCAGATGGGAAAACATCCAGCACCTGCCTCTGACACGGGGAGGCTGCGGGGTGAACCCAAACCAACCCAGCCACGTGGGATGGAGCGGGAGAGCCGATGGGGCTGAGCTCACCTGCAGGCTCAGTGGCAACCCAGGGCAAGAGGAACTGCCCCAGGGCTGTGCTGGGACAGCCTCTGCCTGCAGCCTGCATGGCTGCTACCACATGTGTAAGGCAGGTTGCTTTGAGGCAGAAACTTGTGATTTTGGTAGTTCAAAAACAGTGGCCAACTCTGGTGACCTTTGCCATGCTAAAATAAGCCTAAAGAAAACGGGGGATACAGGTTACCCGGACAGACTCTTTTCTCCCATGCAGGGCTTTGGGAATTGTATTTGAGATGTAAGCCTGGTTCTCCCTGTAGCAAGTTGCCTCTCTCAGGACAGGAGATCTATCAGTGAGCAGTTATCCATTCCACAGCCCTATGTCATGCCCTGCCCCGAGGAGGGGATGCTGTGAGCATCCCACCTGCCAGGTTTCTGCACTCAGACAGATAGAGAAGCCCTTCAAGGCAGGCTCCCATCTCTGTGGTATCATGCTGTGATTTCAGGTTCCTGCTTCTCCTTTAGGAGGAGATTCTTTGCCTCTGCCTTGTAATTACAAGAAAGTAATGGGGAAAGGAGCTTCTCATGCTCTCTCCCCCTTTTCTACGTGAACCTTGTGACCACCATCCTGAGGAAGCAGGGACTCAGCCAGTGATTTCCATATGTACCCTTGGGCTGGTAGAAGCTGAACGCAACCGAGTGCTTTGCTGAAGCACGGGCTGGGACAGGAGCCTGCACATTATATGGCAGTGTCCATCCCATGTATGGGCTCAAGGACATTTTCACCAAGACTAGATCTGTCCTGTGTCCCTCTCAAGGTCAAAGTAGTTGGGTTGCAAATAGCCACACAAGTGAGCTGTATTACCGAAGCCTTAACTGGACCAAACGTGCGCCTCAAGGTATGACGAGAGGAGTGCTCGGAGATTTCCTTTAGAAGGGAAAATCCGTTTGTTTCCCAGAGACTGTCATTCTCACAAGCAAATAGGGAGTGGGAGGTGCTGAGTTGTTGGAGTAAAACAGATGTAAGTCCAGACTCTTACAGCATGGGCTGTGTGCCATGATGTGCATCCTTCCCACGTAGTGCTGTATGCATTACCTCGGCTGCTGCCGGGCACCTTCCTTGCCTGTCTAGAGTGCAAACCTGTGTTCTGGTGTGAACCTGAGCTCCCCAGCCCTACCTAACTCATTTCTGGTCACTCAGCCCACAGATGGACTGCACCACCAGAAAGTTGCCCTACACATTCAGTGCAGCTTAGCACTGTATCCAAAGCCTTCTCAGGAACTCAGTGAAAACTCTTCCAATGCAACACCTGAGGAGCCGTTAGCGGCTCTTGGCTCCTGCAGCACTCTCGGAGAAGGACCAGGTCCCAGCACAGCATCAGCTGAGCAGCCCCACAGTGGGGCTGGGGGCAGACAAGTGGGAATAGCAGACCTGGGGCTGGCTGCCCCATTTCTGGCTTCTGCTGCTTTGCCCAGTCCCTCTGTGAGATGTTCCAACCCTACCCCAGCTATGGGGCAGGAGCTATTGAGTAGTCGGGTTGCAGACATGCTGTACAAAGGTAACCCAAGCTTGCTTCAGGCATACCAGGATGTGCTGAGTTTTACACTGAGAAGTTTCAGCTGTTGCTTTGAGAGCAGCAGAGCTGATTCTACAGCAGAAGCTGTTGAGAAAAGGGCAGGAAGTTGTGAGGCTTCCTGGGACACACGGCTGGGCACCAAGCTTGGGCAGGCTGCGCACACACGTCATGGGGCTGAGCCTTAGGGCAGCCTTCTTTCATGTCCAAGAATAACGTGTGAGCCACATGGCTCTGAGTCCTGCTGGTTTTTAGGCAGAATGGAAAAGGGATTTGTGTGGTAGACCTTGGCTCTTCCCGGGAAAAGTCCTTGTTCCTCTGGTTTTAGGGCCCTCTTGCTTTGGTTAGACTTTAACAGCAATTAATCACCCAACAACTTTCTATAGTAGTCTGCAAGTTTTCCATTAAGTAGCAAACACTTTGAACTTCTCTCCAGCTCCTGCACTGCAATCTAATCTGCTGTCATTTTCCTCAAGGAGAAGGAGCTACCTCCACATTTTATTTGTTTTCTGTTTACGCTAGGGGAGAAACCAAAGCCATGAGAAACAGCGAAAACAACAGCCCACGTAGCTCCAGGCACCGCGCTGTTAGATCACTGTCAGCCTCTGCACTTGCCACTTCCAACTGCGTCTGGATTTAATATATTGGATGTCTGACAGAGGAAAAGATGTGATGTCTAGCAGCGTGCTTAAGGGAATCTGGGGGGAAGATTCCTAGTTTCAGCTCAGACTCATCTACTCTGAAGCCTGGGCAAGTTGTCTCTGCTCCCATCTCTAAAGCAGGGGTCTGAATGCTTTTCTCATGTTAGCAAGTAAGGTGCCCTGGCAGTAGCTTAAACACGTTGTTAAGCAGTACAAATTTTTGTAATGATGATGATAAGAATTTAGCAGTCTGGACAGGTTGTGGAGTCTGGGGATCTTCCTGTAGGGATGACAAGAACTGGAGTGTGTTCTTTGGTAAGCAGCTTTACATGGACTCCCCTGGCTCCTATTCCTCTGCCTGATCACTGCTCAGGGCTGTTTGTCTCCACTGGCCCCTCTCCCTTTCCTATCTAGGATGGCAGTCAGGGATCTGGGGAAGCGCCGTGCTGTGGAAGGCAGGGACTGTGCAGTGTGGCTATCCTCATCTCTGCCTAGGTGTGGGGCTTGCTCCCCTCACACTGAGGGAGCCCAGGTTGTACCGAACTCACCGAAAATCTAGGACCTTGCAGCTTCTTTCTCTTACTATGAGTATCAGTTGAGAAACGGGAAGAGGCCAATATATTCTTCCTCTTTGTGCTTAAATTTTTTTAGAGCTTGCTTTGCCATCCACCTAGTGTGTTTAACCTGCCTCCAAACTATCCTGTGAAAGACATGCACTCTGAGCAAGTGAAGAGTTTTCCCTGGGATAAATTGGGTCTGTTGCACTCGTGGTTGTGCTGAAGCATGCCTGCCAGGGGTGCAACTTTCTTCTTTGGACAAGGATATCTGAATAATTCAATGTTTGTTGATTCTGGTTTGATCCCAGCAGCTCCAAAGCCAGGGACCCTCCAAAGCAACAGGACAAGAGGGAGTGGTTTACTGAGATTGTGTTTCTATAATTCAGTGTTACGTATGTAAGAGAAAGTCTGTCCCAGATCTGCAAAAAATACATTATGCAGCCTTCCTAGCAGTTAGAAGAGAATCTAACTCAGATATGTACCTGTTTTGGTTCCCACGACACTAACAAGTCACAAGTCTTTAAGGTCAATGAGATTCAGACCATGATTTGGCATATGGAACACTCCTTACAGTGTTTCAAATAGTTCACTTCCTCATGCTGGCACACAAAGCAACTGCTGATTTCAAGGCCTCGACTGTGATAATTCGGTGCTGCCATGTACTCTCCACCAGGAACAGCTCAGAGAATGAGAGGACGGCCGGGCAGGAACACACAGACACAACCGAGACAAAACAGGTGGCTGGCTCTCCCTGCAGCCTCTCATGCACAGCGTCCAAAGGTAAAGTATTATCATCGACAAAGGTATCTACTCAATCTGAAAGAGCCATACAAGACACCTGAAAGTCTAACCACGTCAGCTACTTCCTCTTCTGAAGCCAAGCTTTGCATTTTCATAGCTGTATGTATGTTAACTTAAACTGATAAACTTAGGCTTTGACAGGGGGATAGGACTAGATGATCTTTCAAGTTCCCTTCCAATCCCTAACGTTCTGTGATTCTGTGAACAGGTCAGGGGAGAACTCTGACTGAAAAATAACCCAGGAAGGGGAAAAACTCAGGTCATTTTTCCAGTTCACCGTGCATTGCACAAGTGGCTCTGCTTGCAAGAGTCATTCTTGCATCTTCCTTCCCCACCCAAATCTAAGGGCTCGCCATGGAGGTTCCTGTTGGTGCGGGATTTCAGTGGCATGAGCTGGGCATTTATTTGGCTGCTGTTGCATGAACCTGCGCATCCTGGTGGTGTTGCTGGCAGGAGACAGTAACTCTGACTTCCCCTCTGACAGCCTGGAGAGGCTCCCGCCTTTTCCAGTTGTTTCAGCTGAGAAGACACTCACATCATCTGTTATACAGCTATACCAGAGATACTCAACTAATAATTTGTAAGTTCTCAGCTGGTCAAACCCTGTCCTCGTGCATGACGTGGCCTCTCACAGTCAAACAAGCCCTTCAGTGAAAGATCAACAAGAGTAATGAAGGAAGTTGAAAATTATTTTCCCTTTGGAGAGCAATGGTACATCCTTGAGAGATTTCCTCTCCATTCACAGGCTACAAGACTTCCTCTGATGGAGAAGGGCAGGATGTACCTCTCAAGAGCTTCCCAGGTCGGTGGCCAGGACAATGCCGTTTATGGGATGCATGTGCCTTCGTCCCCACTGGGCTCCCTGCCCCTCTGGCCACGTGGCGGGACAGTGCTCCAGCATCAGTTTGTTGTGGAGAGTGCAGGAGTGGTGCTTTCCCCAGCCAGGTGGCTATGGTGGCAGTGGTGCCCTAACACAGATGGTGTCCTTGTACCGGGGCTTGTGCCATGGGAAAGGCCAGCAACTGGCAGCACATTGTTTGATGTATGAAGAAAAGAAATGACGCTGCCAGTACAGATTCACTCCTGGGACTACCCAACATCAAACTATTGTCCTCATTCGAGTCTGATCCTTCCTTGCTCCCCACCCTGTATGCTGTTCCCTTTACCGTGAGAAAGCATGGCACGGAAAGTGGCTGACCACTGTCCTCAGTTTGCCGTGTGAGCCAGCAATCCTTCAGGGATGGGGAGGGGGAAGGGTGGCAATGAGTTTACAGCTCAAAGATACAAATTCATTACATCACCCTCCCTTTCTGACCACTCCCATATATAAAGTCTTGCTGCCGCTCAGCTGTGTGACCAGTCTTGCTTTCGAAATCCTTGTTTCTGGGAGCCCTTGAGGAATAAGGGGCAAGAAACGTCTTTTGGTGCCGCTAGCAGAAGGCGAACTGCCCCCAGGGAGAAGAGAGCTTTCAAAGTAGTGAGTAAATAGCATGATTTTATTGTATCATCTCCATAGTTTGGTTGGGTTGGTGCGTGGAATAGAGTGGTCATTTTTTCCCCTTTATTACATGCCTTTCCAGCTCTTTAATCATTCTTTATTAACGTGTGCATGTTCCATTAGCCTTCAGGCTCAGGTTTGAGGAGCAATTGTTTCTCTTCTCCAGGGATTGCCAGCCAGGTCTTGATCTACCATGTTGAATTTGGGCTCTCTCAAGTCACCCTGCTCTTAATAAAAGTCAGGTCATGGGCATCAGGGTCTCTGTCCAGGCAATTTGAATAGTTGCTGATCACCAGTTAGGAGAGCTGCTTAACTGTGGCATGGCAGGGTCAGAAGTACATGAACTGATTTCAAGAGGAATTGGTTTTTACAGTTCCTGAGATTAGAGGAAGGAGCTGAGATTAGAGGAAGGAGCTAGGAGTCTAGTGATCTGGGATCTTAACCTGTTTTACAAACATAATCCAATGTACAACACCGGGCAAGCTATTTAATCACTGCAGGGCCCATCCAACTCATGAAGATGCCCTGTCTACAACTCAAACTAGTATGGTCTTCACTCCTACTTGAGATGAACAGGTCCATGGAAAAATTGGTAATTAGGGTTATGAAACTGAGTCACAATTTTCTTGTGGTTTTGTATGTAGTATTGGTGGCATGGCGTGCTGAGAGGGGAAGTGATGCTTTGGCTGGCTGACAGAGGAAAGACTCAAAGCTACCGGAGAGATGAGAGCTATAAAAAGGGTGGAAGGCAGATTTTCTGGGGTCCTGAAGGTGAGAAATTCTTACTTAAGTTAGTGTCCCGCTGGTAAGCAGTCCTCTTCAGAGAAAGCTGCATCGAAGGGACGGGCTGAAATTCATGCCTTTTTCCACATTATTCCATGTTCCTAAGTAGTAACTTGGTCAATGCAGACCCTGTTGGGGTAGGAGGTCAAGCACTGGCAAGTGTTTTTTACCTAGTAGCAAGGAGGAAGGCCAGGAGGCAGGTGCAGTGCTAGAAAAGCTGCAGGGACTGTGGAATGATAGTGGGGGTGTCTTCCAGAAACAGAATGGCAGGGCAGTGCTGTGGGAGACCTCCAGCACAGGAGCAGGGGAGAGGACAGAGCTCCTGATGTGCAGAACTATCAATGGCAACTGCATTTGTGTGAGAAAGAACAGATTCTGCCTAGGAATACAAATATTTAGACATGTGAAGGACCAGAACAGCACTCAGGAGACTGTGTGCTCATTACCAGAACAAAATGGCCCTGTCCTGCACGTGCTCGGAAAGCAAAGACCTGGCTCTGGTAATGGCTCTTTGATCTGTGACATCTGTAGTGGAAGAGGTACAACATCTCCCGCTGAAAAGCCGCTCAGTACCCAGATAGCTGAGACAGCCGTTTTGCCTGTGTGCTGAAGCCCTTCTAACGTGCCAAAGGGGGGCTCTCCAGGAGCAGGGCTGTTCTCTCTGTTCCAGCACAAGGACCTAGTCCTGGGTTGCTACATGTCCTAGTTTAGCTGGGATGAAAAGTTGTTCAAGCCAGCTCCATGACAATCTACCTCATCTATCTCTAAAGTCTTGATTTAGCAATTTAGCAAAAGCGAGTGAATTTAAACAGGTAGTATGAGGTGGTTGGTGGGTTTTTTTTGTTTGTTTGTTTTTGTTTTTTTTTTTTTTCAGTTGGGAATTGAGCTCTTCTCTGAGTTCTGCTGAAGTCTGTGGAAACTCCTTCGGTGAATGTAGCCCTTAGACTGTTATTTTGGAATCTGTAATTTTTCCTGTCCAGATGCCCCACAGTCTATAAGGTAATAGCAGATAAAATAAACCCTCTGCAAAGGACCAAGAAATCTGAAATTCATGTGTGATCTGAGAGCTTCACTGTGCATGCAAAGAGAAGACTGTGAAAGAGAGGCCCAACTGCAGCAGTCAGGCTGAAGTGGAGAAACCTCTGGCCTTGAGAATGAGCATCCATTTATTTTTTTCTCATTAGTGTTTGCCTTTTCTATTCATTTTTTTCTGTCCTCCTTCCTTCCTTCTCCCTCCATTTTCCCCTTCCACCAGTTCAGGTTTTCTGTCTTCCGTGTTATTTCATCTTCTTCCCTCCTCTCTTCCTTCCCTAACCCCCTACCCTCTTTTGTTCCAGCATGGTGGGCTTGTGGTGAAGCTGTGTGAGACTGTTGCTGAGCTGATTGCCGGCTGCTGCAGGAAAAAGCAGCTGTTAGCTGCAATGACACAGCCCCTTTGGTGGCCCGACAGAAAGGCTTTGCAAAGATGAAAGGGATTCATAAAGCTAATAAATGGTGCAAGCTGTGTAAAATGTGGGAGTAACAAGTGAGTCTAGGTAGCAGATAATAAATGTATCAGAGAGGAAAGGTGATAAAAGAAGGATTTCCTTGAAGACATGACGGTTGCACTTTGTGGAAGAGAAGAGCTGGAAGGCTCGCATCTATTGTCAGATAGGACTTAAAAAGTTTAGTGAGCTGGTCCTTGTTACTGTTCAACTTTGACATACTTAGTTGTTATAGGAAGTCATGGACCAACATGACCAAACAGTAGGAAATAAGAGTTAACGTTATTATCAAAATCAAGAAAGTGCTCTTGCAAAATGAAATACCACACCAGTAAGCTGTTACCTCTTTCATGCTTACATCCTCCATATCCGGCAGAACGGCAGAGACAACACAAGATGTAGAAATATCCTTTCAAGGAAAGCTCAGGAAATAGCTTTTTGCATTGACCCTTATAACTTAAGCCATGCAATCTACACATCAATATGTCGGTCATAATCCATTTGGGTATCTTATACCATTGTCTAATTGTATGCTCATTAAGATTTATCTCCCTTCTACATCTGGAATATCATTAGGATAATAACGACCTTACATGGGATGATCTTTAAGGTCCCTTCCAATCCAAGCCTTTCTATGATACAAAAATCAGAACCCATTGGGATCATAACAACTTTATTAATATGCTAGTGGCATGAATCCTTGACGTCAGAAGAGTACAACCTCAAGAGGCTTTATCAGAACTTCCACTCTAAGCATATCCCAGTGTTTTTTGTCAAAGGGAAATCGCTGCTCCTTCTGCACGGCAATAAGTAGCTCCTCCAACGACCGAGAAGCCCCACCAGCTGTCACACTGCAGCATGACCTGGTAACACTGCTACAGCCACCCGTGTGGGTAGAAGAATGCAGCCAGAACTGGACCTCGTGACTGGCAAGAAGGGTTTAATAAACCTTGCCATTTAGTAATTGTTTCTTTGGCTTGCCTTTACCCCAGGGATGAGGGTGCACCTACGGTTGATTATGGGAAACCAGACTTCACAAACAGAGCGTGTGGGTTTAGCGGGTTCCTGCTCTTTGGAAGTAACTCAGTGCAGGGGAAGGAGGTGCTTTGGCTGAGGCCAAACCTCTGCTTCTTTAGCCTCAGGAAAGTGGACCTGAGCTCTGGAAGTGGATCATTGTGTCCCTGCCTCTAGTCAGCTTGACCCTTTGCAGGCTGGGTAATTTTCCAGTTCCTAAAGCACCTTTTCTCTTTAGATTCTGTTCTAGGAATTTGTTTTCCATGGCTTTTTCAGCACAGAGACTTCCTTTCTGAATTAGTGTTTCTTACACAGTACTTAGCTATAATTTAATTCATTAATTAAGGTTGTAAATTATTTTATAATGAAAATTAAAAATATAAATTGTTATATTTATACATTTTAATGAATTAGTATTAATTAGGGCTGCGTGCTACCTGTGCAGCTGGTACTTACGTTCTACTTTTAAAGGTGGAAGAATGGAGTGAAGGGTCAGAAGGGAAACTGTTACTTAACAGGAAGCAGCCTTGCATGCTGTTGATATCATTGTGTCACTGGGCACTCAAGGTACTTTCTGATGCTTATCTTTGGATAGTACTGGATTGCAATGTTGCTGTGATAGAGGAGAAAGACTTTCTCCTGATAAAATAGCTAACCTGCAAAATGAGGATACCTCCTAAAAGCTCCTATTCCAATAACACATTCATTCAAGTATCAGGAAATGGAGACCTTGAACTGTTTGCTCTGCAATAAAAAGGAGGAGTCTGAACAGGAGATGCAATTGGTTGCTTCATTTGTGTTTTCAGCTGTTGCTGGTGTCACTTCATGACATTCCTGTGGGAAAATCAGTAAGTGGTGAGGGAAGAAGCAAGAAGAGAAACTACCCAGAAGTGCCTTCATGCTGCCTGAGGCTTTTCGGTATCTGCAGGTTCCGTTACAAGGGCTGTGAAGGTATTGCTTCATACACTGACAGGTGCACTTCTTTAGAGGAAGAAATGGGGACTTCACTCTGCTGCTCATGTTTCAACGTAACGTTAGTACCTGCTAATTTTTAGAGAATGTAAAAGATGACCATGTCATGAATATCACAAGTAGGAAGAGGTGGCAAGCTCTACAGAAGGTACTTTTGTCTTTTTTTATTATTATTATTACTTGTAGTGGGTTGAGATTAACAGGGTAGCAATGCACCTATATTAACTATGCTATTTCTGTTTGAGGTGTGTTTTTGCTTCTTGAAACCTGCAAGACTGAGTTATAGCAGGACAATCTATTCAGTTAATGCCTAGACAGGAATACGCAGCTGTTCCCAAAGCCTACATTCAATTGAAATGCTGCAGTTGTGCATAGCAAGCTATTCACCTATCAGAACCAAAAGCACTAACTTCTTAACTTTCTCTGACGCCATCCTCAACTCCACTTGTATGTAAGTGAAAGAGTAACTCGCTGAGGAGCATCCAACATGTTCCTGTTCTGAACTGGTAAGAACATGCCACAGATGAGACTGGATTGCCCTTGAAGAAGGACATAGGAATTTGGTTAAGTTTGGTGCCTCATTGTTATAAAACTTGCCTTCCAGCAATAGGAGCAAAGAATACAAGTTGCAGACAAATGCGGTGACAGGGAGACACTTATCTGACTGAGGCCAATTTTAATTATTCCAGAGCTGCTATGCTGTTAAGCATAAAACCTCGTACCATCAGACCTGTGGAGTTAGTAAATTAGGAAAAGGGTTCAGTTCAGCAGATTGCATCTTAAATTCCCCTGTAAGATACACCTCACTTGCTATTAAATGTGTGAAAGACCAAAAGTACAATTCAGTTTGTTTGTGGTAGGTAATTTTCCACACAGTCTGTTGTGTTGTTGTTGTTTTTTTTAGAGGATAATTGTTTTGGAACAGCTCCTGTCACAGTCTTTCCTGTAAAGCATCGTGAGCCTCACATCGATACATTAGATACAGTGAGGGCAATATGTGTTACTAGCTGAACATGGCCTGGACTCTGAATATGTACTTTATGCTGGCCAATACGAACAGCAGATGCATCAAACCCTGAGCCTTCAGAATATTTCCTGTGTCAGCACCTGCTTTCCAGAAAGATTCCATTTTTGCTTAAGATCTGTTAGACAATAGTTGAAGAGACCTGCGCTCTTGACACAACGTCTTGAAAAAGGGGTATTTGAAAGCCCTCTTTGAAAGACAAGCACAGACTAGCTCCTTTCCAAACATCTCAGGGCTGGAATGGTCATGTTTTGTAACAATAATTTTTCCAAATGTAAATGCTAAACAGAACTCCATTCTGTTGCTATTACAGGGAAGGAGATGTAGTTTTAAGCAGAGGAAGTATGGCTTATGTTCCCAAAACTTTTACTCTTGGAGCTAGAACAAACTTTGTTAATGATTCATTGTAGTAGAGACACCATCATTTTGACATAAGGAAAGATCCAGAATATCAAAGGTTGGAGTGGGGCAAAGGGAACAGTCAGTTTTGGAACTCAGACATTAACCACTTGATTGATCATAGTAGGTCAAAAGATATCATCTAGCAGTGCTGACTGGCAGCCAGGAAGACTGCTTCATCCAGTGTTTGCAGGACAGCCTGCTGGCTTCAAGTCAGGCTTAGGAGATGGCTTGGATCCTTGCTGTGCCCAAGTTTCAGCCAAGCTGTGATTAACCTGTGCTGCGTTCTGGATGGGCATTCAACTCCTGTGTTCAAAGCTGGCTCTGAAGTTTATAGCAAGGCGTGCACAGCTGGATAAGCTTTAGTAGTTGATCTGTTAGAATCCAAAGGCAAATCCTGCAGCTCATCACCTTGAATCTGGGTTACTATTGGGATTTACACTACACTGCTCAATGGCAGGTGAGCTGCAACCTGTGAGCTGCAACTAGAAGCTCTACAGTGCAATCAGACACACAGGATTATTGCTTAAAAGCTTCAGTGAGGTCTAGTGGTGGAGGGCAGGTTTCTTCATCCTAGATACCTGCTCTGCCATCACACTGCCAGAGGGTGCTGCTATGGGAACAGGGGTGTGGTAGAACAGGCATTGCATCTTTTCTTTGCAGCTGGAGCACTAATCTGAACTAAAGCTGATGACAGTTTAAGGTAGTGTGTAGCTCTGATTGCTGAAGAACAGATACAAGAGCTGATCAGGTGCCCCTACACTGCAGTGGGTCAATCCCACTTGACAAAGGATAGTCCTACCAAATGTTATCACAACCAAATCTGTCTGGGTTTAAGCTGCAAGCTACAGATGCGCTTGAATTTGTGACTATGAACCAACCACAAAGGGTTGGACAAGAGGGGCGTGAGGGTACATGACCACATAGAGATGGGAACACTTCTGTACTTAAGGTGACCGCATACTTGTTCAGTTTCTTTGATCAGAACTGAAGAGCTAGCAATGAGGTGTGGGAATACTCACATTTGCACCATGCGGTAACTGAATCCAAGAATGAAGGATGATTCTGCTGGTGATACACAACATTTGAGTGCTAAAATATGCATGTTAAATGGTATGGTTTCTTGACTCTTCACCTAGTCAATGATTACTTAAGCATTCCTCTCGTACTGTGAATTCAATAGTAATGAGTTTCAATGAGTTAATCTCCATGAGCAGACCTGTACAAATATCAAGTAGTGTGATAAGCTTTGGAGAGCTTTTAAGGAAAGATAAGTGGTTACTGCTAGTGCTGCAAGAACATACTGACCCTAGAAAGGGGTTCACTGCTAGAGAAAGGATAATCAAAGGATATCAGTAAATAAAGATCTGTGCGAAAGGACACGACAGACTTGCAATTACTCTCGAGAGGTAAGAGGGAATTAGAAATGACATGCATTAAGCCATTACCCTTGGCCTTGAAGTGCTGTGTGGGATTTCTTAGGGAACAGAACATGGAACAGTGTGATTTTTTAAAAAATATATCAGATGAAATTTTTTGAAAAGAGAATAGGACCTGAATACTCAGCCTGAATAAGTCCAGGTCTAATATACAGCTTCTAGTTTATTGGGAGGAAAAGCATCTGAAAAGATCTTTTGCAACCGGTGAGAAAATAAAACTTTTAATAAAACATTTTAATTTTAAATTGGGGGTGAGTTTAACAGTGATGTTCTGAATGAGTTTATAAAACTTTATTTTAATAACATGCATTTTTGAGAATGAACTTGCCAGTTCTGGATTTCTGGGAGCTCTCCAATTAGAAAACACTGTGAAAACCATGTGAAATGGGTTATTTTGCATTTATTCCACCTTTCTGCCTTTTTCACTTCATAGTTCATGCTGAAGTGTTTTAAAATTAAAAAAAAAAAATTAGACTTAAAGCTAAAATTTCTGCAGGAAAATATTAAAGATTTTTTTTTGGAAAAAGTTGCTTCAGGAGGAAATTTTCTCCTCTGTGAATTGAACATTGCACGTCATCAGGCTTCAGAAAACCTGATTTATGTGGAGGAATTGCAAATCTTGATTACAGTGGCTCTCTTTGTGAACTGCATACCTGAAAACTAGCTGGAACAGTCTGCTTTTTTAGGGAGCTTTTCACTCAGTTCTGTTCCAGGTGGATTGTCTCTGGTTTGACATCATACCCTTACGTGGGGAATGCCGGTCTGACACCTTTCTCCCTGAAAACGTACCCACGTGCATACGAGGGTACACATCAATGCCACACTTCCTGAAGAGAATGCTGAAGGCATAGCCGGTGTCGGAGGGGAGGGAGGCAGCAAGCCCTACAGGACGCAGGGAGCAGGCTGGGGACTGACATGGAGCTGTTAGCTCTGCGGAAGGCTGTGTTGAGTGGGGCTGTTGCGTTTCTTCGGTGGGGAAGGAGCATAGGTTCAGCACTCGGGGACTGCTCTGTCCCCTTGCTCCAGGAGGACCGGTGCCTAAGTCTGAAATTGGAAGTCTTTTTGAGCTTCTTCATGGCTTGGCTGAATTTTGCTTTATTTCCCTTATTGCTTGTGGAGATGAAGACTGTGTAAGACTTCAACTTAAATATCTCATGATGAATAAGTACAAAAACTTAATAGTTTTAAGTTCCAACCTAATGCCAAAGCAAAAATTCCTATCTCATTCTGTGGCCAAAAATAGACTGATTTAAAAATCTGTTTGTTTGTTTTGAATTCCAGTTCTGTCAATATTTGAGTCACAGTTCTCTCCAGAAATCTGTGTAAGACTTGGATCAGGAATGATTTTCTTAGGAAGGAGAGGTAGTTGTTGATGACTTGTTTGAAGTCTCTAGATGGCATTGTGTGGACAAGGTAGAAACAGTTATGGAAAAGTGCCTGCCAGTCACCATGAAGATCAGGACCCGATAGGAGACCTCTGCTTGTCCGTCTGCCTGCATGGTTGGTTGGAGAACCAGAGTCCTGATCAGAGGCATCCTGGTGACAGCTACACTAAGTCAAAAGGCTTAAGGGGGAAAAATACTTAGCATGGGAACATGTAGATCAGAATCTCAGCTGGCTTAAATTTGTGTCTTATTTCAGTAACTGCTGGGCAAGGCTGCACAGGGAGGCTTATGTGGGAAAGTCAGACCTCTGTGAGTGCAGGGCAGAAGGCACAGGGAAACAAACCCTTTACTTTCGGGACAGTTCTCAAAAGGATAGTGCTTAGAAGTTTGTCTGTCCTAATAAAGCTTTAGAAGAGCACGAGTAAACATGATCACTAACAAAGTCAGCAAAGCTCTCTGCCATTTGGGCTATGCCGTGCTGTCAGTACAGCTTGTACCAGCCTGCCTAGCGCTACTTTGGGGCTATTTGCAGTAAGGTGCAAAGACCTCATTGCAATCACAGAGCTCTAACCTGGTAGGCAGGAGGCAAATCTGATGTTACAACTGCATTTGTAATTTTTACACAGCCCTCATTGTGTAAGGTGTTTGTCCCCTGGCCTTTGGGTAATGATGCCATATATTAACCTTCCAGGGCGTAAGTCCTGTGGATTGTGTAATGAAGGAGAAGCTGATGGGGAATGGGCAACCTAAGCTTCGGATTTGTGTTGTTTTGGTCTTAGTTTTCTTCAGTGCAAGCCCTCTTGGAGCAAATAACCCCAGCTAATTAGCTGCTCAGAGGCTGAGAGTCTGGATATTCCTGCAAATGACAACAGAACGTGCTGGCCATTGCCCTTACTGACAGCTGAGGGAACGTGTGGTTAGCACAGTTATACGTGAGGATTTAAACTGTCATCTGGCTAATTGGGTGTGAACACAGACTCTTGGCGCAAAGAATTGTCACAGATGAAGAAATAATTTGCTTTGTTTGCTGCACCACTTCTCAGCGAGCTGCCAGTGAGAAGGGAAAGCAAGGTGCTAGCTGGGGACCCAGCAGCAGCTCGGTGGTTGGTGAGCAATGCTTGTCCTGTCTGTTTTCTGTTCTCTGGCCTCGGGGCAGGCTGCTGGGAACAGCCCTAGGAAACACCTGCTAAAACAGGACTTTGGTAGGAAGGTGGGATGTGCACACCTGATCCTGAAGCACAGTGTAAGCACAAGTAGCTGTCATATGGTCTCCTATACAGTTCACATGGCTCCACCCACGTGATCGGTTGTGGGCACCCTCCTTAGGTCGTCATTAATCAGTAACAGGACTTTTGTGTGAACAGCCCTGGGACCTCTGCTATCAGCCCGGGCCTGCTCTCTCAGGGCCTGTGTTGGGTTATGCTCCCGTGAGCCCTGTGGCCGTCCTGCGGCCACTCACTGTTACGTACATTATCACTCAGAAGTCACTGACGGTTGACTCTACACAACAACAGAGTGCAAGAGCAGTGTTTCAACTCTGTTATTAATATCTATTTAAATACAGTAATGTTATTGGCATGGATTGGACTTTGGGTTTAGCAGAGGAGCATAGCCCATGTCCTGTGATTCATGGATGTTTAATGTATCCTTGCATAATGTGTGCTGCCTGAGGAAGGCAGGGGCAGATGTCACAAAGCTGATGGCCAGACGTTGGGTACTGGACTAGAGGTGGGAGGATGAGGAACTCTGAGGGGTGGGTGCAGAGGTATGCAGATGCTGCAAGATGGTTTTTAAGCACAAGCCTGCTTGGTTAAAGTTTGTGGTTAAAGTTTTAGGAGATGTCAGAGGATGCCTTTTGTACTACTTCATTCAATAACAAGGCCTGACTGTACCTGGATTCCTCTGTCATCCTCTGGTATCCCATTCTTCTTTCTTCCCTGCTTTCAGGCCTGGCACCCTTCCTCTCTCTGCCTTTCAGTTCTCCTGGGGCTTTCCATGACCATGGCAGGTTCCTTATCTCTACAGCATGCCCAGCCCTGTTGGCAGAGCTGCTCAGACCCTGTGACACCTGCCTGATACTAACTAGCCTGTTGCACTGGGGCTCTTTTAATTCCAAAACTGTCATATTTAAACAAAGCTGTGAAAACTGACTTCTCTGCAGCTCAGTGGGGTTACTCATACAGGTGTAACTCTCCTACTTGCTGGTACTCCCCCTCTCCCAGTATAAATCAAGACAGACTGTGAGGATTCATTTTAAATTTCATGCCTAGAACTGGATCTTGGACCTTTATGACACTGCGAAGTAAACACATTGCTTTTAATGTCCTTATAACCTCTCTCCTGGAGGGCGGCTGCTAAGCAGTGCAGTGTGACCGAAGTGCTAGCCGAGCCTTCAAAGAGCTGGATTTGGCAGAGATCTGCAGGTTAAAACCAGCCTCAGCGGACTATGGTCAGGGGAGCCAGCTCAGGTGGTGGCATACAGCTGCTGCTCCACTCCCAGCAATAAATCATAGCTGTGGCTCCACTGCAGAGCTGAGGCTCAAAAGGAGCATTGGTGTGAAAACCCAGCTGTTCCTGCACGGAGCAGCTTTTTTAGAGGTGGGTAAGAGCAGGGATGTCTGCAGGCTCCTCATCTGTCGCCCGATTGCTGTACGGCAAACAAAATGCCTCTTTGGTGCTCTGCTGTGCCGCAGCTGGGAGGGCAGGATGGGCTGTGCAAGGGACGCTTCCCACTAGGGTCTGACCTGAAATAGGTCAAGGAGCTTATGGGAGTTGAGCTGGCAGTTAAGGGGGAGAGAATTATTCTCATCTGAGTTTGCTCTCTGTGCTGTTGCAGAAGGGAAAGCTGCAGATCTTTAACTCGTACACCTATGCCTTCTCTAGCAGGATCAATCTGACAGCTTGCACAGATGCACCTTTATAAAGAGCATCCACTTTTTCTGGCCCCGCTTCCATCCCAGCCTGGAGGTACCCAATGCAGTGCCCAGCAATTGGTGGCTCTAATTCAGGGCAGTCTGTGTGCTTGTTCCTGCCCCCAGCAGTCCGTGTGTTATCCTCACCCCGGGGGCTGGCAGGCAGCCAGAGCTGCGCCTGAGGCTGAGGGCCCTTGTCCAGGTCTGTGCACTCACCCGGCAGCTGGGCACTCAGCGTTCAGCTCTGTGGGACTGGGAGATGCTCGTGAGTTTCATCCAAATCCTGAGAGGAGGTGAGGCAGAGGTACCATCTGACATTTCCCCTTCTCTCTTGCTCTCAGAATGATTTCCGTGACGAGGCAGAAAAATCTTTGCAGGAGCCCAGCAGTGAGGCAGGCAGCCCCGGAGGAGAACCACGCAGCTCGAGCCAGGAGCCTACGGGTTAACGCGCAGCACCAGGCTTGGGTCACCCCAGGCTTGAGAAACAGCCCAGATGAAACAAAGTACCTTCTGCCTAACTGGGGTGCAGATAAAAGATCCCATGGCATTTCTTGTGAAGCCTGGAGGAGACTGCTGAAGCTGAACTCTCTCTGCCAACAAACAAAACTGTCTTTAAACTCTGAGGCTGTGTGTGAGCTATTGTTGGGGACATAATGGCTTCTCTGTTTCCCTGCACAGTCACTGCTCTGCAAACACACCACTAGTCTCTTTTAAAAGTAGTTGAGTGTAAATTAAGTTCTGAACCAGGAAGGAGGTTTCATCCATTTACTTTTCCCTGCCCTTGTTTGATGTTTGTTGACAGAACAGCACATACAGTAGATTTACACTCTGTTTTGAATTGCCTTACTTGGGGTGGACACCTTTTGTGCTGACTGGGACTCACAGACACAGGGCTTGGATAACAAATGGGTACATACCTCCTTTTAAAATAACAGGAGTGGGGTAAGGCAGTGCTGAGGGGCAGCGTTTGCTAATCTCCTCCCTCTGAGGAGTGTTTCAGTTTGGCTGGCCTGGCCCATTTCCTCGAGTTAGGTCAGCATTGGCACACTCAGTGCTTCCTAATCCTGCGCATGCTGCTGCTGGTTGGTGGATCCTCTCTTCACTCGCAGTGCCATGGATTGGTTTGACTCTGAGGAAAGCAGATGCTTCGGTAAGGTAAAGGGTATCTTGACTATTGCACAAGTATAGTAGTCACGGTGAAAAGCCAAACCTGCGCTATGCAAGGGGAGGTTGGTCCCTGAAGGTGATATGATGAATTTAGGTCTTTTTGATGGAACAGTTCTGTAATGGGAAAGCAGTGGGTCAAAGAGTAGCTGTTCAAGCTGTGTTATGTGAACTGTCAGACCTAGCAAGATATCACTGACTTTTCATTCCCTCAATAGCTCTTGGCTTAGCTTGGTGTGTGTCTGGAATACACTTGCTGCAGATTGTCTGTGAGCTATTCTCACCCACTAATGAAGTGCAACCCTGTGCACCCCACAAGCAACTTTCTGCAGGAGGGGGAAGCATGGAGAAATAGGAACTGGCCGTCACCTTCTAGAAGTGGCAGGCTCATTGGAAAGGCACTCAGGCCAAGGACCCTGAGCAGAAGGGGGTGCTGTGCTCATGCTGGGGCGCACCAAATAGAGGCTTGTTAGTGACTAAGATGTGTATTGTACTGGTTAGTGGCAACCTCCTGGACAGGAAGGGACTCCTTCAAAGCCATGGCATTTAAAAGCAGGTAATATGGAGTTAAAGCAACTGAAGATGATGCGAGTCATAACTAACACCAATTATGTTCTGCTTATCTGACCTATGTAACTGCTGTTATTTTGGGGTGTGAAAGATAAGACAGGTATATCTTATATATAGATATCACTCAGGTGATAGCTGCTGGCTTGGGGCCTTTTCACTGCAGGGACTATAGCACTTCACAGCTGTTACCAAAGAGCTTCCAGGAGTCTGTAGGGTCCCCATCCTTCCCAAAAGAGGAGCAACTTAAATATTTGCTGACAACTAAACTCCTCAGAGAATAAAGTCACAGAGCAAACAGTTACACTGTTGCCAGTGAAAGGCAATGACAGCAGGACATTCACTTCCTCATCTTCTAGAAGATCCCCTCCCCTCTTGATAGTCAGTTTCACTTCAAAGCAGGACTTTGCCCTAATAGAACTGTCAAGGCCAGAATTGGGCTCACCTCTCCTGGTTGCTCCTTGTAAAACTGCCCTTCCATGTGCAGAACTGTCAACTGCCAGGGAGGGGGGGGAATGGTGGATGTGAAAGAAGATGGGTGAAAAGACTCCTCTTGTGCCTGATTACCTGTTCCCTAGCTCCCACATACCCCAGAAGCAGCAAGGTTGATGATCCTGTCTCTTCCCACAGAAAAATGAAGAAGTGCTATGTGGTGGCTCTAGTCCTGACTGTAGTCCTCCTGCTCATCTTGTTCCTGGGACTCTTCTTCGGACTGCGCTCTAACTCAAAGGACAAGCACACCTATAAGAGGGCAGCTGTGGCTACAGATGCGGGGCAGTGCTCAGAAATTGGAAGGTACCAGCTAATTCTGCTGTGACTCTTGTTTTCACTGACAGCTCCTGCACAAGACAAAACTGTTCTGTTCTGTTTTCCTGGTGTGCAGGTGCAACCCTGGCAGCTGCACAGCACAGATACTCTCTCATCTCCCTGTAGAACGAGGAGTTCATAACAAAATCTGGGCTCTCACCGTGCCCAAACAATGTTACTGCAGTCACTCAAAGATCGTACGGTAGGCAAAGACTCCTTAGGCACAGAAACTTCAGGAATGAGAGATGCTTTTCAAGCTTTTCTTAAAACATATTTATCAAGCTGTTCTCCAGTTCCAGATGCAAGTGATGCAGATTTTAGGCTACTTAGAGTTGTCATTTCTGAAGTAATGAGTGTGGCTGGGATGTCAGCCTCCCCAATGTACTTTGACATACCTTGCTATCTTCAAGCTAGTTTGCATGTCTCTCTAATGAGGGGCGATCTGGTCTGTTCCCAGACCATTAGGATCTCTTCCCTATGGAGACAGAAGCTCAGACTTCCTATTCCTGGGAACTTTTAGACCAGGTGTGGATGAAAGTTCCTTAGAGAGAGTCTGTAATATCTTCTCTGATGAGTAACATGTCACCATAAGATGCCTTCTCTTCTGCTGCACAGGGACATCCTTCAGCAAGGTGGATCTGCAGTGGATTCTGCAATTGCAGCTCTGCTCTGCGTGGGACTCATGAACGCTCACAGCATGGGCATTGGAGGGGGACTGTTCTTTACCATCTACAACAGCACAGGTAAGGAACAAGGCCATACATATTTGGAACAGGTCCACCCCTCTAAAGCACAGAGGGGTGATTTATGCTACCTGAGTCAAGGTAAGAGGCTGACTCTCCTAGTCTCTGGAGGACCATGCTGTCCTCAAAATATCTGCCAAGAAACTGGTTCCCAGCGATCAGACTTATTCAGCAAAGACTATGCCTGGGTGCTGAGTTCAGAGCTAATCATCTTCCTTCCTTTCTATCTTTAAAGGAAATGTGGAAATCATTAATGCAAGAGAGGTGGCTCCAAAAGGAGCCTTGGAGGACATGTTTGGGAACAACTCACAGCTCTCTCAGAAAGGTATGGAAAAGGCTATTTCACTGCTTTGGGGGTCCACAGAGCTCCAACATTAGCTGCTACTGACCTGTCTGGATAAAGAACATTTTTATGGTTATGTTCTTGCATATCTACAGAATTTCTCATCTGCATCTTGCCAAAAATGTCCTCTATGCAGTCTTTTAAAGGCCAACAGATAAGCCCAGCTCTACCTCCTGCTCCATTAATCACTTTCTTTTTCTTGCTTTGGAAAACTAATACATTCTTTGTCTGCTCCAGGAGGATTGTCCATCGCTGTTCCAGGAGAAATCCGTGGCTATGAACTGGCTCACAAACGTCATGGCAGGCTGGCGTGGAAAGACCTGTTTATGCCCAGTGTCAAGTTGGCAAGAGAAGGATTCCGTATTGGGAAAGGCCTTGCAAAAGCCATCAATTCAAGTGCGAAGTCAATTGAAAGCAACCCCTCACTGTGGTAGGTAGAGACGTCTCACTGTGGCAGGTAGAGCAGTTACAGATCTGTGCAGAGAAATTTGGGCTTACTGCATCCTAGCTGAAGAATCTCTGTGTTTGCGTAACGTAGTGTCTGTGAGCCTGTGCCTGCCCTGCAGTGACACTGCTCACTGCACCTGCTGATGTTCCAGCTCCCTGAAGGTGTTAAATCATGTGGCCAATTTTGGGGATGTTCAGTCCTGGCTTTTAAAGGGAGATAAATTCTGCTCTTGAAGTCCATTTGTCTGAGCAGAGATGGAGCTGAAGTACATGCTGGGATGCATCTTTCAAATGGCAATGTTTTTCTGTATCCTCAGCCTTTCCTCAGGCTGTAAGTGCACTAAGCTAATATTACCTGCATTTGGGGCAATTGCAGAGTATATTTTTCTCCCTGAACATCTCATCTTCTGTCAGGCAGTGTGTTGTTGGGTCATCTCTTCCTCTGCAGTTAGCCTTCACAGAGCAATGCCTCTGATCATCTGCTTCTGGCAATGACTGTGAACACAAAGGATTTTAAATACATTTCCTCTTACAGTCCCATGGTGTCTATGTCCAGCTCCACTGGAGATCATGCTTAATCTTTTCTTTTTCTGCCAGCTGCAGTCTGGTTTGCAATCCAAATGGGATGTACAGCCTGGGCTCCTGTACTTCCATCTGGCAGGTCCACATCATCACATCCATGATCCCTGATGAGGGAGCTAGAAAGGGACCTGTCTACTTGAAAGTGCTCTGACCGTCAGGAATCAAAATGCATTCTCCCGGACTCACTGGAAGCTTTGAGCCTTTTAGCTTCATAGTCTGTGCTCTGAAACTGAATTGCTTGAATTCAAGGACTATGGTCCCTCGTGGGCATCTTGAGGCAGTTAACCCCATGGGCAGGTAGGAAGGGTAGCCTGCCTTGGTGACAAAGATTGACACTCCCTCCAATAGGCTTCACTGAATACATTCTGGGCTATGTGGAATCCCAGGTCAGAAAACCACGGTTCACTTTTATGTCCCGATGCAAGGACCCCTGGGGCATGGCTCAGGCAGTTCCTCTTCTCTCCATGAAGGCACTACCATGAGCAGTTGAATACTGTGTCAGCTGATACAGCTACATGTAGTCTTGAACTTGTCTCTCAGATCTGATCTTCTCAATCTTCTTTCTCTGTTAGTGAAGTGTTCTGCAAAGGAGGGAAAATTCTGCGAGAGGGTGATACCGTGAAGATGCCTAAACTAGCCAACACATATGAGACTATAGCCAATGAAGGAGCAGATGCCTTTTACACAGGAAGCCTGGCAAAACAGATCATTGCTGACATCCAGAGTGCAGGTGAGAAACAGGACGTCTGCTCAAAATAGTGTGAGTGCCTGACTGCTGCAGCTCAGCATCCAGGGAGGAGCTGGTGACCTGCAGAAGCCTTGGAAGCAGTTCAGGCCTGCTGCCTGAAATGCCACCTCTGAGACCTGTGGCAACAAGAGAAGCTGTTAGTACTTTAATGAATGTGTTTGAAACACAATCAGAAATGGGTGGTAGATACTGTACATTTTTGCACCATATAGTCTAGCAAGTCTATGCATTCCTGGGCATCGCATAGTAGATACATGCTGTTTACAGAGCCTAAATCCAGCAAGTCACCATCCCTGGTGGGTTGTTTAAGAAAAGGCTGGATGTGATACTTAGGGACATGGTTTAGTGGGTGATACTGGTGGTAGGGGGATGGTTGGACCAGACAATCTTGGAGGTCTTTTTCAAACTTAATTATTCTATGGTTCTATAAGTTTTTACCTGAAACAATACATACATGGTCCTGTAAACTCCAAAGTTGTTTAATCTCTCAATGCCACTAGATGGTGGTAGTATCCTGTTCTTGCTATCTAGCATTGGCTAGCTTTGTGAAACTCATGTGCACGTCATTTCCTGAATGTATTTGTGATGATTAATTACTGTCTTCCCTTTTCTGATAACAAAGGCAATGGAATGTACCTCTTATTCTGCTTGTGGGGTAGCACAAAGCATCTGCACCCAAAAGCTGCATCCTCCCCCTGTAAAGAGGGTTCTTAAGGACATTTTGTTTCCTGCCATTGCTGGTATCCTTTGTAGAAATAGATGGATCACCAGATGTTTGACTGCTGTAAACCAGTCCAACTTCAAGCTTAGACTATCTATCAACGAATAAATCCATCTCCTGTGCACCTGTCTTTGCTCCCTTTACCTTGCAACTTTTTTGGTTTGTCTGTGTTCCCTCTTGTCCTCACTGTGATGCCTGGTGATAAAAGCATGACCTCTTCTTCCCACCAGAGATCACAAACCCACATCTATATTTTCCTTCTCTGTTCCAGGGGGGATTGTCTCAATGGATGACCTGCGGGACTACCGTGCAACAGTGATTGAAGATCCCATACAGGTTACACTTGGGGAGTTTACCCTCTACACGCCTAGTGCTCCCCTGAGCGGCCCAGTGCTAGCCCTCATTTTCAACATACTGAAAGGTGAGATTGCCACTAGGCAGTGTCCTGCTGGCAGCATGAGCTGGGAGAGTTCCAAAGACAACTGTTCTTTTGGTTTTGGGAGCTGGGTCTCAATAGCCCTACAGCAGATTGGTCTGAGACCCCAGAAAGAATCAGAGATGTGGAAACATTCCTTGTCTGCTGTAAACTCAGGGACATTGCCTTCCTACCTGAAATAGAAGTGCAAGAGGAAAAATATGCTTCTGAATGGGGCACTTCCCAGGTACCTGAATGGGTGGAAATGAACTTGTACTTGCGGCTTCTTTAGAAAACATCTCCCCAAATACAAATCCTGCTGATGCCTCCCACAGTGCTCAAAACTACTAGAGCTCCTGTGTTCTCCATGCAGAGGTTAGGACAGTGCAGTGACTGCATCTCTGTAGAGACTCAGTTTCAAGATGATCTCATACAACAGTTTTATTAGCAGCCTGTTGACCGTGTACTTTGCTTTCTGTTCACAATGGTTTGTCTTCTGTTGCCAGGATATAATTTCTCTGCTGACAGCATCAAAACTGTGGAGAAGAAAGGTCTGACTTACCACCGCATTGTGGAGGCCTTTCGCTTTGCCTACGCCAAGAGGACTTTACTGGGAGATCCAAAATTTGTCAACGTTACAGAGGTACCTGGCAAAAGCCTTTTCTTTCTGCAACACCCAGGCTACTGGAACATGGCTTTTTGGTTTTGGGTGACTAAACATTGTCAGGGATGCTCTGCGCCACCTGCTATTGACAGGCACTGAAATATCTCTGAATCAAAATGGGAAGTTCTTATGCGACTCATGGCTGAGCTGTGAGGGATATAAATGGAGGAAACCTTCCTGCTATTAGGAAAAGCAAAATCCTCAATTGACCAGGAGCATTTGAGTATATTTAGGGCTAACCCTCCCAGTTTTCATAGTCTTTGGAGTCTTATTGACTAGATGATACTCCCAGCACTCTTGTGGCTCTCTAACCACAGTCCTACCTATAGTAAATGGACCTACGGATGAGAAGGGGTGAGGCAGGAAACCTGCTTTTTCCAACTTCACACTTTGTGCTTTTACTTCTGTGATTCTCCAAAAGCAGCAGGATCTGAGCACAGCCCAGCTTGATGGACACAAATTTGCAACTTACCGAGCAATGATCAGAGCTTGCCTTGGTCTAGTCCTCTCAACCTGACCCCTCTTCTCTCATCTCTGAAGCAAGTGTAACAGTGCTTGCCTACACCTTACAGCAGTGTTGAGGACAGCTTTCCATAGATCTACAATAATGGATGCTGATTAACTTCCCACATAAAGGGGCGCATTGTACAGCTTCTTCCATGACTTTGGTACAATGTCCATCTTTCAAGAAGGAGGAAAACCCCTGCTGGAAAAAGATAGCCTCACTGCTGGGATTTGCCACTCTTCTGTGGTCTGAAGTGTTGGATATCAGCCTCATACAGAGACCTTAAGGTCTCTCATAAGAGACCTTAAACTTAATCTGCTGAGTAACTGCATTGGATTTCTCTGACAGGCAATCAGAAACATGACGTCCGAGTTCTTTGCTGATAGTCTCCGAAGAAAAATCACAGACAACACTTCCCATCCAGTTGACTACTACGAGCCAGTATATTACACTCCAGATACTGCCGGTACATCCCACCTCTCCATTGTGGCTGATGATGGCAGTGCTGTGTCCGCCACCAGCACCATCAACCAATAGTATGAGCTCAGACATTACTTCTGTGTAGGCCTCTGCCATCTTCCTAGTGGTGGTTCTGTGGTTGGTATAAAGCATCGCTGTCATCTCCGTAGCGGGGCTGTGATGGGTAGCACTGTTGATGGGCACTTCTGCTAAGCTTACAGGTCAGTTCTTAATGCTGAGACTTGTGTAGTTGGGTCAGAGGACAGGATATGTGAAGTGGGGTCCTCTGTCATGTTGGGTTCACCCATCAGGGAAATATCCACTGCATCTGGATTTTCTCATAAGTAGTGGTATCACTGCAGGCTCTGATTTCCCAGGCATCTGGAAAGAATTTGAGCTAATGCAGCTGTTCTGAAAGTACAGTATTTGTCTAGAGTACTGTCAAGAAGAGCTGTGTTCTGCGTACACGGCCTGAAGCTGGGGGAGGGCGGGAGGTTCTTTCTGTCCACAGAAAATGTCACTGGACACATCTAAGCAAAACCCCAATCATTTCCAAAGGTGGCAGTCTTTGAACTACGCTGCCTCTGAATGGAGTGTAGTACTGCCCAGTTGGAAGGGGATTAATTGTATTTTGCTGCTGTGATGTTCCTCCCCTCAGGGTCCTTGCCAGGGAGCTATACAGCAGGATGCTGGGCTGCCTTTCCTCTTTGTGTAGCTGTGTGCTCATGGTACAAACTGCTTCCTTCCCCCAAGGGGTGACAGAATGTCCTTTGCAACACAAGGGAGTGGAGAGTTACTCCCATCAAATTCCAGTTTTCACATTGCAGTAATTCACCTGAAGCTTGTTCTGGATTTCCTCTGATCTTCACGTGTCTGCGCTAACTTGTTTTGTCTAGCTTTGGCTCCGATGTACGATCCAACGTGAGTGGAATCATATATAATGATGAGATGGATGACTTCAGCTCACCTAACATAACCAATGGATTTAGGATACCTCCTTCTCCAGCAAATTTCATAGCACCAGGTAGCTGTAAACTACCTTCCTGACTCCATCCTGTAGCTGTGTCTTGCATACTAAGGCTGTGGTGTCTGCAAGGTAGGCTGCAGCATGTTTGAAATCAGCCACAGATCGGGGGCTTTCTGCAGAGGGTGGAGGTGAACACGAGGCACGTGGCATCCCAGCCAAAAGTGCACTCCCAGCCTCCCCTGGTATACCCTGAAGAAGGAGAGGCCATCTGAAGAAAACCTCCTGGGCATACCTCCTTCCAGCAACCAGAAATCCTTTTGCAGGGAGCTCAGAGCATATCAAGTGAAATGACTTGGGAATATGAAAGATTTCTTTGAATTTACTAAGTGGGAGGCAGCAGCAGGAGCTGACTGCTAAGTCATGGCCCTGTCCAGCCTTCTCCCTGTGCTGTCTTGGGATCTGTAGGGGAGCTCCAGACAGACCCATTTCACGCACCTGCCAAGCACCCTGCCTGCTCCATCACTGCTTCCTGCAGAGCCATCTCATTGCCACAACAGTGGGCTGGGATTCTGTCACCCTCCTGTACCACACTTTGGAGACAGGGAAGTGATAGGACGGAAAGGGAAGTCCCACAGTTCAGGGGAGGCAGCTGCATGATGGACAACCCCAGCTGGGACAGAACCATGGAGGCTGGCACCTTCAGCCTCTGCACAAAATACTAGGGTTATGCTTTGCCTTGTGGTAGCAACAAGATGTGTACAGGGGATACTGGGACCCCCGAGGGATGAACAAGACCACCTGAGTCAGGAAGGTGGATCTGAAGGCTCTGGGTTTAGACGTGGAGTGGGAGCCGGCAGTCTGTAAGCTACAGGTGGAAAGCTGAGCCTCTGTTGCATCTGTCCCTGACAGGTAAACAGCCGATGTCCTCCATGTGCCCCTCCATCTTGGTGGACAAATCAAAAAAGGTCAAGATGGTGGTTGGTGCTTCTGGAGGAACAAGAATAACCACAGCAACAGCACTGGTACGTGATGATGTGGACAATCTCTGGGCAAAGGTGAGGCAGAACAAAGTGGGGGAGAGGCAGTGTTTGGGGTAAGGGGTTCATGCCTATGATAGCCATGGCTCCCTGCTGCAGGCCTGGGGGCTGAAAGAAAGGTTTGTGCCTGGCCTTCTGAGGGCCAGGCCTTCAACCCCAACTCCTGCTTGCCAGAGCGACAAAGGGTCTCTTGTTAAATTACTTCAGTGACTCTGGGTTTTTCCTTTGGCAAATTGTTCTTAACGCTTGTAGGAGATTTATCTGACAGACGGGCTCTTTGTGACCTGCTGTGGCCCAGATAGACCAAAAATGACTGCAGGGGAAAGCAGTCCTTAGTGCCAGCGCGCACAGCCATTCAGAGCACCAGCCTGCAGCCTGCTTTCTGGCTAAGGCAGGGGAGAAGGCTCTGAAACAACTGCTACAAGCAGTTTTCAAAGCCCTTCCTCCTGAGGCTGTTTTCACTTGCCAGCAGCTCCAACCTGCAATCTAAGCAAACGGGGAAGAGCCAGGTCTATGGAAACTGGTTGCACAGTAGCAAGAAGCTGTAACTGCACGTTTGCACTGAGGTGACTGCTGTGTGTCTAAATAAGCCAGCATGGGCTTACTCACAGCAGGATAAATCCAGCTTGAGGATCCGATCCTTCTCCTAGGTTCATTTTAGCCAATCCTGGTCTCTTTGTGTAGAATTCATCCTAAGCATATGCAAGCTGACTTGCTGCAATGTACTTCAGTTTTTCTTAGCCAAGAGGGGGAGTGCTGGAAGCAGCAGGAATTAGAAATTACATATTTTATGTGCTCTAGTGAACATCCTTCAGAAGTCTCTGCCTTTGTTGCTGCAAGAGTGAGGTCTCTTTGAAGGCAACTAACTAACATTAAGGCTTTTTTGCGACTCATAGGCCATCATCAATTCCATCTGGTTTGGTTATGATGTGAAGAAAGCAGTGGAAGAGCCCAGAATTCATGATCAGCTGTTGCCCAATATCACGGAGCTTGAGGAGAAAATAGAGAAGGTTTGTCTGGCGTGAGGCTGGGTTGTATATGAGCTTTTTGTGTGGTGCTGCTGTCATAGTGTTGGGAAGGCATGTGTGTAGAAAAAAATGATGCATTGCCAAATTTTCTTGGTGAGCATTATTAGAGCCGGCACAAGTCCAGTACTGGGTCACAGTGAGCTGTTCAAAGTGTACTTTTCGTCTCAGTCATATGGTTTTAAGGCCTAATGCATTCAAGTATGAGCCATGTCTTAAACTGAGGCTATATTTCTTCTTCCAGTTGTTGTTTGGCTCAAAGTACTTGCAAAACAGCAAGGATACCATTTTGCTTCAGGGCCTGAAGCATCCAAGCAGTCTAAATCTTGTGACCGTCAGGAAACTCATGTTCTGTTGTGCTACCTGCTCACGAATCCTGAAGTGCTGCCGCAGAGCTAGCGAGGGAGAATGCACAGAGGGACCCAAGAACAGATGTGAAAATATTCTCACAGAAAAGGTCTCTGTGCAGCACTGTCAGTCTGAGAGCTGATGGCAGGATTTGCCTTGCCTTTGGGGACCCAGGAGTTGGACTCGATGATCCTTGTGGGTCCCTTCCAACTCGGATATTCTATGAAATGTCGTTACTTCCAGCTGTCAGTCCTTATACAAGTATCTGAGTGCTCTTTGACCTGCAGTAGTACTGGTAGCACCCACACAACACCGCAAATGCCACATCTCAATTCCACCTGAAAAGCAGTGCATCCCAGAAAGCAGAAGGAAGAAGAGGGACAGCATGTAGTTTTAGGAGACATACCTATTATAGGCACTGTATGCTTGGGTAGTCATGGAGGATTCAGGTCACAGACTACAGCACATGAGCAGTTTCTTCTGTTGTCCTCATGCACTTCTGCATTTCAGGGTATAGAAGAACAACTAAAGATGAGAAAACACAATACCACACAAATGACCAGCAGTGCGGTTGTGCAAGCCATTCTCAGAACAGATGATGGATGGGCTGCAGCCTCCGATTCCCGGAAAGGTGGCTTCCCTGCAGGCTACTGACCTGGTTCAGCTCCTTTTTGACAGTGATCTAATAACACTGAGGTGTGTCTGGGGGGAAGATCCTTTAGGTCTGCAACTCAGGGAGTTCTCACAGGAAAGAGAACAAATCTGCCTGTGATTCTATTGACAGAGCTGGGACTGATGTTCTGAACAGCCAGGACCGAAGTGCCTCATGCCACAGCAGTGTGCTAAGACAAACATGTCAGCAAGGACATGACCTCCTTGAAGAATTTGTTCTGCTTTGAAGAGTTTGATTCCTGCCTCCTCTCCATCCCATGAAGTCAGATTGGGTACCTAGTTTTTGAAGAGGTCCAGTTCACCCAAGCTGCAGGAAGTGTTTTGTTCACACAGTATCAGCTACCACAGTTTCAGTGTCCCTGTCACAGCTAGAGAAGAGATTTGTTTCCTGTTGAGTAGACGAGTTACAGGACCCTGGGAACTGGGTTTTCTAAGTTACAGACTAATCGATATGTGCCACAGTGGTGAGCTCAGCTCTAGCCTGGGATAAGCCTTCACAAACTCACCACTCTTTCTTTTAACAAAATATATTTTTGCTTTTCACTTCAGTTGATTAATGGAGATGGATGGGTAACTTGGGACATGGCTTCAAACTTTCTTATATTTCTGTTGAGAAGGTCTAAAGGGAAGATACTACCTGTAAAACTCTGAGCACAACTAAAATAAATAAAAATGGAGCCACGTATTTTTCTTGCCTGCACAGTAGATATTGCCAAAAGGGATGGTGAGAGTCAGCATGAAAGAAGCTCTTCAGAGATTTTTCTCTTTTGTTCACTCCTTTGATGAAGCTATGAATTTAAAAGAGGGGAAAAAAAAAGTATCCAAAGCAAACTAATTTTTCTCCAGTTTTCTTCCTACCACATCATACTGCAGACCTGGAATACCAGAGTCTGAGTAAATCAACCCTCTGAAAAAGGGCACACTGCAGTTACTCATTTGAAGGTAAGTTGTAATTAATCTGACCATGACTTCTCAGAAATCCACATCTGATACAGAACAGCTAACAATGTCTGCACCTGTGCATGAGTGGATTTTGGTGTTCACCTACCAGCACAGACTATCATATCATATACCAGATGAGATAAACTTAGCCAGAGATCAAAAAATGAGTGTTCCCAGATCTTTGCACACTGAAGGGATGTTTATGAAATCTTGGAAACACAGGTGACAGTAAGTGATCTCATCTATGTGACTTGTGGAAACTTCCTGTCAATTTGTAAGAACTGTATTGAGGAAAAAAAAAAAAAAAAGAGGTTAGGCATCATGCACCCTCTCTTTCCCAATAGTTTCTGGAATTTAGGCGAGTCTAGTTTTAAGGTATAAAGTGATAGCTAGCTAGACCATGGTTAAATCAACAGTTTATGACTCTGAGATACATACTTGCTTGTATCACTCCCACCAAACAAGTGGCTTTTACCAAAAGTACTGTGGGATGTGCACTGTGCTCCTTTTTCCTGAGCTGTAACTGATGAGGATGTGTTCAATGGAGCTAAGACAATGATTGTTAACAATGTGGTCATTGTGTTCCTGGAAGAATGAGTTTGGTTTGTGGCCAGACCTGTACACTTTGTTTCACTGAACTGTGACTTTTCCAGTTCTTGTAATTCCAGGATGGGTGTCAGTGGCAGGCTGCTGTTTAAATCCACTTTGCAGGGCTTGTTAGGAAACTTAGATACAAGTTCATGTATGGAGCAGCATCAACCATAGTTCGTTGAAAATTCTTGGCCCTTTGAACCAGGGACCAGCTGAGCTCTTTCTTGATCAAGTGAGATCTGAGGAATAAGCAAATAAAATTATTGCCTAGCAAAATAAGCTTATTGAAACTTTACACTCACTACAGTTAGTCTGATGTACAACAGAAAGCATGTGCTCTAAAACTGGGCTGTTTTCTGGGAAATGACTGTTGGACAAACATGCATTCTGAAACAAGTGTAACTGCTGCTGGACTGCTTCTTACAGTTCACCGCACAGAAGTCATACTTTCCTTCCTGAATTTATGAGATCTAGTCAGAAAACTTCCCTGGTATAAATAACCTATTTTATACAACTTCCCTTCTGGAGACCTCAGCTACTACCACAGCTAAAAACACTTCTGCTTTAAACAACTCTTATAAATTCATTTGAATTCTTTACTGGATTTTTTTGCTTATTTGTTTTAACGTATCACCACAAAGGACTGATTTATAAAACTAAAGAGGACTGAGGCTTGGCCTTGCATCCTTTACTTTTTAAAGCAAACTACCCCATGCTGTAGTATTTATATCTCATTGGACATACCTCTACACAGGGCATGCACATCTGCCTCCTGCTTTGTTTCCACATTCTACTGCTTCCGCTGCATTGAGGCTCTCTCTGTGTGTCTGAGCGGTTCATACCGTAAACCGTATTTAGACACGTTGAATGGCCTGCAGTGCACGATGTTTCAGGTACAAGAAAAGACTTCTTCCTGCTTGTCTCCCACCCCTTTGAGTGTAACTGCCCCTTCTGGTTCTGAGCAGGGACATCATGTCTTAATGTAAGCTGCCGGATATAATGCAGGGTGTGGAGAACAGGACGTGTCACTTCAACTGGTTCCAGCGGATTTGAAAGGGAGCTGTAGTGCTTCAAGGCAATCCAGAGCATACGTGAGGGAGTTCATCTCCTTCACCCGTTCTGTGGCCTAATCATACCACAGTTTCCACAGGCCCATCCAGCCTCTGGCAAGGGCTACAGGGAAGCACCAAAACCAAGCTGAAAGAGACAAGTGGCATGTGCAGTCTTCTGCACGGTTCTTCAGTTTCTCCAGCAGCTTATTCTCCTAGATGAGCAGCTCTTACTGCTGGAAGCACCTGTGTGAAAGTACTCTCTCAAACAACTGCTTGTGTGCTAAGCTAGGCAACAGTTTTAGAAGAGAAATTTCCAGACTGCTTTAAAAACACTTTATTAAAAATATAATTTAAAAACTTCATTAGAAAATAGAGCATCTGTACAATGGTGCTTTGAAAGTCCATATAAGTTGACAAAGTAGAAAAATAATGCTCTCCTGATGGTGTCACCATGAATGGAGAGGGACCAAGCTGGGCGACTCTTGACTGTTGCTGGGAGACAAGTTTCAGCAGCACTGAGGAGGTGGCAGGGCAAGAGCAGAGGTGCTGTGGGTGGTACAAATGCTCACCCTCACCACGTTTTGCTAGTGAGGCTGCCAGGAGTGGAAGTCTCTGTTACAGTGAGAGATCCACACACGTCTTGCAAATGAAAGCTGTGACAGGCTTTAAAACTGCTTACTTGGCTCAGTTTCTACGCTAATAGCAAAGTAGTGAAATTGCAGTGAGTGCTGGTCTACAGATAATATTCCCATGTCTTTGTGGTGAGAAATAGCTGTGCTAGTAGTGCACTGGAAAGGTGGTGATAGGCTGCATCAGCTGGATTACTGAGGTGTGCTTTACCCTTTGGTATGTCAGAACTGAAGGGAATTAGGAAGCTCAGATACTTTATGGCTTGTTTTCTCTGGCAGTGAAAAATGATGGAGCACAGGCCAGGGCACTGCCCTGAAACCTACTGAGGAAAGAAGAACCACTCACCCTGTCTCTAGCCAGGACATTCTTGGTTGCTTTTTGTAAGCTCTAAGTAACGTTGGTCTAGCTAGAAATAACTACAGATCATGCTAAAGCCAGCATCTGGTCTAGCTAGTCTGTGTGGTTCTGAAATGTGAGCTCTCCGTGTTGTCTGGTACCCATAAGCATTTTCCCTGTAACAGCTCTGCAGTTGGGGTGCTACTTCTGACAACAGAACAAATGCATCCAGGAACTGGTAGCTGAGGTAAAGGAGTCATTAATGAAAGTAGAAAATTTAGGCAAATTATGTAAATTGAATATGGTTAAAAAAATACCCCCTTAAAATGAACAAAAATTGTATACAGAAGCAGCTTATTTGTGTACTAGAAATGCTACAGGCCACGTGGGAGGTGAGAACAAACATGCGTAAGGGGAGGGCTCTGCTAGTGCCCTCCGACATTGTCTCCATCTCTTAGATAGCCATCGTATTTCATCCTTGTAATCTTCAGGGAATAGTCAAGACTAGTTGTGGTAAACAAGGAGTTGGAGCATCTCCTTTTAGGCCATGGGAGAAGAGTGTTTTGAGACTGTTTGATAGCACGGCACCACTTCTCAACAGTCCTGGTGTTTGCCTCGCCAGGCAAAGCTCATGGCTACAAAATAAGTCTTCAGATCATTTATCCTTTGCATTTTGAAGTTATAAAGCTTCCAAAAACAGCACATTTTTTCCACTGCTATCCTCAGCTGCCTTCCCACACAATTTATTTTCTGCAGGCATTGAGGAGGAAGAACTGGCGCAGACTGGACCTCCCCTCACCGCAGGAGGTGCCTTTGGGGAGCTAAGCTGAGGCCTGTCCCTCCCAGGAGGGACCAAATTCACGTTGCCCGTGGGAGGCTCATTCTCAAGGTTGCCAGTATACAGAGTTGAATGGAGCTTCAGCACAGTTACTCAGAGCTCATGGCATCCATCGCTTCCTCAAGGCAGAGTATGCATAGCAGCAGGCTTGTGTTATGGTGCACTGATTTCATCTGCCACCTTTGGGAAAAGTAGGGGCTCCTCTGGATGGGAATACCAAAAGGGTAGTGTGGTGTTTTGCTCTCTTCCCATTCCAAACCTACTCTCAAAGTCTGGATGCATACAATTTATAATCCTGATCCTACAGACCCTTATAATCCTTATAACCAAACTAGTTACTTCACATTGCTGAGCTCCAGTAATAGGAAGCTTAGCATGGCAACAGACTGAAAGAAACCAACCCTACTCTCCAGGAGGAATGGAAGATCCAGCTGGGTCATTTCACAGTGTTCCCAGTGAGTTTTGGACCAAGTTTCCTTTTGCACCTTCTATTATCTTATTCTGAATAGCTGATCTGCTCAAGAGATATATTGTTCCATATATTGTGTAAGTAATGGAGTGTGTAGCTCTAAACAAGGCTGGCTGACCTGTCCTTGTACTGCCTGAGGGTGACTTGCAGTCTACTGGAGCTAGTTGTAATCACGAGTTTTGCCCACACTTTGGGAGGCATCTTGATGGGAACAGGCAACATTGGCATGTCCAAGCCAAAGCATGTTCTCAAACTAGTTATCTCCTGTGGGTTTGACTAGAATAGAGGAACTGTGGTGGGATTTCTTGCTAATAACCAGCCGATTTCCCCATCTTCCTTTTATCAGAGTAAGCAGAGATGCATTTTCCTTCCTTTGAAATTCCCTGCACAACATTCAATGCAAATTCATCTTTCCTTTCTTTGTGTCCTCTTCTCAGCAGGCCACTCCTAACATCCTGTGGGAGGTGGAGAAGAGAAAATGGAGTGAATGGGGCATAGGCCTGAGGTCTTTGTTCTGCTGGGTGTGGAAATGAAGGATGTGTTTACAGGGTCAGGTTGAGGGAGATTCAGGCAAGAAGGAGGTTAGCTAGAAGCAAAATACAGATTACTGAGGAGAGTTACAGAAACTAGCTCCTTCCCATCGGATGGAGAAGACAAGAGGATCCAAACAAGGCCACTCACCTCGCTGAAGCGTTCCTCAAATGAGATGTTGCCATTGTTAATATGCATGATGGGAGATGAAATGGCATGTTCCAAGTTGTAGCCAAACCACAGCTTGTTTATAATAGCCTGCAATGAAACAAATCCCACACTCACTGGAGATACGGAATAAAAACCTGGGTTATATGTTGCCCTCCTCCACACTGGTGTAAATCCAGACCAAATCCTGCCAGAAGGGTTGTGCAAACTTAGACTATAAAAAGTCCCTCTAGCCCAAGTATCCTTTCTTCATGGTGACCAACAGTAGAAAAAGCAGGTGGGACTGACCATGGCTGGAAGTCTGGGATGGCTGAAAGAGGTGGTGGCTTCCGTGGGTTCTCCCACCTCCTCCATTCCTGTTCCCTCCTGATAGAAGTACAGTACAACAGCAGAGCTGAACCTACCCCTGCCTTTGCCACAGAAATGCTAAAAGCAAGAAGGTGAGGATAGAATGAGCCTGTCTGCAGCAGGCTCTCTTCACTCTTGCCTTCTACTTAGCAGTACTAACAGCAGCTAAATAATTTATTTTGTTAAGTTTTGTGTGTGTTCTGCTTGCTTGGTGAAAGGTGTTACTATGCAGTACCTGTTCACTCACCATAGCAGTAGCACTGATAATCCGGGCCCCACCTGCTCCTCCAATCACCAGCATGTCTCCCGTCTTGGAGATGAGAATAGAAGGCACCATTGCTGAGGGAGGCCTCTCTCCTAGGGCAGAAGCAGAAAGTCTTATTTCTTCCATGTGGCTGGTGAGAGCGCTGGAGGGACACACAGGTTTATCTATCTCAATTCTTCTTGCATTCCCCATGGAAAACCGTGCTACAGCTCATTCCTCAAGAAGTCCGCATTTTCCAGAAATCTAAATTCCTTGTGCTGAGACCCCATCTCACAAGAAACTGCCCCTTTATGCTACAGGCTAAATAGGAAACACCTCTTGGTGCACAAAAGGGCACCCTGCACATACTCAGGTCTTGCTGCAGCTCATTCAACACAGATAAGGAACAATTAGCAGCAATCGTCCATTGCAGTACTGATGTCCTTTTTCTTTGCAAACCCAAGGGAGCTTGCATCAAGGACAGTTTATTTCACAAAGCACTCAGAACTCAGTGTAAGCCTTTCCTGACTGTGCATGTAACTGCAGTTTTTCATGGAGAGGCCTAAAAATTAGCATATTTGTCTTAATAGTGGTTTCTTTACTTGTTTCGTCCCTTCCCTGTCCATCCATGAACAGCTTCTGCAATTTTTCTTTAAATCTCTGCTTTCCCTCATCAGAAGCCAAAACTCACGTTTTCGTGTAAGTGCATAAGTGAGTAGACACAGACACACTACAGGACTTTATCTTTTGTTAGTCTGAAACAAATTTGCTCTCATATAAGAATAGGAAAAAAAAAAAAAAAAAGTACCTACAGTTTGTAGATAGTCCCTGCCCAGTTTCCTGCCCTGATTCTCCATCTCCTGGCCTTGTGTTTTATGTTGAAGTTCAGAATGCTCACCTGGCTTAATGCTTCTGTTCACTATGCAGAAATCAGCAAGTTCATTATTTAAAATGATCCCAGTTTGGTTAGAATACACAAAGGAGCCAAACCTGCAAGGAGGAAGGAAGTAGCCTTTCAGTGACCAGTGCTCACCCACTGTGGATGATACTAGCCAAACGTGACACCCTCTTGTGTTATCCCTCCTTTCTGCCAGGCTGCAGCCACCTTAATTAAGGTGTCCAAAAGGTATTTGTGCTGCTGTGCTGGAGCCAGAGATGTGGGGATTTGCCCAACCCACAGAGCTTGGCAAGTTACATGTTAGTTGATTGTGATGTTGCATTGGGCTGATTCTGAAAGACCTTCGCTGTCACATGAAAAAAGAATTCACAAGCAAGAAACTGCCTAAAGCAGTGAAGCCCAAGGGTTGGTGTTTGTTTGTTTGTTTTGTTTTTCTGTTAAGCAGCCCTTGCAGATACCCTGTGAGCCTCATACAAGACCTATGGTACTGAAGTAAACACCAGCCCCCTGGCTACTCACGGATAGTTGATGGTGCTGGTGGCAGACACAGCACTGCCATCTGCAGCAAGCACAGAGATGTGGCTTGTGCCCATACTTTTGTATCTGTGGTTGTAGATGGACTCCCACAAGTTGTAATAGTTGAGTGGATGGTCACCAAAAGCATCTATTTTGCTTCTGACATGCTCAGCGGTCTTGTCAGACAGCAGGGTCTCCACAGTCACCTGCAATCACAGCAAGGACACTGAGCCAACATCACAAAAGCACAAGCATGTCTGTCTTTGGACACACAGGAGCCTGGGGGATTCAGCTCCAAGGTCAAAGCTCTGAGGCCTGCACTGGCCTAGTGTGAATTTTCAGGCCAGTCCCGTCACAGAAACTGAAATTAACTCAATACTAAGGCACCTCATCACTAATGTGACCATGTGCACATTCTTTATAAGGCACGTGAGCACCAGCCTACCATGGAACAGAAACTGCAGGCCAAGCAAACAGCCTGACCCCACCTCTGCCTTGTTATCATGGTTTTGGCTAGGATAGAGTTAACTTCCTTCATACAGGCTCATATGATGCTGTGTTTGGGATTTTTGATGAAAACAGTGTTGATAACACACCAATGTTTTAGTTGTTAGATAGTGCTTACACAGAGCCAAGGACGTTTCTGCTCCTCCTGCTGCCCTGCCAGCAGCAGGCTGGGAGGGGACACAGCCAGGACAGCTGGCCCCAACTACTCAAAGTGATGTTCCATACCATATGATGTCATGCTCAGCAATAAAAGCTGGGGAAAAGAAGAATGAAGTGGGGGGGGACACACTCAGTGTGATGGTGTTTGCCTTCCCAAGAAACCATTACATGTGATGAGCCCTACTTTCCTGGAAGTGGCTGAACAGCTGTCTGCTGATGGGAAGTGGTAAATGGATGCCTTCTTTTGCTTTACTTGCACACACAACTTTCACTTTACCTAGAAAACTGTTTCATCTCAACACACGAGTCCTTGTGCTTTTACCTGTCTGATTCTCTCCCTCATCCCACTTGTGGAAAGTGAGTGCATGGCTCTGTGCTACTTAGCTGCCTGCTGGAGTTAAACCACAACACTTGGCCAGCTGAGCAGTGTTACTTGACTAACAGTTCTAAGGAATTTCTTTCCTTCTGTGGCTGTGAAGCACGAGGGTGTCAGAGCATCACTTGTTTCTGTAGCATTGTGCTGGCAGGCACGATAGTCTGGACAATAGGTAGCTTTCTTGATGGCTTACCACATGGGCTAAAATGAGTTTGTGATAATGCAGATTTTTGGAAAAATAAAAATAATAATTAAAAAAATAAACAAACAAAAAAAACAGTGTAGAAGACTGCACCTCTGTCAAGCAGTGTAGAAGAGGCTGCCAGCACTGTGGGTGTCTGTGGCTACTCCTTACTGCTGTACACTTTACTAGCTCACCTGAGCATCAGAGAAGGCTGGGTCACTCATATGGGGTCTTAGCATATTGCTGAACTTCAAGGTCTCTGCAATGAGGTGGTAGGTTTCTTCCTTATCCTTGGGTGTTGTCAGTGATGCTTCATTAAATTTATATGCTAAAGAGGAGGATGAATTCATTTGGTTAACAGATGCACAGTAATGTTTCTTCAGGGATTTTATCGAATGTTTAAATGAACCTTGTTTTCCCATCCTAGTTCTTACCAAATATCCCCTACACTTTAGCAGGATGTGGGCAGAAATAACAGCATTCTAATTTCCATTGTGACTTCAATTCTTCTTGAAGTCTTGAGAAATTGGGTATCCTTTGGCCTTTGTAGCAGGTATGGTGATGCTGACACACTGTAAGAATGAGCCAGCTCATCATCCTGCTGCATAGCATGATCATACTGCTACTTTGAGGCCCTCTCGGCCCTCTCTGGCGCACCAACACCCTATCTGCCTAATACTTTTTTACTGCTCCAAATCAATGCTCTTTGCAAAACTCTTGCAGCACCTTTTCTCTTAAGAATTTACCTTCCAGTATCTTGAGGATAAACAGGAGCACAGCACCTCCCATGGGCGGTCGAGGAGAAAACACCGTGGTGCTATTGTTCAGGGTAATGTTTAGAGCCGAGGACACTTCTGCTTTGTATGCCTTAAGGTCCTCCGTTGAGAGAACGGACCCTTCAGTGGAAAACCAGAGGAACAGCTGGTGTTAGCATGTTAACAGACACTTCTAGTAGGTACTAAGGGGATACTATCAGGGCCTTGGTAAGGTTTCTAAAGAGCCATCCCTGTATATTCTTCCACCAAGCACAACGTCCGCATGTCCTCAGCTACTGCCAAACCCCAGGACATCACAAAGCCTAAGGGAACTGGAGAAGCCAGTGCATGCATACTATGGGTAAGTGCATGGCTCTCATACCTTCTTCTGGGCCTGAATTACAACAGCTAGGGGAAGGTTGCCCCTTCCCATGCCAGGTATCACTCCAAGTGACAAGTAAGTGGCATGTGTTAGCTATCCCCGAGTACCTCCTCGCTGTTAGACAATTACTGGGGCCTGTCTATTCGTATTAAATACAGCTGTTACCTACCAGCCTTCTTGATGTCCTCCACCAGGGCCTGTCCTATCTGTCCCTCATAAAATGCTGTAGCTCCATTTTCTGCCACAGCTCTCAGTGTCTGCTGCAGTGCTGGCCACCTGAAGGTCTCTCCATGGGTCAGAAACCTTTGACCATCACATATCAATGGGCTGTTAAAGGAGAACATCCATCAGTTCACAGCATGTGCTTAGTCTCTTCTCAGTGCCAGACCCTCTTTCCTACCCAAGGCTGATTCGGTTTATGTATTTTGTATACTTTCCAAACTAGTGCTATGCTGTCATCTATCTGGAGAAAAATGCTTCTCAAATGATTCCTACCCACAACACCAGGCACATTTTACCCTAGTCAAAGTTTCCTCGGTGGGACTAACACTTTGACCCTGGCTTCTCCGAATGACTGCCTGCTGCAGGACCCTGCTGTAAGGGAACAATTTCCATACAGATGGAGGCAGGCCACATCCATCCAGCTCCTCCTCATGAGGAGATGTGCTTAGCAGAAAGTTTTGCTATGCCAAGCCACTCTAAACTGGAAAACAAAACAAAAAATTATAAAAAAAGTTATTGACAGTAAAAGATTTCCAAAAGAACATTTCCATTATTCTCTCTCTCCCCATAGCAAGTATTTACTGGGCAGCTGCTGCAGCAGCAGCCTGCGCTCCATGTCAGTGTGTCAGAGGAAAGGTCTGAGCGGGGGGAACAGTGCTCCTTACACTTGAGTTTAATTCAGGAGTCTTACCACAGGTTTCGTCCGGGTTTGGAGAACCATGGGTGATGGATCATTTTGTCCATAACTGGGGAAATAACTAGTGGCTCTGAAAGGAGCTTGATGGTTGGTTCAAACAGAGCTTTCCATGGCAAGCGGCCGTATCGTTTATGGGCTTCTTCATACCCACGAATTTCTCCTGGTACAGCAATCCACTGGGAACCTGAAGAGCAGAACTGCAGCGTCACACCTAGTAAGTCACTGGCCTGTTGGTTTCACCTCTCTAGAAGCATGTATTGTGGAATACATGTGGAAGTGTGGATTTATTGAGGCAGAACTAAGTCTGATAAAAGTCCTCATCTCAACCTGTGAGTTTTTTCTTTCTTCACAGCATACTTTCTTCTTCCTCTTTTCTTCTAAGGAGGGGGAGTAAGAGAGTGGTTGTGGTGGAGTTCAGCTGCCCAGCAAGGTAAAACCACCACAAACTGCTGGGAAATGTTTTGGGAAACCTGATCTTGAAATGTAGACTTCCTATGAAAAGTAATTACGTAGTGATTTCTCCTCGTGCTCTGCTCCCCACTCCCTTCATGGTGCCAGGGTGCCAATTTTACTACTAAACAGGAATTTTATGGACTTCATATTTTTTTCTTTTTCAAAAATCAGTCCAGGAAGAACACAGGTAACTGAACAGACAAACAGCAAGGTGCCCAGTTCCCCCACCCTGAGTTTTGTGCCCCCACCACACCCTATGAGGGCACACAGACCTGTTTCTTACCGATGGGTAAAGAACAGCCAGACAACAAACCAGGAGAAAACCTTTGTGGAACTGTTTCACGGGCATTGATCACCTCAACTGTTCCTAGAAAAAGAGAAGGGAGAAATGCATAACAGACTCTTCCTGAAGGCAGGTGAACATCATGCATTGGGTCAGCTCAGCAGACTGACCAGTGCCTGCCTAGAGGCACCGAAGGTACAGGGACAAGGCCAGTGCCTGTGTCCAAGCAGCTGGGACATGCTGCTTCATGGCTGACTTGCAGTTTCCTACACTTCTTCTACAGCTGGGATGTGTCAGAGACAAAACATGAGCCTAATTCAGGTAGCAGAAGAGAAGGGTTGTTGATAGGAGAAGTCACATGGCTCTGCCAAAAGGAAAAAAAAAAAAAAAAAAAAAAAAAAAAAAGGTGCTTTGCCAAATCGTGCTATTGCTTAAGATAAACCCAAGAATTTCTACTCGTGACTCTCTGATACTACTTGGAAGGGTTTTTCAAAGTATGACATTGTTACTGTGCCCACTGTTGATTTGGCTATCAACATCTATAAGCTCTGGGGGCTTGTAGTAGCCAAGGTAGTTTAAAAACAACAACAACAAAATATTAAAAACATAAAAGCAGGAATACAATAACACTAGGGGTCAAGGCAAACATAGAAAGGCTTCCAGCAGGCCCTGCAAATTGCTAGATTTTGATTTCTGAAGGGAAGATGCATCTCACAGGGCAGGAAGCCTCAGTGCTGCTGTGGGGAGTCCAACCCACACCAGTGATGGCAGCGTGAGGTGCTCCACCCCAGCAGCCAGTGCTGCCTGAGCTGCTGGTGCAGGACGAAGCTCTGAAATCCCAGCCAAGCGCTGAGCCGAGGCAGCGACAGCCCCAGGCTGCTGCCTGCTCTGCCAGCACACGTGCCTCTCCCTGCTCGCATCTGCCTCCATGGCAGTGCTCCTGCCTAGTGGCAGCTCGGACAGCACCGTTCACACTTTGCTGCACCTGTCAGATATATGACACTGCAATATAATTTCCTTGTGAGGTGAAGAAGGGACAAAGTCATTTCATTTGAAATCCAAAGCTCCTTCCCCACCACCACATGTTCTCGCTGTGAACAGCTGCACTCTTCAGTCCTGCTCTGCTTATGGAAAGCTCTCAGGATAGCTCCTGTAATCAGTGCTTTGGGTTAAGAGCAAAAGCACATTTTGTGTAGTTTTCAATGGAGCTTTTATATAAAAAAATAACCTCTCAAAGAACATGAAGGATTCTGACTTCTCCATGGCAGCTAGGTGTCTGCAGAAGCCAAGGCACCATGGAGCGTCCAGGGCTGGCCCATACCTGTGCTGGCATTATAGATAGTAAATACGACCCCGCCACCCAGGCCCGAGCTCTGAGGGTTCATCACCGACGTGCAGATCAAACCAGCGATGGCAGCATCCACAGCCGTGCCTCCACTTTTCAGGATGTCCCTGTGGTAGAAAGGGAGGAAAAGAAAGACAACTGACAAGAGCAGCCAGTGTTTGGAGAAAGCTGTCAGTATCTATGTGGGGTTGGAGAGCATGGAAAAGAGCATTCCACTGTGGGAGTGGGAAGGAAAACTCAGTGGGAAGGAACAGGGAGTCTCCAGGAGCAAAGAGCAGCTGGGGCCACAGCTGCACGAGGCTGGTCTTCCTATGGGCAAGGAGTCATGGGACAGAGGGAACTGCATCCACTCCCAAATGCTCTTGACAAAAGGGGACAGAAAGGAGCTCCCAGACATGGGAGGACACACACTGCAGAGGGAAGCGCCTTCCACGTGCTTGGAGCCAAACAACTCATTTCTGGCTCCACACCTACCATCCCCACTGAAAAGGCATATGCCAACAGGCCAGGGGCTCAGAAGCAGGAGTGATTGGTCTGTGTGAAGGAAACTCCTGAGACTCAACATCTCTGCATAAAATTGAAGCCTTACTTGACTGCTCCCACAATGTGTCTTCCTGGGCTCATGTGATACCAGCACAAAAATCTCCCCTCCCTCCCCACAGATCCACATATCTAAAACCAAAAACAAACAAACAAACAAACAAAAAACAACAACAGCAATGTAAAAAAAAAAAAAAAAGCAGAAAAATAGTTTCTGCCTAGGCACAGCCGCACCAAAGAACACACATGGGATTAAGGCATCCTCATGCAGAGGAACGTCTCAACAAACTCTCCTTCAAGGGCAACCATAAACAAAATATTCTTCTTTCAGTGGAAGTGGGGTGGGGTGGGGTTTCCTCATGCAGCCTGCCAGTAGCCAGCCCTGCTATTTGCTAGGAAGGTTTCTGACTGCTCGGGTTGAAGTATTGCTGAGATAAGATAAAGCCAGAAGGGAAAGTGGAATAGTTCATTAACCGGAGAGTAACTGCTCCCAGAGGCTGTGACAAGAACACAGAGCACACACAGGCACTGCTGTTTATTTTGCAGCCATTGATGTCTCTGGGACCTGCAGGCTCTGCGAACAGGATGCTGCCCACAGACACACTGATTGTGCCTTTCCTTTGTTTAAGTGCCCTTGGAACGGCTGCCTGCGAGGAAATGGCATGTGGACAAATGGGAAGAAATGAAACTGTAGGGAACCACGGGGCTTTCTGTTTGTGGTTCTGAACAGCTTTCAACCTCCTAGCACCAAGCTGCTCCCTGGCTGTCACCCTGAGAATGGTGACTGAGGCTCAGGGCTATGCCGCAGAAAGCCCTGGAAGCATGTTAGAAAGCTGGGGCAAGAGTGGAGAGGAGAAGGACCACTACGCTGCCCCAGGACAGCGCTCCCCAGAGCCCATAGGTTAGGCACACATATGCCTGCTACACTGCTACTCCAAAGGGTGGCAACAATTAATATATTCATGTAATATTTGTGCGCCTAAATGGCCTGTTTCCAGCCTCTGGATTATGCTAAAATAATGTGGTGTTCCCAAATACTTGTTTAGTGTGGGCTAAATACCCTTTAACTACAGCAAATGTAGTGCCGTATGTACAAAGCATTACAAACCTGAGAGTTTCTTAACATCAGCTTATCCATGCTCCTTCCCTCCAACATTCCCACTCAGAGCCAGAATAACACAAGTTAGGTAAACTCCAGCTTGCAGCTGTGCCTTTGGCTCTCACTGAGATCAGCAAGGACAGAAGAGGTGCCAGTCTCAGCAGAAAAGGTTAGTCTGGCTGGTAAAGAAAGTAGCAGCCTTCCAGGTAGCTGAGACCTGGACTGTAACTGCCATTGGTGAAAGGGACACAAAATTTCCCAGAGCACCAAGGAGCAAGGGAGAGAAGATGTTCACTGGCCAGCAGCAGTGCCAGCATGGACACAGCCTGCCTGGCATGGCCCAGGCAAATCAAGTGCTTATTAGCTCTGAATTGCTCCATCCTGCCAGCTGACCCGATAGTTTTCAGACGGGTCGTGCCCAAGTGTACTGGGTCTGGCTGGGATGTTAACTTTCCCTGCAGCCTATCCAGTGCTGCGCTCTGCACTTGGAGCTAGAACAGCAGTGGGATCACGCTGGTGTTGTGCCTGCTGCTGAGCAGTGCTGGCACAGCATCAGGACTCTCTCCAACCCTCCTAGGGGGTGGGCAAAAAAGTGAGAAAGAAACATCAGCAGGGCAGCTGACCTAACCCAACCAAAGGGATATTCCATACCATGTGGGGTCACACTCAGCAATAAAAGGTGGAAAAAGGAAGAAAAAGGAAGAAGAGGGGAGGGATGGGCTTTCGCTGGGAAAACATCTGTCCTCCTCCTGAACCCCGGCTACGTGCGTTGAGGCCCTGCTTCAAGGACGTGGTCAAGCATCGCTCATTTGTGGGAAGCAGAGAGTAATTTCTTTCCTCTACACTTCCACACAGCCTTTACTTGTTTTGTTTTGTTACTCCCTTTCCCCCTCCCTCTTCCCCTTTCTCTTTTTTCCCTTTAGTTGAATTAATTAATAATAATATTTCCTTAATATTTTTTTTCTCTTTAATTAAATTATCCTTATCTCAACCCGTGAGTTGTTCTTTCCTTTACTTCTTCCCCGCCTCATCTGAAGAGGGGGAGTGAGAGAGCGGTTGTGGTGTCCAGCTGCGTAGCATGGTAAAACTACCACACCAAGATGTGGCTTTCTGAGAGCCTCAGGATGACAGAAAGCCAGAGGTGGTCTTTATTGTTCCTGGTCTGTGCCTCACGCAGTGAGGCCCTGATTCTTGGCTGTGACTCCTTGGTGTTACCTCAATACAGAGCACAAGCAACACCAGCAGGCAACACAGGGACACCTTTTCACAGAAAAGCAAAGCATGTTTTGCTTTGTCCTTGGTCACTACCCCTCACTAAGCACACTCTGCAATATAAACATGATGACAAGAAAAACAGAATTTCCAGATGATCTGAAAGTGCTTTATATTCCTGGCTTCTGCGGAGCAACTGTTTGTCACTGTCGCCTCTGGTAGCAGATACCACATCTAACCATGTGCACTCAGGCCTGTTTCTTGCCCAAGTGAAGGAGGGCTTTCCAGGTGCCTGCTGCATTTCAGCGAGCCCCATAGAAAGGAGAGCTGTGGCTTCCCACCCGCTAGCACAGAGTGCAGCCCCTAAGAACATCTCAGTATGGGATGGGCTGTTTGATGCTGGGCTTGCTCCTTCGCCAGCAACCCCTGTTCCCCATAGAAAGAGATTTCTTCCCCAAACTAGGCATTACATTGGCTCCCCACAGTCTAGCAGGAAGCATGTCCAGCACCAAGTTACACAGACTCATCTTGGAGAGCTCACACACCACTGATGTTTCCCAGACTCTGGGGAGATGCATGTGCCTGACAAGTTTGTCACTCACATCTCAGCACTCCTGGGTCCCACAGCACAGAAGAGATAAGGAAGAAGAAGCCTAACCGTGAGGCTTTTAGCTCAAGTTCAGAAGCCACTGATCCCAGCAAGGGTAAAGCCAAATCCCGGTCACAGTTATTAACAAGACTTCTTTTGAGCTACTTTGCTCTTCTACCTGTGAAGCCTGGTATGTGTCCCCATGATCAAAGCAGAGTCCAAGGCCCACCGTCAGACTCTGCTACTTGTGGACTGGATCCCAGTCTCAGCAGCTTCCCATTCGCCCTCCAGTCTCTCTGATGACTGAAAGACAAGCAAAAATGCTCTCTGAGCTGGCTTTTGCCATGTCACACTCAGCTTCCCACGCCTGCATTCAGCCAGAGCTCTGCCACTTACTTGGAAGTGATGCCCGGGAATTGAGGGCCATTATGTCTTTCTCAGCCTGCCAGAGTGGTGGAGTACCCCCTGTCCCATTCAGTTGCTTCCTTTATTTGGATCTCTGCTACGACTAGTTTAATTATAATGCAAAACCCCAGAGACACATAACCCTTCAAGCAAAGAAGCCTGCTACCTTATCAGGTCTCTCTAGAGACATCTTAGCACTACAGCTGACAAGATCTGATAACAATGCATTTTGTCCAATATCCTTCCTGCCGCATAGTTCCAGCTTTAAGGTTTGGCCATTAACAGTGTTTTCCTAAAGACAGGAGCAGAAATGGTGTTTCCTTTAAGAAGAAGATGTTAACAACCAGGTCCAGCTCCAGCAGCACTGAAACAATGATTCACCTGCCCAGGAAGGGTGAATGCTGGTACTTTCCTCACACCCCCCCTCACAAGGAAGATGAGTACTGCTGGACTGCAGACCAAATCTGCAGTTCTGCTCAGCTAGAAAGAGCCCCGAAACCTTATTAAATGCACTTTAAATGCTTAAGTTTTAAATTACATACATATTTTTCTCTCTACTAAAGAAAGCTGGGGGCTGGGATGAGACCACCCATTAATTACATCAGAGTTGCTTGACTAAGATTTATGAAGAGCAAAAGCAACAGCTGTTTCTATAAAAAAGGGGTCAGCTGCCAATTTAAAGTGATTAAAACACATGAAGAAGAAAAAGCAAATCCTTTGGGATATAAAGATTTTTCAGAAATGCTGCTGGGCCATCACTGAACAGGATTTTTGCAGCTGATCCTCTTCCTGTAATAGTGTCCCAGGAAACAAACATTTTCTGACTAAGTTCTCACCCTCCCACCGCGCGGCCCCCCAGGCGGGTCTCTGTTCCAGAGGAAGCCAGTTCCCAGGGCTTGTGCTAGGCTGCGCTGGAGAAGTGGGACCAGAGGTGGCTGCTGGGACAGGTCAGGTCAGGTCAGCTCACCACTCTGCAGCAAATGCTATTGCTGGGAATGAGCACTTTTCCTAAATTTCTCCGTGGCCTCATGCTGCCTCTTGAGCCATTTGAGAAACAAATGGATGCAGAGCAGTGGTTGGCAGAGTTCAAACAGCACAGGGTATAAGGCTTTTTGCATGGTTGATGGAAAAAGCCTCTTCCATTGCCAGGCGGGAACAAGAGGTTCAGCGCTGGAGGTGAAGGTGGGTTTGGGTGTGGCTTGCTGCCAGGGCAACTGCCTCCTGCCTCCTCATGGCTTTTTGACATGAGGACAAATTACAGAGGCACACTCACCAGTTGCATAATATTGCTTTCAGTCCCCAGTCTCTAGCAGTAAAACCATCTGCAGCTAAAGGCCTCATTCAACACTGGGAATCATGAGCCAATAGCCAATAGCAAGTCTAGCACGGGACCTGCCAACAAGGATGATGATGCTGGAGGCTTCCCAAGATTGCTCACTTTCTGTACGAAGCCAAAAGGGTTGCATAAAAAATTCAGAAAGCCCAACCTTACATTGCCCTGGGATATACAAATACCATCTCCAGAGATAGAAAACCCAAACCTGAAGATGACAGCTGAGCACAAATTAAGAAAAAGCAGCAAACGGGAGCGGGGAATCTATTCCACTCTCTCCTTCTTGCACTAATGAATTTGAGCTACAAGATTCTCTCAAGCACCTTGAGGTGTCTTCCCCAACCCATCATCCCACACAGTAAAAGACACTATTGCTCTTAGAGCAAGAGGTTCAGTTCTCAATAAACTCAATTGAAAGCTCTGTAGAGAGCACAAAAATTCTGTCTTGAGCCCCTTGAGCCAATGCAGATCATGTAATGCCCCAGAAATTTCATTACTGCTAATGACAACTCACAACAAATTGAACAGCAGAACATGTGGGTTGGGTTTCATTTTTTGTAAAGGAAATCAGATTTTGATTAAATAATAAAAAAAAAAAATGGAAGTAGGTTAGAGATTAGGTGCTGCCTTCAACTTCCAAAACTTCAGGCACTGTACCAGTGTGATGGGTTTTGTGCTCGTCCTGCACTGGAAGTTCTCTGAGCACCCCCTACACAGATTTCCGGGGGCTGGGGGGGATTTGAAGGATGAAAGAGGTGGCTGGGGGCCAGCCTGGGGGGCCAGCAGAGAGAGGGTCTGCCTGCTCTGTGCAGGAAAGCAGGGACAAAGCAGCGCTGTTGAATCTCTCTCTACTTTTGCCTTTAGGGACTGGCTGAAATTATTCCTTCTCTCATCAGTAGGGCAGGCAGGCTGACAGGTTCAATTATGACATGTGGTTTTCATTTGACTAAAGCTTTACCACATCCAAGCCACGAAGCCTGATTTTTTTTCCCATGGTTCTGAGGAGGCTGCTCTTTATGCATGTTTCTGCTAAAAGCATTCAGTAATTACCAAAAATGAGATTGAGGAAAGGTGTTGTTTTGCTTATTTTACTTATTTTTAAACTCCTCTAGAAAGTTTGTTAGAAAGCTCTGGAGTGGGCACATAGAAAGGCAGCAGTGGTCTGTTTCCAGTTCAGACAGTTCACTCTAATTTGGCAAAGCTGGTTGCCTTGAGGAAAAAATAAAAAAATAAAAAAAAAAAAAGAAAGAAAAAGGAAAAAAAAAAGTCATAGTTTTTATTTCAGATATATGTGGGTGTATTATACGCATATATGAATTACCCAGCTTTGGTAGATTAATTCTTCTGTGATTTCTCAGCAATTATAGTGGAAATGAGCCTGTTCCATCATCCTGGACCTGCAGGGCTTGAGCACAGCTTCCCCCCCACCAAAAAAAAAAAAAAAAAAAAAAAAAAAGCTTATGATTTTGGGTCCCAGAAAAAAAATAGGGAAATGATTATTACCCTTGGTAGTCAGTGCTCCCCAGACAAGACCAGCACAGAGAGATGCCATGTACTGCCTCAAACAAGAGGATATGGGAGAGGAGTGAGGTGGCTGAGCTGCAGAGACAGGACTGGGGTGGAAGAAAGCCTGTAGGGTTGAAAGATTGGGGAGCGCGGGTGAATGGGGTGGGTGTACAAGTCGGAAGGATGAGACAAGCAAAAATAGTGACTGCACAGGCTCCAACACCAGCTCAGGGAGAGGGGTACATGTGGGAAGGAGCAGCCACAGAACTGAGCTTGAGTCAGTTAGGTAGAAGAGAACAGCAGCACAGGTAGCAAAGGGCCCAGCATGGACTCAGGAATGGCTGCACAGGTCCCTGTTGTTGTTGTGCCAGCAGGAATCTCAACAATCATGATTGTTCTCCTAACTCCCCAGCTCTTTACATCAGTCCAAGTCCAAACAGATGGTGTAAAAACTTGCAAATGTTTGCATAGTTGCAGAAAGAGTGAAGACCTAAATACAGTTCTTAGTAAGAAAAACCCCAAATTATTTCTTCTTGCTTCCTCCCTCATGATTTTGAGAGTTTACATATTTCTGAACAGAAGAGTCAACAGCACTGTTTTAATCTCAGAAGCTCTCAACTGACTGTCTGGGCAGTGTCTGGGAAGGCGCTGGGGCTGAGCACAGAGGGATGCGTGGCTTTGCCCAACTCTCGCTTTGTTGCTGAAGTTAAGTGGGAAATGAAGTGAGAGCGCCCAGGTGGCAACAGAAAGGTCTGGTGGCTAAGAAATATAGCCACTGAGAAATTGGATTTTATTGCTTCTGCTGCGACAAAATTCCTGTGTGAGGCTAAAATCTTGTTCAGCCAAGACTGAGGAGGAGGACACGCCGTGCTCCCCATCTGGTGCTCCCATGCAGAGCCACAAGGCAGGCCTGCAGAAGCCCTCGCCCCACAGCCACAGGGGACATCACTGACAGATCACTGAGCACCGCGTGCTGTTCTGAAAGGCAGAAACCATGGTCAGAGCAACTCTCACGAAGCATCCATGCAGTGTTGTTTTTGTGCTAGGCTTCCTTGCTTACACAGCTGAGATAACATCATATTCTCCCCCACTGCTGTGAGAATTAATTTAGTGGTGACTATCGTGAGATAGCAGAGACATACAGATATAACACCACAGAAAGGTCTGGGAGAAAATGAACATGACCACACACCGTACAGAGCATGCACTATGCTTCCCTCAAAGAAAAGATGTCCTTTCCCTGTAAGATACCACTGTGGGCTGGTGGGCACAAAGAAAGAAATAGGACAGTGACAAAGAAAAGTGCAGATGTTACACAAAGCTTCTGATCACAAGCTCTGCTGCAGATGAACATATACGAACCATTTTCTTTTTATTATGGTCCATTGAAGGAACAACAACAGACAGCTCAAGGTGGGAGAAGAGCACAGAAATTTCGTTTATTCCAAGTGTAAAGACACCATTAAATGAGCACAAAGTTTCCAAGAAAGTCTGAATGTGCAAAGAGGGGGCACAGCAGTGTAAAAGCAGAGTAGAGCTAACCAGCAAGCAGATGTGTCTAGAGGCAAGGTGAAGGAGAAGAATGGTCTTGGCTGGGGAAATGCAGAGCACTTGGCAGGACAGGCAGAGAGAGCTGATCTATTTTGAGCAGTGGGATATTCAGGCTGGGGAGAAGGGGAAAAACTGTGTGATGGGAAGTTGGGGCAAGGCGAGAATGTTGTGGGGCTCATTGGCAAACTATCTGTAGAGAAGCTAAGGTGGTCTGTCAGACCAGAGGGCCTCCACAGACCTTTCCAGCACATGTGCGGAAGGTGCATTGCTGTAGTAGCAATGGTTGAGGCTACAGAAGCAGGTGGAGCTTCCTGCAGGGAGAAGATTTAGAGCTTAGTGATACGGTTTAGTGGAGGACTTGTTAGTGTTAGGTCAGAGGTTGGACTCGGTGATCTTGGAGGTCTCTTCCAACCTAGGTGATTCTGTGATTCTGTGTGAGAAGGGAAGGAGACAGACGACAGCCCAGCAGCAGTAGCCAGGTAGCCAAAGCATCTCAGTTGACCTGATTACAGATTTCTGTGGCTGTCATTTCAGTACCCTCCATCTGATTCTACACTGCTTCAAGTTAAAAACTGCAATAGCTGCAAACTATGCTGCAATTTCTCCAGCAGATTCTTTGAGTAGTCTGATGGTTTTCTCTATTTTTATTACTATTGATTTAAAAGATCCTCCTTTTTTCCTCTGAGGACCTAATTTGTGGTGTAGCATAAAAAAAAAAATCTCATTTCTTGCCATACATACAGCCACAATACACAGCTACTCACAACTTCTGTGTCAGCATGTCACTGCACAAACCACACATGGAACACGGCAAGTGTGGTGCAAAGACACCGGCTCTTGTCTCACTCCTCCAGCCTCAAGGCAGAGCACACAGCTCCAGCATCCATGTAGACTGTGAAGGTTTATGGTCCTTCCTTCTAGTTTCAGGCATGCAAGTGTTTAAGAATTGAAGCAACAACACTAGTAAAATAGTAATATAAGAGTTAAAATGTTTGAGAGAAAAGTTGTTACACAAACTGAAGTGTTACAACCTGGGCAGCTGGAGGATTTTCTTACACCTACATCTTTCCTTCCAAACAATGTAAGTATGTTTTTTGTACTTATGCTGTCTCAGCTGACTTTCAATTAAACCTACTCTTTGCTTTCCAATACAGTGTATTTCCTGATAGCAGATATACCTGCTGCAGGCTTTGGTCCAGAAACGCACACCCTAAGGGCTGGGCTGCCCACTCCCCTTAACTCACTCATTGTGCCTGCTTTCCTCGCCTCTACTGAAGCCTGGCTGGAGCTCTCTGCTAGCTCCTCTCACTTGTTCCTTAGATGATTTCTAAGCCACTTATCCAACCAACTTACCACCATGAAGTAATCAGTTAATTTCCTGCTTCCCCTGTTAAAAACAACCTTGCATCTGTATGCTATAAATATTTGTACCTTCCCAAAGGCCACTTACGTGACATTAGATATTTAAGATAAGCATCAGCTGCAGACGCAGGTCTCCATCTGCTCCCTGAGCTGCTCCACTGCCAACAGAAAGCACCCAGGGAGCAGCATTGCTCCTCGGCCCCACGGGTGGGGATGGGGGAGAAACCCAGCTTGCTCCCATAGTCAGCACGTGTGCCTGTCTGCCAGTCCGAGCACATGACGTACGCAACGGGTAAAGTGACAAACGGAGAGGTCCGTGTACATACCGGCCGATGTCAGAGCAGGTCTCGGTGTCAGCAGCCACGGCACCGTGCAGGTAGTGCTGAGAACCACACTTGGGTTGAGTCAGGATGACCACGAGCACAACCACCGCTGCCAGCACCCCGAGGGTCAGCAGCACCAGGCAACAGATCCTTCCTGTAGACATGTCTATTCCTACGCCGCCGGAGGCAGCTGGGATGCTTTCACTCCTTTTGCAAAGGCGCCCGCTCTGCTCAGGGTGGAAGTAGAGCGGCTCTGGGTGGGAGGTCTCACTGAAGTGGGCTCTGCCCCCTGTGACTGAGAATTATATTTTTTAAGATTAAAAAACAATAAAAAGGAAATGGTGTACTTCTGTCCTGCTCTGACATGTGAGAGACTTTTCACTCCCTTTTATAAACTTTTTCTGGCAAATCCCCCTGCTTTTTTTTTTTTTTTTTTTTTTTAAAAGTCTCTGATGAAACGTTTAACACATTCACTGCTGGAGCACGTCAGAGTGAAATTTCCACACTGCTTATTGACTTCAGGCAGCCTTCCTGCCATCACATTCCTGCCACATAGAGCAAACTACAGCCTACAGGTGAATCACAGCATCAATCATACATTGCACACAGGGTATTTTCTTTCTGTCAAATTACCCAAAGAAGTAAAAGCTAAGCACATATAAAATACAAAGCTGAAACCTTCATATTTACTCTTACTTTACCTTACAGTTTACTCTAGCCTTGCTTAATGACTTTTTAAAAATCAGTAAATCTTGCCAGTGTCCACAGCGTACATCTTCTGTAAAAGAGCGTAACAAAGTTGCTTTAATAAAGCAGTAGGTTTGCAATTCTGCAAAACATTAGAGCCAAAAGCTCCAGGGTCCAGCCTGTACCAGCCAGCAACCAGAGCACCTGGGAAGAGAACGGCCACTGAGTAAGGCAGACCTAATTCCTAGCAGAGCAGTGATGAGCAGCATGGGCTACACAGCACAAGAGGCCCCAGCTGGTTCTTTAAGAGCCTCTTAGTTTCACAGCTCTCCTTCTTGCACTGAGAACGGTTGCGATACGGCTCCATATCTGCCTGCTGTCTTTATAAAGGTTATCTGTCATCATTTTCCAGCTATATTAGTGAGAAGGGGAGATTAACTTGGGCAGATTTACATGTATATGTCAGTACAGACTTTGAACTTGCACTCACTAAACTGTACCTCGTAGCTAAATAATACTGTTTCATGTATGACATCTCAAGAAATTGATTTGATGGACAACACTGTTTTTTTGTATCTGTATCTTCCCGTAAGGTTATATGGGGGAAGAGAGACTGGTCCAAGATAAATACACGGTTTTGTCCAAGATAAACCATGGTCCCTGCAGAACCATTTCTTGGTCTCCAGATCTCTGTCTTGGCAAATACAGGCATGTGTAATAAACCTTCACAGCTCTAATGTGACTCTTCATTTCACCCCATTGCAAAACATCACTGATCTCATAAAATTTCTCAGTCCCTGCATGGCTTTCATGTTTCATTTTTTCAGAAATTATTCTACGGGACTTAAAGAATCATCAGTTATGGTGGTTTTTCATAGCAGGGCTGGAAACCCTAGCCACTCAGTACCAAGAGACTCAAGTGGATTTTGCCCATTTGCTTTCATCAAACGCCATGGAGAAGTTAACTCCAGATTAATTTTCCAGATTTCTTTCAAATTTGGTTTTCAGCTCAGCAAATCAAACATCTATATCTGGAAAATAACCTTTGTGCTGCCAAGGAGGAGACCTGGAAGTGGCAAGAAATGGAGCAGAGATTGTTATTCCCAGACCACTTCTGCAAATGCCAAGGTATCTTTGTGATCTATCCCGACAGATGCCTCCTCAAGGCGATCCTGTTATTCCTTTACATATGTGAGTGAAGACTGAGCCTCCTTCTCTCGGTGCATAACCTTTACATTCTTGTTGGTGCAATACTCAACTCCAGCCTTATTACGCCGCAATGTCTGCACTGACCCTCCCATGTGAGGCACAGTTTAGCTGTTCACATGTGCAGGGTCAGGACTCTGACCTCTATTTTTTTGTTTGTTTGTTTCTTAATACTTCCACATTTATTATCATTGCCTGGGAGATCAGTTTGCTTTGGCACAAATCTCCACACACAGTGACTCTCTGGTCCTTCTCTGCCTGCGTGAAGGGCTTTCTATATTGCATTAAAAAGAGTTCAGGTATTTACGGCCCCTTAGGGGCCAAGATACACTTGCACAGATTTACAACAACAATTCACTGTCCAGTTATCAGTGCAAACAGAGGTATGCAGGCCAATAGAGCTCCATTTTCATGAGAAAATACTAAAGAATTCAAGATTGCAGTATATAAAATCCAGTGAAAACTCTGAGGGATACTATCAAAGGCATAAGAACAGCATGTAATAACACCCAGTAATATTGATTAATAGTACACTGTCATGGCCTATTAAAATAAATATATTATGAATAGACTGTGATAAATCGTATAGATTACAAAATAAATAATAGTTAATATATTATTAATCTATATTACATTGTTAAATAAGCATCTTTTGGTATTATAAAATTACAGCAACATATCAATACAGCTTAATGATTAACATCTAATACTGAATTGTATTTGATATTCAGTCACCTAGATCTCATATCTTACTGCATATTTGAATTAGAAATGCAGTCATTAACAGAGTCACCATTTCCTAACTAATAAACAGGCATAGCATTTTTACATTGTCCTTCATACTGTTTGGGGTTCTCTTAGATCTTTTTCCAACTCCTCAACTGAGACCAAACTTCAAAGTAATTCACCATCTGAACAGGGATTGATAAGGGTAACGCGGCCGTTACTGATGGTAATAAATCCCTAACAGGTGGAGAACCTCAGGTCTGAAGGGCATAAGCACAGATTGGAGGAGATGGGAACAAGTTCTCCTGGCAGGTAGGTTATTGTGGCGGTATGGAGGTTCTCACCGTGCACATGGCAGCGAGTCCAATCGCGTCAGCCAAAGACTGAAAGGAACAGGCCAGCCTCTGGAGGCAGCAGCAGCCGCTCCTTCAGCCTCGCTGGAGACAGCGTGATCCTCACTGTTTGTTTTGACAGCAGAGCATTGCACTGAGCCAATGTAATTTCACCTGGAGTTCCAACATGCTCCTGACACACTGAGCTACCATCTGCAGAGCCTGCTCCTCCAACAGTGAAGCTGTTTTCAGCTGACAACTGGAAAAGAAAGGCTGGTTGTTGGGTGCAAGCCAGCCCTCATAACCAGCCCAGGATCCTGGGCATGAAGAGACAATCCCAAAGATCACCAGCATCTACATGTGCTGTACACATACTTTTTATTCAGTACAAGAAAGTTGGAGATGCAAATTAAGGACATGCCTTCTGAGAACACTGAGATCATGTTGCTGAAGCAGGATTCACGGCGGTACAGGGCCAGACTAAAGAGAACAAAGGTTGCTGCCTTGTCTGCACCAAAAGGGTAGGTCTGTGGCATGAGTGGCATTTCAGGCACTGTTTTCTCCATGCCTCTTTTTCTTCAGTGTAATTTTCCATTGACAACGGGAGGAAAAGAGCATGACTGGACAGAAAGGCAGGCATTTCTGCTTAGTGAAGAAAAGCTGACTAAGATACCGGTTCTCAATTTATCACTCTTCATCTCCTCTTTTTTTTTTTAGAAAAAAAAAATAAACTAAAGAACCCTAAACATATACCAAACTCATAATGTGTTCTCATGCTAGCATCCTAACCATCCTCTTTTGCCTTTTGTCTTTGCACTATTCAAATTACATTGCAACATACTCCAAAAGATGCCTCTTTCTGCTGGTGTTTGTTTGTGGAGCATTGTCTGCTGTCACTGTGCTCTTACTGTAATAAATAACAATTTCTCAACTCTACATTAAGTTTAAATGGTTGGACAAGAGTCTAGGAAAGCTTCCAAGAGCGTGCAGCCAAAGCTAAACTGGATGCACTTCATACAGTGTTTGTCTCCTCCTCCAATCATGCTTATTTATAACCCAAGAACATCAGTTGTCTCGATATGATAATCAAATTATAGAAATACAGGCAACATGCTGGGAATTTATTGTTCCAATCGTCTAAGAAACCTATAGAAGGACGCGGACCACAGATGTCGGTGGTCATGATGGTATTTGTCTCAGTACAATTTTTCGGAAACTGGGAAATCCCAACCTTTGCACATTTAATTCCTTTGGACACAACTTTTCTTTATTGATGGCTATGGTTTTGTTTCCATGAAAATCAAGTTTGTACAGTTTTATAGAGATCTGGAAAAACAGAAACTCAGAAACTGCAAATTTTGGTACTGAAGAACTTCTCATTCATATATTCGTGATGAAAACTAAGTCCATAATCTCCTTTACTTCAGGAAAACCAAACACTGCTTCTTTTGTTATTGAATTTAGAAATGGAAACACTTTCTAAAATTACACATGGACTTACGTTCCACTGAGATTAACATTTAAATATTTTCAGAATCAAGGCTTTCTGATTTGCTTGTTAATTTCAAAGCATCTCAGGGAAAAATTCTTCTGGTTCTAGCTGAGAAATGTGGAACTTCATCTCAAATCTTGAAAACGTGCTTCTGACTGCAACGTTAATGGTTGAACAGATTCCTCCTGCAAGCCCTGAAAGGCTTTGAGGGTGATCACAAGCACTCCCATGTGGTAGGAGCACAGCATCAGCAACAGGGCTGTGATGGATGACTGGGGAGGCAAACCTACAGCTCAAAGAGGGCATGTATCAACAGCCCGACACTACTCTAGGACTATTTTCCAGCATATAAAGGGAAAGAGTTATAAAGCCTCAGTCATTATAAGGGATCCCCCTTTGTGGGCTGTTAGTATGAACTAAGAGAAAGCACCTGAATGGGACTGTCACAGGACACGCACCACTTCTCACATCCCTAAAGCCATCAAAAGGACCCACCAGAATCCCAAGAACTCCCATGTCTTTGCTGAATTTTCCTAGGTTAAAGGCAGAGCTGCTGCTTCCTTCTTCCTTCCTTGTTGGTTACAAAGTGAAGCCTGAAATAAATGTTGTGCTGAACCCAGACAAAAATAGCCTCTATTCTACAGTTCAGTCAATGGATGGAAAGTCAATTAATTGCACAGCTCTGCTTGGTGGGACGCAAGGCACAGGCCCACTGCCCACGGGGAACTTTTCTGCATTAACTTTATTCAGTGAGTACATCCAGGCACGGCTTGCTGTACAGCATCAGCGTTCAATTCTTCCTGTAACAGTGCAACCATGCTCAGGATTGGATTAGCAGTGAAACCTTCTGGTTCAGTGTTTAACTCCTTAGTGCCCTTTTGGAGCAAATCCAGCAGGAGCTGTTTCTTAAATGTTTCTTAAAGACTAAACTTCATTAGTACAATTACTACAGCAGCAGAAAATGTTGACACTAGGAAACAAAAGGGAGCCTTGTGTGCATCCAAAGACACCAAGAATAAACTCTATCTGAACTCTATTTTGAAAAATTAGGCCAAAGTACTATGGTAGTGACCTCAAAGGATATCTGTGGATAGTTTTAACTGACTTGAAATACTAAATTCACTGAAAATAGTAAATAAAATGCATTTTATAGTTAAATGCACAAGTACCTACATATAACAACCTATACAGCTGTCATGTTTTATAAGATCTCAATGAGACACCATCATTGGAATTATTCCAGCAGAATTTTTCTGTTATTAAATACAGCAAAACACTCTTGAATTAAAAAGGAATGATTGTGATGATATAATGAAGTCAATAAATAGAGAATATGGCTCAAAACCACGTCTTTTGAGAAATACTAATTTTTAAGGATGTTTTAGATGCTGAACACTACATATATGATGGTGAATTGCTAACAGCCCCGATCAGTCCTGAAACAATACTGCGAGTACTGCCAGTGCTTGCAGCAAATGAAGATCTTCCAAGTCAAAAGATCTCCTCCACTCAGCTTCCCAGCGAGGCACTCGCTGGGATCCCAGTCTGCACAGCCCACATCCAGGGCTGGGTTCCCCATGCCAAAGGCTGGCGCTTCAGCTTACTGCACTGCTGTGCTGGAGTGGTACAGTCTCTTCTGCAATGAGGGGAGGCATAAACTCCTGTTCAAATGAGTCGCACTTTTTGCAGCCAAGGCAAGGTCTGCCAGATTTGCCTGAGTTAGCAGAACTGGCTAGAAAGTAACAATCATAGTTTGACCCATTTATATTTTGGAGTTCAAGCATTTAACTAAAAAATTCCCAACCCACTCAATTATCTGCCTCTGTGTAATTTTCTAATGAACAAGACACTTGCCAAGACAATGGAGCCAAGAATCAGACTTCCAATCCAAAGGATTTGTTTAAAAATCATGTTAGACCCCAAGCTGTTCAGCATCTTCTAAGCCAGGTTCCCAGCTGGGCAATAATTGGGGGTTTGCAGAGCTATCAGCAGAGCTTTTTGGCTCCACGCTGTCTGAGGAGCAGAACAAGGTCATGCTCGCTCTCAGTGAGCTAGGTATACAGGAGAACGTCATCTGAAAGTAGAGAGCTGCTACCTTACATTTTTAAGGATGAAACAACAGTCTGTGCATGTTACACAACAGATAAAACCACCTTTCCTTTTCTTCCCTTCTACAGTCCTCTCTGCTTTTGCCGTCTTTCTGTTATACAGCACCTCAGCACAATTATTTATCCTCTTTAAAAGGCCTTACTTGACACTGATGGGAAGCAATCCCTTGAATCAGGGCTGACCTGTGGCCTCATAGCCTGCCCCAGCCATTCAGCCAGGAGTCTTTTGCTCCCCTTTGGCCATTGTGTGGAGCAGGAAGTTCCCACAGAGCCCAGCTCTTTCCTCTGGCTGTCTCTGACCTGCACCTCTCACACTGCTAAGCTAGGAGCAGAGGAGCTCATAAGGCAGAGAGGCACTTCCAAGTGCTCGCAGCCACACACAGTTCAAGGGTTGCCTTGATCAGGGTTTGTTCAGTGGCCCCTTATCAGTCTGGAAGTCCCGGGGTCTGCTGAGCAGCGAGTGTGGCTCAAGGCAGCAGAGCCACTCAACACAGCAGGGGAGCTGAGGAAGCAGACGCGTGATTTTCCCAGGGATTTTTACAGAGGGAAGAAGGCAACGTGCCCACATCCTGAGCTCTTTAATGCCCCCCAAAGCCTAGAAGGATGTTCAGAAAAAGGCATACTTGTTGAAATACACTGGGGCAAATCAAAAGGGAAAATACGAGGACAAAAGTGCAATCTTAGCAAATTTGTGGCTAAAACTACATCAAGGGAAGTGACCAACAAGACGAGCAGCAGAGCATCATCCACAGGGACCTTGGTGAACTTGAACAGAAACCTCATGACGTTGGGTAAAGAGCAGGGCAAAAGTCTGCACCTGGGCAGAATAACACCGTGCTTAGCACAGGCTCTGCTGTGAAGGACCTGGGCTGCAGGTGGGAGCCAAGCTGACCACACACCACAGTGCGCTTCTGTTGCAAACCAGGCCAGCAGGTACTGGGTGCCTTCAGGAGTGGCACCAGCAGGTTAAAGGAATTATCCTTCCCTTTTTCAGACACCTGAAATATTGCAATCTGCTGTGAGACCTGAGCCCTGTGAGCTCACCAGGAGTTGAACTAAAGGAGCCTGGTAAAAGCCACATTCCTGGTGAGAGGACGAGTGGCGAGCACAGAGGGGAAATTCTAAGGGACCTCCTGCAGTGGCGAGTCCTTAGGCTATCCGTAGTGGTTAGTCCTTGAGCTGTCCTCTTTAACCTCACACAGGAGCTTTGGAAACTCCTCTGGTTTCACTACACCCAGCCAGGGGAGGCTGAAAGCTGGCTGTGAGCTGCACTGGGCTGGCTGTGGCTGAGCAGCACGGGCCCAAAGGAGCTGCTGTGCTCTGCAGGGCTAAACCCTGCTCAGGCACGGCCTCCCCATGACAGTCGAGGGTGTCAGGCAGGAAATGGAGATGAGGATAACAGTATTTTAACCATGGCAAAACCCTCAAGTTTGCCTGCTTTTCTTTTCCCAAGCCCTCCAGCTGCCTCCCCAGGCTCCAAACTCCCCAACGCAGCCTGTCCTGTGCCTAACACCTCCACCTCGCCACACCCCGGGCCCCTGCTCCTCACTCCCGCAGTCGGCTGGTACATCCTACAACCGTGCAGGAGATGCAGGGCGAACACTCCGTGGGCTGCACATACTGAGCCCCGAGCAACTGCGACGCTACGTCTGCCTTGGGCTGTTTGTGCAGCTGGTGCAACTTTTTTATTTTTTTTCTGTTGAAGTGCTTTATTTTAGTTAAGGGTATATAGAAACAATAGGGACTTTTGTCTTAAGAGACCATTTGAAAACAAGCTCGTGCTCTCAGAAAGATAAGCAAGGAGGGGAAATACTTTTTAAAAAATCCCCCAAAATGAAAACTGAAAAAAAAAAAAAATGACACCAGGCTTTTCTGGGATTCCCAGGTAAATGGCAGAGCTGTACTGCTGGGCACAGCAAGCCTTTCCAAGTGTTTCATCACACTGAGTCGGGAATGAAGACCAGGACTAGCATCTGGATTTCATCTCCTCTCCTAAATGAGCAGGAATGCTCAGAGAACAACAAAAACAGCCAAACAGATCCCTCTTTCCTCTGGAGATGGCAGGCCCCTTCTCCTCCTATCCCTGCAGCTCCTTCTGAGAAACAAGAGCATACCCACAGCGTCCCCGCTGGAGTTTCGCACCACATCCTACCATCTCACCAGCACCCCGTGACATCCACCTCTAGCTAAGCACAGCAGAGCCTGGGGCTGCCTTTTGTTTGTGTGAGCATTTCTGGCTACAGCCGCTTTCTGCTTTGTGCACATCTACCTGGCATCCACTGGCACTGCAGACGGAGGAAAAGCTGAGCCACCCCAGCAGCTCACTGCCACTGAGAGGGCTTTGCTCTCCCGTCCCACCCCAGCCTGCTCCCAGCTGTGATACCCCCCACTAAGCATAAATTAGCCCGTGTTTGATAATTTGAATCGCTAACTCAGAAAATATGATTACCTTTTCTTTGTTGGTTGCTGCTCTAGTGCACGGAAAATGAATGAGCTCATGTAGGAGCTCTGGTAAGCGTCAGAGCTGGTGCAGAAAGGGTAGGAAGGGACCAGCGGGACGTGCCTCTCGGGAAAGCTGCACGCTGCTGGAGAGGCTCATCCAGGCTTGCCATGAGTCCCAGTTTAAACACAGCCCAAGCACTCAGCACGGCCCCTCCTCAGGAAGGTTAGGCCCCCAAGTCAGATGTGCGAGTGCTGCAAGTCGATAAAGATCTAATGAGAACCAGCACACGAGCAGGCAAATGCAGCACAAGTGGGTTTCCTACCAGGGAAGGTGAGAACAGCAGCTTCTTAACTCTAGTGGTCCTGACGTACTTCACAAGCAGAGCAAAAGGAAAACACACAGAAAGAGAGACAGCAGCTCTACAAACAGTCCTTGGCATGTCCCGGTGCAAAGTAAGAGGATTTTTGCTGATGGTGCAATTACTTTACCACAGTCTAAGCTCCTAGTTCTGCTTCAGTCCCAGCGATTGCTTCATAATGACTTCCCTGCCTTCTGAATGGCCCTGGGACTTTGTGTCTTTCAATCCTTTTCTTGTGCAAGAACACAAAAAAGTGTTTGCTTTCTTCACCAAAAACTGGAGGAGCAGCATCTAAGGCGGGAGAAATTCAGTCTTCTGGGTTTTGCTTTCTGTCCTTTTTTTTTTTTTTCCCTTTTCATCATGTTCATCTTTCAATGATGTTTTACTTTGGAAATTCCCCAGTGTTCAAATCCTTTCAAGAAACGGAGTTTTCAGGCTCTTGCACAATTCCCTTTGGAGCTGTTGTATTATTTATCCTTAACCACTTTCCCACACAGTGATGCTACAAATGGCTCCTTTCTTTCTTCAGAATTTTACACCCTTTCCTCTAGGGACACACTGATACCACAGTCCCAAAACTTACTCAGCTGGAATGTGAGGCAGAAATTGCAAAAATTCAACTGTCGTTCGTTCATGAGAATGAGCAATGGGAATGGAAAACCACCCTGCTTTCCCACATTCACAGATAGAACATTAAACTTTGTTGATGTCAAATGTGTAGCATAAGCATACCTGAGCTGAGCTGGACGGGTACTACAGATTGGTATTTCAGTAGAGCATAAACTATTGTTAGAATTTCATGCATATCCTTCCGATCTCTTCTATGTTGTGTATTTAAGACGTTTTTCCCACAGCAGATAGTTGTTTCTTGACATGTTGGAGCAAGGCATTTTAAGCGATTTAAATTAGAAAACACACATAAACTATTGTCAGCAATAGACTCCTAGATGGTTACAGTTTTCATAGGCAGGTAATTTTTTCCCCCTTAATTATATCCCAAACCTGAACTGGCTGCTCAGACCTGCATGCTGTGCAGGATGCTACATGCAGTACTACAGGAATGCCCAGACAATGTTGGAGGATGCCCAGAAACATCGGAGCTGACAGATATGTGTTGAGCATTTTTCCAGAGACACTAACAGCAAAACAGCTGTTAACCACAGATAGTATAACGAAAAAGCTGAGGGATGGAGAACAGAAATGTTTACAACAATTAAGTAATAATGTTCAGTGACTGCCACCTCCTGCAAATCCTCTGGAAGCAGGACAGTGCAATGGCAAACATCAGAAAACACAATCCTGACCAAGGCTCTTGCTGGGTGAAGAAATCAAAGATAACAGTGCTATGGACCCTTTCCAAATCGTGTGGCGGCAGCTGTACCAGCACAGAGCATTTCATCTCTTTGGTTTAATTTACTTCTGCTTTATTCACCACAAGACTCATCTAGACTCCAACCCAAAGCTGGCACTGCATGGACTTCCATAGAAGTAACTCAGGGAAAGATAGCGGCATGATGAAAAACGTGAATTCAAGAAGACCTTAAGATACTCTTTTTAGCATAAAAAGTAGAGCCACTGGTCTCAATATCAAAGGGCAGATGGAACCAGCAGTATTTCACAAAGAGAAACAAACCAATTTCCAGGGGTGCACCAGGGTCAGCATCGAAAGGACATAAAGTAAATAATACACAGAAACATCTGTTTTTTGTCTGCAACAAATTAAAGGACTTCCAGCAGTGTCCGGGCAGGGAGTCCTATTTAATTACAATTTAATTAATTTGGCCATGTCCAGCGCTTCTTGCTAGCAGAATGGCTCCAAAACAAGAAAAAAAATGGACTTGGTCCTTCAACCTCAGAGATCATCCCCTCTGGAAATCAAGAAACCAAAACCCAACTCCAGGGGCCACAAGCCATAGGGCTAACCGTACCATGGCTTTATTTCTGACCTTCTCCTTCTCTGTCTGCATCAGCAGCTTTCACAATGAATGAAAGCAGAGAGTTTTGGACGCGGTACAGCAGTAGCAACCAACCCTTCTGTCACTTCAGGCTCCAGGGTGAGTTACAGAAGGCTGAGATCCACAGCTCGGGACTGCAGGTGCTCCCCTCATGTGGACAGCATTCATCTCCTCCCTGCTGGTTTCCCAAGACCCACATCATGTGCACACATCCTTCCCAGCTGGCAGTCCCTGGTGCAGCCTCTTCAGTGCAGCACAGCAATGCCAACACTAAAAAGCAGACAGTCCCCAGACCGTGTGGAATCTACAGTCAGTCACAGAGATCTTGTGAGCTGCCCTTATTAGTAAAACTGCCTCTTTCTTCTTTCTTGGTTACTTGGTCCAGGGGCCACTCTCTCCCCTGTAACTCCTCTTGGCACTGCAGAGCCTAGCCATGGGCTGCAGGGGCGTTTCTCTCTCTCTCTTTTTTATTTTCTTTTTTTTCCAGCAGCCCTGCCCATTGTCTATACCTTCTGGAATGAGGAGGCATAGTCCTCAAAGGCAGGTAGCCACCACCAAGGGGTAACCCAAGTCCAGAAGAAACCCTTCTGAACTCAGCCCTTTGCTGCTGCCAAAAGGCCACCAGCACTTTTCTTTCCTTCCTTTACCTGTCCATACTCCTACAACCTCAGGTGACTAGGAGACAAGTGATGCCACATTCCTGGGCCTCGGTCTCTGTTTCCTTGTCAAGCACCAAAAAGGTGATACTCATCAGCCTCAGAGCCACGTCTGACTTCCCCTCCTCTGCTTCCTCCTCAACGTCTGGCACTTGCTGCGTGGTCAAGGGGAGAGCCGCTGGACCCCAGAAGCCTGCTAAGGACTCCGCACAGACTGTGCACATGTTGGGTTTCCTTGCCTGACACTGGAATTCAGTCAGAATTGTTCCAGTTGAAAAGGGTCGTACAGTGATCGGGCCCTGCCACAGGCTCCCCAGGGCAGTGATCATGGCACCGAGACTGCCAGAGTTCAAGAAGCGTTTGGACACCGCTCACAGACGCATCGTCTGGTTTTGGGGTAGTCCTTTGCAGACCCAGCAGTTGAACTCGATGATCCTTGTGGGTCCTTTCCAACTCGGGATACATGCCAACACACATACCTCACACACAGTAGTGGCCAAGACTTCCCAACACAATGTTTCGGAGGACAATCAGTCATTTTGAAAATACAAACTTTGATAACAAAAATGTCCAGGGAAGATTAGAGCAAGAAGGGTATACAACAAACGTGCAGTGATTGTTTCCCCTAAATGCTCTCCCAGCCTCCAAAGGCAATTTGGAACCTTCCTGAGTCGCAATCTTTGTATCCAGTAGCCCTTGAAAATTTAGTTTCATGAATTCCTCTGATCTCATCCAGCTTCTGATTTACTGGATGCTAAGGGTTTTCAGGGCAAAACACTGAATACATGCAAACTTTCTGTTTATTTGAAAACAAAGGAAACTGTCTGTTTTTTTCACACTTTCTTTAAATGCTGATTACAATTCTGAAAGCTGTAACATCACAGTAAAGCACATTAAGTATTACACAACAATGAAGTATCCATAGTAATTAACCATTGCTTTAGTATCTCCAAAACAGTACTTCAAATGGCAATCCTCTAAGGCAATCCTGAGGTCATATTAGCAGATGAGCTTCTGGATCTGTAGGCAAGGAAAGAGTGGGAGTGACCCACTGAACAGACCCAACAACCACTGCTCCATCAGCACCAAGCCCTGCTTGAACATGAAGTGAGAGCCAGTTCGTGCTGGGCTCTGTGACCACATTACTGAACATTAACTGGGCCCATGGAAGTCAGCCAGCACGCAGCAGCCGTGTCCAGGCTAGTAAACTGGTCAGCTCTGAAAATGGGTGGCTGCAGGAGTTTGCCTTTTGGGAATAGTTCTTGGAGTTCTCTAACTGCCAACCCACATCCAGGAGCTGCTTGGGACAACTGCTGGTTAGACCAGGACAAGCTCCCTTTAAAGGCTTTGGGAATGGACTCTAAAAGAGCAACCAGAGAGACAGAAACCCTGAGACTGAACGAGCTGCCTGTCCCGTCATGGACCCTTTAGCCAACAGAACCAGCTTTTAGGGGCTCTTTTGAAAAACAAGTTGAAATACGAGTCATAGCCCAGTGGGAGGCCTGGAATAGGAACTAAAAAAAGGATTTACAATAAAAAAGAAGGGAGGTTGAGTAACTGCTTACTGTTATCCACAAATACAGGCTTTATCAGTTCAACCATGACCCTGAACCTACAGCCAATGTTTGGCTCATGCCTCATGGATGCCTTAGCCAGTTAAAAGGGATTTTCTGATAAATGCATATATGCTGTGACAGAAGAGTTCAGCATAAACACAGAGCCATCACAAATCACTGCTTACAAAGAATAAACTTCATTTCACTCACTAGAAACCCAAAACCAAATTCCTATCCCAGTTATATTTGTACTGACACTTAGATTAAAGGTGTTAACTGCTGAACTGACAATCACAACCGAAGCAGCGACAACACGGCCATCTCCCTGAAAGCACATGACTGGATGGACATCATTGCCAACAGAGGACGTGACAGAGCGTAATAGTTAGGTCAGACTCTAGTTAAGAGCTACTATCCATAATAGCCAGCTTCCACATTAAATTAAAGACTAACCATACTTTTTGATGTACTTTAAGTCCATTAGTGCTTCTCCAGTCACTCAGCAAAGTGAGGATTAACAGCAAACTTGCTGCAGTTTAGCTCTCAGAGGACAGGCGACTACATTTTTAAATGACTATCGAAGTAGCATCTTCAATAACAAGGCCAAAAGTTGGAGCCAGACCTCACTCTCTTCCTTACTTCATGCTGAAGCCTATTTGTTTGCAACAGCAAATTCCATCCCCCAGATATTGTTCTTGTACGAGATCAGAGGCTTATTTTTTTTTTTCCCTTGGGATTGTAATTTGGCTTTTCTAATCACCCTTAAAGTGTCAGTAACATTAAAACGAAATAAAAGAAATTGAAGTATTTAAATGATGATTTGTGAACTTGTGATTTTCTTCAAGGTTGACTTAACTCTGCTCCAGCCAAAGCGTAGTCAAAGCAAAGGGATTCTTGCCAAGGGGCTGCTTTTTCAAGACATTTCCAGGAACACCCTAACAAGGGGAAACGCATGCAACTACAGCTTTACATATGCTTAAGATCTAGCACTCCAGCAGCACTGCCCTGTCTAGCAATACACCACAATGTTCATGCAATCTGGTGTCAGAGTGATCTCTTCTGTGTTTCTTGGTATTTAGTCACTTCCTTTTACTAGAAGTAACGGGAATGTTAAATTTAAATGTTCTATGAGCAGCAGAGAACAATGTAAAATAGCTAGCAAGAGGCAAGGAAATGCAGACCTACAGCTCGCTGATGGTGGTGAAGCAATGTGAATGCCTAGAGGTTAAACCAGCAAGGAGAGGAAGTAAAGAAACAAGAGCTGGAATGGCTTGGCATGCTACAGATATGAGGCATGAATAGTAAAGGCTGAAAAGCAGAACACATTTCTGGGAAACAGACGAGTTTAAAAAAATGGGATACAGGCTTGAAAATGAAGTTCAATACTGAAACTGTAAACTCTGCCCTCTCCCTGGACCTCTGTGCAATTCTAAATGCAATTTGATAGCAGGGTTCTTTATAAGGATAAAGTTAACTTAATCTCTATTTAGATAGGAGAGCAGCTCTGTCCCAGGAAATGAGTGTTATGGTTGTGTTGTGTTAACCTGGGATGTGCTAGGGTAAAGCAGCCACGGCATGCTCTTTTGCTCTCAACCACTGACAGCTCTAATCTTTTTAGTTCATGTGGATCCCCCCAGCCAATGTGGGCTGCTGTGCAGGCACTGTTCACCTCTGGTTCTGGTTACACTTCCCACGAGCTGTGGTGTCGGGCTTGGTGCTGGTGCGTGCACCACTCACACTTAGCACAGGAAAAAATACAGCTCAGGAGGAGCCAGAGGGCTGAGAAGGACCCCACTGCCTAGAAGCCACTCCTGCCTGTCCCTCACCTACTCCGAGGCTGGCACTTAACCACAGGGCACCCCAGTGCCCCAGGCAAAAAGCTGCTCAGGGACAGCCCTAGCAGAAGCCCTCACTTTACTGTGGTTTCCCTTTGAGCCATACTCTTACAATGTGGCTTGAACATCTCATTCCCAGAGCGCTAATCTTGACTCTAAACCTAGACTGGTATCTCTGCCAGCAAATCAGCCACATCTCCAGAACACATAGTGCTGAGGAAACTCCACCAACTGCTTTCCGACTATTTTGGCAGCCCCTTTTCACCCCCCCTATCTTATTTTACATCTTAGATTTCTCTTCCTTAGATCCCTAATCCTAACTCTGTGCCAGCACCAAGTCTTACGCAGTGGGATACACCACAGAACTTGGCAAAGCTTGGATAGCAATGGACCCAACAACCCCCAGTGGCAGAGCTACTGCTTTTCTCCAGTAATGCTCTGCTTTGCCTTATCAGGTGGGCTGTATAATGACAGACATCTATGCTTGATCCATCAGTGCCTTAAAGCATTTAGAAACAAACGCTCAATTTAGTTAATAGACTGGGAGATGAGGACACCTACAGGAAGAGAGCTAAGGGATCTTCCCCAGACTATTGCTTAAGCATTGCTTCAATAGCACTGTTGACATTACTTCCCCCTGCGCTGTGCTGCAGCGACCAGCTGATAGGCCTGGAGAGGATGACTGATGTTGCTCTAGGTCCATGTGCTTCTGGCATTGATGATGTTGAGTTTTTAGCTCCTGCAGCTGACCGACACTCAGAAACCTATAGGTTGTTCTGGTTATGCCTTTTTTTGTTCAAAGAATTGCACAAAGCATGTTATCCTGGACACTGCATCAAACAGGAGCTAATGATCTCCTCGATCTCAGCACTGAAGTTCCAGACAACTCTAGTCCCCTACGTAGCTGGACTGAATCAAGCCATCAGACTTCCTTACTTCCTTAACTGTCTATCTCCACTTGTCTCCTAAATCAGTCTGGTTCAATAACTCTCTCTTGTGCACAACAGCACTAAGCAAAGTCTCTCCTAGCCAAGCACAGTAAATGTTGTCCTCTGCTCATCCAATATACTGGAAGCTCCAGCGGAGTGTCTGGTACTCAGGTAGCAGAATGCAGCAACCCGACAGCAGAACCCCCATTAGCCTCGATGTACGAAGGATGGGATTTCACATAAACCTTGCTATCTTAGCAAAGCAGAGGCTGGGATAGAAGTGGCTTATACACAGAGAGATAAGAGTCACTTATGACTATAGACCCAAGTCAGTGGCAGATTTAAGAATAAAATCAAAGAGGAAATCTTTTTCCTCATTTCACCTGTAAGACAACACTTCCATGTTGGCAATATCCCTAAAAGACCTCTGAAATCATCTTGCACCTGATATGATCCCATTGGCCTCCCTACATTTAATACAGGTTGACACTAAAGGCAGAACTTCAGGGTTTATTTCAAGCCCAGCTTCATGGTACAAAGCAAACTTGAGCCTGCGAAACCTAGCAATTGCATGAGATGAATTATTAGTTGGTGGTTCGTGTGCATGAGATCAACTGTTAGTTGGTAATTCAGCTAGAATTACTAGCTCCAGCTGGTTCTGTGCCACTGCTTTCCCACGTGGAAGGCATGAGGAGGGCACCTCTGGCAGACAGTTTACTTCAGGTAGGCTCTGACACTGCAGGGAGCAAAGACAACAGAACAGGTCTTATCTTGCTGGGTCCCATTTTTTTCTCCTGGGTCCCATTTCACATTTCTGGAAATACATTTTGAAATTTGATTCAGGATAAGAACAACCTGTTCCAAAACAGCTTCTCTCATCTCAACATTTTAAATCTCTTGAATGCTTGGCTCTACATCCAAAGCAGAATTTCTTAAATTCTCTTGTACTTTAAAGAAACACATCTGTATTTCATTTTCAGGAAACAAGGAAGTGTCAGCTGAACAGAAATTAAAGATCATGTCAATCCAAAGTATCTTAAAATGTATTTGACTGAACACAAATGTCCAGGCCATTCATATAAACATCTTCTTCCTAATCTGTGGTCTCCCACACAGATAGTTAGGTCAAATAAAGAAAAGAGGGTGGAGAATAAACCTGCGCAAATCTCTGAAAGGTGAATCAACACACAAAGAGGTTCTAAAATGCAATGCTGAATTTTCTATAGCAGCAGCTAAGGAGAAAAAGAATTAAATCAATGGGATTCATCTGACAAAGTCAAAGGGATTCGGAGACCAGGCTCAAAGACAACATTCAAATTTACATGAACTAAATATCTGTGACATATTTTCATTTCCAGGTCAAATACACGTATACAGCCAATATTTCACTTCAAGTCTGGTAATAACTGAATGTATATTCTTCTAGAAGAAAGATGCCTTGAGAAGCAGAGAATCTGCTCACAGTCCTTTCCTCCCCTCTGTGCATCCCTTCAGCTGACCAGCAGTAATGCCAACTTCCACACTTTTATTGCTAGATGTGCAGTATATAATGTTTCCTTTAGGGATTCAGCACGTAATTAAAAAAGAAAAAGTCTAGAATCAACACGTTCTTAAAAAGACCTCCTAAACTTTCGCCTGAATGGAGGCACTTGGATCTGGTAATATAAAATCAGAGTTAAATAAAGTGTTTTGTGTTCATGATATTGGAGAGCTTACCCCCAAATCACAGGGGTATATATCAATGCAAGCAGACAAATTCCAGGAGTCATTTGTAGGCTTCCCTTTCTGAAGCTGCTCAAAACCTGATGCTTTTACTTAAGGAGGCTTCTGTCAGAGATTTATCTTCCTTGTTTTTCTTTTTTTTTTTTTTTTTTTTTTTTTTTTTTTTTTAATCTTAAAAGGCCCGCAGGCAAACAGTTTTGAAAACAATCATCTCCCAGTATTGGGGTCAAGCAGAGTTCTTCCAATGGTTTCTGTAGACCCAGAGCTGTGTCCAGAATTCACAGAAGCGTCTTACATGAGTCTTAAGAAATAATTTCTTTCTAACTCAAGGAATCTTCTTTATTTGCTCTTTTTTGTTATTTTCTGAGGTCCTGTAACTGATCCTCCTTCACAAGCCCTGTGCAGTTTCCCACTCATGCATACTTCATCTTGCTTGTCAGGCTCAAACACCCAATATCCAAGGCTTTCAACTGTCATCTTGTGGTCACTCACCCCAGCATTTTATGTTGATTTCTCTCATCTTGACAGCCAGGAGCTAAAAACTGCGTGTTCTAAAAGCAAATGTTTCAAATGGGTAAATGACTTTAGAATCGGAAAGGATAAAGATGGAAGGCAGTTGGCAGACAGCCATTAGTGGGAGAGAGACATTCTGCTTCCCAAAGAGTGCTTTCAAAGGGAAAGAGGCGATTATTAAAGGTATCATTAAATAGATTCATTTCTCCTTAAGAACAGCACTGTCTGATTTTAACTGGAAGGATAAAAATAAAGGATAAAAATACCATATCAGTCACGAAACCAACGAGCTACAGCTTACTCCATCCATATTATGCCTCTGGACTGTCTCCCTTCCTAAGGCAATTACTTACTCTGTACTGTATTTTATTTTATGAAGCAGTGGAGAGCAGCATCTACTTGTTAAGTGGTTTTGAGTGTACTGGGGTTATAAAAGTACCTGGATGCTAACCTAATCCAAGGACATCTTGACGTGGCGATGGCTATACAGGGTCCTTGGAAACACTGCCTTTCAGACACACAGAAGGAGCAGACACGCTTGTAGGTAACCTGCATGGCCCAGCAAGGTATGTCACTGTTGATAGACAGATTCTTCTCTGCCACAGTCACGTATCATACAGTTATGGAAGACAGTGGGAAATGTGTGGGAACACAGAGACTTTTGTTCTAAGTGAAAACAATCATCTGCCACACGTGAGATTTTCTTTGGAATGCCTAGACCCTACAGCTGGAAGTGCTCAGGATTCTGAGGCCAGTTAGGGGCTGTGGAACAAAACCTCCAGTCAGGGGAGTGTTTCACAGGGAGGCCACCTGTGCTGTTAGTGCTGTCTGGTGACGTATGGGCAGCCAGCTGTATGACGGAGGTGCAGCCAAAGCCAGTCCCCTTCTTCATGGTGCCACATCTGAGCCCCGAGTGTACAGCATATATATACTGGTGAGCTGAGAAGTAGGAATCCCCATTTGGCAAAACATAAATAGCAAGCAGAGCTCTAACTGCATGCCTGAAGCCTTAGTCCAGGATGAGTAATTCATGCTTATCTTACTGCATGGAGGCTTTGCTTTAGAGATATAGGGAAATATCTAGAAACAAAGTGAAGCTGTAGCTATCAACTTAAAATGTCATTTCCTTCAAAATCAACAGGAAAGGTTTCTCAGAAATGGAACAAAGTGTTTTTTCCCCCAGCCTAACCTCAATAAATAACAAATCTGAATACAGATCACACGTCAGCTGGAATGGAAAATAGTATTTAAAGCGCCGTTTTACTCCTCATAGCCCAAACTCCAGTCCTTAATCCCAATATTAATAAAAGAAAACTCAGAACATAGTTTCATTAGTAATTCTCCCTGTACCCAAGCTTCTTCAAACTCTGTGTCCAAGAGTTGCTTTAGCTCACTACATAATGCATTAAGTACTCCCTCACCAACAGTCATATTTTATCCCAAGTTTTTAAATGTTGAGAATAATTATGCCTCAAGCTTCTGGATTCATATAATTATGCAGGAAAACCAGTTTTAATTAAAAGGAATTTTCTAGCACTTCATACTGAGAAAAACTTCAAAATGTGAGTCTTAAAGTTGCAAAACTCAGAGTACACATAAAAAGGCATAAAATACACTCTTTATGAAATCAGACTATTCTTAAGGGACCCTCAAGACTGTGGGAAGCAAGATGGAGTTGGGACTATTGACAGGATGTTGCCATGCAGTATGTTAAGCAATCTCTCTTTGCAGAAACTAGGCAAAAATGTAACAAGTTTCCAGAAATGATTAGGAGAAATTAATGCATATACTCCAATAGAAATTAACTGATATATATATATATAAGGGTCTTTTGCTCTCTCCCTTGTATATAATGCAAATGATTTCAAAGATGGCTTTTCCCTGCAGAACTGTTCTGTCCTTCTTTCCAGCAGCCCCTGGAGACTTCTGCAGGTACCCAGACAGATGCTCTGCTGTCCCCTGCTTCTGAGTCTTCTCAAACCAAAGAGTTTTACAATTCTTACTTCATATTGAAAGACAAAGAAAATGCTCTCCAATCTAAGAAAACAGCTGCAGCATAAACGATAAGCTAGAGAACTATTTCTCTGAAGCTTTCTGTTTCTGCCTGTGTCCTGTGACCAGTAGTGCACAAGTGCAAAACAGCCTCATGTGTCTTAAGGATGGCTCTTCATAATTTGAAGAGGAATCCCACACAGAAGGTCCTATCCTTTGAGAACCTATAGTTTTCTGTAAAATCCTGCTACAAGATATGTGTTTGTTTACTCAGAGGGAGAAATTTAACATTTAAAATTTTTGTTGTGGCTGAATGAATTAAAGGTCCGATGCAATGGACAGCTCAAAGACTCTACACTCAAAGCAGGCAGCCGTGGATACGTGGCCCTGCAATGGTTACACACGTCCTGAGAGCCTGCTGACATTTCATTCAGAAGAGAAGCAATTAGGTACAACGTGTGTGGATTTTTTTATTTTTTTTTTTCCTCAGCCTACAAAGGAAGCCTCATCTTTATCCATGTCAAACTTTGACTTACAGCCTTAGCAGGTCTATGCATGTAAGGGACAGTGTAATGCTGTTGTCTGCATGAGTTGAACACCTTTGGAAAGAAGCTGCTTCCGCTGAACCAGAAACATTTTCACTGTTCTGAAAATTCCCCTTTTCTCCTCTTGTCACCTACAGGACTCCAGGCTTTTTTCCAGCTGAATTCTCATTAACATCGCAGCTGAACAGATTATGTTTTCTAACCATTTCATCCATCCTTGCCATACCAACACCCAAACAGTTCACCAGCCAAGAAAGTCCATTTGACAGAGTTATTTGCTGTTATGACACTCTAACCTGTCCTTACAGGAACAGATGAAATCCCATTAATCCTGTGCAAACAACAAGGTCTAATTTATCAGAAACCTATGCTGTTTCTTTAAATTAGATTATTTCTACGTTATCTCTTTTTCCCAGATTCATTGATTAACATAATAACCTTAAACTTACAGTAATTTGGTCCCAGCTTGGACTTGTGGTTGCTGCATCCAAGTCACACTTCAAGAGAAGCAAGAGTGCCCAAAAGTTCATCTGTTTCTCACACTGATATCTTCTGACTTTATAAAAAAATGCATCTTTCACTACAAACTCCGCTTCATTTTAAAGTGCACTACTGAGTCATTTTACAGCAATTGTATGAACTGAATTACCTCTGCTGAGTTTGATTCAAACTGGAATGCTGTTGTGATTACACCAAGGTGACAAAATGGCTTACCTTGGAAGCCACCTAGGTGAAGCATTAGTATGGCTGAAGCTAGACACTTCAGCTTCCTTGCCTAACAGAAAACTTTACCACGGTGACCAATAAAAAAAACACAGAGCAAGCACCAATGAATGGAATTCATGCTTTCAGAAAACAGCTCAACCTCTGGCTATCTCAGGAATATTCCTCTCAGGAAAAACATACCAACAATATAGAAAAGTCCTTCTTGTTGCTGTGGCTTAAAGACAGCTATAATTTGGGAGAAAGGGAATAAGGAAAAGTAGATACATGGCATATCAGCAGGTGACATAACTTTTCTGGACCTCAGTCTTTCCTGCAGAATGTGAAAAAATACATACACAGTCCTCAGATGAACATTTGTAAATGCTCTAAGAGTGATAACAGGTCTATACCGTTGATTTCAGTAGGCTAAGAACATACCTGTAAATATTAATAGACCATTGTTCCATGGTCCTCCTCAGCAGCTCCCATAGTTATCAAAGTTATTCGATAAATCATAGCCATCACTTTTATAGCTGAATACATTGCAGCAGCTTTGCCATCAAGCCACAAGTTTTTTACCAGAGCTAAAATAGCTCTTTATCCCCACCTGGAGGAGGGACCTTTAAAAGAAAAGTGTTCATTCACCATCAGCAACAGTTTTCATCTGCAAACACTCTTTTAAAGCACAGCCAGTATCACACCCAGACCACACATTTCAAATATGTATACGCATCGCAGTAAACACAGCTCAAACAGCTCTGTTTAACCACACTTCTGCACCGGACAAAGTCTTCTGTCATTCATGTTACCAACTTGCTACATGCAAAATACTGGACTTTTTTAAAAAAATAAAAATAAAACTTACATAATATAAAGAAGGAAATGAATAAGCAAGTGAATTCCCTGGCAGAATTCCATGTGGAGCTGTCAGAAAAGCAGCTGTTTTCTCTGTAGTGAAGGAACAATATTGCTCTACTACCACTGGAGCTGCTGCCTTCGCTCCTTTTACCTTCATTTAAGATCAAAAAGCAGGGGGGGCTGGAAGCACATGCCAACACCAAGCAATAATGTACCATTTTTAATTTTGATCTTGTAAGCATTTATGTAAACATTGATTCATTTCTGACTTGTGTATAACCCTATTGGACTTGATGAGTAAAGGCACCTCGCTGGCGCAGAGCTGATGTTATAAAAGGAATTCCTATTTTCTTCTCCCTAACACAATTTTTATACTTTTTTTTTTTTTTCAATTTTAATGAAAATGATGGAGCATAAGGGCATGTCATCTTCTCTGACCTCCTAAAACACAACCTAAAACAAAGCATTTCGCTCAACTATTCCTGCATCTCACATAAAATACAGTCAAAATGTTCATGCAAATCTGCATTTTACCCCCACTGATGTTTTTTGACAAAACTTGTAAATCTTATCACAAACAAAACCAAACTTCTCTGAGCAGGATTATTTTCTGTAATCATGCTTGCTGACGTTAATAATATAGCTGACTTTGGTATTTCAGACAATTCATTATTATTTTCTAGATATTTGGCTGGAATTTCCTCTCTAAATACTGACTAAACATGAGTATTCCTCTGGTTTTCTGGAATTTCCCTGAAATTCCAATTTCTTTGTGAAAACGAGCAGTGGAGTGTTTCTCTATGCAGCCAGTTTTCTTGCACACAAATTACTGGTGCTTTGCAAGTAAAGATATCATCTTGGTTCCTTTTAAACATAAATTATAAACTGGTACCACTCTTCTGCACTGATAGCAATTTTAGTTTCACCTTGTCTACCTAACAGTGGGGTATTACCAGCAGAAGGATTTCTTTTGCTCTCAGTATCCTCTGAAAAGTGATTATCCGTATGTCTCACCACCTATCTTTTTATGGTGACTCCAGCCTCCCTCAGCAACTCTATTAACTTGAAAGGTGTAATTACCGCTTCCCATAGCTCAGCTGATGAATGCTGCTCTCGTTTCTGCTGGGGTCTCACATCATAGCTGCCTCCTTTTCTGATGTAGCTTTTTAGCCACTTCATACAGTCCTTTTTATTTAAGAACTCCAAGTTTTCCGTCACAGCGTTTTGATATCCTTCCTCTAATACACTCTGTTTTTAAATTGCCCCCAGTTTGGAGGAAAGCTGTCCCTTTGAACGCTGAGGAGACACACGTCTGATCAGCGAGGTCTCTCTGCTCTGCCCAGGCCGCACGCACCGTGCTCACAAGACTCCCTACAAACACCAGCATCCGAGCAAACGCTGGACTCAGCCTGGAGTCCATCGAGCCCCAGACTTAACGCCTGACTGCAGTTAGCCTGGGGCCACGATGACATTTTAGCACCTCCCCCCTTAGGCCAGCGCAAGGAGCACAATGGCGGCCCCCTCTCCCTCAGCGCGGCCGCCATCTTAGGTATGGCCGCCTCCTGCCCATCGCCATGGCAACCCGCAGCCCCCCCCCCCCGCCCCACCCCGCAGGGGAGGCGTGGCGAAATGGAGTCACCGCCGTGCGCCGCCCGGGAGCGGTGACGCTGAGGAGAGGCGGCGGGGAGCGGGAGGGAGGCACGGCTCCGCGCCGCACCATGGCCGGCCCGCAGCTGCAGCAGCCCAGCTTCCTGCTGGTGGGTCGGGGCCGGGGTTGCGGTTGAGGGTCCAGCCCCGTGAAGTAGCCGTGGGGTTGGTACCGCTGATTCAAAGTTTATCGGCGGTGTTACCTCAGGGATAGCGGGAGCGGTGGCACGGGCTGGGTAAGCGTTGCCCCCCGGCACCGTGCCCTGATTCCCCGTGTGATTTCCGACAGGCCACGCTGAAGGCGGACTGTGTGAACAAGCCCTTCGCGCAGAGGTGCCACGACCTGGAGACGGTGATCGAGGAGTTCCCTGCCAAGGTGAGCGGCACCCGCCTGCCCGCGCCCCCCGCCGGCGCTGTGCCACAGGCCTCGCTCCTGGTCCTCTTACCCAGAGGTGTGAGGCCCTCTGGTGAAACTGTGGGAATCCGGTATTTGCGAGAATTAAAAACAAAAACAAAAAAAAACTTTTCCAGTCACTAAACGGTTGTTTCAGCCGACCGCACTTCTATAGTTTTCAGCCCTCTTTATGAGGAGAACTAATGTTTACGATGTAACAAATAATTGCATGTGATGCTGATCAGTATTGTGGCAATTGGAGTTAGATCAGAAGTCAGGACAGACTTCTTGTAATTGCTGTAATATAATAAATTACTTTGAATGGAAGCTCTGCCCAGATAGGGAGAATCTACAAACAGTAATAACTAGCATCCTGTTAACAGCTGGCAGACTACCTTTGTGCACTCCGAAGCCTACAAAAGAGATTGTTGAAGTAAGATTGTTCATGCGCCTTAACTGTTGGTGTCTGTTTTCCCCAAAGGAATTACACAGCATCTTCCCGTGGTTGGTGGAGAACATTTTTGGTAGCCTGGATGGTATTATTGTAGGCTGGAATCTTCGCTGTTTGCAAGGAAGAACAAATCCTACTGAATATTCTGTGGCTTTGGATTTCCTGGATCCCAGGTAAACTCATGCATTTCAACACAGAAAAAGGTCTGGTGAACGAATAACCAGTGCTTAACTTTTCTCCATTACTGCAAACCTAATTAAAATAGTGAGACAGAAGAGGGTACTTACTGTGGATTTTTCTTTCCAATGCTTGTTTGCAGTGGTCCAATGATGAAGCTGGTATACAAACTCCAAGCAGAAGAGTACAGATACGATTTCCCAGTCTCATATCTTCCAGTGAGTAACTAAAAAAATTGTAAGAAGAGAATGCAGTTGCTTTTGCAGCTATTGGATGGAACATTGCACACGCTTTATATGTAGCATTTGATATAGGTCATGTTGATAGCCTTAGTGCTCCTGTTTTAGAGCATCCTTAAATGGTTGCCTGGGGAGGAAGATTCCCAACCATAAACTGTAGGAGATGATGGCTGTCTGCAGCTAGATGTTTGTGCTGTTTAGCCAGGAAAGGTGCATTGTGATTCTAAGCCTGTCCCCAGAGAAAGTGGTATACCAGTAGTTGTGGAATTGAAAATAGTTTTCCAAGCTCATCAGGGAACAGTGAGTTCTCTGGCGGCACTTTAGCCCATGTGTTTGAGGGCCTACTACTGTCCTGGATATGAAGTATAACACTTAACAACTATACAGACATGTTTATCTGCAGAGTTCTTTCACTGTATTTCTTCTATTTTAACCACTTATGTGCTATCTAGAAACAGCTCAGTTACCCTAACAAAGGTCCCCTCCTGCTCCAGTTACAACTGGAAGCATCTTTGTGAAGACTTTTTTTTTTTCCTGCATTGAAATACTCATTTTCTGTGGAAAAAAAAAAATGTAGTTATCTAAAGAGCATGGATTTGCACAAGGAAATACTGCAATGCAGTAAAATCCCACTGAGCTGAATATTGACGTGCTCCTGGAATGCAGCAGAGCTTCACAATCTGGAAACATACGCTGTGAGTATGCTGAGTAGCCTGAGTGATATTTCATTACTCTGTCTTTCAGGGTCCTGTGAAGGCTTCAATACAAGAGCAAGTCCTACCAGAATGCTCTCTGTACCACAATAAAGTCCAGTTTCCTTCGTCTGGTGGCTTAGGTTTGAATTTGGCTCTTAGTATCCTTCCAGCAGTTGGACATTTAATTCCTTTTAATTTTCTAAAATTGGAATGTTACAAAGTAATTATGTGCTTATTAAATGTCTGTGGTAAATTGCTGTCATGCAGAACATGTTTGGACAAGTCAGACATGTTTAGAAGCCAATCAAAAATAAATTTGTCCTCTTTGTATAAACCTTTAGGGAAATTCTGGCCTTATTCAAGTCAAAAACAAAAGTCCAGTGACTTTACTAGGGCCTGTATTTCACTATTTTCATTTTTGTAACTATTATTACTTTATGTAATAGCACAGAAAAAGCCAAAAGGCACGTTAAATTTGCAGCTTGTGTGCTTGTTAGAAGCCTTCTAGCTGCAGCTGCACTGGTTTCAGTTAGTCTAACGTACTACAAAGAGTAATGCAAACACATTTTGCTGCGTAGAGAAAACTTAACTTACTTGTATGTTGAAGTCAGTTGGAAAACAAGAAGTCAAAGCTGAATTTGCTGTTAAGTCCCTAAAAAATTTAATTTACCCCTGACAAAATAAACTTATCATCCAGTCAGCATCTCCAGCTATCTAACAACTGTACCTGTTAGCTGTATCTGTTTTTTATCTAATCCTTGACTGTATTCTTCCAGATCCATTTGAATATTACATGTTTTATTTTGCAATTAGTTTAATTACACAGAAGGTAAGTACCTGTCACAATTTTTCCCTTAAAATAGCATGAGCCTGTCTTCACAGTGCTTTAAGAGCCTTCTGAGGTGCTGTCCAGCTGAATTAAATCCTAAAAGTACAGATAGAACTGTTGTTACTGCTTTGGTTCAGTTCTCTGAGGAGATGATGTAAGATTGGGTGACAGACAAAATACTTACATGCACCAGCAAGCAGTCTGTCCAACAACGTACAACCAGGGAGCATGCAGCGGCCTCCCAGTGGGTTTCCTATTCCTTCCTCCACTAACACCATTTATACAGTTAAAATCACAGCAGTGTGCTGTGGTGTTTGGTTATTTGGTTCCTTTTCCTGTTGTTAGCTGAGCCACTTGCAATGGACTCTTCTCATGCTTCATTACATTCACAGCAGCGGTTCCTATACAACTAGTTGCTTTAACTTTGCTCCAAAGCATCTTTGAGCTTCTGCTTATTTATGCTAAATGGATAATGTTGTGTAGCAGATGCTTAAAGTCACAGCTAAGAACAGTGTATAACTCCAAGCATAACCTGTGCATCTATTTCAGAACTCACCCATTACCCATCATATCAGCCCTTCCAACAGTGCTTATTTCATCTTGGTGGACACGTACCTGAAGTGTTTCCTACCCACAGAAGGAAGCGTCCTTCCTCCACTTTCTTCAAATCCTGGTGGAGCCATCCCTTCCCCGACTCCCAGGTAATGACTACAGTGCCAGAGGCAAATTTGGAGAGCACTGCTTATAAAATATGGCTTGCTGAAACTAAATTTCTATCAGGAAGAGAACACCTCTCCTCTTTATCGTCTCATATATATTTATTTCTCTAATTCTGTAATAGATTATTTATTTACATATTTGTTCCAGGGAGACCTCATTGCAGATCTTCAATATTTAAAGAGGACTTTTGAAAAAAGATGGAGAGCAACTTTTTGCTCGAGCAGATAATGACAGGACAAGGGGAAATGGTTTTAAACTGAAAGAGGGGAAATTTAGATTAGAGGAATGCTTCACTCAGAGGGCAGTGAGGCACTGGAACAGGCTGCCCAGAGAGGTTGTGGATACCACATCCCTGGAGGTGTTCAAGACCAAGGTTGGGTGAGACCCTAGGCAGCCTGATCTTATGGGTGGCATCCCTGCCTATGGCAAGGGGATAGGAACTAGATGGTCTTTAAGGTCCCTTCCAACCCAAGCCGTTCTATGATTCTGTGGTACATTCACTCTATTTTAACATAGAGGTTTCATTTGAAAGTCTGAAATGTATCTATCATTGGAACAGAAAAGGTACATACAAGCAACAGAAAATCAGTTGATCAATTCCAGTTGTATCTATAACTTCCTGATATAAAAAGCCAGGAAATATTAATTATAAAATCATATAATGAGATCACTGCATTTGGGGTATTATCAAGTTAGCAATTTTATACTAACAAAAATATATAGAGTAGTAATATCTTTTATATATAATTGCATTTTGAATACAGTTCATAAAAAAGAGGGAAAAAACAACAGAATTGGAGAAAGTTTAAAAAAAAAAGCGTTACTGAACATGACATAAGGTCTGTGTCAAGCTGGTTCAATGCAGTATGAATAATGATGTGCTTTGTTTTTTAAATTGAAATGACTAATAATTACATTTTGAAATTCTGCAAGATGCTGTATTATCATCTGTGCAGTTTTACTTCTTAACAACTCTTTCCCAGTTTACAAACCAGTGATCAAAAGCAATTCCCTGTACTGACTGAGGATAATGACTTCAGTGTTTTTATTAATTTGTCATTAAAGGTCTCCAGCAGTGCCTTTCACTTCCTATGGCATGCATCACACCAGCTTGCTGAAACGGCACATTGCCCATCAGCCTTCTGTCAATGCTGACCCAGCTTCCCAGGAGATCTGGAGGTCAGAAACACTGCTTCAGGTAAGTTGGATTTAGGGCAGGAGGAAAAAACACATTTCTTGTTGCTGAGGCATGTCTTCATTTTAAAACAGATACAGTTATTCTGTTTTTGCTTTAGCTTGTTTGTGGATTTGAGCAGTGCAGCTGTTCTTTTCTGTTAGTGAAACAAAGTAGTACTGTTAAACTGTGACTTTGTAATATAGAAAGGCACGTCATATCTTTTTGTTAGACTGAATACCTAACGACCAGTCTCTACTGTTTAGAAAATTCTCTGGAAAAAGTTATGCAAACTTTTTTAAAAATATATATAAAAATACATCAATTCTATGCCCTAAACAAAGGGTAAAAGCAGAAAAGTTGCTTCTGTTCATGATCAGGGTGGAAAGGAGAATCCAGACTTAACAGTTATTCTCAAACAAGTTCCTACTGTTTTGCTGAACTGAATTACTGATGTGTTAGCACCTCTAAACTGTGCCAACTCAGTGATTTGCGTTGATATGATAACCTGAAACATCTCTGAATAGGTGCCTGTCTATTTACAAGTACAGCTTAGTTGTCACATTAAATACTGTGGTTTTCTTTATGTAGTTTGTAACTGACACGACCTGGATTATTTCTTTTTTTTCGCTTAGCTCAGAAAATATTTCTTTTGCAGATATTTGTTGAAATGTGGCTCCATCATTATTCACTGGAAATGTATCAGAAAATGCAGTCCCCTCATGTCAAGGTAACAGCTTGTACTTCATTCATGAACATCACCTGGTGGTTGACTTCTTATCTTGGGGTAAAATCTCCTGTTCTATGGAGAGGTTTTTTTTGCTTGTTTGTGTTTTTTTTGTCCTTTTTTTTTTTTTTGGTATATTGTTCAAAGGAAAGAAAGAACTTGTCAAAGCATCTGTGTCAGTGTGTCAGAACTGCTAGTCTCCAGTTACGGAAAATGTTGTGAATAAGTGTGTCATCCAGACTTGCCTTCATTGCAGAATTTGTGCTGCTGTTGATTTTTTTTGTTTTAAATATGAGTTTGTGGGATGGTCACAGCAATTAAAGCACTAAATGAGTGGAAATATCCCATGATAATACCATATTAAATCCCACTGGGGCAACAAAGCTACTAAAATAATTCAAAATTGATGTCCAGCAGTAATAGCACTTCAGTGTTCCTGAAATACCCATGAGTTACTTCCAAAATCTGTAACCATTTTATAGCATAAAGCCAACTGCAAAAGGGAAATAAAACTGAATGACAGTTTAGTAATAAGTGAATAAACGGTTTTTGTTATTTTGTATTCCAAAACAGGCTTTTCACCATAAAATGGTGTCAGAAGCAGCTCTGTAGCTACAGAGTTCAGAACATCTTGCAAGTTCTCTTACAGTGCACTGTTTTAAACAGTTGGTTGTGGCCTGTCCAGTAAAGCTATTGCATGTGAAAACTAAGTGCTGGGGAGGCTAACATCAGGCACTATAAATGCGATGGGAATTTGAAGGAGGAAATTTTGATCCTCAAGATTTCCCTCTTGAGATGTAGTGGGACTTCTATAGAAGGGGGAAAAATGTAAAAGCGACACAGGATTTACTCCTGTGAAGCACGCAGGTTGATCAACTGAGAAATTCTAATCCTCCACTTCACCAGGCAATAAAATAACACACACGTTTTGCTGGGGAAGAGCTGAAGCGCAGTGGGTTCTGTCTTTTATTTTGAAAGTTAAGGTCAAACTGCAAACTCTTGTTAATGTTGCAAAGTCTCCACTTGAGACCCCCAGCAGCATGGCTATGCACCGGTGATGGGAAGGCTTTGCTTGAAGTACCTGTCGTCTGTCTGTCTAGTCTCTGTGCATCAAGCGCTGTGCTTAAGCCAGAAATGATGATTGCTATAAACTTCTCTCCTCTGTTCACCCTCTGTATTTCAGATGTTCTCCTTATTAGGAAGCAACAATTTAGACAGCAACTCTGATGGCGGAGTAGGGACTTGGAGGAGCTTAAAGTTTTCTAAAAATCGTCACTTTGTGCTCCTCTGCAAGGTGTGTTTAAACCACAACTGGAGGCCACAACTACACGATATTTTACTTTGATCCCTTCTGGGAAGCAGTTGTGGACATGAATTAAAAAAAAATAAATAAACAAAAAAGCAGGGCCTTCAGTCTTTAGGGCTTTAAACGCCTGAATAAGGGACTGGAATTCCCCCTTACATCCAAAAAATAGACAAAGGACCCCTCTTGCAGGACGGAGGAAAAGTTTCAGTTGAGTAGTGGACAGGACTGTTCACAAGTCAGTGTTACTTAAAAGAAGCTTTGTACGTTGGATTCAGAATAATAGCTTTGTAGTTCCTCAAATGAGGAAGGAAAATACACAGAAATACAAGCTGTGTTTTAACATAAGGGTTAAAGGATTTGACTGGAAATCCAAGAACACCCTAAACCTTGTTCTTAATATGATTAATAATTATGCAGACTCACTGGATGCCACTTAGCCTTCTTTGTGGTTGGGAGGGGCAATCAGTGACCACTGATCCCTGGATCTGGGACCTGTTTCACTATTAGTGACTTGGAACGGTTACACACCTGTATTGGAGGGTGGTGTGGGGTTCCACAGAACTTGCTCTTTCTTTGTCCAGCAGCCAGACTTGTTTGTATCAGTGGGCCAAGTCAAATCCTAGATATCCAACTTCTTCCTGTGAAGTGCCTCAAGGAATGATAGGTTCTTCTTAGAACTTGTCTCATCACAGATGTCCCTTTATAAGTAGAAGGGAGGGAACAAATAGTAAAGAATTCCATTTGAGAAGATACACTTTCTTTTTCTACTTTCCTGCTTTGAATTCTTTCTGTGTCTGGTGGGAACGTAGGCTGTCACTATTTGTTATGCTGAGTTTCACTGCTTTCTCCATTATTTCAACTGTTTCCCTGTTCTTTTACATTCTCCATTCACTTTCTCCTCAGATGTTCCAGAGCCCAAGCGTGCAGCATCTCTTTTCCTATTCTGTTCTGCTGTAATCATACTCAACTCTTAAAAAGAGATTGACATTTAATGTAATGCTTCCTGACCTTCCTATGAAATGCCAAGTGCCACAGACCCCAGCACTGCATGTGGAACATCCGTTAGACAACAGGTTCCTGCTGTTGATTATGCAGTGGATGATGTGTTTGAGCTGTCAAAGAGCTTACAGTAACAATTCTACAACTCCTAGAAAAGTATAAAACAGAGATATCAAACTGACACTAGAGGAAATTGAATAGAGGCTGATCAATGATAGCAGAGGTGTGATCTGGAGAGTTAGTTTAGCTGCCTAACAGTAGTCATTGGGACCTGTGTAGTGGACATTTTATGTTTTTTTCATTAATTTCATACATGTGTGTCACTGTCGCTACAGTATCCTGTTCACCATCACATTGTCCAAAAAATACTCTTTACATTACTAAGAAGGGGTCTGGCAGAGGCTTGCAGGGATTTCAGTGTTAAAGCTAGATGCCTTTGCATCAGTATACAATGCACTGTATGCTGGGTTTGCCATTTATCTTTTCAGACACCTAACGTTTCCCTAACAGTAAAAGCAATTACGGAAATTCGCAAGGCCTGCAGCCCTCACAGATAGCCTCTAAGTAGAAGCAGAGGACTGACCATTTCTCTGAACTGGAAACTTACTGGACAGGCTCCCAGTGATTATAAAAAGCCAACCTTTTCCTCTTCTTGATCTTTGGGAAGAAGAAAATATTAATTTCAGTTTCTTCCCAGTATACAAACCCTGCTTCTCCAATGATGACAAAGCTTTCAAACTCAGTTTGGATCAGTTGTTCCTACAGACCTGATGTAGATCTGTCCATAGTTTATTTGGCAAAAGCTCCATATCCCCTACCACTATTTGCTCTGAGGCTCTTTGTGCAAAAAACAGCCTGCAGCTGCATATTCTTTGACCCCTGCTCCCACTTGTATTTGCAAGTTGATAAAGGGCATGAAACATTGTGAAATCATGCTAATGAACACCAAAAAGAAGAGGATACTGTGGCTGCAGTTGTTACTGTGATATGTTGTCCCTGACTGTATTTGTGATGTTCATTTTTTCCCCCACCCTTCTTCCTTGGGCTCATTCTCACTTTTTTTTTTTCTCTTGCTCTCTTCTCTCCTTTTTTTCCCTCCCCCCTTCCTTTTTTGTTTCTGTTGTCTCAGCTGGAGGTTCTCCACTACCGACTCAGTATCTCCAGTAAACACCACGGTAGTCCTGCCCAATCCAGCTACCAGGCCCTCCACGCATACCAAGTATTATCATCTTTTCATTTTGTTTCCTTTTTTAAAATCTTGTTCCATCTTATGATCTGCAAAGTGTATTGGTGCTGGCAGAAAAAGCTGCTACACAGATAAAATGTGGCTTTACAACTTGAGTACGCTACACTGAGATTTACTAAATTTTTAGTGAAAGCAGGTAGCAACGGGTACTAGCAAAGGTCATAGAGAAAAGTTATAGTCTAGTATATTATTAGGACTAATTGGAAACTCAATTTTTAGAGATACATTCTTGTAATGCATGGTAGAAGGAGGTTTGTTATCAGCTATGCTAACATCTTTTAATGCCCAAACTGGCCTCACTGATGGCAGATTTCTGTCCCTCACAAGCGTAATCATTTAATCAAATTTTGTGTGGAAGAGAAGTTCAGAATTTGCATGGCTGTTAGCTAAAATGAAGGCAGGAAAGATCTAGTTTCTTTTTGGCCAGTGAAATGCCATTGGATAGTGCTAAATTTGTAGTAGCGTTTGCAAAATGACACAAGTGGTACACTTGCAGATTGTTCAGGAAATGTGCATGTAAAAACATTCCTGTTGGAACGGATTGTTGATTCTTCTTTCCTTACTCCAGCTCTTTACTCATTGGGTTTTCATTTTGGGAAAGGGGAGGGTTAATCATATACAGTATAAAGCTCTTAGTATACTATAAAGCTCTTTAGCACTATATTGAATTGTCCTTCTGTTAAATCCTTTATTTTTGTATTAAGTACTATGAAATCTTAAGGTACTATTTAAAAAGGAAAACAGGAACTAATACTTGGCTTTAAGTCTCTTCTTTTTTTACTATTATATTTATCTAATTAATGCGTTAAGAAAAGCATATATACATCCTGTAAGCTAAGGTTTGACAACAAAAACAGTTGTGAGGAAAAATACTTTTAAAACAGTGACATTCGTCATGCTGCTGGTTCTGGCTAGGAGGAAGTAAGAACTCCTACGTGGAGAAACTACTAGTGTGATCTGAAACCATGTATTGAAATGGTGGTTTTGCAAGTTCCAAAGGCACCTTCAAGGGGAGTCTAGAATTTTTAGAAAGTGACAACCAATCAAGGCCTACAGCAGGGTACTAAATCTAATTACTTTTAGAGATCTTTATCTAAGCTCAGTAGGACTAGAAAATACGCTTACTTACCAGGAGCTGGTAAGTACAAGACCTTCATTAGAACTGGTAACATGTTATCTGCTCCCTTAGAGGAGACTCAGATCTACCATATTAAGAGGTCTGCCATCATGCCTTGAATCTCTTCCTGGAGTAAACGTTACAGTGTAGTAAAACCTTCAGAAAAAAGTCCGACCTGCTGGGGAACGTATAAAGACATCTGCTTTGCCTCAGGCATTGCAGACAAAAAGGACATGGACCCCTATACAATACAGTTTATATATATGTGTGTCTATAGAACCATAGCAGTGAAGTTACTATTGAATACAAGAAGCAGAGGCTTTTAGTATAAAACACCTGCCAGTCCCCTACAGTCATATTCAAAATCTTACCTCAGCATAGCTTCGTTGTGGCATCCTGGAAATACCTCGCAGCTACCATCTAATACACTCTTCCAGCATCATCCATTTTATTTGCAGCTGTAGTTTCATCTACACTCCTCTTGACTTTGTATAAATGAGAGCTGTGAGACTTAGAATACAAATGGTATCTTATAAACCACCTTCAGTAGCGGATTGAGGTTAGTTCAGTACTCCTAAAGCAGATTACAGTAGCAAAGGAGTCAGTGCTTTGTCCCTAGGCTGTGCAGCAGACGAGCTCTAGTGTTGAGCACCCACCCAGAAGAACTAGTTCCTTTTTTTTAAAACCTCATTCATCTTGCTGCTGTATCATACACTCAGTCATGTTAGCAACATCACTGTGGTTCACCATCACTCTTTGTGCTATTTCCGCCTGGGCTACTTCTACCTATAACAATGCTAGAAGTAGCAGAATCATGCAGGACTTGAAGCAGTTCATATTCTTACTGTAACTCTTTCTATGATTATCCTTTCTTATAAGACAGATGAGTAATAGCATAGAAAAGAGAGCTCTTAGGAAAGTCAGCCAAGAGCATAACAAAGGATTTGTTGTGCTGTTTGCAGCAGTGAACTTATAACCATAACGAACAGCTGAACCCTTTTTTCAGATGGGGTAAGTTGAAATCTATGCATTCTGTTCTGTTATGCTCACCCTTAGAGAATGCTGGCTTGAAATTCAATGTCAAAGATACTGTAGATACTTCTTCCAATCACATCAAAAATACTTGGTTGTTTCTTAGTGAACCACTGAAGGCAGAAGATTGCAGTTTGTCCTAGGGAGCAAGTCTGTCTTAAGTAACCTGGCACCAAACTACACTGAAGAGCCTGCAAGAGAGAATTTCTTGTGTTTGAATTTTTGATCTGAAAATTTAATTTTCCTGAATTATCTCCTGGAGAATTAGCATATAATACTATCTTCCTGTCTTCTGCTTCAAATCTAGGAATCATTTAAACCCACTGAAGAGCATGTGCTAGTGGTAAGACTTCTCGTAAAGCATTTGCATGCTTTCAGCAACAGCCTGAAACCAGAGCCTCTCTCGCCTTCAGCCCACTCCCACACAGCCAGCCCACTGGAGGAGTTTAAAAGGTAAGTAAGCAGATGAGCAGCCTGTCTATGGAACATATAGAGCTTCTCCCTGACAAACTGCTTTCAGTGAGATGTTGAAGTACAGAAGTATGTTATTCAGGGTATGTGACAACTAACAAACAATGTTTAGCACATCCATTAGATGGGAGGTCAGCTTCAGAATACAGCTGTCCTGCTGTTAAACTATTCTGGTACAAGTAAAAGGAAAAAAAATGCTACCAGAGGATTCTGGTTAAGATTAATGGGGGATTTTTACAGATGCAGTTGAACTGAAATTCAATGGCCAGAAATAGCTTCAGTTAAGAAAGAACAAGTTTGGGTCAGTCCTTTCGGTATTTGCATTTGTGGAAGGAGACTGGGTAGTTTTTAAGATTTGCTGCTAATTTGACGATGTTTGAATCTTTTTGCAGGGTTGTGATTCCTCGGTTTGTCCAGCAGAAACTTTATATCTTTCTGCAGCATTGCTTTGGCCACTGGCCCCTGGATGCCTCTTTCAGAGCAGTATGTATCTGCGTATCTTCCTGAGCATATAATCAACAAAACTAGTACTTATTTTTTGCTGCTCAGCAGCTCTCTATTGGTCTTCAAATCTTTTCTTCCTAAAGCAGTGAAATAGTTTATAACACATGGAAAGTGTTATAAACTATTTTAATGTTATGGAAAGTGTACCAGTTAGACATAAAATGACAAATATATTTTGGTGAGAGTTACTACATGGCATTGGCTTATTTTTCTGACACTGAAAACAGTTTTTGATTGAAAAGAAGCAGGTGTTACTCTTAAAGTAGATACATTCTTAGAAGTTCTAACCTAATTAGAGGCCTTATCTAACACAATGTCATAAACAGAAGTAACAAGGTATTACTGTAGCAAGATACTGTAAATACTACTTCCTGCAAGCAGGAAAAAAAAATAACAGACCGGGACTTACAGGAGCTAACCAAAAATACCTTTCCATCTTCCTTTTCAAGAACTATCACTCCTCACATGTTTTTCTGTGACTTTTGCTTAGGTTCTTGAGATGTGGCTAAGTTACTTGCAGCCTTGGAGGTATGCTCCTGAAAAGCCACCTCAAACTGCAGAGCTCTTACCTCGCAGTGTGTCTGAGAAATGGTAAGTAGGAAAGCAGCTGTGGGTAATCTGAAACAAGCCTCAAGTTTATGCAGATCCTGAGTATAACAGCAGGATTTCAGGAAGCATCCACCAACCTGAATTAGCTTCCTGTACAGGAAAAGAGTTGATGTCTCACAATACAAGCTTTTGTTTTGAGAGTATTCTTTTGTCTCAGTGCAAATAGATCTTTCCAGAGATAGTATAAAAACATTCCCTTAATCGCTTCCCAGAAGACAAAATCGTGACTGTTTACATAACTCTACTCACAAATCCTGTACTCACTTTTTTAGGGCTGCCTTCATTCAGGAAAACCTACTTATGTACACTAAGCTGTTTGTAGGATTTCTGAACAGAGCTCTTCGAACAGACTTGGTCAGTCCAAAAAATGCGCTCATGGTGTTCCGAGTAGCCAAGGTCTTTGCTCAGCCCAACTTAGCTGAAATGATTCTGAAAGGTAAATGGATATTTTGGTATCTTATGCTGTCCTGTCTCATGCTGTTCTCAATAGCTACACCTTATCTCAGAAGCACTGAATAGATTTACTGTCTCATTTTACATGCCATTTAGCTATTCAAATATTTGCATGTCTTCACTTTTTTGGTTTAATATGTCTACAGTTCACTTGTGGTCACCATCACTTGAATTTCATTCAACATTTTTTCTTTGAAGAATGAAGAACATAGTACTGGGTCTTTACAATAAAGTTGGCATTTCTTACAATGGTTTTACTTGGTTATTTAGATTAGAGTTTCTTATATTGCTAAATGTGTCTATATTTAACGAAAGAGCTAGTCAGCTAGTCATGGATGCACTTCAGGATAACTAGCAAGTTTAGGAGAGTCAAGGTTTGACAAGTATCAAAGTCTTAAGTGTCATGATTCCCCAATGCCCTTGTTGGAAACCAATTACAGGCTTAAAATGCTATGTGGTCTGCATTTAAATGCACTTTGATTTAAAATGCAAAACATTTTCCGCTCTGTATGGAGAAGATTAAAATGGAAAAACTACCTATCCTACCTAAAAGCAAGTTGCCAAACAGCCTTAAGATGCTTGGCAGCTACAATTGCCCCAGGCAAAAGCTAGAATATTACATAAGCATCTTCACTACTCTTTCCAAACTAGGAGAACAATTATTCCTGGAGCCAGAACTTGTTATGCCTCATCGTCAACACCGACTTTTTATGACCCCCACACTCTCTGGAAGCTTCTTCTCATCATGGCCTCCAACTATTACCGATGCCTCATTTAAGGTGAAGAGTCATGTTTACAGCCTGGAAGGACAGGACTTCCAGTATAAACAGATGTTTGGCACAGAAGTCAGGAATCTGGTAAGCAAATTCCTTAAAGTCTTTCTATTTTAACAGGTGTTCTCCTAATGCTGAGCATCCATATGATAAGGTAGGAATAGAAAACTACATTCTGCAGTACCATATAGTTAAAAGATTGCTGATGCTGACTTCTGGAATCTGAGACATCTCGATTCAGCACAGCTGTAAAAATCTATTTGCTCTTTGCCAAATAAGAAGTTAATTTAAGTGCTTACTACCTTAGAGTAATATATTGCTAGTACTTTATTTCATGTATGTTTACTATGAACTTCTGATTCAGTGTATTGATCAGTATCCATCAGCCATTCAGATGAAGTTAGCATTAGAAAAAAAGCAGCTAAAAAAATAAGCAGAGTTCTTGTTTCTTAAATACTTAAACAGCAATGGGAAACGCAACAAACAGTCCTAGCACAATTCCATGTAAGCTTAAAAAGCAAGTTTGCTGGATTTGCTCTCTCTGCCAAGTGTCAATGCAGCTTTATCCCTCTACTGATGCTTAGTTGTCCTTTATGCCTCATATTAATTTACTTTTTGTTTTAGGTGTTAAAACTGGCTCAGTTAATTTGTCAGGCACAGCAGACAGCAAAATCCATATCAGACCATTCTGCAGAGACAAGTGCTAGTCACTCCTTCTTTTCATGGTTTAAATTTACACCATCTGAGATGAATGGTTCCTACACAGGCAATGACCTTGATGAAATTGGGCAAGACAGCATCAAAAAAACAGATGAATATTTAGAGAAAGCACTGGAATACTTATGCCAAATCTTTAAGGTATGTAACATTTTTCTAAGAACTTCCAATGTGGCAACATGAATAAGAATCAGGATTCCTCAAAGATACTTCTAGTTCTCTCTTGTACTTTGTGGGATCACAAAGCCACCCAGTGATCCAGCTAGAAAGCTTTGTTTTAAACATCGTCTAGGCTTTACTTCACCCAAATACTTCCAAAACCCATTTTGATATAAATGGAACTAGATGCTCTGAACTTCTAAATGTCAAGCACACTTTAAGTGACCACTCTATTGGACTCTGCAGTAGTTTATACCAAAGTTGAGTCTTAAATTATGCCTACTGTCATGCTTATAAACAGGCAATGCATGACTCAAACTCTAAAAACATAAAGAACTACAAAATACAACACACAGTTGTAGCTATAGATGAATGGATGAACTAGATGTTGCCTGTTTCTTTAGTTAAACTTAGTACAGATTAATTTGTTTGCCACACTCGCTCGTACAGAACTGACTGAGAAGACAGCTATTTTACAGCTCTCCAGGAGTAAGGAGACACCAAAACACCTCTCTGGGATTTGATAAACACAAATGTGGAGATTTTCTCCTTTTTATTTCTAATGGAGGTGATGTTACGGCTTTCTTGATCTGGCTGTCAGTAAGGAGTTTGTGAAGGTAAATGAAATAGAAGAAAGTAGATCAAACATATGCTTTAGAAGTGTGTTATTCTTGAGTAGCTGAATGAAGCCCAGCTGACCCAGATGATGATGAAGTGTGGGACAGCTCAAGATGAAAATGGCAAAAAGCAGCTTCCAGACTGCATTGAAAGTGAGGATGGCCTCATTCTTACACCCCTTGGCAGGTACCAGGTAAGAGAAGAAAGTTTCCATATTGCTTCCCTAGATTGTTTTTGAGAAAACAAGTTACCTTCTACAGCAAGAGAAATGCATTTTTTTTCTGGGGCTAAGAGAGGTACCAGTATAAAGGCATTTCAAGCGGGAGCTAAAAGATACAGGATTTATTTTCCTGTTTCTAGATGATAAACGGCTTACGTAGATTTGAGGTACAGTATCAAGGAGATACAGAACTTCAGCCCATCCGGAGCTACGAAAATGCCACTCTTGTCCGCCTCTTATTCCGTTTATCCTCAGCACTTAATGAAAGGGTAAGTACAGTACTGACTACTTATATTTTTCATTGCAAATTCCTGTTCTTTATTGCAACTGCATATATGACATCTGGTTTATTCTCGCACTCCATTATTATGGGTATATAAAGGCATATACTAATAACAGATAGGTGTATAAATATTTCCTAGTAGCATTAGGCCTGCTTCTCTACCTCTATTTCTGCTTTTTCCTACACAGAGTATTTTAAGTGTATTCCTTATGCTTGATGAGCAAGGGGAGTATTGTTCAGAATAAATATTTCTAAAAAAGAAAAAGCAATCTTTTTCTTCCTATCAGTGTGATACAGGATGGCATTCCACACTTATAAAGAGCTGCTTTATGGTATTTGAAATACTTTTTAAAAATCTCTTATAGTACTCCTATCCCCATCCTATAAAAGCAAATTGTAAAAATAAGTTAGACTTATTTTATAATGTTTGTTGCAGTAGAATACTAATGCTTAAACTTTTCTTACCTCAGTTTGCTGATCAGATGGATGTGCTTTGCTCCAGGGAAGATTTTGTTGGCAGATTTTGTCGCTATCATCTTACCAACCCCCACATCATACAGAAAATCAGGTATAGTCCTGTGCTGAAGGACAGGACAAACCAGAACTGGGGACCAAGAATCAGTCTGAGATTTCTGGCTAGCTATAGGACTCTCATTTCCTTGCTACTGATGTACTTCATCGCATCCTGGTTTTACATCGGACCAGTGGGTTGCACACTCATTATCCTGTTGGGTTCTTTTCTTTATGCCGTAATAATGACTTTCTTCTATGAAGGATGGAAACCACATGAACACTAATTTCCTTCTCTCGGCTTATTCTTGTAAAATAAGTGTTCTAAGGATAACCATGCTGGGATATTCAATGAGTAAAACGTTTGAATTATCAGATCTTCTTAAAAGTATTTTTTAATATTAAAGTCAGTTGAGTTTTTAAACAAGTTTGGTTGTCTGGAGTAAGCAATGTAAATGTTATTTTTATAAAAGCTTTCCTATGCAATTAAGTGAATGACTTTTTTTTGAGGGTGGGAAGAATGAGCCATCACCCTGGAAACAAAGGTCCAGTTCCTATTTCATTATGAATGCTAGACATTTTAAAGTCATTGTTATCTATGATACATCATCTATTAATGTAATCCCTAGTCTAGAGACATGGCCTAAAGTCTATTGGTCTGAAGGACAGCATTTATTTGGCTGCACTGCACAGAACTCCATGTATTTAGTAGGTTGTCCAGATGTGACTCACCTTATTCCATGCCATTTTAAAGCATCTACAGGACTCCATCCTTCAGCTTAACCTGCATGCATATTCAGCTCCCTCAAAAGTACCATTCATTGAGGTTGCCCTCCAACTGGGTTAGGGAGACCACATAACCACTGCTTTGTTTCTTTAGCAAAGTAACAAGTATACAGCTGCAAATATTTTTATTCAGTAATCCAGAAGTTACATGCTTGTCTAAACTGTCACTCAGCAACACTCCTAGAAAAGCATGAGAACTTGAAAAAACAGAAAAGTCACACCTACGTAATACAATCAGTTGTTTATCACCAAGTTTACACTAGTTTGAGAAACCCTATCAAAGTTATAAATAGGTCAACTCCTTTCAGTCCCCCACTCTTCCTTTAAAAGCAGGACTGCTTAAAGAATGAGCCAGGTAACTTCAGAGGGTTAAGGAGAATTAAGAGAAAGTAATTTCAGAATAACTGAAAAAAGAAAATTAATGTCCTGTCGCTACCCAACAGGAATCCATACGAGGAAACTATACTCATTACAAAAATTACCTTTGCTTATTTATTACCAGTCCCCCTTCCTCAAAGATTCACGTTACCATTCAAGTGGAAGGGACCTAACAAGATAGTGCTTTTTATGATCAAATTTTGCCTGTAAAAAGGGTCTACAAGCAATAACACTATTTCCTTTGTGCAAAATAAACTAGGTCAGAAAAGCTGTTGCACACATAAAAGAGGTGTGCTTTAGTTAACAAATCTGGAAGAACAGGAACAGCCAACACCACAGTATCCTTGGTTCCAGGAAGAAAAACTCTAATTCACTCAAACCAACAAAACTTTGTGGGGTAAAAAGTTCTCACTGAAGCTGAAAGTCTAGTCAGCCAGGTAGGACACTACCACATGAGCAAATGAGCTCACCAGCAGGACAAGAACTCTAACTTACTACTTTTCTAACTGAAAAGGAAATGGTTTCAGGCAATCACAAGAACATTTATTTAACAATCAGATCGATAGCCACCAAGTTATAAAAAAGGCAATTTTGCCACCAATGAAAGAAACTAGTGAATAACCTTGTTGAGAAACAGAGAACTAAGGCTATTCGAAGTAGTCACCTTCAACCCATTCTTGAATTCAACACTTTTATTCTTCATCTTGATTCCTTATGACTGCTTTGACCTTTTACACTGTACTTTTACAACAAATGTTTCAGCTGCTATTACCACTTAATTTCAAGTAAAGTCTGATTATGACTTCATTTTGTACACCCTTTGTTCAAGAAATGAAAGGATCAGGCTTCCATATTTTTGATTTCACAACATACTTGTCTATTTCTGAAAGCTACGAATCCCTGAGTTGTTTGTAACATGCATTTTCTGAATTGAATTTTGAAATCACAGTGCCCCTGACAGCTGATAAAGTACCCAAACATTAATGATACTTTATTCCCAATTTGGTGGGATCCTTTCCAAGGATTTGGGAATAACATTGTATTTATTTATTGCAGATCTATACCAGCTTATGACAGTTTGTCCATCAACAGAAAAGAAACCCATCTATGTTGATACCAAGCTATTAACCTGATCTGCTGCAGCCACATGACCAACTTCCAGTTTTCAATATTTGTTTCCCAAGTTTCAATATTTATTTCCCAAGTTTCAATATTTATTTCCCAACTTTCAATATTTATTTCCCAAGTGAAATGTTGCACTATGGTAGGATGCCCACCCCTCATTGATCTCTCAGTGTAACACCTTGTTATGTCTTGTTTGAAGGAAAACCACAATGACAGCTTTGAAAACTGCACTAAAAGAAGTATTGTAAACCTGATGGACATTTATCATATGTTTTGCATCCATTTCTAGATATGTTTTAACCAAATTAAGAAAAATTCTATAAATGTCTGTTTTGGACTGTAGCAATAGCTTTAAAAGTCTCCATCCTCATTTCTTAGGTTATGAGGATTATGTATTACAATAACCAGACAAAGCTTTTGTGACGTGAACACCTCTCCACAAGAACTGGATTGATGCCACTGCTTCTTTTGCTGCAGTTATGTACCAGTACCTGTTAAAAAGCTACATCCTTTGTAGACACCATTACTAATCTCTTGACCAGGTCTTCCAATTCACCATGAGGACAGTAAAGATAGTGTTGCATGGAACAAAGAGCCATTTTTGATTTCTTCTCCTGACCTTCAAAGTGTTTGTTTTCCCTTACCATAGAACAAAGTAACCATCATCCAATGGATGCAACACAACTGGTATCTGAGGATCAACATGGGAAGAGCAGTATAATGTTAGCATCCAACACAGGAATAATAATAAATTTATTATAATAGAAACAAACAGGTAACGCATTAGTTCATGTACAAAATACTGATAGCATTCTGCTGCCTCAGTCAGTGCTTACTAAGTACCCACATTTAAAAAACATCCTAGAAGTGATGACATCACACAGATTTACAAAGGTCATTGCAGTTTCATGACACTACGGTAAGAGAGTCCAGCTACTCTTTAAGGTTTGCTGCACAGTACAGGGAGGTGGAGCAGGATGTAATGGGAAAATCTGAAATTTGAATTTTTTTATGCACTAGGAAGAGTGAACAAATTACAAGAATGTCTGATGAACAATCAGACTATGCATGAATTTATAGTTACTCATGGCAAGTGTTTTCATTAGTAGTGCCCAACCGTATAGCAGCTGGTGACCAGCTTGAGTGCCCATCATTGTTCAAGGCACAAAATATTAGCTGTCAGTTCTGCTCCTGTTTCTTCCTTCACTCTCAAAAGAAAAAAAAACACCATAACACCATGTAGAATGGAAGCATTTCCACTAAACTGCATCAACCCCCCCCAGTAAGCCAGATGCCTTAGAGATTGATCCTATTCCATCAGTAAAAGACAACATGTAGCTACAAGCCTGTTGGATTGATTTCTGGTACTAGAGCTTTAAACTGTTGTTTCCCCACCACCACCGCCTTTACACACACATACTTACAGGGGAAGTCATTGTGCATACTAGTATCTCCTCTTTCTGATCACCTCATTTTTGGAGCAAGAGAAATGTGGTCCATGCTAACCAAAAACCATTTATACAAAGTAGCATTTAAAACAAGCCATAAAATATTTTTTCTTCTATTTGGTCTCCCCTCTCCCCCAGTATAATTTCCCAGATTTATCTCACATATTTGAGGGATGCCCTTAAAAGGCTATAATTTATCTCATCCCTGGGCAAAGCTAATAGGCAAAAGATTCCTTCCAACACTGGAAGTTTGCAAGCACGGTCTAGCTGCAGCTTATTTATTTCTGGGGTGGCATCAGGTCACAAAACATACAATGCGAAAGGAATACTGGCACTCTGCAAACTGAAGTAAATTAGGGCATTCTCTCCCTGCTTCCTCTTTTATCAATCAGACTCCCTGACGGAAGTCCACAAATAATTTCTTCTCTAAGAAGACAATAAAAACTCCTCCTAATACAGTCTCAAGAACCATATATACACATTTTGTATATTTGAAAATGCTGGCAAAAGTCCACAGAGGCAGAAGAGAAAAAGCATGAAAGCTAAATCTAACACCAGGTTCTCTACTGAACCTGACACCTAGAAACAAAACAACATAAGGCTTCTTTCTTCTGAAGTTACCTCCCCAAAATGCCTGTGGTTTTCCAAAGGCACATGGAAAAGGCCAGCTTTCAAGACCTTATTTCTTGATTCATGACTTAGCAAGTGAGATGTTATGCAGCAGAGAGGCAGGCTTGACGAATACTTTGTGCCCAGGTGTTTAAGAGTGCTGTGACTGAATGCTTGTCTGGAAGTTGCAATAGTTTTGAAGTCATGTACCGATACACCGACTGCAAGAAGGGATTGGCTGCTGGAAAAGAAGATAATGGATAGAATTATAAATATATACACACACAGTCCTCACATTTCCCCAACACTACTGCATACACATGCCCCCCCAAATGTAATGCTAGCATCCTCATACCATACTGTCTAGGGTTTTTTATCCACAGAGGGCTCTGATCAGGATAGTCTGCTGGAACGCTGAGCTGTAGTGGTGGGACGTTTGGAAGATTCTTGTCATCTAGAATGTAAGCACACTTCCCATCAGAATAAAGCATGTTTTTCTGTATGGACATTTTTTTCATACATCATTCAGCATGGTTTCTAGCCTCTGAGCCCCAAAAAGGAACCAAGGTGTACTTTTCCATTTCTGCTGTACAGCAATTGCTCACTTTAACAACACTTAATTTCTTGGAAGGAAAGCCTGGCAAAACACAGCTCCATCTCTTAAGCATTTCTGCACATTGCCATACATTTCATTAGCAGACCTTCACTAAATTAGACACCTCATTTTTGAGAATTAGGTGCCTTCTGTACTAACATTAAGTTGAGAACAGTTCAGATTTCTCATACAATGGGAGGAAAAAGGATCTGTTTTGCTTTTGGATTCCAATGGGGAAAACAAGTTCACAGACTGTAACGCTTTCTTCATACTCAGCTGAGATAGAAACAACAAAGCTGTAATCTGAATTCCTTTTTCAAACATATAACGTTGTCAGTCATCATTGGTACAAACTGAGGTAGACCCTTCCAAAGATTAACTCACCATTTCTCCAGCTCATTGGAGATAGAACAATTCTCACATATCAACACAAATCAAGTCAGGAATCAAGACTGTTGCTAGCAATAAGTAATTTTCTAGACATTAAACGAGTTTACTGATTTCAACCCTTACTATGAGGAAAGGATTGTTTAGCATGAATAAAATTTCCAGGCATTCCCTGAAGCAGACTGTACGGAATTTCATGATTAAGCTGCTCTATAATACTGATAAGTACAGACTTCATGCAGAAGTCGCAGGTCAGCAAGATTCGAGACTAGGCATAAAAAAGCCCTTCAAATTTCTAGAATCAAGATCAACAGTTCTTTCTGAATTCAGCCCTTTGTGTCTTCTTGCTTACCTAGTTTGCATATAAGATGAACTGTGCCATTATTACTGCAATGGGAGGGGTCCAGGTTCACCAGGAATTTAGGATTTAACCTTGCAACTTCCCCTTGTAAGACATTTGGTATGGTCTGTCTTTCATCCTCTTCGTATTTCCGCTTTCGAGGGGAGATAACTGGGGCCCTATGTAAAACACAGTACACAAAAGAATTAGGTTCTAAACATTATACCAACACGTTTGTCAAATATTTTACAGGTGTAAAAAGGAAAAAGGTACAACTCACACCTTGCCATAAACCCATCCATTCTCTCAATAGTTTGAATAAATATTTTTTTTTTCTTAAAAAGGAACATTTAAGACAGACATCTGGTTAATGATACATACGTGATCGGTGGGCCATGAATTGCAGTCATAGCTGGCATAAACGTACGGTAAAGGGAATGGTTGAAGACTGGTGAACGGATGTTGGCCAGGACAGCGTCCAGAAGTGGCTGACACAAGTACTGCTGTTTGGTGGGGGGCACCGGGGGAGGAGGTGGAGTAGGCTAAAACACAAAAGCATCACCCTTTCTTTTAATAGTCACCAAAAATAAAAACATCTCTACAACTTTACAGCAGTAAACTCCCAATGCATAAAATGCAAACAATTCTCAGAACTGCATGCAGTAAAATTAAAGACTGCATTTTCCACTTTCAGAAGTCTATTCTGAAATCAGCTGCAAAAATTCATGGAAAGAATTACTCAAATATTTGCACAAAACACAGGAATTTGAAAGCTCACCTACATGGTGATTTATATGAAGCTTGCCCATTTTTCCTCCCCATTTTCTTATTCTGTCCAACCCTACCTGCAGTTGTAACAGCATAAGCAACATAAGAATGAATCACTTATCTTTTGCTAAAGCAAAGCATTACGTACCACAGCCATATCATTCTTCAGCTTCTCCAGAGCAATTTCGCATTTCTGCAGTGTCTTCAGAGGGCATCTGCAGAAGAGGAGAAAGTCCATCACCACAAACTTAAGTGTTTCTAGTGCCTGAGCCCCCCAAACAACTTTACTGCCAACATGGCTGGATGCTGAACAATAAATTTCTGGAAGAGCTAGGGATCCTGATGTCCAGACAAAATGAAAAAAAGTTACCGTTTTGAAGGGTCAGTCAGGATATCTAAGAGACTCTTCATTTTACTCAGGTCTTTCTTCCTATCTGAAATAATATCAGAGAGACAAACATTGACTACAAGAACAGCTTCCACACTTGCAGACAGAAATACAGGATGCTGTTAAAAGTGAAAACATTAGCCAACACTGAAGAAAGTAGTGAGGATCAAAGATCTTTCATCTCACCATAAGTATACCCATTGCATAAGCTCTAACAGAATGTGTCCCAAAAACATCAGAAGTGAAGGAAAACTGGTGGGAATTTAAGGATGAGGATTTTACCCACTCTTCACAGTAAAATCTTTACAGTCCTGGGGAAGAAAGAGTAACTGTCACTGTCGTTTTTAATCCCTGGAATAGAAACCATCACAAAAAGGCAATGCACTGCCTCTTCCATCAGAAGAGAGAGTTGACAGAGAAACACAGGACTAAATACAAGGAACCTCACCTTCGTTTTTATCTATTTTATTGATCATCCTACGGAGTGGCTCAATGTATTTTGATAACTGTTTGAGTTTCTCCAGATACTGTTGCTCCTCTGACTGGCTAGAACTGGCTGGACTCATGACAGAATTTGGATTTCCTGCCAAGAAGCAAAGACTGCATGTCACATGGATGATAACAGATAGTGCAGAACAGCGTTCTCACGGTTCAGACTCTAGATTTGAAATGCAGAAACTCAAAAGCATAGCTCATGTCCAATAAATACACCTACAATGTGTCAATATTTAAGTGCTTGTCCAGTCCTCTCATCTTTTTGTAGAAATAATGTCGGACAGCAGATGTTACAGGCAGAACAGCAACTTACTCTTATTACATTTGTATTTTTTTCCTGAAAAGGTCCACATTTTCATATATGTATTTCCTAGGTCCTCATTTTGCCTCACTCTGTTGCATTAAGCACTACATCAACACTGAATTTGCTGCAGTTTCCTTAAGTCCATGCTTTCTAATCTGCAGAGCACATAACACTGGTATGAGAAGGAGCCGGTATGTTACTTCAGTTCACAGTATCAAAAAGTATTTATTACAACCAGGGTAGAGAAGTGCACAAGTGTCACAGTACACCTAGGAAGGTGTTTTAGAGGAAAGCAGTGATGAAGCGCTTGTATTCTTTACAACTTCAGGCCATTACTAAGGGCCCCTTTTTGCATGGAACCAAGGAATCGCTACAGTTCTAAACACTTGCTCAATTAAAGAACGTACCATCCTTTCTTTCAGAACAACGGGGAAGTTGGAAAAAACTACTATATAGGTTCAGTGATGAGAAAACAGGTTTCAATTGATTTAAATAGGAGATAATCATGTTGTGTAGTATCATACATACAACATGCTCACTACTTGCAATGCTGGCTGTTCATCAAAGCTCTTTAAAGCTTCAGTCATGCCAAATAGTAACTGTAATAGTTCCTAAAAACCTGTTATCAAAACATACCCCAATTCCTGGTCTGCATTACAGACCTCACGTCATTTACCTGGAGTGTTTAAAGGACCTGGGGATGGGACGCTAAAGTTCTGAGGTGTTCGTGCAGCTGCTGGGCTCTGGGATGGTTGTGGAGATGGACTGGGAAGAAAGCTGCTGGGTGACGGAGCTGGACCAGAGCTGAAACATAAGAGTAAATTTTAAAAGTGAAAAATAAAATAAAACCTGCGAGAGCCTAACAAGGAAGCATGATCAGCCTGCAAACAGATATGCTTTTAGTAAGCACTGCTATGACACGTTGGATGCTTCTGAAAACTTCACCTCTTCACCTTTATGGTTTTGACATAGGTCTTCAAAAGTTACAGTCTAGCTCACCTCACATTTGAGTTTGGCTGAGAAGTCGGTTGGCCTGGCTGAGGAGATGGTTGTGGCTGTGGTGGTGGAGGCATTGATTGGGGCGTCTGAGCTTGCTGGACAGGAGATGGGGATGACATCATGGTAATATTGTTCTGGCTCACCTGAAACAAGGAAAAAGAGTAAGATCAACAACAACAAAAGGGAGCTGATGATGGGAACCTAAATTAAAAGTTTATCTATGGAGAGAAGCATATCCTCAGCCCTATAAGAAATGAAAGTGTTAGTTTCCTGTTCTCCTCCACAATGAAACAGTCTCACCTGTATCTCTCTTGAGGATATTATGGCAGTACTTTATAACAACTTCACTAGAAATAAACATTAAAACTGCATGCAATGGGATAACTGTTTCACATTTCCCAAACGAACATGTTGCAGTTAAAGCATTAGAAGTGCCATCCAAAAAACTTGTGCTTTATTAGAAATAGGGTAAAGAAAAGCAGGGAAAAAAAGACAGTGCTAACTTGAGAATTAACAGCCATTAAAAAAAAAAAAATCTTATTTTTTTGGTATTTTGATTACAGCCTTCAAAGGTCTGTCAGACTTGTCCATAGCTTCTCAACTGGTTTTCTTCAAGAGGAAAGAAAAACAATTAAGTAAACCAAACCACTACCATGTTGTTTAAATATACAGCTTTGCAAATCTGGGTGGAATGTCTGGATGGAAAAGTGTGAAGCAGCTTTCTGACCTTTGGAGAATGACAAGGTATGCCTAAAGAACAAAAAGACAAATAAGGGATTTTCAGAACAGCACCAAACTCCAGGCAACCATGAAGTTTAAGCTGCACACTATAAAGTGCAAGAGACAGATGACACTCAGATTAGAGCAACCACTCACATATGTTCATTTCATGGTCATTTTTTCCCTTCATCAATTAGAAACAAACAAAAAATCCTATACCAGCCAGAAACACGGTATAGTGATGCAGATGTTACGTAAGCATGTTTGTTTAAGGCACAAATAATTCTTACATTTTTATGTATGTAGCCTTAGGTCATAAGTTACGTTAGCCTACAAGGCCATGTATTGTGACTCAGTAACTGATGCATCCATTCTGTAAGTCCTTGATTAGCACCTTTATGAATCAACAACTGTTTCCATCAGTATAAATGATTTTTAAGCAGAGGTCCCCTACCAGCCCCATGCACTTCATGGGCACTGCAAGTTTAGTGCTGTCCTTCCTTGGTTCATTACCTATCTTTTTTTATTTTCAAAAAACTTCATTAGCTCCGTTATCTTCCCAGCCTCTTCTACAAAACTAACATCCAGAACAAGATTCGTTAACAACCTGCGTTTCCTCAGCAGTTGGAAAAACATTTCTGAGACTGAAACGCATCATCTGCTTCCTACAGAAACCAACCACGTCAGCACCATATAGAAGCTAGGATGAACACTCCAAAGAGCACTCCCTTTATTTTTAGCAATTCTATTTAACATTCTTCTAAACAGCAAGTGATTTAGAACTTACCCATAGAGATGCTGTACCCATTTCCATTAAGTCAAACTAAGATCACTTTTGAGTGTTTTAGTACTTCCGGAAAACCAGGCCCCTTTAAAGTGTCTCAAGTTGGTTACATAAAATTACTTCTGAAAACTTAAATCCTTGTGTTTTAGGAAGGAAGGAAGGAGAAAGATTGCATTAAGGTTTTTGCCCAGATTCAAGCCTCTGTATCTCCTTCAACACCAAGGTCTCTTCACATTCGTTTACAAATATTGCAGAAAAGCAAAGAAAAGCAGCACCTGACGCATACATAAGCATAAAATACATTAGTGCTGTCATCTTTTTAACAGCATTACCTCTTCTCATTGAGTACATGCAGAGGCAAACAGCTTTCCTTCTTGCAACACGTCTCTGCCGGTTTCATTTCAGAACTCTAAAATCTAACATCGAATATAACACAAAACTGTGCTATTTTCAAGAACTTGTACTCAGAAGTATGCAGATCCAAACCTGCCTTATTTTTCTTTGAAAGCAGTTAATTTGCTACACAATCATTTCAGATGTCTTTGTATGGTTTAGATCTAAAGACACCTTCAGCTTCAGATTTCCACATTGTTTTCAGGATACACGTTGAGAATATAAAAATGTAATGAAATTTCAACTTCTAGGGAATGCTCTTTACAACTGACTCCCACTAACAAGGAGGGAGAACGAGGGAAGTTTAGCCTCAATAAATTAATTTAGGTCCTCATTTAACTCCAAAGTTAAACCATGGTTACTGGACCATTTGTGTATCCTTCATCTTCAACATATATAAGGTAACACCTTGGTATTTTTTCCACTGAAGGATGGGGTTTTATGCATCTAAACGCACATTCATGAACAGCTACCACAGCCCACTGAACATGAGGCAACCCTGCAGTGACCTGATCACAACACCAAAGCCTAGCTTTGAAGTCCTGCCCTAAACTTATTTAGGCTTGCATGATGAAGTTTTGCGCTCAATAATATTCACTAAATCAAAGCTATTCTTAGTGTTTAGAGTATAACATGCTGGAAGATAAACTTTGCTATGAGCCCTACCTCCACTTAACTGAGTGTCAGGCAAAGAACAGCACTCAGTACAAAGCGCTAGTGAGTCTTTCAGAGACTCTCAGTAGCAAGCCAGTACAATATGCAGAATCCAAAAGCAAGGAAAAGGAGACTGCAACAAGGAAGTAATGGGTAATGATGAGGAAGAACAAACTTTTAGGCTAAAGTAAAAATCTAGAAAGCATTTTAACTACTGTACTTACAGTTTCAATGTTAAGCCAGTAAGCACAGCCTTGCCTACTCTGTAGTAAACTGGGGTTAAAGTTCACCATTATGTTGCTCTGTGGGACAAAGCAAAACCTCTGCAGAGCTCCAAAAGAATTCAGATACAGGTTTCCATATTCCCAGCCAGGACAATATCCCTTGCTTTATTTAAATATTTAAATCAGTCTGACTTTTTCCCCTAGATTTTCAGTTTGCTGAAGATTCCCGCACCAACCATAAACTGGAAGTCCATACTAATGCAGACTGCAATAGATTTGTCGGTAGAACATGGAGGTTTTGATGCTAGAAATACAACAGAGAGATTGGGATTAATACATTAGTCATTTAATTGCTAAAACAAAAGCTAACTATTAGATTAACCTTTCAAAATTCCTATCAGTGGGTTTCTTGGACCAATACAAATATTGTAGGAAACTTTCCTCATCTATTCAAGAAGTGCTGAATTTTTTTTTTTTTAGTGTTCAAGAACTAATATTGTTGGAAAAAAAAACTAATAGCAAAAGAAATCAACAACCAACTGAACAAGAAGAAACCACTGCAGAATTAACTGAGCCACATGTTAAAAGGACAGACAAGAAGTGTGTCAATGTGGGATAAAAACAAATAGCCACACAATACTGACATAACATCTAGTTCTTCTGGTGAAAGTGATTCTTCAGTGTAATACCAAGACTCTCCTCTGAGGTGAAAGGACATTCAGAACCATCTATCATGAAGTCTAAAGACTTTTTAATACCGTAGTCAAAGAGATGACAGACTCTTAGATGAATAATAACCAGATGTATGCTACAACCATTTGTCTCCTATTGTGAACAGCTTCAAGAGCTCTGATGACAAGGTAATTAAACATATCCAACAGACAATGTTATTTAAGCATTTACAAAACTAAAGAGGCATAAATAACATTTCTAAATTCCAATTCACCTAGAACCTGACTAAATGTTTTGGCACAGAGCACTAGAGATTCACACTGACCCAGAGCTATCAATTGCATGGCACGTCAGGCTGTCTTTAGAACAATGCTTCCTACTAACAGAAAACAATGACTTACTCACTTGTCCTACCACATGTTTAGGAGCCATTTCCATAAATATTTTTTTCTTCTTCTGCCTTCTTTAATTGTTCAATTTTCTACAACATTTTCACAGTCCTTGGCATGTTAAGAACTCTCCTTATTTTCTGACTCTCTTGGTGTCAGAAATCAAAGCTCCTCAACAACCACCGACATGGCAGCACTAAAAGGTCAGCCTACAGCACTGAACGCTTTACTAGCGCCCTTCTGTTGTGACTTAAACGTAAGCCAATCTCATACTTAAATATCCATCAGAAGGCCTCACTGTCAGTCCAAATAAGACTGTGAATACTTCGTACTGGAGGTGGTTGTCTCAGTGTACATAAACTGCTACAGCAAACAAAGCTCAATTCTCCTGTGATTCAACAGCAATGTCTGGGTTTGATTTCAGTTAACATAGTTACCTGGACAGAAATGACTGACCATCTGAAGCCAGAAATGACGGATGCGCTTGCCTAGGCCTGCGGAATCTTTCCAATCACAGTATCTACCTAGCAAACACCTGACAAGAAAAGGCTGTGCCTACTAAACTCGAAATAAGCAAACATGCAAAAGTAAATAAACCTTCACTAAACCTATGAGCAAAAGGCAGCAGTGTTAAGAAGTAAAACAGGTAAGAGCTCAGTTCTATTTCAGTCCAGTTCTCCCCACTCCTGCTCTCCTCCTCCTGTCCCTCAAATGAAAGATTTTGCTTGATAAACGTGGCTGTGAGGTCTTTACATCAGGACCCACGCCATGCAGATGCAGTACGCTGATCTCAAGGATCTTCCAGCAACAGCTGGCTAGGTGCTGACAGCCTGCCTACACAGCTTCTTCTCTGGTACAGGTACAAGTGGAGCCCTTTTGGAAGTTCACAGGTGCGAAGGAAGACAACAGTTCCATTTCTCTTGGTCTCTGATTTACATGCCAAGATACTACTCAAACTGAAACAAGACAAGTTTATGATTAACAAAAGAAGCTTTTTTTTTTTTTTAATTGGTTGGAAACAGCAGTGCTCAACCAAAGAGCAGGAGTACATGATAAGTTACATCCAAGATAAACTCAAGCGCTATACTGCAGTACTGACTTACAACACTCTGGAGACTCTCCTAAACGCACACTTGTGGAATTTCAACAAAGACTAAACAGAAACCTGGAAGTTCTAAGTTGTGACTTGAATCAGTTATAAACATGTAAACGTTCTACATGCTAAAATAAAGATCTACACCATTTTAGAAACGCTTTATTTGATATCCCATGCCATCAGAAAACGTGTTGTTTAAAACAAAAAAGGATCCATGAAAAACCTGAAGAGCCCAACACCCTAACACCAGCAAGTTAGTTGTTCCATGAAAAAGTGAACTTCCCCTTGCCTGAAAGCAAGCGCTACATAATCACGCATCGAATGCTCTGTGCAATACCTGACACAATGTGCTTTGACTCAGTAAATACCTGTGGCATTTGCTGTCCGCCCAAAGGAATGGAGCTTGGCGGTGTAGCAGACACTGCGGTGGTAGGCGGGAACCGTGGTCTTATTTGCATCCCACCTCGGGCCATAGGTGCGGTGATCATCTTTGAGGACAGAGGGACAACAGACAAAAGTAATCGCAAAACAAGAAATGCAGTGCACTGGCAGGATGAGAAGCACATGCAACCTCCAGGAATTAGGGGGAGGGGGAGCATGAAGGGAAGGTTAGTGAGCTTTTCTCTAAAGGTTAACCTAACATGCTAGCTTATAAACCAAACTCTTTTTTAAACCTTTTCTATCCATTTTTTAGAAAGCACCTAATGAATTCTAGACATCTTGATAGGAATTCTATATATCTTGATAGTGCTGATAGGTAGATTCAGATTTGTAGGTCGAGGGCTGAGAAAGCTATCATTTGCAGGAAGGGTTGGTCCTCATTTTGCCTGACATCTTGAATTTCTAGAATTCTTGGAGATAAGTTCTCCAACACAGCTGTCAAGAATTCTCCATATAAAAAGCTTCTTCGCCTCTATAATGCCATAGGTTTCTGATGCACCTTCCCTCACTGTTGGACTCCCAGGATTTAGAAGTATTTGCACATGCCACCTTCCATTCCGAAAAAATCTGGCAGACAGTTCAGCAGCAACTGCTACCAGCAATGCTCCAGCGAGCTGTCCAACAGAGAGCAAAATTTCAGAGTAACCTATGACACTATAACACCAGAACAAAAAGGACTTGTTTCTGAAAAAGCTATTTCCTTCCTTTTGCACCCCACAGAATAAGTCAATTATTTCCTTGTAATTTGTCCTTTTGACAAATACCCATTCCTCTATTACTAAGCTACACTAAGACTTTTTGTTACGAGCCCATAATTTGCTTCAAGCTCATTTTTGCACTACTGATTCTTCACTTGTGTAGACTGAGCGCACCCTAACGTGCAATCATTTAGAACAAAAACTGCAGGTTAGCATTAGAATGGATTTTTATTCTAAAATAGTGTTAGGATGTTGATCTGCAGCATCTAGAAGTGCCTTTCATCAGCCCGCATGAGCCACAGTTTTAATCATATATAATACCTATGAATTTTAAGTAATGGTAGGCTTTAATATTACACCACATATGTTGTCAATTAGAGTGGAATATAGGTTTGTGGGAAAAATAGCATATTTTTGAGGTAGCACTCAGGTAACTTTAATAATTCACTTATCAGCAAAAGAGCTTCTGTTTGATACTTCAAAGATCTACAGTAAAGTTCTCCGGACCACTTTATTTTTTTCCCCAGTGTAAATATCTCCAAGGAACCTATGCAGGCTCTAACAAACCTAGGAGTTAAAAGAAGTCTCCTTTCAGTACATGACTTGGGGCATTCTTGCTTAGTGTTCTGTGCAAATGGATTGAAGCAGCCAGCAACATGTCTCTAGAGAGTCAGAGAATGCATGTGCTTACAGTTGTTAAAAATAAATAAAATTAAATACAACATAGCAAGACTGAAAACAGAAAGCAATAACTGATAAAGAAAATAAGTGTCAAATTCAGCACAACTGTTAGTTCACAACATCAGAGCAATGCAGTCACTTTCCATCCAGGCAAAGAGGGATGGTCAGAGACAGGATTTCAAAAGGAAAACAAAATGAGAGTGCTTCAGACATCACACACACATGCACATGTACACACACAGCATGCAACAGCCACCACAAGCAAACACAACAACCCAGCACTGGCACAAAGCACAGGTGGATGCTACGAAGTGCAGTGAAGAGCTACTTTTTCAACATGAGAGCTGGTGAAGCAACACAACCCTAACAAAAAAAAAAAAAATGCTGGCAAAAATAAAATAAAAATAATCCTTCCAGGCACAATCACCCCATCTCAGACCCTCGTGAATGCACATGGATCTCTGGAGCGTGTGAAATCCCAGGGATGTTACGGTGACTCACATGTCCCATCTTGGTCCCGTTTTTCACGCCACACCACCAAAGTGTGCAGATTTAGATTACTTCCTCCAAGGTCACGGAAATTAGAAGTACGTTCACTGTCTGGCAAACCACTGAACACCAGCAGGACAAACGCCAATTCAAAGGCTTTCAGCTGTTGTATCGTAGCTGGATGAATGTGTGTGCATGTGTACATAATTCTGAGTTTTATTCACATATTTTTTTAAATGTATGCTTTGGAAAGGAAGTGTACACATAAAATGACACCAATCCCACTGTCTTGATGAAAGTAATTTATTTTTCCCTTCTTCCAGCCTATTTACATTTATAATACCAGTCGCCCTTCAACAAAGCAGTAGGGAAAGTGGATTCCAAAGACTGCATCTGTTTTATGCAAAGCAATGCATCTATAAAGGAGTTCATCAGTTAGTCTAAAAATGGAAGACAGCTAGAAGCGTTCAGGTACTTTTGAGAAAGACTTAAACTGAAGGCAAATCCTTCTCCACAACTGACATTGAGAAATCGATTTATAGAATTGAGAATTTTACTCAAAAAAAAAAAGAGCAAGCAGAGAAATTGAGTCTCTCTCCACTGTAAGATACAAACCTCATTATCTGATAAAAAATGAAGTGCAATGTAACAACTAGAATCCTGAACCTGTAATTTTCTTGCATCTAAAATCCAAGGATTCAGAATTCCTTCAATACACAGCTTCTGGTAGGAATACACAAGTACCATGACACTACCACTCCACTAAAGGCAGGCCAGCTCTGCTTTTCAAAGAGCAACAGCCAATCTTCTGCATTCTGAGCAACTGAACGAATTGCAGCCGAACAGTAATTTAAACATTATTAATACTTAACTTCAGTTGATTACAGAGTTCCTCCTAGTGCTCCAAGCACTTCTGTAGCACTCTGTGGTCACTAGGACACTATTTGGCTTATTTATCACTTCCACCTGAGACTTACATAGTTGTAAGGACTAGACATCCAAGCACAATAACATTCACCTGTGTCTTTATGCCTTCAGAGAACTTCAAAACTTGTATGTATCCATGTTTGAATTTAGGATTGCTTTTACTCTTATGTAGGAATGATGAACAGAAACTTTATGGAAAAGGAAAAACACAGGCACATCAACCCAAATTCCCAGACTGAAAGCCGCTAGAGACCAAGCTTAAGTTTAACAAGCAAGTATTAGGACAGGGTTTGTTTATAACAAAAGCTTCCCAAAACCAATACAGAAATCAAGACAGATTTATTAAAATAAAATCCAGTGCTAGTGGAAGATGGACTAAGTGCAAAGAGAAATCTACTCTCAAGCTTCTTCTAAATCAAAGAAAATGTAACCATGTACTCAACGCCAGAGCTGCATTGTAATATCGTACACAACCACAAACTTAAAACTAAACATTATATACAGAAAATTGTTATACAAGTATAAGAAACCAGTTTAATCATTGGACTTGACAGCATCAAGCGAATTTTAGTAGATTTACATTGTAACAGCACAAATGTAAATGGAAGTCTGGCTGTGTAGTTTTCAAAACTCCATGTGCAACAGATAATGAGCAATCCCTGCTCATCATAAATAAAGTTGCAATGCAAAAACAGCTGTCAACCATCTTATTACCCAAAATGTTTCAAATGCACTGTGCTGTTAAGCCACTGGCATATGAATTCCCTACACGGGACAAGAATTAATGTGACTATGCAAACAAAATCCAGCTGTTTAGAGGTTGGAAAGAGCACCATTAAGTTAGTAAAAAGAAGAAAAGTCAAAGTCTCCTTTTAGGCAGCCTAAGTCCCTGTAGCTCTCACCTGGAAATTATTTAAGAAACAAAGAAAAGCTTTAATTTGCATTTCAGCTGTAGAAGAAGAATTCTACATTACTGCCAGTACTGCACCAACTGTACTTACCACTCCTCAGCTTTTACATCCTGTGTTACATTGACTCAAGCAAAAGGACCAGAAACAGAACTTAGCCACCACCAAGTACGTGGACCACATGAGAGTTAAGAGGGTGCAAGACACTATTCCTGATAGCGGTCTGTGAGATGAATGTTGAAGAACCAATTGTTATCCCTTTGTCCATGCAAAAACTTCTAATGGTCTTACTGAATCTAAAGCATTTCTTGGGTGATGAAGGTGAAATGGTGCAATACCTGAAATGGCAGAGATCTTTCTGTATTGCCAGACATGAATCCTGGTCAACCTCTTTTTATCTATCTGCCTCAGTCTCTCCATATACAAAGTGGTGATAATTGTACTTACCCATGTCTGTAAAATGTCTCAGCATGAAAGACTACAGAGGCAAACCATGAAAGACTATTTCATATTCTTGTGGAAAATGGGAGAGGTTCAGCTCAAGCCATCCCCAGTTTTTCTCCCAGTGTCTCCTTCACACCAGACACACATCAAGGAACAATCACTAGGGCTACAACTGTATTGCAGGTTAAGAACAGTGTATTAGACAATAAGCTTTCAACCAGCCTTTTTTTTTAAAACGTAACTCTGCACTTGTGACACATGCCATTTTTTCTTGACAATTCACATCCAGAACAAGAGCATTCTAAATCTACAGCTCATTTCACTCAGAAAAAGAATGAAAGATGAAAGGAATGAAAGGGGAGTGCTGAGAGATTTCACTATCTATATTGGTTTTTATGCTTGGTACGTGGAGATGGAAGGTAGATCACACGTGAGTTAAGATAGCAGGCAAAGATTCACAGCATGGAAATCAGTTGACAACAAAGCAGTCACCTAGGAGAACGTAACAAAAAGAGAGGCAATACACTCCAGGAACCAACAGTCAAACTTGCAGTGTTTCCACAGAAGGACCTCTTACTGTTGTGCATTTGTGTATCACTTCAGGCAACAATCTGACCTACTCAGGACAGAGAGCATGCACAAAGAGGTTGTCCATGAAATCCTGCCTCTGAGTCCGGGCAAAGGGGAAGCAGCATAAGAGCCCATATCCCCTCTGTATAGCGATGACTGATCAGACCTCATCAGAAAGCCACCAGAGACCCATTTCCATGCTCATCTTTAGCATGCACTTGCTACAGGCCTGTACCTAAGGACACTGCCTCCAGGGCTCTTACCTGCCCTGAAGCTCCCATCTGAGCAGCTTGAGCCTGAGCTGCTTGCACTGCTGCTGCTGCCTGCTGCTGCTGCTGGACCAGCTGAGCTCTTACCTTGAGTATAAAAAGAACAAAGTAAACACGTGTACCTGAGCAGTGTATAACACTTCTCTTTCAATTGCTTTGACTATGCTCTTAAAAAGGGGTGTTTTGGAGACAAGACTGTAAGATCAGCTTCACATATCCATCTCTAGAAGCCTTTCATGAACTTTCCTTATGAAAGCATGTTCCCAGGCTTCTAACATTTGGAACAGTCTTCTCACAGACTGCACCCAAGATGTGATGAATTCCTGCAACTTCTCTGTACTGTAAGGTCTTCTTACGACAATACTAAGGTATTTTAGCTTTCTGACAAACACAGTTAACTACATGTGATGATTTCTCTCAAGCATAATATTTTAAACACATACTAATGACCAGCACTTCAAATATCTATACATTCATTAGGACAAGTCAGAGGGATGTACGTGACATCTAACTACTAGCTTAACTGGTGGGAGCACATAGTGGATACTCCATCTATTCTGTGGGGAGGTAAGAATTTCTCAAGAGTGGCTGACACTCCACTACTCCCCAGCAACGCTCAGAGAAAAGCAGGCTTCAGAATGACAGCTGAGCTTTTTGCTCAACAGCACATAGCACTCATGACTAATGCGGCAGTTTGAAAAGCTGCAACATTAACAGGATGACTCAGCTTCTAAGATGAAGCAGTAAGACATTCACAGTAAAACCATCATCTTGTCCACATTCTCAAGTCAGGAACTACTAGTATCTTAAAATTTTGTCCAAAGCCTCTAAACATGGCCGCAGAAGCAAAGCCTGTGTGCTAAAGAGCCAACAGCGGCTCCAGCCACATGCACTAGGTACCTCAAAGCACTTGCTAATGTTCCAGAACAACAATAATCAAGGCAGTGATTTTTTTAGATTTATAAATGGTTTTCACACGTTTATAGAATTCCTGTTCTTCGCTGATACTAAACCGGTCTCTTCTGACAGGTCCAGACATAAAACTTTAAAACCACCATACTCAGACAATCTAACTATAGATCCCTTAATAAACTATACTTTTTTGTTATTTTGTTATTAGCACAAGTCAAGGAAACTTTTTATTTCTTCAGAGGATCATAATGAACCAACAATGAAATGATCACCAGCCCTTACCTGCATTGCTTTTAATTGCTGTGGCGTGAGAGTAACAGGCATAACCTGACCAGGAATTTGTCCTGAGATTGCCTGTGCCTGAGATACCATGGGCTGGGGTTGAGGCTGGGATTGTGGTGGAAGCTGAGACTGTTGTGCCTGAGCAACCTGCTGCTGCTGCTGTTGTTGCTGCTGCTGTTGCTGCTGCTGTATCTGTTGCATCTGCTGTTGCATTACTTGTTGAGGTGGCTGCTGCTGTAGCTGCTGCTGTGGGATTTGTTGCTGTTGTTGCTGCTGCTGCTGTTGTGCCTGCATAGCCTGCGCTGCCTGCAGCTGCTGCATTTGGGCAATTCGCTGTAGTTGCTGTTGCTGCTGTTGCTGTTGCATCTGAAAAGCAGGAAAAGCCAGGATGCTAAAGCTTCCAGCAATGCAATGGCAGCCTTATTTTTATAGCATAGATCAAAAGCAAACTGAACCCTGATATAACAGGCTGAGTTTTCAAGCCTGTATAGAAAGCCCAGACCTCTTATCAACTCACTCTCCAGATATCTCAACTCTACGTAGTGCACGTCCTGTGGTTTCAGTATTCCAAGCTTTTCTCACTATACTAAAATAGTTTTCAAAGGCAAAGATGAAGTCCATCACTTTTTCCTTTACAAATGGGCTCAGAATCACTTCTTAAATGTAATCAGCCTGCATCAGCACTGCCATTTACCAGGAATGCACAAGAGCATGACAGCTGAAGTCTCCTCTTCTGTTCTTGTGCTTAAGGATGATGCATGTAAGTGCTCAGTACACATTTTTTAAAGTAGCAATCTGTAATTCACACAATGACAAAATAACCACTATTTCTAGAATAATACCATGCTTTTAGTTCTTTACCACACCACTGTTCTTGTCAGAATGAAACAATGTCCTGATGTTTATAAAGAGAAAGAGACAAAGGTTTTTAATTCTCTATTGCCATGGCAGAAGAAAGCACCCAAAAACCTTTACTACAACCCAGAAGGAAGGTTTCATAATGTAAAGTTGCCAGTCTAAACTGAAGTTCTATCCCAAAGTGGAAGTGTATTAACAACGGGAAGAGCTGATACTCAGTACTTCCATGCAAGCCAAGTTTCACTTGACAAGTAACTGATCACTGATCAGCTCAATTGCCATTGTAATTCTTGTTTGTCATCACCTGCTGTTGGTTTTGCTGCTGCTGCATCTGCAGTTTCAGCATGTGCTGCTGCTGCTGCTGGACGGCTTGCAACTGCTGCTGTTGCTGCTGCTGCTGTTGGGCTGCTGCGGCTGCTGCTGCCTGCTGCTGCTGGACCTGAAATTGTTGTTGCATGGCTGACTGCTGGGCCTGGAACTGCTGCTGCTGCAAAGCCACCTGTTGCTGCTGGAATTGCTGCTGCTGCTGCTGTTGCTGCTGAGCTATCTGCTGAAGCTGAAGTTGGGCTAAAAAGAAGGGAGCCTATGCTTAAAACATGAAAGCCAAACAGTACAAGAGACAGTTACATAGTATAACTCCACAGTAACTGAAGATAATCACTAAAGTATAAAATACTCCTCAATAACAGCATATACTTTTGCATCCTCAAATGGAGTAGGTACATTAACAGCAGAACTGATGACACTGTGACACTGCCTACTATCTCTACAGCCCCCTGCCTGTATTTAGTCAGCAACCAAATTAAAAATGTAACAATGTGCAGAAATTGTATGGCTCTGTGGTCACCTGGAAGGACCACAACAGGATCACACCTTAGTCTCCACAGAATTCTCTAAGAAATAGAAGCTACTGAAGAAAACATATGCACAGAGGCCACCAGCAGGAAGCACAACAGCCATAGAAAGTATATGTGGGTTTCACAGAACAAAGTTCTGAAGTTGACATCTTGGAGGATGGGAGAAGCATGTGCTCATAGAAGAGAGACTGTTCCTCACAATGCTAAGGAAGACATTTATCCCAGTAAGTAGCAGTGTCTGAAGTCAACTCTCCCAATAGTTCCTTTGGCTGATTTAGCCAGCAATATGAAAATCTTTCAGCACCCTCTCCTTGTGGAAGAGCTATTTACTAAGAGACTGATCCAACAGTTTCAGTGACTGAAACAAACTGAACACTTACTCTGTTGAGTAGCTGTAGAGACACCAGGCATACCATGAGGGGCCATTCCCGAGGTCCCAGGAGGCTGCTGCTGCCCTGGGAGACTCATCTGTTGTCCCATTGGGCCAAGGCCACCCATCCCAGCCATCGGTGCTCCTTGAGCTCGGGCAGCCATGCCCATTCCAGGTGCCCCTGCTGGGGGACCCCCAGTCAGATTCTGCAGGGCATTCATGGGATCTACAAAGAAAACAGTTAACATTATGCAGCCAGCCATGCAATTGCCTCCCCCAAATCTTCTGCTTTCCAGCATCCACTCTGATCTGCTGGCTTCAGACCACAACTAGATCCAAACCCTTAGAACCTAACACTCACTGCCTGCAAGACCACAAGAAGCGTCTGGCAGGTCTTTGCCTCTCTGTAAACAGAGAGAAGATTATTTAAAGTGCTTCAGATTTGCAAAGTTGCAAATAGATTCTAAATATATCAGACAAAAGGAACTCATTAGCAACCTCTGAATTTATATGCAAGTCAAAACAGGCTGCCAACAAAACTCCATGCAGCTATACCACTCATAACCCCAAAAAAAGCATATGAAGAACAGAGTTCCCACTGTGGATTCTATTGGCCTCTTCCTCCTGAGGAGGAGCAGTGCCCAAACCAGAGGAAGTCCTTTGCAATGCAGTTTCCCCAGGTTCCCACCATAACATCATGTTTTTATACAGAGGATAAACTCAGTGTTTTTCAAGCGAATTGTGACAATCTCAATCCTGGGCATATAGAAAAGTGAAATCAAAGAAGGAATGGCAATTCAGAAGGGCAAAACAGAACATAGGGTACAGAATGCAACACCTCCTCTTCCTTAAGAATACTTATCAAACTGTTTTTAACTGTCTAGGTGGGATGTTAATAAATCCCAATGATGTATTCATTTTCATCATCATCACAAGGAACATCGTATTAATTTCCTAGTATAACTGCTTTAAGAACTAGCACAGAGGCAGAAGACACAATCAGATCTAACTAATTAAATGGCAGAGCAGTGCACACATCCCACAGACACAATGTTTGCCTCTAATGCAACACAGTGAGGAACCCAAAGTTGATGACAGGGAGAAACCTGGATGCCCAGCAGGAGGTTATTTTCAATTGCTCTTGTTCTTCCAAGAATCTCAGTGTTGTGAGCTAACAGGAGCACAAACAGGGAAACAGCTCTCTTGAGCTGCATCCGAAACACCATCTAGGCCTGTCACCCTCAGAACTGAACAACTCACAAGGCTACTGTGCTACCTTTCCTTTCCTCCACCAGTAAGTAATACTGCAGCTAGGAAATCCACAGCCTTCTTAGTACACCACAGCCCTGGTTTTTGAGCTGTTCTAGTCAGAAAAGAATTAAATAAATAAATAATGAGACCTCTTACCGCTTACTGAGGCTTGAGATTTCTTATTGTCTGCAAAAGAACACCACATTAATTATCTTTGTTAATCTTGTCATACAGATTTGACACTTCAGATATAGTCTCCAAGAAATATAGTTACATAATAATTTAGAAAGTTTTAAATCACTGTCTACTGTAGTTACACTCATCTCCAAACAATTTATCCAGACCCATAATCCCAGACAGCTGTATCATAGCTGTAACAAGCTGAGTGTTTTATCTTTGTAATCAGATAAAACACATTAAACAACACACTTTTGTACTCAGAACACTACAAAAAAAAACACAAATACAGGAAAAAGTGGGAAGGTGCAGAATTAGTAACATTAAATTATTTCTCACTCAAAGACTCTTCAATTGTAGATGGATGTTGTAAAAGAAACAATATTTAGAAGTTAAGCATGTATATTACTGGGCAAAAGTTTGGAGCAACTTGTGAGGAGTCACATGCAGACCCACACATACAAGCCAGAAGATTTACTTTCATTCCCTCCACAATGAGCAGTCACTGGGATAAAAATTACTTACGGATATCTCGAAAATGGATAATAAGTCTGGCCACAAGAGAAAGATACTCCTCCTAAAGGTAAAAAACAGTGTTTCAGCATAGGAAATAAAAACAGAGCAACCACGACTTTCTGGTCCTTCAGTATTCTTCCTCAGTGTACCAGATTTTACTTTACAAGGCCCGTGAGCCTTTCAGAGCAGTTCACTTACAAGGACCAGTCTGTTCATGAACTAAGGGAATGCTCTTTACCAGAAGGTCAGTGTGGTTGATGGTCCAAGAAGCCCAAAAGCCCACGAAATTCAGTGGAAAGAACCTCTGTGACAGTCACACTACCAGGAACACAGTGTGTATACCTGATTATATACCAATATATCCATTTTCCATTTCTCATCCATTCTAGTTCTTTCCTTAATGATCAAAACTTCTTACTGGGTACGTTGACTCACTTTAGTCCTTTAACTAGGTCATATTCATACTAGAAGAACTTTTGTATGCTAAGTTATTAAAGTTATTAACTTTGTTTTTAAGACTTAACACCTGGTAGAAGTGCCAGATGTGAAAGGACAAATAGTCTTTGCAGCAATTAATTAATGTGCATCATAATGCACAAGAGAATCTGCCACAGTGCTGAGATAGTCTCCCCACCGCTATAACTACCTACTCACCAGTGAGAATGCCCTCAGCAGGCATAAACAAGTGTTATAAAACTTTCACCAAGTTCCATCTCAAAAGTGTCTTGTCTGTAGACAGCAATAGTATCCAATTTCTTACAACACCAGCCCAGGAAAGAAGCTTATACATTTGGGTAGTGCCTAGAATTGTACATAATAGCCAGACTTTCACAGAGACCAGAGAAATTCCCTTTGTCTTACTCCTAATGCAGCCTTTTTCGTGATATCTCAGTCTCTCCTGATCACCAAACTGGTTAGATGGAATAAGGCCACACTAGATAAAGCAAACTCTACGCCATTCACTACATACAAGTCTTTAGATAAGACTTAATCAAACACAGTCCCACGTATGCATTAAATGCTGCAGAATCAGCAAAGCTCTCTTGGCCTGAAGTCCAGTTTCCTGCACGTATTGGACACAGAACATTTCATTTCCCCTCAGGGTAAAAGGAACACACAAAAATCCAGATACTTCACCCTTGTTTTAGCCTTCATAAACACGTGGCTCTCCATCTCTTTGCTGGACTTATTATGGGCAACACCAGCCTTCCTCATAGCTTCATCACTGAAAAAGAAAAAAAAAAAACAAAGCTGGGCGTTAGCTGAGGACATCAGGAAATACTTTCTGCAGTTAGAAATGTCTGTGTAACAGCTGTTTACCCCTCTCTTATTGATAAATCCATTTATAGATTAAAAAAAAAACAACCATTACTCACAATTGCAGCTCTTTAAAATTTCTTCAAATAACTGAGGAAAAAAGTAAATTTTTTGTTGCCTTTTAGAAATTAGTTCTTTGCAGATATTCAAGAATAGTGGCTAAGCAAGTCATTACCTTGCTGCTTGAAGTGTTAGTTTGACAAAATACTAGGATCTGTTGATTTGAGGAAAGCTGAACGACTGGATTAACGTAATCCATGTTCAGTGAACTACGGGCTCGAGCATGCATAGTGCCAGGCACTTCCAAAAGAATCCTCTAAATATAAGGTGGAATAATAAAAATAGCTTGGTAAAACAAACTCCTTTAGGCAATAAGCAGTAGATAAGAAGGCACTGCTGATGGACAGTGGGTAATAAAAACCTTTTTAATCCCCTTAGTGTTCTTTTCTTTTACCAACCAGAGTTGCAGGGCCATCACACCTCCAGTAAACTGGAACTACGTCTGCCCTCTGGATGAGAAATTGAAAGCGTGATATGAAATGGAAATAAACCCTACACATCAAGACACTGCTAAAGAAACTATTGTCCTATCACCACACCCCTGACACAGAGTCCCTCCCCAGCTTTGCTGCAGCCCCCTTAGGTTCTGGAAGGCCGCTGTGGGGTCTGCTTTTGGTGCAGCCCAGGGCACAAGTGGCTTTCTGGGCTGCAAGTGCCCATTGCCAGCTCATGTCAAGCTTCTCATCAACCAACACCCCCAGGTCATTCTCCTCAGGGCTGCTCTCATTCCACGCTCCACCCAGCCTGGATTTGTGCTTGGGATTGCCCCAGCCCAGGTGCAGGACCTTGTACTTGGCCTTGTTGAACTCCATGGGGTTCACACAGGCCCAGGTCTCCAGCCTGCACTGCTCCCTCTGGATAGCATCCCTTCCCTCCAATGTGTATCCTCAGCACATGAAAAACCAAGCAATTCCACTGTAACATAAGCACTGAGACAAAAACATCTTAAATCAAGGACTCAGACAGGAGAGCAGCCCTATTCAAATCTGCTGGGCATTCTCATTCTTGGAAACGTTTCACTTCACTGCAAAACCTGTTCTGTTTTACAGCAGCCTAGTAGCTGCAGCCTGCATTCCACAAGCAAGTTACCAGGAAATACTTTCACCTTGTAATTACCATCTCAGCAACCCATTTCTCAGTACCTGCTGTTGAACGAGCAACTGCCTTACCCTAAATGTATCGTAGGGTTGGGATCCATGGAAGCTTCATGCAGCCTGAAGGGGGACTGCTGCTTTCTGCCCACCTGAGTTCCGACCATCTCCCTTGTGAGCAGGAGTGGGGCTTGTTTGAGCAGTGAGCTAGTCCAGGGTCCTGAAATAACTCAGTAACCCACTCAAGACAGGCAAGAGCAGATGCAACAGATTCAGGCAAAGGAGCTGAAGCTGCCCCAACTCACACTCTTACCTTGCAAAGCCATAGCCTCGTAGCATGTGGCTTACCTGGTGTAACTTGCAAAGCAATAGGGGAGCAGAGCACAGCCACCTGCACGTCTCCCTTGCGGTAACCTGCTCATGTGGCCTGACAGACACTAAAAATGCTGGTTACACAGGAAGGTTACCTAAAGTGAAGCCAAATTCAAACATAACACAGAATAACTATTCTTTCATGTGCAAGTATTAAAGTGAGCTCCTCATAAAAGAACTCCGCTGCAGAAGAAATGCATCCAGTCCTTCACCTCCCTCTTTCCAATACTTTCTGTTTCAGAAAAGCTGCCTCTAAACCTACACTACTCTGAATCTTCCTTACCGCTTTAGTCCCACAGTACACCGAGAATGCCTCTCGTTTCAAGGCCACCAAAAACTGAGCGGGCAGGACAAGCTGACACAGATGCGAATAAAGGATGTAACGTGCAGCTCATGCTGGAGTGGCTGATGCAGAGACTGTGATCCATGTCGTAGCAGGAACTTTGGAAAAAAGCCACAGCAAATTATTTATTCTATGGAGCCACCATTTCTTTTTGATACTACCTAGCACTCCACGCCATATCTCTCAGTATTCCACAAGTTCAGCTGTGTGTGGTTTCTTCCTCCTCGTCTGTTTCTTTGTCCCCATATTTATCTTCCACCAGCACAAAAACACAAGTTAAAAGGCTGGGAAAGTCACGAGAAAAGAGACAGCTTTATGCTGAGTCAAGCGTACCAAATAACACATCGTATCCTTCCAGAAATGAAATTCAACAGAACTTTGAAAACCAGATGCTCCAGCCAATTCAGCCTGTATCTGCCTCACAAGCACTTACTAAACACGTAAGACGTGTACTAAAGCTCTGCCTTTTTGAGCTCATGCACAACACTCAAAACTGATGCCGTGAAGCATTCGGCACCACTACCAGCTTCAGGAATTCCCCCTCCCTTTCCAAGAAGTTCGTTTCTAGCCCTACAACTGCAACCTCTCACTCAGGCCAACTGGTCTAGCAGAAAAATCCTGCAAAACACGTTCTCCTTCACCACTCTACCAGCTCTCCTCTCCTTCACACCACGAACTGCACCAGGACTTCCATTGAGACAAAAGGGCGATGAGTTCTAGGACCAGCCCCAAGTTAACATCACCAGATGCTGCCTTGTGAAATAGACCGGTCACTCAGAACAAACCTTTCTTGCTCAAAATAACAGGAAGAAAAATAAAAGTGTGCTGGTAAGCCGTTAACCACAGCCATCCACATCACAAGCTTTAAAAGCCTCCAGATAAACACCACCAAATACATTAAACGTTAATTACTTGATCTTGGGTACACAACAGCACCCTACACGTTTCTGTTAGTTCCAGGTTGGACACAGCACATTTAATGACAACCCTCACTGCAAGAAAACCCACGCGAGTGGCCAGCAGAAAATCCAAATCAGGAGTCCCCAGACACCTAGGACCAGCCTCAGCCCCACATTACACCGCCTTCAGCCACACAGGAGAAAGCTGAGGACAATCAGCCTCTCTAAGGCCTTCTCCTAGCATTATCTTTCTTTCCAGCTCTGCAGTGAGGAAAAACACCGTCCTGCCACACAGGACCGCCCCCTCAGAGCTTCAAAGGCATAAAAAATCCTCCCGCAGGAGTGATTCCTTCAGAAGCCTCCCCGCCAGGTTACGCCAGTGCGACTGTTTGTGCGGCTGTGCAATCAGCAGGACCGAAGAACTACCCAGCTTAAGAAAAAACACTTTTCCTGAGCTATTTTTAACTTCGACAAATTTCTCCTTCAGGTTCATTGCATGGCAACCCAAACGCTTGCACTACAGAGGCAGAAGCTTCTTAGTTCACAATTTTATAAATGTCTATTTTGACACAATTAACTCCTCCCTTTCTGTAGTACCAGGACAGGAGGAACACCCGTCTTCTTGGCTCCCTTTTTCTTTTTTTCCTTGAAATCTCATCAGACAGCCCAGGCTGGAATATAAAAATAAGGCTGCTTTATGAAGGGATTTCGTGACATATTTCATAGAGAGCAGCAATGCAAATGATCTCCCCCCACACACACACTTGAGAAACTGGAGCTGATCTGCTCGCCTCCTCCCTGCTTGTTCCTGCACCCACCTCTGCCTCCTTTCCCGTGCTCTCCACCTCCCCATCCTTACTTACGCTCACGTATGCTCTTCCCTCTCCTCTAACTGAACCATTAGCTAAAATCTACTTGATCTTAAGTGTGAAGATACATATCAAAACCAGGCAGAAAGCTGAAGACCACTTTTATGGACCATCACGCAGCTGAAGTTACCCCCCTGTTCTACACAACTCCCTTTTACCCCAGGCTAGAAGCAGCTTGGCGCAGGAACTGCACGGCTAGGCACTGAGGTTACCACCACGCAACCCACCTCAGCTTTGTCCTTCAGGCAGTACCGATGCTTAAAAGCATATTAAGGAAAGGCATTTACAGCAAGACTCCCAAGGCACCGGTGCCTGTTCGCTGTAAGGGCCAGAATAAAAGGGTGCCTTGAAAGCACAAACATTCACTCCCGCATCATTGCTTTCTTGGAACAACGCGGCAGGAACCAAAGCTGCTCCCTGGCCTCCTTCATCTGAGCTGTGGCAGCCCTGGGTCTCACAACGGCGTGAGTCCTGCTGGGGCCTGCAGGCAGACAAGGACCCAGTGCGGAGCAGGGCTTCCGAGGCCAAGTGCAGCAGTCCCTGAAGTGGTGATCCAGCTACACGCAGACACGTTCACCAAAATACCTACTGCACACGGTATCCCTGAAATGTTTATCCAGATAATGTCACTATGGCAAAAAAAAAATTTTGGAATTCAGGGAGCTACCTATTATGAACTCTACTTCTGGCTAGCCTTCCTTTATTCAAAGCGCCAACATGGAACCAAGTCATCTTCCCATATCTAACACACATCAAAAAAACATCCACTGCAGCCATTGCACACTTATCCCAGTACCAAGCACGCTTGCTGTTTAAGTAAGACAGGGAATGGAAACGGCTGTAGGATACTACAAAGCAGGAGTGTGCGCGAGGAAGACACATCACTCACAGAACACAATCCTGGGGAGGAGGGAGGAAGGACTGTTAATACATTGATAACAAAAAGCACACAGATAAAAATACATCTGTGCACGTATGCAAGACTAAACACAGGAAATTTAAATTCTTTCTTACAATAATTAAAAGCGTGAGATAGTTGACAGCTCTTCATATGCCACCAACCTTTAAAAAATTTACTACTGACCTATTCAACCTTTATCTGTTACTGTACGCTTCCCCCTAAAACATCTGCCGTCGGTGTTTGGTGCTCACAGAAAGCCAGCGACCGCTTGCAGAGCAAACACACAAACAAAAGGTTACAGCACCGAGCTTTGCTTCAGCTGACTCAGGTTTATTTCCTCAGAGTTGCACAGCATCGGAGGGTAGTTTGGGGGGCTTTGTTTTGACAAAGAAGCAGGAAACGAGAGGAAAATGCAACAGATTAATCTGACAAGAGGTGCTGCTGAGAGTTCAGGCAGCAAAGCATCAGCTCTGACACCAAAGCAGCTCACATAGCTTTGACAAACACTCACCGTCCTATTTCTTTGGTGAATACCCTAAGATTTTAAATCTTAAACATCACTACGAGGAAAGCCCGCACCTAGGCAGCAAAACCATGTGCAAACAGCATATTCTTCATGTATCACGAAGAAACAGTCTGTTTTAAACTCTGATTCTCATAAGCAACAAAGCACAATCAAGCTTTTCAAGCGCACAGAAATAAAGAAAGATTTTAACGTTAGTTCAGAAGCACCAAGCAGTGCCTTCGGCCCTACAGTAAGCACCTTTTGTAGGGTAAAAGAGCCTCCCTGTCACAGAGAAGGCACAGAGAGCTGCAAAGTGACTCGAGCAAAGCGATCGTTTCAGAGGATGGCCGAAAAGGCAACAAGCTGAACTTTATTTCTTTTAAACAACCTTTACACCATCACACAGATACCGGCTGCGATCGCTGTTCTAGGCCTAGGAAAGCACGGTAACTAACGAGTTCAGTCACTGACGCTTTCATTTCGCTCTAGAAGTCAGACGTCAAGTTATAACGGGGGTTCCACAGAACCGAACGCGGCAGCACTGCGGGCACCGCCGGAGCAGAAGCCCGGCAGCAGCGGTTGCGGGGCAGGCCGGGGAGCCGGCACCGGGGCAAGGGGAACCGGGAAGGCCGGGCCGGGGGGGGGTGGCGCAGCCACAGGACGGGGGAGCCCCAGGAGCGGCGGCCCCGCAGCCTGCCAGCGGCCGGCCCACACTCACATCTGGCTGACGAGCTTCTGGCGGAAGTTGGTGCTGCGCCAGTCGGTCTCGGGCCCGGTCACGTCCATCCCCGCCACCACCAGGCCGCCGCCGCCGCCGCTCCCCTTCGGCCGCCGCCGCTCCGCCACACGCCAGGCCCGGAAGCGGCTGTCGTCCCCCTCCCCCCGCTTCCGGCGCCCTGAGGGCTGTAGGGAAATGAAGTCCCGGCACGAGTCTCGCGAGAACTTGCGCCTCTCGGCCCGCCGCGGGGCACGCCGGGAGTTGTAGTCCCGCCGCACGCCCCCTCTCCGCGGGAACGGCCCCGGCAGCCCCGGCTGCCGCTCCCCCCGCCCGGCCCGGCCCGGCCCCCGCCGCCGCCCCTCCCTCGGCGGGCGGGCGGGGCCGCGCCGGGTTCCGGCGCACGGAGGCGGAAGCCGCTGGCGGAGGCCGCCGCCGCTGTCCCCCGGTAGGTGGCTGGGGGCGGAAGGGGGGACACGGGGGCGGTGGCACCGGGGGGCCCGGCCCGGGGCGGGGACTAGAGGGGGGGGTGCGGGGGGCCCCGGGCCTCGGCACGGTCCCGATGGCTGCGGGGCACCCCCGGGGAGGCCGCGGTCGGAGCCGAGCTACCGGTGTCCGGGGGAGGCCCCACCGAGGTCAGCGAGGGAGGCCCCGCCGAGGCTTCCCCCGGGGGTTGGGGCCAGCCCCGCGGCCGGTGGGGGCCTGAAAAACAAAGCAGAGGTGCGCCCGAGCCTCCTGCAGCCCCCGGCGCACGGCTAACCCAGAGCCAAGCCCCTTCTCTCGGCGGTGGGAGGCTCCAGGGAGCCGTCCCCTCTCGGTACAGCCACTCGCTGTCTTTTCCCGATATGACAACATGTAAGGCATGGGGGGAGAGGACCCCAGGTCCCCGCAGGAACACCTGACACGGTGAATAGTGCAAATTAATTCCTGCTAATGTGGAAAGCCGAGCTAAAACATGTTGCAAGAGCCCTCTGCTCCCTCTCCCCCCAGTCACTTAATTGATGCAGTTGGCACAAAATTACTTGTGTGTTTATTTTTTATTTTTTTTTTCCCTCCCTGTATTTTAGACAATTAACAGTTCATGATGTGGTTGAAGTAGCTCAGCTACGCAGCCCTGCGAACTAGCCAGCTCTCAAGATTCACAGAATGCGTACCCCTGGGTAATTTACAGGCTGGCAGTTCTGGCATCGTTAGTACTTAGCCTGATCCTAGGGAAGCTTTATTTAAAAATGTATCATTCAATTTATGGAAGAAGTTGCATTTAGTTTTAGGAGCTTTTTCATGAAAGTTCTTGGGAAAATAAAAACAATTTGGTCAAAAGAGCATACCCTTACAGGTCTGCCAGATCTCTCTGGACATAGAACGGAACATTGAGGACTGCACTTCCTACCCAGTCTGGAGAAAGCTGGAGCCTTAATGGGAGGCCACTTCTTTTAAGGTTGGACAGGTACGTGCTGCCTGAGCATAGCTGGTTAACTCCTTCCTTCAAACGCAAGCAGCAGCTCCGTCCAAACCAGAACATTACTACTGAAAGATAAAGATGAATGTATCCAGAAAATCTTGTTCTGAGATTAGTAACAAGAAAAAAAAAAAATGGAAGAGATCAAACTCTTAGAGATGACAAAGCCATAGGAGAAAGCATTTTAATGTGCCTTACTATTTCTCCGTGGTAGCATTTGGGCCACAGGTCACCTCCCCGTAATACATCACTCATCAGTTCCATGAATTTGGGTAAGGTGCAAGAAAGAAAGAAGTTAACAATTCAGGAATAGGGCAAAATACTCAAGTTAGAAAGGTCGTGCTCTTTAGGTTATGGTGGGGGCACCTCTTTTTACATATTTATATGTAAATAGAGATACATTTTATGGAAGTTTTGCTATATCCATTTTAAATGGGATGTTTTATTTTCAGTGTGTCTCAGAAACACCTTGTAATAAGCTTGCAAACAAACAGATGTTTGCTTCTGAAAGGAACAAATACCAAAATTCACGAGACAGCATGGTTTGCAGAAGCTGTTTCCTAAGCCACGCCTTTAGGTTTCCTCCCACACCTCAAGTGTACTACCAATGCTAGAAACTGAAAATGACTCAAAGTCAGCTCAGACGAACGTGCTTGCACATTTCCATTGGTGACTTAAAGAGAGATGGCGTGTACAGACCTAGCGAAAGCATACCTGTGATCACTGAGAGTTCTGAACTGATGTTGAGATGTTTTATGGTACCAGATGTCCTTGCTTCTTTCTTTCTATGGAGACCTCCATCAAAAGCAATTGTTCAGGTTATTTCCCCAACTTGGAGAAGGTTCTATAAGTGGAAAGGTATTTCAGGAAGGTTTTTTCTTGCACAGTTTTGCGTGCATAGGGATAGTTCTGAAAGCAGCATTGCTAAGCAAAGCTGCTGTTTTTCTTTCGGCCCTGCCCTCTTCCAATTGTCTTGAAAAAGCATGAAATTGGCTTGTCTTTTCTACACATAATGGCATACTCAATTGTCTTTGTAGTGAACTAACTTACAAGTGCCCATTACAAATTATTGTATAGTTGATGAATTATTCCAGTATTTGCACTCCAGTTAAACTGAACAATAGTTTGGCTTTTCAATTTACATTGTTTGTGGTATTACATCTGTCTTCTGAACTATTTTGGCAGGCACCCAGCTGCCTCCCCTCTCTGCACACTCCCTGACTAGCTGATTTATTTGTTTGTGTGCCCTCTGCCCTGTTGAAGTCCTGGTACCTCGCCAGGTTCTGCCTATTTACAGTTGCAATCCCTGATAGTCAGCATAACTAGTATTTTGCTCTAGTCTTGTATCTTGCCTTCTTGTCAGGCCGTCAGCTAAAGCCTGGCTTAGATCCCAAGTCTTCCTACTCCCTTGGGAGAGATGAAGGTGTGGGAAGCCTTAGGGAATGGATTTTACATTCCCTTCAACGCACTCAGGCTTCAGTGGGTGTGAACCCTTGGAATCACAATCGGCGTGCCATACTGGTTGCTCTGCATGAGAGAAAACCATGAGGCTGGCTTGCAAGAATGAGTACAGAGCTGCAAATGGGGGGAGGGACTTAGCAAGAATAGACTGAGAGGAACCACGGATTTCAGCAGCAAAAGCAAAGTCATGCACCTGAGTAACTTCACACATCAGTACAGGTTGGAAACAAACCTAGCTAGAAGTCAGCTTTGCAAGAAAAGAAGCTGGGGGATCCTGAAGGGCAGCAAGCTGAATGATTCAGCAGTGCCTCTTTCCTGCAAAGGGAACCAGCTTCACATTGGCCTGTGTTAGCAAGAGCACAGCATAGGTTGTGGAAAATGATTATTTTCCCCTTTGCTCAGAGCTTGTGAGCCCACATCTGGAATACAATTCCCAGTTTTGAGCTCCATAGTGAAAGAAAAGCCTGTGAGTTCAGCAGGTGACCACCTTGCAGAGCAGGAGCAGGTCCAAGGAGATATAAGCGGATGCAAGGCAAGACTCAAAATCATCAAATGGTTGGGTTTGTTCAACACAGAGAATAGCAGGCTAAGGGGAGAGTCAGTTGCTGTTTTTTAATGTAATGGGTTGTTACAGAGAAAGACAGAGCCAGACTCCTATTTGTAGTGAACAGGTGAGGATGAGAGGCAAGTGTCAAATAGCAGGAATGGAAATTCACAAGGAATAAAGAAGAAAAATCTGATGGTCAAGCACTCAGTTTTCCAAATATCACCAGGGATGGCTATTCCACAGTTGACTGACTAGACAAGGCTCTCGGCATCCTGACCTGATTTTGAAGTTTTCCCTGCTTCAAGCAGGAGATAGGACTAGAGGCCTCCAGCCTGAATTATTCCACAATTCTAAGAAAGCATTAGATTCCCCCCCCCAGGCTTGAACCAACTGTGTGTATGGCAGTAAGCTAAACAGGATTAGGATATCCAACACCAGCAAGTTCTGTTTTATTTTGGGCACAGCTGATGCACAGGAAAATATCACAATCTGCATAAGACACCTCCTCGTACAGAGATGTAACTTGACAGCCAGAAGCTCTTCAAGACAAAAAATGTCTGAGTTTCCATAGAAACTCACTTGGCTACTACCCCCATACCCAGCCATTTCTCTACAGTAAAGCCTCAGGGCTGTCAGCACAACTGTACAGAACCAACAACAACAAAACCACCACCCACAGCACACGCTAGTAAGCATCGCTGTCTGACTTGGATGCTAGTCACAGAAGGAGTGAATACATACCCAGGGATCTGTCAGACCCTGCAATACCAGTAACAGACGCAGCACCATAAATCAACCTACCTGCTGCTTAAAGCACGTGATCAGTGCACAGCATATCTCACCAAGGGCTGATGGCTGAACATACCTGTACTGGCATCGGGATGTGCCCAGGACATGCCCAGACCCAGCACTAGAATGTGCTCCCAGGTACAGTACATCTTAGGGAAGGAGGACTTCGCTTGCAGGCTCAGGAAGGGTACCTTGTGAGCCTTGTAATTACCACTCCCCAGAACATTCTTTACTGGAGCAGCACACAAACACCTTGGTGTTACAATTGCTTTGCATTCAAAACTCCAGGTGGGACAGATGCTGCCTTCTCCAATACCACTTACAGTTTACTGGGCCTTTAACTTTTCCTTTCCCCGTTCTAGTTGAGCTCCTCCATTCCTATACCCTGTGCTGTTGAACAGATGAAGATTTTCAGCGAGCACAGGAGCAAACCAGCACACCAGTCTCTCACCATTTTGCCAGGGGAATGCTCAAGCCACAGCCTATTCCCTCAGCTCCTCCTGTCGCAGTGCCAACCTCCTCCGTCATAAGCCACATACCTTTAGTGTGAAGGCAAATCTGTCATTGATCAGAGACAGAGTTTTGTTGAAACATTAAGCCACAGCTCTCATTGATAAACAGTTACTTCAGCAGAGTAATCTGAAACCTCACTGGACTCATACTTTTTTTTCATGCAAGTTTCCTGCAGAAGCAGGCTGCGGTAATGAAAGTTGAACACAAGGCAATCATACAGAGCTATCAGCAAGCCACCAAGATACTTAGCTTCCCCTCTATCCACAGCATATTACTAGAGACCACGAGTGACACAGTGAACTTTGAAAATAGTCTAGGAAATACCAGGAAACACTAATTTCCTTCAGATGCTTCTTCTGTATCCACCATCGGAAGGCAGGGCTGCTTTCTCCTGGTTTCTAAATGGAATCCAAGCACAGAACGTAGGAAGTTTCAGTCTATTGAGTAAGAGCAGCCCTGTCTTGCTATGTGCCTTTGAGGGTTTTGAGATTTTTGGGGGGGTGATTGAGATTTTGTTCTTTCATCTCCTTGATGTGAAGTGACCAAACAGCAGGTCTGCCTACGTTAGCATTGCCTATAGAAGCACACATGTGATTACTGACCCCGTACATTTCCTCCTTCCTCTTTACACACTAGATATTTGATTGTAATACCCCACTAGTGTCAGCACACTAACCTCTGCCCTCTAAAAGAGGAGCATAAGCCAGCGTAATCACAGTCTCAAACACTTCGTGCAGCCAGATAAGAAAAATCTCTAGGCTTATTTTCTCTGCAGTTTCAAAGTGCTTGGAACAGGGACTTGCCTTCCCTTTTTTCTGGAGACACATCCCACTGCACATGAGATAATTTAAAAAAAAAAAATCTTTGCAATTTTTAAAGAAGAACAGCAGGAGTTCCTCATCCCTTTCACCTTCAGGTCAGTCCTGCAGCACCCAGCCACCGAATCCCACTGTTAGCAGCTGCCCAGCACTGATAAACTTGCACAAGAGGAAAGGAAAGAGAAAATATTAGATTTCTAGGAACTTGTCTCAGTCACAGACCAAATTTCTCAATAACAGAAGTAAAACAGAGAGGCCACAAGAGCAGTGTACAAGCAACAAGCTGATGGTAGAGAGGCTCACACCAGGGGGAACTCAGCTGTGTGGTTCCAGGGGCTGTGCGTTTACAAGGGCCTGCCTGCAGCTCCTTCACTTCTGGGGGCAGATATACCAGCCATCAAAAATGGGGTCTCTAGCCTTACAAGGCAGCAGAGCTCCTCAGTGGTGAGGAAGGAAGAATAGTAAATAGAAGGATTTCTGCAGCATGCAGGAGACCTAACAAACCTGTTCTGTCCCTCCATTCACAGCTGTACTGCTTGTATTATATATATATTTTTTAAGGGAAATAAAGACTGAACAAAATACAGTTTTGAGGAGAGAGGGTTAAATTGTTTATAGTTAAAAACTTACAGAGATTATTCAGTAGAGTTTCTGGCTATTTTTAAGATTGACAGACACTTGTAAGGCATAACAATTCCTAGATATATGAGTAGTGATTCCCCACACCTACCTGGTGCACCACACACAACATAGCACACTTCCACTGTTTGGGCTATCAGACTTTTAGGCAGTAACAAAGACACAAAGCACACAGGAGAAAGACTGCAGTTAGACCACACAGCCTGCAAAACAAGACACTGCTAACACCAATTCCCCTCCTCAGCAAATTCATAGTCAGCACAGCATTCAAAGAGGTACACAGAACTATCTGCTCACCAAGAACACCACACTTAATCCAGAAAAGCAGACTGCTAAAACACCCCCACTTTTCTTCCAAAGGAGCCTACAACACACTCCCACTAACCTTGCTTCAACAACTGCCCTTCATAACTGTACCCACCCAAGCCCAGCTGCCTCTCGTACACCTATTATGAAGTTGAGGGCACTCAGTAATCAGCTAAATGAATCCTGCTGGCCATCCCCCATCACTGTTTACTGGCTTTCCTTGGCTTTTGGATCAAAGAATAGGACTTAACCACTTATGTCAGTCAGACACCATAGCTAAATACCGTAAACGTCCATCTTTAATTTTATAAGTAGGCAACAATTCATGAAAATCAGAGCAGTGAGAATTTTGCTAGAGTAGTCTCTTACCATTGGTTAAAACTATGATAATAATTATTGCTGAGCTTTGAAGCCTGGTTTAGGAGAGCAGGTACCTACAAATAGCAGAATAGCTTTTCTGAGTAGCTGTAATGTAATTAAAAACGTCATGTATACACATACAAAAAGAGCTTTTGAGTGCTGCCAAGTTTTAGGCCACACACTATACCTGCTCAGTAGCAATCCACCCTTTTTCTGCAGCAGCCTCAGTAATCAACCAACACATCTGGAATTACTTAGCAGCAAATAACTGTGGATGGCAGAGTACTCACAGGTAGCTCCAGAGAGGTGAATTTCCATACTGTGGTGGCTCCAAATGTGCATGGTACATCTTGTGCTGGTGGACAGCATTGCATGGGTGAGCACCCCGAGGACAATCCAGCTCAGCAGTGAGAGCCAAGATATAATCCAGGGGCAGAATTTGAGAACAAGAAGTAGGGACTGCCAAAATTCAGAAAACAAGAGCCTAGCAAATATGTAGGCTCAGCTGTTGACTAGCCAAAAACCAGTTGTGGAGGATGGTTCAATTGTACTCCCAGCAGCTGAATTTAATACACTGGGCTTGCCACGGATCTGTTAGGAGGGCTGGGTTGTTTAGGTATTGCTAGTAGCTGTGGGATAACTCAGGTCCATATCTAGAACTGGAACTCAGATAAACTTCACTTCCTTCACTTGCCTTTCTTACAGTATTATCTCCCTTGTCTCAATCTGTCACTTTATATATTCCCCAGGAGCAAATGTAGTGATACAGTGATGTTTTGTCTGCTTTAAAAGCAGTCATCTTATTTCTAGGAAAAGTGTCTACCTGTAATGAAAAAGAATCCATTACTCATCAGCTGATAATGGATAGTTTCCCTGTATAATCGACCTGAATGTGCTTCCTAGAAGGCAGTCTTATCAGAGCTCCACTTCTGAGCTTGCTGTCCTGATTTTACTAGCAAAAAGTAGACAATCGTTAACATAGATATTTTTTTCCATCCCACGCACCATGCAATGCCACCTAGCTTCCTTTTGTTTTGGACAGTGTAGGGTAACTTCCTTCAGGCAGTACAATAAATGTTTTTGTATTTCTTTGTGTCATCCAGACAGCTTCTTCCTCGGTGACCACACACAGAATACTTTGCAGCACTTTGAGAGATTTCTGCATTCACTGTCCATGGCTGGCACAACTAAACAATGGGTTCATTTCTTCATTGTTTGGATTTGTTCGGCTTTTGCTTCTCTGACTGCTGATAAACCCTTGTGATTATCCCCCGTGCCACTAAGCTATTTCCCAGAGCTACTGAGCAGAGGCTATTATAACTGTGCCTTAAGTGGCCATATCAGCTAAGGTATTTCCTTTTCCTCATGTGTTTTCACATGTGTCTGTGTGTGTGAGTGGTCTGACAACTAGATAGAGTCTATCAGATCTAACTGCTACAACATCTCACATTCGTCAAAGACAATGGAAAGGGTAAATTACAGGATGTTTCCTGAAAGGGTAAATTACAGGACTTCTCTCTAAGAGAGAAATCATGAGATTTTGAGAGCTTAACCATGGATATGAAACAATGACTTCCAGCTAGCTTTTTACAGGCATGTCCCCATGTGCTATAGGGACCTGCTGCAGCGTCAATGGCAGCAGTATAAAGAGGTACAGGATAGCCCTCTACAATATCTATGCTGAAGGAAATACCTTCTCTCTGCAGGGATCCACAGTGAAGTAAAAAGCAGTTGTGGATGCTAGCTTGAAGTTGTCACAGTAAAGAAACTCTCTTCAAAGCCTATAGTTTCATATAGTACTTTAGAAGTATGCTCAGCTAAGGAAAATAGCAAAAAACAGGAGAGATGAGCATTTTCAGATTCCTCCTTAAAATATCAAGAGGAGGATTGAAGCTGCAGTTTGCATTGCAGCAAAGTTATGTGAGGACATTAGGTAATGTGGAATTTGGCAAAAATTCTGACAGATTTGTTCTCTGTTATACATGGTGTGCAAATGCAAAGGAAACAAGGGGTTCTGGCTATGGGCTGGGAAGTGAAACTCTTGCTAAGAAAAAAAAAATCCCCAAATGCTACATACTCTTGGACTGGAAAACCAAGAATAAGCAAACTTGTTTGCAAAGCCATGTCCTGTCAGTTCGGTATGCTGATGTATACCTTTCTATTTCCAAAATCATTCAGAATAATTTCTCCAGGGTAGAGCCGTGTTTGATGGCTCTCCACTGACTGAAGAGTTATTTGATTTATTTACTGTGAAAGGCAGGGGTCAGAGGACGATTTGTAAGCAAAAGGCACAAACCTTTGCTGATTCTCTTGTCTCACAGATCTCATTCTGCTACAGCTGGTGGCTGAGCTTTTCTGCCTGGGATGGCGGAGGATCAGGAGCTGACTCAGCCACACAAAGCTCAACTTGAGTCCTCCCTTCAGCAGCGCACCAGCAACACATACCGCAGTGCAGAGCACTCTCAGGCCTTGCTCAGTGGCTTGGTATCTCTGCGAGACAGCAGCATCCTCTTCGATGTAGTTCTGGTGGTAGAAGAGAAACCTATTGAGGCTCATCGGATACTGCTAGCTGCATCCTGTGACTATTTCAGGTACACGTCCAATATAGCAGTAATTAGCATGTGTCTGAGTGCAACACAAAACTGCAATATCCCAATCTTCTGTGGTAGCTCACTTAGCATACTGCTTCCAGATGTAAAATTAGACCCATAAGGTGGAGCTGAATGGGTTTCAAAATACTAAGGTTAACTTTATTCATCTCTCTGTTATGTCTCCTCTCCGTAGAAATAAAACTCTCATTAGTGCACAATGAGCTTACCTCCACTAAAATCACAGCCTATAATGCTTATAAGTATATAAAGAGGAGCGGCTATCTTAATATGTGTCTTCTGCATAAATGCTGGCTTTTAACATATCTGTAGCATTGGAAGACTTTGCCCAGTGTGGTGATCAGTTCCTAATACACAAGAAGTCCCTCAGACCATGTCATTCCTGTGTTACGTGCCTATAGCGTGCCTTGCAGTCCATGAAACAAAGCAATCCCCCGGTCAATTTGACTAGAAGTTTCTTAAACTAACTTTATTTTCATAGAGTAAACATATAAATCCCAAAGAAATCCTGACAAATTTGTAACTGCAAGAACTGCTCTGGATTAGAAAAAAAAACCCTCTAGACCCAAGTTCCTCTGTTTTTCTCTTCTCCCATCCCTAGAGTGTCTGCCTTTACCCCCTGATTACCCCTGTGTTCTGGGTCTGTATTTAGATCCCTCAGCTGTGAACCATACCTTTCAGATGGCCCCCACTGTTTTCCCACAGAATGAGGGGTATTACTCTCTTAGGTCCTAAAGGCCTGTACTTTTGTACCATTGACTTAGAGAAGAGGTAATTCCATAGAAGTGTCTGACTAGGATTGATCTTTCTGAATATTTTATGTTCTCAGGCAGCGTGAGATAAGCAAACTGAGTATAGCTTCAATGCAGATCTGCCATAGCACGCCTCATTGTCTCTTTTTACAGAGGAATGTTTGCAGGAGGGCTGAGAGAGATGGAACAAGAAGAAGTCCATATTCATGGCATCTCCTACAATGCAATGTGTAAAATCTTGAACTTCATTTATACTTCTGAGCTGGAACTCAGTGTGAACACTGTACAGGAAACCTTAGCTGCAGCCTGTCAGCTTCAGGTGAGGTACTGGGAGATGTGACAAAAAAGAAGTAAGGAACAAAAGCAAGACCGAAAGAAACAAAGCATGCATATCTGGTTGGGTGGAGGTCTAGGAAGTGAAAGAAAGCATGGTTCCAATAAGAAGGATCTTTTTGGAGTGCTGTATCTACTGGAACTAACTATGGAAGGGTTGGAACAATGAATGAGTGCTTGCACATCTCATTTGTGCTAGTGGTTTTATCGCTCACAAACCAGTTGGTCTAAAGGATTAGTTTATATAGCACTCACTTCTGATCAGCATGTGAAAGCCTCCCTAGAATAGTATACCTCTGACCTATGGTAAAGGACAGAGCTTGCAGCTCAGAAACTGTTGTGCTGCTCAAGCCTGCCAAGATCTTCCCCAGATTGAGTCCACAGGCGCATAACCTTCCCTGACCTCATCACTACAGGAAATCCTGCCACCATGGTTTCTGCATGAAGTGCAGAGTTTTTGTGAATTCAAGGCAATTTTTTTTCTCTAATTTCCCTTGCAACTAACTGCTGCACAGGGTTTGGTACTAATCTTAAACTTTCTGGGTGCTTTGGTTGATTTCTGCACACTTAGCACCGGTTTGTTAGCAGAAGGGCTCTTGGAAGGTAGTTATTCCTGTATTTGTTAGTAGTCCTCCTGACAGATACAACTTCAGATTGTTCTCAGAAGACAATATGAAACACTAATTTTCCTTTCAAATGACTTCCTGTGCTCTTGAGTGATGCAGATATATTTGTTATAGTTAGTCTTTGATACACCGTGTCTGTAGTGCTCTGAGAGAACAACTTACAGAGAGGCTGGAAGCCTGGCTGTCACCGTGCCCTTCGTGCTTTCTGTTTACATGACTGCCTCCCGAGCAGCCTGTATCTGGGTGTCGTGCTAACACACCAGGCAGCCTGTCTGTCCAGTGTCCCATGTGCCCCAGAAGACAGATTGCTGCTGCTGCACCTGAAACAAAACTCAAAGGCTTGAAGTAGTGTGGCTAGATCTGTGTTATATTTACCTACGTACCCATGTTGAGTTGTTCTTTTTCTCTGGAGAAAGGTGAATTGGGCACAAGTGAACATGGTGGTCAGACTGTGAGAAGAGCAGCCTTCTTATCGGCAGCTTTCTTGCTCCTTCATGCTTTTGTCATGTCTCTTGAAGGCAAGTGGTGTCTAAAATGAAAGATTTTCTCTCTTTCTTTTGCAGATTCCAGAAGTCATTAAGTTCTGTTGTGATTTTCTAATGTCATGGGTGGATGAAGAGAACATCCTCGATGTATACAGACTAGCTGACCACTATGACTTGAGACATTTGAGCGATCAGCTCGACTCCTACATTTTGAAGAACTTTGCAGCTTTCTCAAGGACACAAGTGTACCGACAGCTACCCTTGCAGAAGGTCTACTCCCTCCTCAGTAGCAACCGTTTGGAGGTTAACTATGAATTTGAAGTTTATGATGGGGCACTTTTTTATCATTATTCCCCAGAGCAACTGGAGACAGATCAGGTCTCCCTGATGGAGCCCCTTAAGCTACTTGAGACAGTTCGTTTTCCTCTGATGGAACCCCAGATCCTGCAAAGACTTCATGACAAATTAAGTCCATGTCCTTTAAAAGATACAGTCGCAGATGCATTAATGTACCACAAGAATGAATGTCTTCAGCCAATGCTTCAGAGCTCGCAGACACAGCTGAGATCAGAGTTCAAGTGTGTAGTGGGATTTGGAGGGATGCATTCTACTCCATCCATTGTTCTCAGTGATCAAGCCAAGTATTTGAACCCCTTGTTGGGAGAGTGGAGGCATTTTACAGCTGCACTAGCTCCCAGAATGTCCAACCAGGGGATTGCTGTTCTCAATAATTTTGTGTATTTAATTGGCGGAGACAACAATGTAAGTGGTTTTCGAGCAGAGTCAAGGTGTTGGAGGTAAGATAAGGATAATCCTGCTATTATTCTAATTTCCACCCCGTTGCCCATCTCTGAGTCAGTAAGCCATTAGTGCAGTCTGTATGCTTGCTGGCAAAAAGATAAGAGCTGAACAGGAGCCTGTCATTGAAAGAAATCACAGGAAATAAAGAAATGAGCATCATGGCAAAGATTCCAGCAGTGCTTACAGAACAAAGCCAAGCCTGATTGGGTAGAAACAGCTACTCATTCTAGAGTGTTTTATCTGTAACCTTCTCTTCCTTGTTGGAAGGGGGAAGTATTAAAGGTGTGGAAAGCAGTAAACTAGGATTCTGCAGAATCCTAGATTGTCTAGATGCTCTTGAACTCGGATTTCACAGAAGTCCTCTGTGTGGAGTTCTCATCCCAATACAAAGGGACTTAGTTATCAAAAAGGGTTTTTAAATAAAATGCTATTTTTGGTCAATTATTGAGAAAATGTGTGCACAGAAGCAGCATTCCAGGGTCCTCTTAAGTTCTGTGCCAGGAAAAAGAGAAAGGAACAGTTTAGATCTTAATGCCCATTACATTGCAAAACCAGATATGAACCTTTTTGTCTTTATAACAGTCATTTTTACTAGGTTTAGCTGAATTGCCCTTGTTTCATGGCACACATTGTTTCACTTCAAAACCAGTTGTCGCTGTAGCTAAAATTTTCAGACCAGATATACTTTTATCTGAAAAATAATCCTGAGGCTCACTTGAAGCAGCACATACTTGGAGAAGAAAATCAAAGAAGCCACCAAATGCTTATACCCCTCTTGATCTCTTGAAGATCCAGATTCAGTCTTTGTGATATTTTTAGAATGTTTTACCTTGTAGAATGGCTTTGTGCAAGCAGAGATTTTGATATATACATGACAGCTCTGTGGTGTAAGATAATAGAAATCCTAGGCTTCTGTAGCATGATTGTATCAGCTAAAATACATCTTCTAAAAATAGACTAAAGGAACTTTGCTAATAATATAATGCTGACAAGGCCAGATTTCACTCCACTTACAGCTGAGCTCAATTTCAACCAAAGACAGTACAGTAACCCACGTGTGGTGCTGTCTTGTATCCCAGCGATGATTCTTTGGCTGTAGGAATAATTTCCTTTGATCCCATTCTTTTAAAAGGTATGACCCACGACACAACAAATGGTTCCAGATCCAGTCCCTACAGCAAGAGCATGCTGACCTCAGCGTTTGTGTTGTGGACAACTATATATATGCTGTCGCAGGCCGAGATTACCACGAAGACCTGAGGGAAGTGGAGAGGTATGACCCTAAAAGCAACACTTGGGAATATGTGACACCTCTGAAGAAGGAGGTAAGGAGTGCATTAGCCACAGACACTAAACTTCCCCAATTCCTGACTTCATCTTTTTAGATGCTTTTCTCCTGTGTAGCTTTCAATTTGCTGATATTCAGATGGGAAGCAGTAGCCTCTGTATTCAGAATAATCAAATACCAAGAAAGGAGAATAACAATATAGAACTTCCATTTGGAGGTTTAATGTTTATTTTTCCATCTTTATTTCTGTTTTTCCCTGCACCTCTTCTGTATTAGTCCTTAACATAATTTAAAATTGAACACACAACCACTGGGAACAGGAAGTTTCCATTCCTCCTGGGACAGGTAACCTATAAGTCACAGTAGTACAAGCTTCTCATTTACAGCCCTGACAACGTGCTTTGTTCCTGATCAGAAGAAATCATGCTTTAGTAGGAAGGTACCTCCGTGTTTATAGACTACTTCATTTTTGGACACAGAACTGAGATTGTGTAACAAGTTTTGGTGACAATAGCTTATGTCATGCACAATCACATCTCAATCAGCTAAAGTGAAACTATTACTCATCTGAAATATGTGAGTGAACAGCTATCTTTTGTTATCAGTACCATTTATCCTCCTAAAACAGCAATTGCCAGTTGTGACCCCAGGAGCCAGGAAATGATGTAGTAACATGGGAATGGGGGTTATGAATGGAAAAGTTTGTTCTAAGGTCTAATATAGCTAGTAAAGGCAAGAATTTCCATTTTCAGATTGCAAAAGAGGAAGATAAACAACTGACAGTCTTGGTTAGGGCAGAAAGCTAAGATCCTAGGTAATCTTTCAAGAAACTATACTGATTTCTACTAAACCTTTTAAAAGCTTTGGGGCAAATGACCAGCACAAAATATTTGTGATTTCATAATGCTTCTCAGTTAAGAATCTCAGGACACCTTAAAAACATAAATACTGCCACTTTCCAAAGGGGATGCAGAGGCAGAAGACAAACAGCTTGCACAAGGTGACAACCAATAAATATGTCAATGCTGGGAATATAAAGATCCAATTGAGTACTACTAAGTAGGATATATCGCACTGCTGAAAACATTGATTGTATAAGAATAATCTCCAGTGGAAAGGCTTCCAAGTAGACAAGGGAGAGAAGTAATTGTATGAATGATCTTCTAATTAAGGAACAATAAAAAATGACAACCCACTGCAGTTCTGGAAGTCTTGGAAATTCTAGTGTAATTAATTAAGAAATACACAATTTCAGCATAATCACCTTGAAAGGAATTGTCTGGAAAAAAAAAAATCCTTCCAGATGTTAAGTCGTGAAGTCATGAAGAATAAGTCATGAAGAATGTCACTCCCTTAATGTCTATTCCATACTTTGAAGCTGGAAGAAATACATAAATGCAGACCTCAACTTCTTGCTTTCCCACGTGGTGACGCAGGTATATGCACATGCTGGAGCAGCACTGGATGGGAAGATGTATATTACCTGTGGGAGGAGAGGAGAGGACTATTTGAAGGAGCTGCAATGTTATGATCCAAAGACTGACCGCTGGGACGTTTTAGCAGATGGTCCAGAGAGACGTGCTTGGCATGGCATGGCTGCACTGCTGGGAAAACTCTACGTCATTGGAGGAAGCAACAATGACTCTGGCTACAGAAGGGACGTTCACCAGGTGAGAGTGTGTCACACCTATGTCTTTCTTGGAAGAGGATTTTTTTTACAGATGTTTGCACTCCGATGTAATGTCTTCCTCCTTCTAAGTACACAAGTGAAATTGTCTGCCCAGCAATAGCACCAGCTCTCCTCCACTTAACCACAGAACTTGCAATGATTTATTCACTGCTGTCAGTCTTGAATGCATTGTCTAACACACGGCATTAAAGCTCTAGCACTTAGGATTCCCATCAATTTTAAAACATCTTTGATGGATATCATTCATTGGCATGCACACAGCCCATAATTAGCACATCAACTGAAGTTCCTTTACCTTGTCTTCCCATGCACATTTTTTTCCAAGTCAAGAACTTTTGAATTGGCAATATGCAATTGCAGGACAGAAGTTGTTAAGGATATGTTGGAAAGGGCAATGAATGGGATTGGATGGCAATTGTATAATGTAATTAAATAGACAGTACCTGATGGGCAGTTATGGCTGGAGAGAATTTTCTTGTGTCCTATTCCAGCTTCTAGAACTGCTAGAGACATTAAAAGAAAAAAAAAAAAAATGTAAATGCTCTTACAGTGCCAATGAAGATAGAATTAAATCGAGTGAAAAGTGTATCTGAGTGATAAAAAGGTGCTTACAAATAAATGGAGTTAGCCAAGGAGGTACCCAATGAAGTCTAAAACTTTCCAACATATGGTGCAGAGACAGTTTAGCAGGCTTGTCACATTTGTATGTTCCAGCACATTTTTTCCTAATGCAAACAGATGCAGTATGTCTGAGCTTGTATTAGCATGCGTCCCCATCTCTCACTTTTGTATACATTTTTTCAATGACATACAGCCGTTCCCACAGCAGCAGGGTCAGATGTGATTCAGAGCTATATGGTAGCCACGCACAGCGTTTTCCACTGAGCGTTGTACTTTGCTGCATGGTGATACGCTCCCTCCATTATCAACACCCTGTCAAAAGGCTGATGGTATCACATGGCTACATAAATAGTTTGCCATACGGCCAGGCTCTATCACTAAGATACAAGTTCAATTTTGACTAATCTTTTTTTTTTTTTTTTTTTGCTTTTTACAGGTTGCCTGCTATAGGCCAAGCACTGATCAGTGGACAAATGTATGTCCACTTCCTGCGGGACACGGAGAGCCAGGTATTGCTGTCTTAGACAACAGGATCTACGTCCTGGGAGGCAGATCCCACAACAGAGGAATCCGCATGGACTATGTCCACATTTACGATGCAGAGAGAGACTGTTGGGAGGATGGACCGCAGTTGGAGGATGATATTTCTGGGATGGCTGCCTGTGTCCTCACTTTGCCCAGGGCTATTTTAATGGAAACAGAGAAGTGGTTCTCAGAATGGCACGCAGACCGCATGAAGTATCACCTTGACCTTCCATCAGAAGTCATGAGCGTATCAGACTGGGAGGAATTTGACAATTCAAGTGAAGATTAGAAAATTTTAGTATTTATTTTTTTGCCGGTGGATGAGGAAATTAAGGCTTGGAGAAAACATTTAAAGATTTTATATGTCTTTCTTATATATATGTAAATCCATATTTAAAAGTTTGAAAAATAAGTGTTCTGCACAAAATGCCATTCACAGTCAATATCTGCTCTTCTGCAAGTGTTTTGCACAAAATGCCACTTACAGTCAGTGTCTGCCCACCTGCTGGAAAGCAGCATTTTTAAAGTGAACACAGAACTGCCATTTTCCCCTAGTTAAAGTATAGAAGTTTTTTTCCTTTGAAGGAGAATTCTCTCAACCCTCAGCATGGACAGAAAAAATGGCACAGAAGGCTCAGCTTGACTAGCTTCTTTCCTAGCAGCTTTTAGCTTGAAATAGCTTTTTTATTTTTTTTATTTTATTTTTTTTTTATTTTTTGGTAATAAAACCTAGCCAGCTTAACTCAGGAAGGTAAGACCGAGTGTCTCCTTCCTGTGCCAGGTGTCAGACAGCCTGATAGGGTTTTCAGCAAGATTGAACATACAGAAGCAGGAACAGTAGCAAGAAAGTCTGAACCTCCATTTCATCTGGGCATGCAGCCATCCTCCTAACTGGGTTAGACTCTGTGAACTGACACCCACTCCTGAACTTCTATACTGCAGGTTCTGTCAACACAGTGGAAAGAAGACTTCTAGAAACAGCTCTCTGTACAGAATATGGCAATCTCATCATTCAACTGTCAGACACATTTGTTCACAAGCGTAAATTAATAAATCCTTGTCAGAACTTTTTTCTTTTTAACTACTGTCACAGTTTTATTTGCCATGACGTGGAATCTAAAAGTTGGTGAGTTTAATTAGATCCCATATTACTACATTAATGTCAGTGAAGTTACACCACCTTGGGAGCTATGCCAATTTTTTTTCATTCTTTTACTTTATACTTTAGAAAAGGATAAAGAGAGCAGAAAACAGTTTTCCTCAGCAAAAGAAAATAAGTAATAAGGAGGTGGGTAGAGGTATTGAAGATGCCGCTCATCCGAGACCCTGTGGGAGCTGAACTAATGACAGGAAAATAACACAGAATCACTACAGCTCAGAAAGATAAGGCATAGAAAAGCCTTCCTTCAGGAGACCTTAAAATAATTGGCTTCTGACTCCCATCTTGCCTGACATTAGTTTAGAAGCTTTAAAAGTCCAAGGCAGTGTGATACAATATGGGATCCTTCTTCTTGGAGGGGCAGGGAGTAGTCAGTGCCACCAGAAAATCATGACAAACTTCCAAAAGCTTTTAAATCTTATAGCAATGGAGTTGCAGGAGAAGGGTGAAACAAAACTGATGACTAGAACAATACGATACTAGTCAATTGTCATCACATCCCAACAGAGAGATGCATTGGCCTGCTACTTTAGAGAAATGGAAAAATTCCTGTACATTATCATCACATAGGGATTTTTGTTTATGGAAACAAAGATGATTTCAAAATGGATTTAGTTGACTCTTCATTAATAGACAGGGCTTCTGGAGTAGACTGAGAAGACAGCCTTTTCTTGGGGTGGGGGTTGGACTTTTTTTCTCCAGCATTGTCAGTTTTTACCTCAATCTCTGAACATTTCCCAACTGGCACATAAATCAAAAGACCTGGTAAATGCAAGAAAACCTCACGAGCTTCCTCAGAAGATCCTTTTTGATAACAAACACTGAACTGCACATGCAGTCTGGAAATGCAGGCAGTTGCACTGCCATATTGGAGTCTGAGGACTCATATTTTGCCTACAGAGTTATTTTAAATGCATAGGATTTAAATGTAGCTCTCCTATATAAGGGCAGACCTCTCTGGCCATCACAAGAACCGCTCTTTCCAGGCTGCAAATGTTGCAGTAGCAATCTCTTTTCCCGCAAACTCACCAAGCAATTCAAGACCTGTAGTGACCCAGGCCATGTTCCAGATCCAGCTGTTGTAACTAAACCCAGGCACACAGCTCAAGTCTAACTGGGTTGCCTGCAGTGCATTCTACGTTTTAATTGGCACATCTCTACAGACCAGTGATAACTAATGTTTTTCAAGTCCAAATGTTTTTAGCTTATTTCATGACATGAAAAAATGTAATCATTCTGTCTGGTTTATTTTCCTTTTCCTGTGTATACCACTAGAGGGTATTACTTACTATTACAAACAACCAAGCCGGTAGGCTAATTCTTAGATTACATAGGAAAATGTAAGATATTCTTGACAAATTACTAAACTAAAGAAATGTCTTGCTTTTTATTATTATTATTTTTATTTTTTTCCGGATTCTTCCCTATATCACTCCTCTCCTGTTTGCATACAGATTTTTAGATAGTCAGGCAATCAGTTTGTCCACTTCTCAGTATATGCAATTTTTGATTACATTATTTATTCAACGTTGCAGTTGGATGCTGTGCAAATAAAATCAACATAAAGCTTAGAAAGCAGTTATGAGGAAATAACTTTTCCTTAAAGCTGATTATATATCTTACAGAGGAGTGATGCGTTATTTAGTTATTCCAAGTTACCGGTGTGATACATCTACATTACATGAACTAACCCTAATGGCAGGTATTATGTATTTGGATTTGTTAAAAACAAAACTTCACTTGCTTTCACGCTAAAAAAATCATCTGAGCATAATGCGACCTTTGAAAGTTACCAGATGCACTATCTTACTTGTATGTATTCTGTTTAGGTAAAAAACACGGACGTTTAATTTAGGTCAAACCATCCTAATCATCTAGCAGTAGCTTGCTTTAGTCTAGCACGTACTTTTTCAAACCAACACATGGGCTAACAATAATAAAATTGCTGTGCTTTAAAATTGGCAGTTTTATCTAACCAGCAGATATAAAGAGCTTTGTTCTGCTTGTTTACTGCAGTTACTGTTATAAAGAAATTGCAGGAGAGATTACAGATTGATATGCTAGCTATGATTATTACTGATCTGTTTTCCTATCGAGAACATTGCTTCAAGAACTTAGCCTTCATTAGCCCACATAAACTCTGTGTTATCTCAAGAAAAACGTGCACTCATAGGGAATTTAGCCTCTGTTTTTTTATTATTATTATTTTATTGCTCTCCTAGATATGTCAGTCTTGTACTTTATGGTAAGAAGCATTCATTTTCCTCAGCAACAGTATAGCACAAGACATTGTAGACAGATGAACAGTGAACTAAGAAAACTAATTTATTTCTGGTCTCTAAGAGAGTAGCCAAATAACTCTTCCAGAACAGAGTGATCAAAATACCAAAGTTTAAACTGCTGATACACTAGGAAGTCCAGAAGAATAACAGCAAGATTTCTTGATGATGTATTTTCCTATTTCCTGCCAGCACAGAGGTAAAGCTGTAGAGGCATATTTGCTAGATTTGTAATTAGTGAAGTGATATCCTGAAGTTTTTCAGGCTTCCATATTTGTACAAGTGATTGTAATTGCTTCAGTTTTTGTTTCATAAGTGCTTTCACTACTTTATTTCTTCTCCAGCTGTCTACCTCCAAATCCAACATATCTTTCCCCACTTCCTCTTTGTTTAAATTAGTATTGTTAATTTTGCCTTGGGAGCATACCCAGTACTTGATTAGAAAGAAATAAGGATTCTCATTCTATACCCTTGATGCAAGGTTACTCCTGACCTGGAGACCAGCCATAGGCACAATTTATTTGGCATTCAGCTCTACTGATGGGGGCAGAAGTTTCTGGCAAAAGGAGGAAGAAGCAGCTGGACATGAGGTAAGAGGGGCAGGAGCTACTCAAGGGAATATTCTGCCAACAGAGTTTTTATTTAATTAGCAGCTGATGCACTTTAAGAGATTCTTACCTCCTCAGTTGTACTGCAGCAAATATTTGGCTTTGCTCTGAGGGTAGAAGCTGCCAACACCTAAGACAAAGAACATAAACTTATTTATACATAATAAAAAGGTAGAGTGGTGTCATTAAACCGTCCTAAATATTTCAATATTTCTCCACTCTTCCTAAACAAAATGTAGTTGTAGGGATACGACACGTCTGAGATGACTGTAGTCTAGGAAGCTGATGCCTTGTCTTATCTGATAACATTAATGATCTTGAGCAAATCCCGTTTTTCTCCTTGTGTAAGTATAAAACGGGATATTTTACCTAAAAGATCTGGCCTAGTTCAACCAGTTACTGAAACTGAAGGGAGAAGAGAATTACTCAAAGGATACTCACAGCCTGCATAAACACAAGTCAGAACAGAAAATTGTGGCAGTTCCTTCCAAACTGAAAACGTCTCCATCCCTTTGCATCTTCTCTGGGTGGGAAGGTGGGTACACTGCCTCTCCAGCTGGGGGTCCAGTCCCGTGCAGTACTGCACTGAGACTGTTTTATGATCAAATACTATTTTTTCCTGACACATGTCAACTCTTTTAAGATATTAGTATTATCCACATGAAATGGAAGCAAGATCATTACATATTTGACTTACTACATGTGATTTTTATTATACTATAACAAAAATTATAATTCAGTAAAATGCAGCAATAGGAATTTTTATTTCCTCTTTATGTACTACATATTACTGATTTTGCTGCTCGTTTGTGGCTTTTGTAATTATTTTTAAACATTATTTGGCTTGTAATTTCAAGTGCAAGTACTATCTTTTAATCTCTGTAGTTTGGCCATAGCCACAAAGCAAATGAACCAAACCTGTTCAAATGACAGAAAAACATAGCCTTCATAATCTAGTGCAGCCTGTCTAGCAGTGTTTAAAACTGACTGGCATTGGCAGACAGAAGTACTTAAACCAGCAGGAATGGATCAAAGGTACAGCTGCTAAGTAAGCTTCCCTAGAAGAACAAATATTTTTGCATAGATGTGAATTTTCGGCTGGTACTATTCATCTCTGGGTCTATTGTTTTGCTAGTATTACTCTTACATGATTAAACAGCTGTTGTTTTCCACCCAGGAGATGGCTATACTTAGCAGCTGGTGAAGCGATACCTGCATTCAGGGTCTACTTTACATCACGAGATTTTCCTGAGTGATTTTTTTCTAAAATATAAGAATCTGAACTAGGTGGGTTTTCCATTTTAGATTATCTGAACTCTGCTAAACGTCTACAGAGGCACAGCCCATACGTTCCAATCCAAACACCTCAGTTGGCACTGGCTGCCAACGTAGGAAGAAAAACAAAGTGAAAAGTAACCGTGCTGTGACTGATCTTTTGGAAAACAGCGTGGGAGAAGGATGGCAATGCTGGAGTTAAGTCTGCACAACAGCCTCGTTAGGCAGGTCAAGGTAGTCATCTTAAATCTGTTTCTTCATTTGAAATGTTTACTTTCAAACACTGCTTCATTTCACATTGACAGCTTCAAAAGCAAAATGAAAAAAAATGAAATCAAAAGCACAAACCAAGCCATGAGACTGAGCTAAAATCACAGCATTTGCCAAGGTTTCAAGCACGCCTGGGGACTTAGCGCGGTTTATTTTGTCGCACCCTTACCTATTGCAGCTGGCTGTGCTGCTTACCACCGCCAGCTCTCCCAAATTTGTGTCAGAGCACGCAGGCCCCTCTGCCAAGGCTGGCGCTGCTCTGAGGTCACGGCGTGCCAACCAGCCTCCCTCCCAGCCTCAAGCAGCTCGTGCGTGCCGCAGGCCAAGCTCTTGCCTGGCCGCTGCCCGCGGGGCCTGCTGAGTCCTTTCCGGGGCTTCCTTCCTCTTCAGCGGCTGCGGCACCATCTTCCCCTGCCCCCGCCCCAAAGGGCTTCGACCCCGTCTGTCTGGGAACGGCGCTGGAAAGGGGTGAAATTATCTCTCAGCATGCAGAAGTTGTATAGATATCTAGTTCAGTGGAGATTATCACAGTGCTCCATTTTGTCCCTTCATAAATGGTCATTAATAAGGCAACACATCCTCAGGGAAGGAGAGCCCTGCCAACGAGCTGCCTGCAGCCAGCACCCCACGGAGCTGGGAGGGAAGGGAAGCCCCAGGGCAGCCCGAGGCATGGCGGGGGGCAAAGCCCGGGCAGCACCGAGGAGGGAGGCCCCAAGAGGACAAGGAGAAGGCAGAGGAGGGCCACTGTCCCCTCAGACACCTTCACCTGAGGCGACCAGGCGGGCTTTTGCGGGCGACCTGCGGCACAGGGCGCCTACAGCGGGCGGGGGGAGGCGGGCGGTGCCCCCTCCCTCACATCTGCCCCCCCTTCACACACACATTACCCCCACCACCACACACGCTCGCAGTGGGGACCCCAGTTACTGCGCTGGGGGCTCGTTTGACCGCCCTCAGCCCGGGAGGGGACCCAGCCGCGGGGCCGCCTCCCTCAGCGGCTCACCCCTCCCCCGCCGCGCTCCCCTCAGGCTGGCGCGAGGCGCCTGCGCGGGGCGGTGTCTCCGGCGGGCTCCCAGCGCCCGGCGCCGCCGCCATTTTGGTGCTCGGCTCCGCGAGGGGAGGGAACGGAACGGGACCGAGCGCCGGGACACGGAGCCCCCCCCAAGCCCCGCTCCCGGCCGGCCGAGCCCTCCCTCCCTCATTCCTTTCCATTCCCCCGGCCGGTACCGCAGCCGGCCGCCCGCCCTCGCCGCTTTATCCCTTGCCGGCCGCCGCTGCTCTTCGCCACCCGCCCGCCCGGGCCCGCCGCAGGCCTGAGGGAGAGGCGGGAAGGATGCCCCGCACGCCCCGCCGCTGAGGGAGACTCGGGGGCCCTGACCGCCGCCTCCGGCCGGCCCCAGCCCAGCCGCTCCTCGGGGCTTCCTCCTGCCGCGTCCCTCCCCTCTTTTCCCCCCGGGCTTCCTCGCTGCTGGGCCGGGCGCTCGCCTCTTCCTCCTAGCCCCCAGCCCCGCTCCGCCTGCCGGGCCTCTCCGCCCGGCCCTTCCCTTCCCCGGCTCTCCTCCTCCCGGGCCTTCGGGCTCGTCGCCTTCCTCCCGCTTTCCCTTACCCTTCCCTGCCCGGAGCCATGTCCTCCGCCGCCCGTTTCGATTCGTCGGACCGCTCCAGCTGGTACGTGGGCCCGGTGTCCCGGGCGGAGGCGCAGACGCGGTTGCAGGGGCAGCGGCACGGCATGTTCCTGGTGCGGGACTCGTCCACCTGCCCCGGGGACTACGTGCTCTCGGTGTCCGAGAACTCCCGGGTTTCCCACTACATCATTAACTCCCTGCCCAACCGCCGCTTTAAGATCGGCGACCAGGAGTTCGACCACCTGCCCGCCCTGCTGGAGTTCTACAAGATCCACTACCTGGACACCACCACCCTCATCGAGCCTGCGCCCAGGTGAGTGCCACCCTCCCCTCGCCACTCCCACCACCAGCTCTGCTCCTGGTGCTGCGAGGCGGGGGGCTCGGCCCCAGCCCCGTAAGGCTGGGGGTAGGGCCGTGCTGCACGCAGCAAGGAAGCCTTTCCTTCTGGCCCTCCTTCGGAACCCTTCCTAACAGCGGTCCTCAGCGCTCTGGATCACGATGACCATTATGGGTTGCTCCTTTGGTCATCGTTGTCCGGATGGTGCGTGGGGCCTGGCCTTGCAGGGCGTGTAGATGGATGCACAGGTAGTGTGTACATCCCTGTCGCTGACTGCAATCGCCTTGCGAGAGGGCGTGGTCTTGCTTTGTATCAACCTTCTGGTATTGTCCTGCTCCCAGGAAGGTTGTGTAGCTGGTTCAAGAATCTCCCCCCTTGGTGACTGAAGTACAACCTCTGAGTTTAAGTTGCTTTCTGGCCCTGGATCCACAACAACGCACCTTTGTGATTAGACTGCTTCACCCTGTTAACTGTTTTAATGCATGCTAGGACAGTGTTTCCCAAGCTTCTAGAGTGACATTTCCCCCCAAAAATGTAAAAACACGCGTCTTGCTTTGGTTATGGCACTCTGTGCATCTGCATATACTACGCTGGGAAATGCTCTTCTAGGAGGATGGGAAAATGTGACTTGACTATGAAATCATTCTTTGTCCTGAGCCCAACAGAGGACATACCTGCAGCTTGCATCACTAAACAGCTTGTTGATAAGTCTAGAACGTATTTCTTTTATCTTTGGATCTCCCTGGATAGAAAATAAAATAAAAGCTAGAAAAAAATGGTTAAAAAAATGATTCATTTCTAAATTCTGCGGTTTAAGATTATTATTTTTTTCAGATTAACAAGTTATTTGATGGAAAAGTAACTCCTGAGTTCTATAACCACACTTTAATCTTGGCATAGTCCAGTTCTTAATCACTGTCAGTAACTTGTCAAAGGTTGATAGTAAGTTGTCAAACTGAATTTTGACCACGCACGTGATCAGAAGTCTTCCTGTAAAGCTCTCAGGTGGTGGGAGGAATGTGACAAAGCACCAGCTTCAAGAACTCCTAAAGCTGCTGAGCCATCTTCAGGGTAGTGGTTGTGCTGTGGCTAAAGAAGTGGATAGGTGAAAAAAAAATCACTCAACTCACCTTTCACAGGTGCAGGAACACTTTAACGGACCTGCCTGGGGTTTTGTGCATGTTTAAACTCAAGGATGGTTTGGATGAAAAAAGTCAAATCTGCAGCAATTTTTGTGCTCGCCTCTGTTCTCGTTAACCTGCATACTGCTGTGCCTTCCTGAAAGTAAAAGCTTGTTCTCAGTCACGTATGGCAATGACGTTCTGGGCTTTATCACGACACTTAAACTTAGACACTTGCTCTCTTGGTGTTTGTGTAGAATCTTGAGTGAAACATGTCGTGAATGTTTTCATGACATCATGAACATGCCACCTCATTTTCAAGGTTTTGATTCCGTACAGCCATTGGTTGTTCTCTCAGCAGACAGAGACAGATGGGACCCCAAGCTTACCCTGAGCTGACACACTTTTCTTATATATAAAGCTACAAGTGGGGCTGACTAGGTGGTTTTCCTTCTAGCATAATTTTTGTTCTAAACTTTTTGAAAAATCAATTACGTGGTTGGTGGTTTGAATTTCTGTTTAAAGGAAACTTCCTGATGCAAGAGGGAGAATGAGGGGTGGCATTCCCAGGTTATTATTTTGAAATTAATGGACTAGATTTAGAATAGGGGTGGACAGGCATTTGTGTCTGCTAGCTGTCATTTTTCTTAGAAGTGGGCATTTTCAGAGGAGCATCACAGGTTGAAGGCTGTTGATTCTTTTAATTTCATTAAGTACAAATAGTATGACGGGATTTTTTTTTGTGGTAGGATTAAGTAGTTTCTTGTATATTGCTGTACACCACCACTTCTAGCTCTAGGGGATGGTATTTGAAACTTGTAAGACAGTTGAAACCTGTTTTAAGCTATTTGTTTTTGTGTCAGTAGCAAGTATCTGCTATGGCCCGGTACTGTAAGATTTCTGACAGCTGTTTTGAAAGGAGGTGTATAAAGGTTATGGTGAAAATAGCCTGCAGTAAAAGAGTCTCATCTGATGAACATTCTTGTATGTTATCACAATAAAATGTACTGGACAGATGATGGGCAAAATAATAAGCAATGTGAATAAATTAAAGGTAGTATATGGTTAATAGGCAAAGGAACACTTCTAGATGGCAAGCTTTTTTGCTTCTTGCTCTGTTCTTAGCAGTGGATGTTTTCTTCTATGAAGATATCACTGTAGGTTATTAGGTTTACATACCCAGTAAAGATGAGTACTCTGAAGCAGTAATAAGCTTTCTGTTATAATCTAACAACGCTTTGAGAGCTGAAGTTGTAACAATGAGATTAGGGAGCTTACTCCATATTACTTTCCAAAAAGGAGAACAAAAGTATTGTCTCCTAAAAGGACAGGATCTGCCTCTCTTTTCTTAAAGAAAGCAGTTTTCAGTATTAACGTGACTGACTGTCCCCATAATCCTACCTATGAACAGCAGCTTTCTGGTACAAAGATGCTGTACTGCCTATAGAATCAGAAAGACCTGAGAGTTTACCATATCCTCTTCTTACTTTTTTCTCTTTTCCCACTATGCTCCTTCAAGTCTGGCACTTAGAGTTACTGAATTCTTGAGGGAAGTGGATGCTGAGGTTAAAAATGTGAATGTGATGAACTGAAGAGGATTAGTTAGCTCTCTGAGAGCCATTCCCCCCCCCTTCTCCTCAAGGCATCCAGATCTTTTTCATTTATTTTTATGTATCGTGGCCTCTCATAACTTAAGCTGTAGAAATCATTTTATTCTACCCTAACATCTTCAAAATAACCCAAACAAATCAGTAAAAATCAGTAGATAAGATTTTGCACTATTTCTCCCAATTTTTTTGCATTCCTGATAGTTTTTATTGGATTTATGGGGAAAATAACATGGGTACCTTGGTAATTGCTTGACAGCATGAGTTAAACTTGTTAAATGCTTCCCAGTATTACCAAGCTAACACTTCCCTTATAAAGGTGAACGTAGATGTTCTCCTTTATGCGGTGCTCCGAGCGTAAAAGTGGTGGTTGGCTTTGTTACTGGAAATACAGAACAATGGCTATGGAATAGCTATTGATAATACCAACTTTTTTAAACTTAGGTATCCAAGTCCACCAACAGGATCTGGATCTGCCCCTCTGTCCACTGCAGAAGAAAATTTGGAATACGTTCGGACTCTGTATGACTTTCCTGGCAACGATGCTGAGGATCTTCCATTTAAAAAGGGTGAAATACTGGCAATTGTAGAGAAGCCAGAAGAACAGTGGTGGAGTGCCAGAAACAAGGATGGTCGGATTGGGATGATTCCTGTTCCTTATGTAGAAAAGCTAGTCAGATCTCATGGGAAGCATGGAAACAGGAATTCCAACAGCTACGGTATTCCAGAACCTGCCCATGCTTATGCTCAGCCTCAGACCACAAGTCCCCTTCCCTCGGTATCCAGTACACCGGGAGCAGTGATCAATCCTCTGCCGTCAACACAGAATGGACCAGTCTATGCCAAAGCTATCCAAAAGAGAGTACCCTGTGCTTATGACAAGACTGCACTGGCATTAGAGGTAAGTTGTTTTGTTTTTTTTTTTTCCTTTTAAGTCCTGCAGTTGTTCAATGGTTTGGTAGAATAAGAAAATAAAAACTGATAGTGGCAAAGTTGGCATGTATGACTTCATATGGAGCCTGCTCAGCATGCTGAGGGAATGAGAAGTTCTGTTAGGTTCTGAAGGAAGATTACAAGAATTGCTTCATCTATACCACTTCCTTTGAGAAAAGTGACTAAGTTATGTCAGAGCCTATACTGAATTTACTGTTTTCTTGCCTCTGCAACTGCAAATATGCTCAAGGGTAGTAGCAGAATGTATACATCCTGCTGTGGGAGTAAGTGCTAGGGGGGATGACTGCTTCTCCACCTAATCTTGGGGAAGGAAAGGGGTGTTCAATTGTTGCAGTATTCCAGATTGAGAACTGGCAGTAGCATCCTTCAGAGAAAGGTAAGGATTGCTTATGAACAGATTTTTATTTTTATTGATCCTCAACTGTAGCGTGAAGCACACTAGTGTTGAGAGCTCATGCCTGGGCACGTCAGAAATACAAACAAGTGGAAGAGTCTTCCAAAGGACTCCAGATCTTTTTTTTGAAAATTGGAATTTGAGAAATGGTCTTAAGACCTAAAAGGGGAGGGGAAGGGTGTGTTTATTTATAAGATGAAAGACTGTAGTGTAGCCTCTAACCTTGTGTTGAGCTTTTAATAAGTTCCTGTGCTGCCAAAACACTTTCTTTTTATTAGGGATGTCTTAAAGGTTTTAGAGCTTTATTCTTTAAATGGTAAAGAATTCATGTTACAGTTATAATTAAATTGGCATAAATGATGGAATGAAAGAAATTTTTAAAACTATATCTAGAATACAGACACTCTTCTATGCTTTGATTTACTGAAAGCTAGCTAACTCACGCTTCAGAAATGTCTCACCTGGAAGCAGTGCTATTGGTTGTTATTCTGAGTGATGAAATTTGAATGTGGTAAAATACTTCAAGGAGCAAATGCAAAGGAAGCAACAGCTTCTTAGCAAGTAAAATAGTGGTTTTAAAAATACTTTTGAACTTTGCCTGTTGCTCTTGCCTAGTTAGTTTGCAAGTTGAAGCTGTTAGCTATAGCTGATACTTAGACTAAGGTTCTGTGAATAATTGGAAGTTACTAATAAAAGTTACCTTAAGGCTTTTTCCTCTTGTAAAATTTCTACAGGTGATTACTCTCAGAGGGTTAGAAATTAAATATGTATCACTGGATTTTCCTTGGGTCTTAGGAAAGCTAGTTGCTTGTTATTCATGAACAGGGTGTGAAAGTCATCGTAGGAAGAAATGTAAATTCACTGCCAGCTGTACCATACAGAAGATTCCTGCCAAAACTATTCATGCTTCTGAAAACAGAGCAAGGCAAGCAATTGATGTTGTTATCAGGGTGTCGTGGAATTACTTCAGGGAGCTTGCTTTGCTGCAGGGTAACAGAACTGCTTAGAAGGACGGCTCTCAAATAGATTTTTCTGACTTGCTGTTTAGTGACCTAGTTAATTCTGTCATTTTAGCTCTCAGAATATAGTGGTAGGATTAATTCTCTGACCAACATACAGGTCAGACTTCTTTGGGATCTTTACATTGCTGAAATTCTGTTTGAAAGATTCTTCTGTTCCACTGATCTCCAATTGCTTATGGCCTCATGTCTTTGTCTCCCACCCCTGGGATATTTTGTCTTCCTATGCACTTCATTTTTTCACAGGTTCACCTTAGTCACACTGTGGCTTCTCAAGAGGCTTCAGAAGTAGAATTCTGGGAATTGATCTACATTTTCATTAAAATTGGTGGTTACAGTTTCTCCTTCCATGCACAGGGAACATTAACAACCTCATTATAGCAACATATTCTTTGTCATGTGTACCATCCTTAAAGAAAATTCCAACTTCTTTTCATGATCTTCCTTCAGCTTGCCTAACACCTGCTGAGCTCTGATGTATTAATCCCAACCTTGTCAGGGCTCTGCTAGTCACTAAACAATCTGAACCACTTGAGGTCATAGTTCAACATTCCTGAAAATAATAGGGTTCATTCAGACTAGAAGCTTCTGTTTGGTAAGAGCACAGAAGGTAGCTAATGGTAGGGAAAGGATGGGTTACGAGGTCGTTTGAGGGAAGAAAGCTAATGGTGTTCTTTCAGAGTAATAGTGTTGTACAGTGTTCTGCCTCAGTACAGGTGTATTCTCAATCACAGTTCAGCTTGTACTAACAATTGTTCCTATAATTGTACGGCTACCGATTGTGTGTAATCTCATTTAAACTGATAAAAGTATGAAAGCCAAATACCTGCCTGCTGGCTTGAGCTTCATGTGGTCAGCACGCAGACACTACTTACAAGAACCAGAACACCATCTGGAGAAAATACAGCCATTGCGTGGTAACCTGCTCAGCTCCTTTTAAGTGGAGGGATGTCATTTTGCAGGGTTCAGCTGGAAAATGGGACAAGCTGTCTGCGTTCAGGTTTGTCTGTTGCCCACTATTGTTTACCTAAGCTGTCAGAAGTTTTTTGTTTATGAGAAGATAAATACTCATAGACTGTTACTGAGAAGAAACCTGGTTTTAAGGAAGGTAATTACATTTTTCATGGGATAAATGTTTTTTTAAACTTGTAAAATGAATATTCTAGTGAAAAGCCTTGTCAAGATCTAGTTGGTTGGATAATGATGGAGTGCTTAACTTTGAAGTAGTATTTCAAGTGTGACAGTTTAAGGGCAAGAAAGTTTGAGTGTCTGCGATGTTTCCTGTAAGGATACTAGGTAGGTAGCATGGCATCTAGTACAACTTGGACCTTACTGGGCTGAAGTTGTTCAGCATTCATACTTATATTCCTGAAGTGACCAACATCTAAATGGGGATTTGGTCCCGTTGCATTATTTGCTCTATTTTTATTCTCTAAAATAAGAAATTAGCAATCTGCTTTACAAGCTAAAATACCAATTCTAGGTATTGCTGTTATCCCCAAACGTACAGTTACTGTGCATAGTTCTCTGCATTCTGCTGCAGCAGCGTACAGTTACTAAAGCCTACGATAAGTTCATTGTATGTCAAAGATTTACATATTACTGTGGTCAGTTCAGTTAATTACACGGGTGGTTCACATTTAATGCTTTTTAGCAAGATGACTGATGTCTGCAGTTTCCCACTGCGACTTTACTACATTTGATTACTACTGTGTGTAGCGTTTTCAAGAATACTGCACACACAAAAAAAGCTTCAGCCCAGATCTGTTCCTCTAGTTGTGTGCTTTCAGCCAAGAGGCAATTTCCTTCCTTTCTGGTGCTCTAGAGGAAGAAATACGAAGGACAGGGATGCAGTGTCCTGCATTTACGGGAACTAGAACTCTGCATTATGAGACTATGTACTGCTCCTCTTCACCCCTGATTTTCCGTGGGAAAATGAGGAGGACAGCCCCGTGTTCAAAGGTTACACAAACCAGCACCACACAGCGATGCGTTTTGTAAGAGCAGGGAATGTTGGCACTGTTGCCAAGGTACAGAAAGGCAAAGTCTACCTTAGAGTTTCTCAGCATTAATAACTTGGAGTACTACAGCCAGCCTGCGAACGACAGCATGCTAGTGAAGCCTCATCAGAAACCAGCCTATGCAGTGCCCAGCAGCCTAAGACCTGCTGCGTTTTACCTTAAAAGGGAGTTTTTCCATTGGTATCTGGGCTTTTTGCTTGGATCCAAAGAAGCTGATTGATTGCTAATATCTACACAACAGGGTTCTTTGTGCCCAGCCTGGTCAGTAGGTATCCTAATGGTAGGTAATTCCCTTAAAAACTGGTGAGCTGTTTGAAGGTTGGCTCAGGTTATGAACTACAAATTCCCTTACCAAATGGTGTGGAATGACTTAAGGATGTTTTAAATACACCATGTGTTTAAATAATGGTTCTTAAATATATTGCAAGCATTGTAGTTAAGTCATAAACCATTCTGAAGGCAGTGGTAGTTCTAAGTTCACACCCAAATCTGACATGACAGTGTTAGGGAATCTTAAGGTTTTGTATGTACAGAGCTGCATTATATTTTTATAGTTTTTTTTATAATAGTGATATTTTTTTCCCCAGACCTGTGCCAACATTATAGTGTTCAGTAGCTTATCTGTGCATGACATATCAAGCACACAGATGTATCCATTTGCTATCAGAGTTAATGCTACACTGAGATGTTTTGGTGAAATAAATACCTGTTCCCCACAGTTACATAACTGACATAATGTGTCTCTTGAGCTTGTTGCAATTAGGTTACTGTTAACTTTCTTCTCTTTAAAGTAAAGTTGAGACAAGTAGGGCAAGATGTGCTAGTAGTAGAACTTTCTTAATTAGGAAATTAGGTTGCTATTTTCACTAGGCAACAAGCATTGTGCTTTTCTTAAGTCAAGGAAATACACTATTGCTGTTTTAAACATTAAAATGCATCTAACTGACAAGCTAAATGTTTGGCTTTAACTACACAAGTATAGGTTCTAGGTTTGAAGTGTTGATCACAGAGCTTTAGCTCTGAGAACCATTGAATTGAAAGTGATGTTGGTGGCAGGATTTGTGTATCTGCTGATACACACAAACTTTTCAGTACGCTACCTTTGAAAACACAACTGCCAATTACATTGGAGGCTGTGTGCATTCTTAGCCTTTGGGGCTTCCTTTTCCAGTCAGAATTCTTTATCGTTCCCATCAGGACAACAGTCAGTGCCTTGCAATTTAACATATGTTCACCCTCAGAATTGTTTGCAGAGTTTATTTTCAGATGAAACTGAACGTGATGGGGATAATCTAGACAAGTTCCTGTGCTAAAATGAGATCTAGTGTGGCTCAAGAGTGACAGCGTTTGGGAGCTCTCTGGATTCTGGACTGTCATGACAGCATGCTCAACAGATGGGGACAGGCTATCATGATTTAATGAAAACTGCACCTTGTTGTGGTGCTCCAACCCCAGCTCTGGGGATCATCCATGCTCTACTTGAGGTACAAACTGCGGCACTCTTCCTAGGTGAGGCTAGGTTAATTGTATCTGGGGTTACAACACTTCTACACTGTTCTTCAACCTGCTCTCACATCTCAAGAATGGTCAAAGGCCTTTCTTCAGGTCAGAATGACTCGAGGCAAAGACTGTTATTGTTCCAACATGCAGCATCAAGATCAGGGCAATAAAGGCGTGCTATCACCCATTTGGTTTCTAGAATCTTCTAATACTGAGAGCACCAGCTCCTTCAAAGTATCACTTCGTTCTCCTTGGAGTGCAACTGAATTCTGCCTCTTTTGTTTAGTTTTATACATCTGGGAGGACAGTGGGATATCAGGTAACTTCTTTGTTGGAATATCTCTAGAACATGCTGAATTAATGGACTGGGTGACTCAAATGGCACGCAGGAACCTTGTGCAGCGTATGAATCACCTTCAAGTGGGAGACAGGTACAGAAGAGTCTGGGGTGAATGAAGTAACCTTTCTGACTGGCATGTTCCACAACTTGCATTTCCCTGGGGCTTTGAATTCGTGCTGTAACAGGGATGTAATGAAAGGATGCTATCTAAAAAACGCTTTGATTTTATCGTTTGGGTGGAACCAAATGGCTGCATTTCAGAAGTATTACTCATTTCAGTAGGTGCTACTTCCATCTAGTGATGCTGGCATGCTTTGCAAGTGAGTTACTTGTCTGAGAGATGCTGAGACTAAGGAAGCATTATCCTAATTTATAGATAAGGGCCCATGAGCTGTCCAGAATCATACAGGAAGTTTGTGGCAGAAATGAGAATTGAACCAGGTCTCCTGACTGTCCTGTGCCTAATCATAAGACAATCCTTCTGACTAGCCCAAAATATTCTCTGAAAACAATAGCATGTTAAATAATTTTAGTGGGAGACCACACCTCAGCTGACAGGCTTTAAAGAGAATTTACCCAATATTGCTTTCAGTTAGTACTTGGGAGGGATGCACAGAGAGACACTACTTGACCAGATTCTAGAGATGCTCTCAAAAAGAGTCTTTATAAAATCCAGGAATGATTCTATCATGATATCAAGATTCCTTCCCAAAAAATCTTGTTTCAGCATGCTGTTTCATTTAATTTTCTCAAGGCAACTGCATTTTATGTAAATACTATAACACGAGGGGATATTCAGCAGCTTTCCTTTAAAAAAACAGTTTATTGCAAATCACTCGACTATTCAAGTCCTTGGTATATGAGAATGTTTTTTGAGAAGCTTTTCTCACCTACCGCTCTTTAGCGGCCGCTACTGATTTGTAGCAGCTTTACCTGCCCAGCAGTCTAAAGAACACTTTGCATCGTTAGTCTGCATGGCATTTTTTTGCAAGGTGATGCTTAAATTGCCATTTTATGTTATTTTTTTGCTCAACTGATGGAAGACTTCCAACCTATTCAAGGTGTAGAAATCAGAGTCAAACTGAAGGATGTTTTTCTACAGCTTCTGAATTCATTTTGGATTGATCTCTACAGCATGTGTCCAGAATTAAGTTGTCAGACAAAAAAAAGTCCACGTGTTTGATCCCGTGTGCTACTGATTCCCCTCCCCACCCCAGGAATAAGATTAAAGCGTTTCCAAATGGATTGTTTGTATGGTGTGGTGCAAATGCAGTTTGCTAGTGGGTTTTAACTGTTGAGGTGCCAGATGTGCCTTCATGATTTTGAGTCTAAAACCTGGAACTTGAATCTGTCTTCGAGGGTTATTTTAAATCTAGCAGTGCAACACTGACTATTTGCAGATGTTATCAGCCTTTTCCTAAAGAGGCTTTTGTTAGGTTCCTGTTTAAATCATCCTGTTACTATTTAAAGCTTTATCTAGACTTTCCATATAACGAGAAGTCGGACAAATTGTGCTTTTTATCAAAAAAACATGAAGCATGCTGCAGTAGTCCACCAAGAGAGGAAAGCCAGTCAAATTAATGCTATCTGTGTGCACTAAATGACCTGGGCAGCGTATAACCACTCAGTAGGATATGTTGGCTTCATGTCTGAATTTATGAGCAGCATGCATCAAGTTGACAGTTTAAGAGAGTCTCAATTATATCCCAAAACTGCATGGGGATCAGAGGACTTTCTCCTCTCTTGAAAGCACAGGATTAAAGTTGTCTCACATGTGAGTCTTGAATTTCCAGATGGGAAAGGGGAGGGGGAAAGCTCCAAGTAGTGAGAAAAGTGGGGTGAGGGAGGATTTGGGGTGGGAAAGAACACATTTTGAGTAAAGGTCCAATTTAATACACATCAAGCTTAAATAGCTGGAAAGAGTTTCAATGTTTGAGACATCTTATTTTAAGAGATGTAACACTGAGTGACTGCCAAAGAGTTCGTGGTTGTATCTTAAGCTTCGCTCAAGGTTTTTGAATGCTTCAGAATGGTTGTCAAAAACATCTAACTGGTAACTAAACTGCTAACTGGTTTAAACATGCTTTGGATCATCTGGTGATGTGTTTTCTGCAAGGTATTTCGTAAACTCAGCTTTTTTCTTTTTTGGAAAACATATACATCTTATCTGAAACGTTTTAATCCAAGGTCCTTTGCCAAGGCCCTTGAACTATCTGCATCAGTTGTAAATGTTAACGCTAATTAGATAGTGTGGACAAGTTGTTATATATACACTGTGTCAAGAATAAAATCCATTTTTTCCTTCAAGATCAAAGCTAGCTTCCTGTGGATTTTGCAGAAGTAGTTTGGTAATCTGAAACCCAGCTACAAATTGCTTGGACCTCATTTGGGGAGGAAGCTTATGAACTGCCGGCCATTAGTCATAGGCGGGTTTTACCTTTTGTGAAGTTCGTTATTAGCTGCTAATGTCACTTTTCTAATATTTACTATGGTTACCACATAGATGCAATTAAGTAAACAGGAAGGGAGGTGTAGTTCAAGAGCTGCTGCAACAGGCCACGGGTTCAGCTCTTCTGAAGTGTTTGAGGGAGAAATGACTGTTCTGTCAGTCTCAAAGGCTGTTTGTCATGTTGGGTATTTTGCTTTGTATATTATCCTAATTCAGGTTAAATGCAGGCACTGAACAGTGATAAAGTGTAACTTATAATTTGGGCTGATGTGGTTTTTGTGTGTTATCATAGCTTTTCTCTTCTTTCACTACCAAATAAAAGGAAGTTATGATAGGATAGGCCTGATGTGTTGTTGTTCCAGCTCCAAATCCTTTGAAAGGAAGTGGAGGTGAAAGCAACAGATAAAGCTACTATCTGTATCTAATGCTTATTAAAAAGCATTTGAGAAGTGTATCGTTGTTTTAGAAAACTGACTAGCACAGCCTAAGAAATTTGTGTAGAAGTAGAACTTAAGTAGTGGTTTCTTTGCCACAGGAATCAGTCTTTGAAAAGCTAAGTTTTCTTTGAAATAAGCATGCTAATGCTAAACCCAGTGAGGGCTGTGCTGTTTTGAATGGATGTTGCATCTCAGTAGTTACGGTAGCTTTAGTGATGTCAGTTTATGTCTAAGCTAAATATATGGCTGTATGAAGTAAGCTTTCCTACAGGAAAAGGCGTGGTTCAGTAACTTATTGCAATACGTGAGTTTACCATTAGTTAAGATTTTCAAAGCAAATGCAGATACCATGTTTAGCAAGGCTGTCTGCGTTTTAGTTGAGTAAAAGTAACTTCTCTTTCCCTTTGAAGTTTATGTCAATTTCCTTTTAGATGACAGGGTTGTATTTATTGTTCATTTGATTTGTATCTGAGGTAAGATTCTCATGTGTGATAACTTTTTTTTTTTTAATTCTGCAGGTTGGAGATATTGTGAAGGTTACAAGGATGAATATAAACGGTCAATGGGAAGGAGAAGTCAACGGTCGAAAAGGGCTTTTCCCATTCACGCATGTCAAGATATTTGACCCTCAAAACCCAGATGAGAATGAATGATTCCCTCTACCCGACTTACACTGCTGCTTCATTTTCCTGGCTATCATTAGCATTGTTTGAGGTGGAATGACTAAACGGCACGTTGCTAGCATTGCCCATTTTCCAGCTTGCTGCAGTTTGACAGTTCTTTTAATATACATTTGGAATACATACAACCGAAGTCACTGCCTGACCTTCATGCCGTAGTTGCATCAACCAGAATTTGGTTTCACTTTTAAAACTGTATTGGGCCATAAGCTGGAGAAGACTGAACCGTAAGGTGTACGGCAGACAAGTATGGGAGGAAAACCTTTCTTAAGACTTCCACGGACTTGTTCTGGCCTGCTTAGTAGGAAGAGCCCTAACCTTAGATCAAACATGCAACTCATGTGTTACTGTCCAACAAAAAGCAACAACAAAAATGCAATTTTAGGACTGGAGAAGACTTAGTCTTAAGTGAACCTGTCCTGAGGTAGTACATTTACGATGATGGTCTCTTCAAAGGACAATAATTGAAGCTATGTATTCTAAGCAGTTGTATTAGAAACTGCTCGTTTCTGTTAACTCTTGAGCTTGTTGTTGACCTTCTTGAAACGGTGTGTGTTAAATACAGATAACCATTGATTGAGCTGCATTGAAGCTGAGGCATTTATTTATAAGGAAATTTAGGAGGGGTTAATACTCGTAACTCATTTTTGACATACTTAACGCATTTCTGTTGATTTTGCAAGCACTAACTATAGTAAGTGAGCTTTAAAGGGAAACACTTTGGCCTGGTCTACGTGCAGTTCTTCTGCTATGCTGGAAGTTTGGTGTACTACCACAGCAGTGCTTGTCACCAAGCTGTCACTTGGTAGACAGAGAAGTCAGATCACCACAGCATGGAGAAGTACTAAAAGGACCAGGACAGAAGAACCTGGTGAATACTGATGGAATCCTCTTATTTAAGCATAAACCTTTTATACCCATTTCTCCCCAGGTTCCCTTATCACTCCAGAGTTCCCTAGCTAAGCCAGCCCCAGCTTGCTTAAGACTCCTTGAACACAGTACCTTTTTTCCAGGGTGTCTCTGCGTTGCCGTACTTCTTTTCCAGAACTGCTTTCTTCTTTACTTTGGGCCTTTTTTTTCTTCTCCCCCTCACTCCCTTGTATCACAGATCTGCATGCTACAATTTTTACCCCCTCCAAATGAGTTGGCTCTGGTTTATATATGCCCCAGATCCCTCCCACTCCCAGCATCCTCTAGAAAATGGTTAATTGGAGTCAGCTGCCTGGGTTCCCTGTCAGATAAGTGAGTGCTCAGGCTGGAGGAGGCCACAAAGTGTCTTTTATCAGTACAGTTTTTTTTCCCCTTTTCTGTACATAAGCTGTACTGTTGTACCTGAAGTAGGGATCTACGTGGCTGTAGCTGTGTAAGTATAATTAATGCCATGCAGGGTAGGTCCTTAGCCCATTTACAGGATAGGAAAGCTAAGGTACAGTGCTATCTTCTACCTTCTTCTATGTGTTTTCTAGGTGAACTGGAATGCTCTTTTAAAAATAGCGCCGAATTAACAGAGTAACATGTCTGCAAAGACCGTAGCTATGAAACCTCCCTTTTCAGACAGCCTGCAGAAAGAAAAATGCCTGCTGCAGAAAGCCAGGAATATCTGACAGGAAAACAGCAGTGCTACAATACATTCATTTTTCAACTTGTGAAGGCTGTCAGTTGTAGCAAAATGAGAAACTTCAGACACCTGCAGAACTGTACCACTTCTTACAAGTGTTAAATTACATGGAAGTTGTCATCTTAAGTTCCAGCATGTTTTCTTGTTGATTTGTGTCACTTTTTCCTAGTAAAAGAACATTGTTCTCACTCCTGTGAAAGTGCCACGAGACCCTTAAATGGAAGGCACTGAAGAAATGCAACAATGGCACTTACAACAAGAGATGTAAAATGCTGTGGGGGTTTTCTTTTTAAGAAACTCTCGGTTCATCTGTTAGTTATTTTCTGTAGTATTAATCAAGTGGCTGACAGTCTAGAAGTTCTTGTAGAGCATTTTACTACCAAATTAACTGTGAAGTAGCATAGCATTGACTGAAGTGTTTGGTGCTGAAAGAATAATTCTTGACAATAGGCGCTGACAGGTTGTCTTGCAAAGAAAAGCCATGCAGCTCTCTTAACTAAAGGAAGTCGTGATTTTTCTGTGCCCCAACTCCACCTGAAGTTTACTACATAGATTGTACTACTGAAAGTCATCGTGTGAATACAGAAACTGCACTAAACTCAGTCTGCTGCAGAGAAAGCTTATTTCAGACCTGACCTAGTTGCAGGTAGCTCTTCAGAAAACTGGTTGTAGAATTCTTCCTTTGCATGTTAAAGTCCATAAATAAATACTGTGAGATTTGAGATCTTGAACACAGCTTTTAACCTGGATTTTGTCACTAAAATAAGTGTCTTGACTCATCTCCTCATTGAATAAGGTATACACTTCGAACACAAGCATTGTTTTAGGTTCAATTATGTTCTGATACTGCAGAAAAGCAAACTATTTTCCTTCAAAACTATGCAAAATGTGTGTGCAGTGCCATCTGATGCAAAGACGAGTTCGTACATTTCTGTGAACCTGGCTTTGGGCCCCAGCCGAACAGCATTTCTCACAGTAGCAGCGGTGTGGATCGGTGATGTTCGATGCGGTTTAAATGTAGCATACTGACCAGCCTAAGCTGATTGTAAACTCACTTCAAAATGTCTTTGCCATTTTACTATAAGATGACTATTTTCATATAAAGACTGCATTTGATCAGTTTGTGGTTTTCTTTGAAGGACTCTCTCACTTCTCAGTCGCTTGTTGCTTGCTTACATGTGTGCTGTCTGTTGCTTTATGAAGCCTCCTGAACTGGAGTGCTAACCCATCCGTGTAGATGTTCCCTGGGGGCGCCAGGTATTCGTACTATGAAGCATGAGAGTCTGCAAGTGACGGCTTCGATCTATGCACCATTAAAATCGTTCATGCTTTTGAACTAGCAGCCGGTTTAATCACCAGGTGCCACACTAGTTAACTATCATGACAGGCTTACTGTTTGACGTCCTCCTGTTGTGTACGTGTGTATATAGACATTGGAGCCTCCGACCAGTCTGAAAGTTTAAATGAAAACTGTTGTAATCAGTGTCCATCACTGGATAAGCGCTAATTTAATTCATGATTGTTTACAAATTGGAAAGAATAAACAAAAGGGAATATCCTGTCTGGGTTGGGGCTCTGAAGAGCCTGAGCATTATTTTTGTAAAGGGAAATACAGCATTCTTTGTGCCATTTCATGTGCCTGTAAAGTAATTTTTTAATATTATATTAACATCCTGGGAACGAGTGGGCTGCCTTTTGTTTTCTAGTCAAGTTTTCAAGCATATTTTCTCAATACCTGCATTTGAAAGTGAGACCTGCCTAAAAGACTGCCTTTTGGGACCAGTGAAAGCATTCTTGTAAAGCTGTCATTTTCTGTTCTGTTAAATGAAAATGTTTTTTGAGACAAGGATACAATTATTGCAGTGGGAAAGGTGGCCTTGTATTCGAGACAGTCTTCACTGTGTAAACTTTAAAACCCAATATGTAATTTAAAGACCATGAACTTCAGGCAATAATATTAAAGTGTAAGCTTTTAAAGTTTATTTTGGGGATCATAGCTTGTTTTATTTTTTGTGCTATAAAATTAACAGTATTAAATGAATTATATTCTTAGAATATATGGAGTGTCTTTTCTTAAGATTAGTGCCTTTTAATTTCTTACTCCACTTATTTCATAGAACTGGTCCCAACATCAAGCCATTGTGTTGTTTTTTTTTTTTTCCAGTGCCCTGTTTGTACAGTCTAAATAAAACTTGCCTCAACTTACAGTATCACTTGTTGTCTTTAGTCTTAAACCCTTGGTGATATTGGCAGAGTATTTAAGTCCTTACTCTGTCAGTACTATGGCTTGTTCCGTGGGTAAATCTGTGCCAGCTGAAGTTTTCCCGAGTCAAAGCAAGAGGTAAGCAGGAGAAAATACTGATGCTGAGTGAATGATGCCGTCATGTTCCATCCTTGTGCGTGTTCTCCAACTGTTCTGCTGTGCTCTGGAGGCTCAACTGACAAAGATGTGGCTCCAGTAACGCCCGTTATCGCCGTTTCCTTCCCCCTCGCACCTGACAGCAGCGCTCTTCCTGTCACTACATTTAACTCTTCTTTTGTAGAGGCTTTTAAAAGTTTGTGTAGGAACTACGACCTTCTTGCACTGTGACAATTATCTTGACTGTGCCTGTAAGAATGATTTAGGCATTTGCTTTGAATTTAGGTTATTTTTTTAGTAACCAAGGCCTGACGGGTGCAGGTAGGGACAAGTGACGCAGGTGCCATTGTAGCCCCTCCTGAAGCTGTCAGCATAAGGTGTTACAGATACCTGCTTTTGTAAAGCAAGAACAGGAGGTCAGCTTTTTGCCTTTTTACAGTCAATCCAGATCAAGAATAGAGGACAATAACTTCTTTTTAATGTTTGGGATCATTCAGGTAAATCACTCACAATGTGTTGAAACTTGAAGTGAGCTTACATGGGATTTAAAAAGCAGGACTTCAAACACGTAAATGCTATAAGGGAGAAGTCTTAAAAGCGTGCGTCGTTTCCCTGGCCTCTGTGGGTATGTCCTCATTGCAATGAAGTCTAGTGGGTGTGTTCTCTGCAGTACAGCTTTCTGTAATATTTTAATAAATGCTGTAGCCAGCTCTGTACAGTGTCGTAGCAAATCCATGTGGCAAGTTACTTTTCTTCAGGAAAAAAATCAGTATCTCAAATACTCACGCAAGAACAAGGAAAGTAAAGCAGTTCTTCGGTTTCCTGCATGCAAATGATTTTGTATACCTTTCTAGCCAGAACTGGAAGTCATTAGCTGCTTACTGCAGCTGCTTCTCAGGACATCGTAAATAGCTCTTGCCTCACTATTTATGTAGCAAAACCAAGGCCCCTGCTTTACCAGCAGCCTGCTTCCTACAGCCTGAATTACGACCGCGTGTGCAGAAGCAGCACCGTTCCCAGCCACGGTAAGAGATGTGCAGCACACATGGAGGCAGTTGCTGCCCACCCTCTGAGGAAGGGGCGAGCTGCTCGCATCAACCAGCCCAGACAGAGCCTGCCCTGGTTTTTGTTCCAGTAAAACCAGGCTCCTCTGACACTAACCTGAAGCGTCCACACATGCTGCTATCGGGCAGTGGGAGGTGAAGTGCTTTCAGAGCCAGAAGGCTTGGGAAGTTGAATAACACCTATGTTCTGAACAGAAGAACTTAGTATTTGCCTCAAAATGCATCAGGTGTTGGTATAAAGCTGCACTACAAAGGGGTATGAGGCCACAGGACTCTGCATGTCTTTGTTTCGTTGTGTGCTTAGAAATAACCTCTTCTTACCCCTGGAGCTGGGAGGGGGGTGCTTTACCGTGGTAATGTTAATGATCAGAAGGGACACATTATGCAGTCTGAGCGAGCTGCAGCAACAAGGGTGCAGGGGACTGTCATTTGTCTGCATTTTAAAAGGCAGCTTGCTTCCTGGCAGCCCTTGCCCCAAGTGCCAGCAGCACCAGCTTGCCCCCACCTCCACCTGCCTTCCCTTCCTGCCACCGGGCTGACCCTGAGTGGGGTCCACAGCGCTCACTGCCTGCGCTCAGGGCTCAGGGTTTGTACCAGGAGCACCCACTCTGCAGCTGCCTCCAGCTCCAGGAACAGCCAGGGTTACTCAGCGGAACATCAAAGGTAACATGAAACGAGCAACAACTCAAACTGGGTTTAGTTGTGGCTTACCTGCATGCAGACCGTCACTTATTTAAATCTGAGCTAGTCTGGCTAGGTCAGGGCAAACAGCAGGCAGCATGAGCCTAGGTGCAAGCGAGGTGGAAGGAGCTGGTTTGTCACCTGCATTTAAATACAAGGTTTTCTTTCTAAACCAGTGCAATAGAAAACACTCTTTTAGTTTCAAGCAGGCATACAGCTGGTTGAACTTACACCAGTAGCACGTATGCCTAAATACACTAAAATGCTGTCAAAACAGATAAACAAGTTTCCTTGTAACTTTTTTTTTACACCATTTACAATAACCAGTGCAACTTGTGCACGCAGGAAAGCTCTTCGGGTCTCTGCCAACAGGGATGGCTCACCTTAGAGCAGCTGTAGTGGTTTCTGCCCTTGTGTCCTCTGTGCTTTTTTAGAGAGCGTATCAGCTGCTCTTGTAGCAGCTGTTGGACCACAAGCCACAGCTCAGTGTATTAAGGTAAAGCAGTTCCAATTTCAGGTTACCTTAATACCGCGAGCTGCAAACGGTGACAGTCACTGCGCAAACAGCTGAGCCCTCGTGCAGTAGGACTGCGAGCCCACGAGGGTCAGGCAGGCAGCAGGGAAATAAACCATCACAGCTGTCCCAGAGTGAGCCTCCTGCTCCGAAATCTGAGCCCTACGAGCTTGCCTGCAAGCAGAAGTTGCATCAATTATTGTAACTTGTTAACGGAACCATTGCGTGCCCACCCTGAATCCAGTCAGCACCGCGCTGCTCCAGCTGGGCCACCCTCCACGGCAGCAGCTGGGGACCCCTGCGCTGTGACTCAGGCCCAGTTCTGCTTCGTGGGGTCCCCAGATGGGCACCACCTGCAGGAGCCAGCAGCTGAGCTCCTGCCGCTGCTCAGCGGCGTGGTGACTGCTCCCCGGGAAGCCAGTGGCCCCTCGCGCTGGACGCAGCCTCACCTGCAGAAGGTGCCAGCCGCGCTGCTCCTGAGGCGGGCTGGGGTGAGTGAGAGGCGGCAGGGACTTAACGCAGGGCTCTCCTCAGATAACCTTCCCAGCACCTGCTCGCTTCATTCCGGGCATTTTGTAACCAGAGCCCTCCCAGCACAAGTTATTAGTCTAGCCTGCCGCTGGCACACCAGACAATCGGGAGCAGGGCTAAATCCAGGCTGTCCGCAGGGACCCAGCTCCTGCTTTGCTCGTCCTGCCTGGTCCAACAAGGGCAGCTCAAAGTCAGCACTGAAAAATCCATCACTTGCAATCTTGCATTTGCTCTAGAACTTAAGCACTACAGCACATGAGGAAGCGTGGATCTCAGTGACTGTCAACAGCCCTCCCGTGTGCTCTGTTTCCCAGGCTGGCTCTCTAAGGAATCCCCTCCAGGCCCTGGGGCAGGAAGGGCTCTTGCTCAGATGAGGGGGCAGTGGGGGCTGGCTGGGGGCTGCTTTGCCTGCCCCTGGCTGCCTCTGCCACCTGCCCTGGCACCAGAGACAGGGGAGCGGTGAGTTGGAGGTGCTACTTTGAAAAGACAGAAGGGACTGACACAAGTGAACATCAGGAGCTGGTTGGAAACTCTTGGCACTCCTCTTCCTCCTTCTGCCCGCTGCCCTGCAGCAGCCAAGCTGGCCATGAGACCCCCGGCACGCTCCTGACAAGAAGTGGCAATCCCAGCCAGGTCCTAGAGTGCACTGTCACCGTCCCTAACCTGTCATTAAAAACATACCAACCAGACTTGCCCATTACGGTGAAGCACCCCTGGTCATTTACAAGCCTTTGTGTGCCTCGACTCCAACCCCAGAGCTTTTGAGCTTTTTTTTTTTTTTTTTTTAACTATATGTCACTGTCCTGATTTGATCTGAATTCGGAGGTAGTTCAGGGGACTCTCACTGGGACTTTATTTGCTGAATCTATTTCTGAAATCTTGGATTGTCTCTTTTTTGCCCTCATCTTGTGACCAGTGTTATCATTAAGCGACTGACCTTGCAGAGGAACAGCTTTCTTCTTCCCGGGTGAGGCAGCTGACGAACAGTGGGAGCTGGCTCCTCGTTGGCAGCGCCGACGGGTACGCGCACGGCACACGGGGCTGGCTTCCTGCCGGGCCTCCGGCCTAACGCAGGCACGGCACAAAGGCAACGTCATTCATCTCACCAGGCCTTCGTAAGGGAAAGACGAGCCATATCCTTCAAAGAAGGAACACCTCCCTCCGCCCTGACTAGCTGCAATAGCTGTGAGTACTCAGCACTTCAGAGCAGCAGCTCCAAAATTAAAAAGAGAATTTCCCTGCATGAAATAACACCTTGGACATGGGACACCTCGGGCTGGGGGGCTGGCCGCTGAAAGGCTCAAATCGGCTCAGGTCTGGGATTCTGCTGAACAGGGTAACACAGGGCTGAGCAACGCACGCAGTGTATTGGCACCGTCAGAAACTTCTGGTTGAAGTCATCCCAGACCACAGGATGTCCCCGGTAGCAACGTAAGGGTTACTTCCAGTACTCGGTAACAGCTCCTGCCTGCACGGGGCTGAGTAACCCACCTGCACCAGAATAGGCACGAGGCATCATTTGGGTGAGGTAGCAGATGGGATGGAAGGAGCTCTCCGAGCGGTGGGACAGCGTGTGGGGTTTGAGCAAGGCTTTGTGCTGCTCGGCAGTGGTAGCCCACAGACCTCCACCGTGACGTTTGCGTTATCGACGCTGGCCTAAATTTAAACAGATAAAAATAAAGAGACGTTAGCCTAGGAACAGAAAGCTTTCACAGTCCTTGACAGGGCAGTGAGGATGTAGGACTTCATCCATCAAACGTGCGGGACTCGTGCCTCCCTCGCTGCAGTGGCCTGGTTTCAGTCCTGCAGCCCTCAGGCAGCGTGACACTGAAACAGCTTTGGAAAACGGAGGGCAGCGGAGGAAGGAGACGATGCACCTGGAGGAGGACAGGCTGATTAAATGCCCCTCCCTGCTGCCAAATGCTCTGTGGGCTCTGCAGTCATCACCCAAAATAGAGCCATAGTCTGTGTCTCCTCCAAGAGACAGTCCCTGCTGGAAACATGTCAGGGCATTGCTGGGGCAGCGATTTACAGCACAGGGAGCCACTTTGGGAGCTGCTGACACCGCACCCCACTGTACCTGGCTGCTTTCCCTTTCCCCCAGCATTAAAGCCGCCTGTTGATGCTTGCTAGCCTGGGAACCTGACACAGGGCTCGACCCAGCAAGGAATGTAGGCAGGGTTTGGGCAGAAAGGAAGAAAGGTCCTGCAGTGACCTTAGGTGTAGGTCAGAAAGCCACCACACGTGGCTGTCATCTGAAGCCAGGGCCACCTCAACCCGAGGGGGGGCTTTTGGAGGAGGCTGAGCAGCTCTGAGGCAGTCCCTGCAGTAGCCTGGACTTGCCAGGACTGGCCACGCTCTCCGGCTCTCCCAGCACAGACTTTACGCTGCAGCTGGGACCCTCCCCAGGGGGCAGATGGCAGCAGCAGTGCTGGGCCACCTTTTAGGGGCTGTTTCAGCAGGCAGGGTACTTGCCCAGAGGGCAGGAGGCAGGGATGCAGCTCCTTCCTCAGCCAGCAGATTGCCAAGCCCGTGTCTCCGGTGTGCGAGGGAACAGCCACAGCACAGCTTCCACGGTGCTGCTCCTCCTCACCCTCTCTGGCTGCTGCATGAGGAGTCCCAGGGTGTGAGAGGTGCAGGTGCCTGCAGCGTGGATGTCTGGGGCTCCTCCAGGCCATCAGCAGCTCTCCAGCTCCGCACAGCCTCGCTCGCTCCTCCTGGACAGAAAGGAAACCAAAGGTGAGAGTGCGGAGCGGGCTGGGACGGCACAGAGCTGCTGGGGCAGAGCCAGCCCCAGGGCTGAGCTCCTTCACCCGGACAGAGCTGGGGACCAGGTCCTGCCTGCATGCCAGAGCCACGGCATCACCCCTCGGGTGGGTGCTGCATGCTGGGCAGACAGCGAGGCCCCCAGAGCGCTCCTGGACCGCAGCCCAGCAGCGAGGTGAGAGGCCAGCCAGGCTAGCTGGAGAAAGGAGAGCTTCAGAGACATTTGTAACAGACAGATGACACCGGTGATCCATCGAACAAGACAGTTTGCAAAGCCACACGGCTCCTCCATCCCTCTCACTAACGGCAGCACAAATCCCTGCCCACTCAGGGCTGCCTGGAGCACCCCAGCAGAGCCGGGGAGCTGCTCCCAGGCCGGTGCTGGGTTCAGCTCTGACAGCCTGCCGGAGCCACGCTGCCCTGGGAGCTCGCCCGCGCTTTCCGATGCACAGACACCTTCCCTGCGGAGCACAGCACGCCCTCCTCCTCCTCCACTCGCCTTGCTGCCAGGGTCCCTCCCGCAGGCGAGCTGCCTCAGCCCCGACTTGCCCTCGGCTCCATCGCTGGCAGCATCTGAGCAAGACCGGTCACGTCCAACGCCCGCCGCAGACGCGTCGCGACAGCGCGGGAGCTTCGCCCACCGTGTGCTCTGATTACAAAGCACCGCTGCGGCCGGCTGCTTGGCTTTCCCCGTGTTCTCTCTTGCCCTGAGACACCCAGGCCCCAAAACCTTTCACAGAAACCCTGTGCGTGCTGCCCCGGGTCCTGGCCCAGCCGTCCCCCCGCAGTCACTGGGTGGCACTGTGCCCCCGCCTTGCGCAGCCACCCGCTGCGCCCGGGGCTCCTTGGGGAGCCCACAGCCGAGGCCAAGGGGCGACAACTTTCCTGGCTAAAGCGCGCCCATGCAGGGCAGCCAGGGGCTCGGCCGCAGTTGTGGCAGCAGGGGACGGAGGCCCCGTGATGGCTGGCAGCCCGCAGGGAGGTGACGGAGCCATCCCAAGAGCCTAAAGGGCGCCGGCTGCCGGCGAGGCTGGCTTTCCCCACTGCGCCTCCATTTTCATTACCGTGGTGAAACGAGATCAACTGCATCCTCACAATATCCCCCCTCCATAAAACTAATAGGCCAGGCAATTGGTAGGGCTCTGTGAAGCACTTTATGGTCTGGACACTAGGAGTGAGCCCCGCAGCTCAGAGGCCCTCCCAGTCCCAGGAATTTCCCCCCCAGCCTCCCCCTTCAGGCCGGGAGCACCAGGACGAGCCTTCCCGGAGCACCCTGCCTGTGAGGCCTGGCGCCGTGACCTGGAGCCCCACAAGGGCTGAGCAAGAGCACCCCAGGGGAGCTCCTTTTCCCCTCGGGGATCAGGATTTCTGCTTTGCAGGACAGCCCGGCACGGCCTCATCCCAGCTCCGGGGGCTGCCAGCGCAGCCACAGCCCCGCTCTGGGCACAGGGATTGCGGGGGCAGCCCCCTGCTTCAGCTGCAATTGAAAGATGGAGGCCGGGCTGGTCTCTGAGCAGAAAGCAGCCATTCCTGGCCTCACTAGAGTAAAACCGCTCTAGAGAGGCCGCTTCCCTCCACGCTGACAGCCCCGTGCTTGGGAAGCTGGCGGGAGGCAGCACACTGGGTGCTGGAGGAGCCCCGTCGCAGGGGGCACGGCCCAGAGAGTAAGGGATGGGTTTTGCTTCACGCATTGCCAGGACTCTCAGATCCCGACGCTGTACTCCAAATCCACATCGGCCTGAAACCTAAAGCAGAAGCCCAACCCTGCCTCTGGCCGCGGCCCCAGCACCACCCTGGGCAAAGCGGTGAGCGACCGGAGTGGTGGCTGCCCAGCGTGCTTCTTCCTGGCACGTGAAAGCAGCCCAAGAAGCTTCCCTTCTTTGCTCAGTCTCCATTAGACCTTCCAGAGAAAATTAGCACAAGTGCGCCAGCGGTGGCACCAAGGGGATGGACCCCCAACAACTCAGAGGGGGATTTAATTAGTTTGCTGAAATGCTTTTAGCTACCTGCTCCGGCTCCAAGCCCCGGCAAACAGATGGGAAAAAGGATCTCAGCTCAAAATAAACGGTTTTGTTGTTTGTTAGGGTGGTGGTTGGTTTGGTTTGGTTTGGTTTTTAGAAAGACAAAAGCTAAAGATCCTCCAAGGAGCATCCTTCCCGTGGGGAAATAAAGTGGAAGAGACCAAGCTCCTCTACCATGAGGGCAGAAGACAAATTGGAGATGGGAAAGCAAAAGGTTTCCAGGTCTCCATAAGAGTCAGAAGGGAGGCAAAGAGCCTGCTTCTCCCCTCTGTGGTTTAACTGTCTGTAATCTCTCTCCTCCTCACTGTCCCCACCTACCCCGTAGGACAGAGTCCCATTTTGCTGTGTTGAAATACCTGGTATTTGCAAAAATGACCCAAGATCCCCAGATAAGAAGTGCCACAAGCACACAAAGTGTTACTGCTTGCTCCTTCTGAGGGACGAGCGGCTCAGCAGCACTGTGGCTGCTAACAGAGGCTCTCCACTGCCTGGCTTTCAGGTTCATCCCAGCCCCGGATCAGAGCTCGGTGCTGTCCTGGGGGGGACGGGAGGGAGCGAGCACAGCCCCAGCTCCATAACCAGCTCCCTGCTGAGTCTCCCCCTTTAATCCAAGGATACGATTCCTTTAGGCACACGGTGAGCTGCCCTCCCTACCTTCTCCACTGCCTGCTGACATTTGTATCTCAAACTAATTGTCGCTCTATCATCTGATCCTGCCCAGCTGTCTAAAAAAGCAACATCCTGCGTACCTCTGGGACCTCTTTGTCAGAGACTGTGAACTCATCTCCATCCAGCACCAAGATGGATTGAACAAACCGCAGCAGTATTTTATTGCTGAAGCATAAAACATGGGAATAAACAAGCACCAAAGTGCTACTGATCATTAAAACCAGATGGGAGCCCATTTACTGCCTCCAACAGTGAGGTGCCACCGCTGTGCTGCCGAAGCCCCATTGAAATAGGAAACCCACGGCACCATCTGGGAGGTGCAGGGCGGCCACGGCTACTCACAGCCCCTGGAATTCAGGCCCGGATTTAGCTGTGCTCTCCTCCCTCCATGGCCCTGGGGACAGTAACACAGCTTTCGGTACCAGCTCCAGAAGTACGGTCACTCCTGTACGGTGGTGCCTGAATTAAAATGTCCCGGTGGGGACAAGCAGGCTGTTCAGGGCCAGCTCCAGCAGCCGGGAACTGGGAGAATTACAGGCCCAGTTCCCACACAGGGTGGGAAGGCAGTTGCATTTCAACAGGATTTTTCTCAACACACGTCAGAGAACCGTGCTGGTCAGCCTGGTGCGTGTCAGCATGGTGGATTACCCAAAGCAGCCCAGGCCTTACCGTATTTCCTTACCGACCGGTGCTGGCTGGCATGAGAAGCTAAGCACCACGGCGGGACAATGCTGGGGCTGTCTCTTCTTTCTAGTCACTGCAGATGGACGCACGATCAGCTTCTGCCCCGAGCAAGGGCATTCCCAAAGTTTGGGGTACTGGAAATTGGCCTTCAGAAAGCTCCTGAGCTCAGCGCCCCCATCTAGACCGGGCTTTGCACCTTCGTGTTCAAGTCCCATCTTCCTGCGGCAGGGAGCCCCGAGCACGGCACGGGGCTGGGGGCAGGTCCCCAGGATGCTCCCTGTAGCTGGGGATGCAAATGGAGCAGGAGCCTGCTGGAAAAGCAGAGAGACAGACAGATGCTTTTACACTTCAAAGGAAACGGGGCCCTGTGAGGCTTTCAGGAATACTCACAGATCGATAGACTCCTTTTAAACACCGAGCACATTTGCTCAAGTGTGAGGCAATTAGTCCCTGAGGATGGAGGCAGGGCAGGACCATTAACAGACATACGGGCAGGATGAAGCGCAGGATGAGAGACCTGGGGCATGGCTCCACACTGGCAGCCTTTGGGCCAGAGGCTCCCCTCCGTTTACTCCATTGAATTCCCAAAGCAGCAGCCAAGCCGGCCACATGTGGTAGGAGACAGCCGCTTTTCTGCGGGGCAGTACATCTACCCACCAACCTCAGGAGGGCAAAGAAGGGCGTCTGCAGGGCTCCCAGACAGTCTGGGCACTGGGGCTCCAGGCTCATTTCTTTTAGCAACATAATGTCATTTATCCTGCATCTGCTTTGTTGTTTGGTTTTTTTTTTCCAACCATAAAGCAAATCTTTTCTGTAAGCATCCCTGGCAATGCAGATGCAACCTCACGCTGCAACAGTGTGAAGTTTCCTTCAGCACAAAGCACACAGCATCAGGAGTCTCCTGGGGAGAGGGAGATGGGTTAGAAAATGGGCTGTACTGGTCTGGTGTTCTCACCCACAATTTTCAAAACACCCCCGTGCCTCGTGCTGGCTGATGTCTGAGCTGCTCTGGACAAACTCGCTCTCCACAGAGCCCCTTCGAGGTGGTAAATTAGAGCTAAAACCAGGCCGTGGGCGTGCAGAGGCTGGCTGCCCAGCGAGACCAGAGCCAGCACGGGGATGAACCCCACAGCATAACAGCAATCAGGCCTGGTCACCCCCTTCTGCTCCGCATCCGCATTTCCACGCAGCCCTCCCCTTAGCACAGGGAGGATATAACAGCTCCCGTGCCGCGGCTTTGCGAGGCCCACAGATCGGAGCCGGAGGAGCCGCAGTGCCAGCGGGCAGGGGGTTCTCCTGCAAAGAGCTGCTGTGGTTTACCTGTACGGCCTCATTTTTCAACAAGAGGGAAAGAGAACAAAACTGAGCCCTGTTTTACGCCTAGCTGGGTGGCTGAGGCGGCGCCCGCCTGTATCACTAGCTACCTTCTCCGACTCTCCTTTACAGAGGCTCAAAGCTTTCCCTCTTCAGTAAAAATCAGAGAGGAAGAAGAAAATCTTGGCATGCCTCCAAAGAACTGTAGGGGATGGAAATTAAATCCACCCACTGCACTCACCGAGCAGGGCACTGTCCGGGCAGGAATGCTGGTCGTACACCTGCACATTCAAAGGAAAAATAATGGAGTATTACAGAAGTGTCAGGGGCAATTCAGCGCCCTACAGCAAAGTACTTTGTGCCATAAAACAAACTCACATGACTTGGAAAAACAAAAAAGGAACAACACTAAACCAAGCACAGCGGCAAACACTGGCTGTTTGTCATGGCCGCAGGGCCTCTCGTTACCGCGGCATTAAAGGATTCCTTCACACTTGTTTGAAATTTTGTCTAAAGCTGCTGCTCGGGCCCAGATCTCAGCAGTGCTTCAGCGTTTGCTCGGGGCAGCACACGCTGCGTGCCGCAGGGAACGCCGGCTGCGGAGGAGAAACACTTCCCTGGTTTGCTTTACCCTGGCCTGGGAGCCTGCGAGCAACGATGTTGGCTCTGCCTGGGTTTCTTTGCTCAGATTCGCTGGCCGTAACCTCCAGAAACCACATTTACACCTCATTACACCTCTACAGAGCACAGCAGCAAAACCAGCTTACCTGCAGCGGCTGGGAGCCTGGCCAGGAGCACGCCTGCACCTCGCAGCTGGGGGAACCGAGAGCTGAGCCCTGGAGCGACAGGCAGAAACAGGCACCCACCCGTACCGCCACAACAAAACCGCACCGCTGAGCCCAGACGGCCCGCAGGGGGGCTGTGGGGCACGCACCACCCAGAGCAGAGGGGAAAAGTGCAGCAAATCCTCCCCTCCCCACGCTTCAAGGAAAATCCCTCGTCCTCCTGTCTCCCTGCACAGTCCTCCACCTCTCTCTGCCTCCTCTTGGGTGTTTAAATTCAGTGCCGCTCCCTCACTCCCCAGGGCGAGGGCGGGATGCAGGTAAGTGGAGACCCCTGCGCCCTGCACACCCGGGGGCTGAGGAGCGGGCACAGAGGGGCCGGCAGCACTGCTGAAGCTCCAGCCAGACCCAGGCATGCAGGAGGCGTTGGGCTCAGCACCGGCACAGCCCCGCGCAGCGGGTGGCAGCAGGTGCCTGCTGCTGTGTGTCGGCCTCAGCCAAATGCTGCGTGCCCCCTGCTAAGAGGCTCCGTATGGGACCCCGACGTGGGGCTCGCGATTTAAGTGGCTTTCAAGCCCTGCAATAAAAAAACCATTTGACTCGAAGAAGGTTGTTATTCCTGGGAGGGGGTTGCTGCTGCTCGCTTGGCTCCTGCGGAGGTGACCCAGGATATGCGCTAAGGCAGGAAGGGCACAGCAGGATGCTCCCCCCATGACAGCCACCCCCACCGCCCTCAGCGGGGTGCTTCTGTAGGGCCAGAGGGTGGCTCAGTGTGTGGAGGCCACATCCTGGGCCAGGCGAGAAGGGACCGCGCCTCTGGGAGGAACCGCAGTGCCTTGTGAGGGCCTGGGGAGAGGCGAGCACCCCGTGGGGTTCACGGCAGCAGCACCACGAGTGCTTTCCCCAGGCCCTGCCACTGTCTGCGGTAGGAGAGCAGCAGTGCTGGCAAGAAGGTGTTCTTCTGCCATTCCCACCTGCATTGAAGCAGCCTCAGTAGGAGAAACCAAAATAAATCAGGATCTTTGTTTCCCATAGGAAATGTACCTAGCTCCCACTTCGAGTCTGTTTGTCCTCATCCTTATGTAACTCCACTGCAGGAGAGGAGCAGAAAGCACAGAGAAAATAAACAACTTGCTGCAGAGTGAGTACAAGGCTGAGTCATATCGAGCACTGCAAGCAGATAACCTGGGGCTCGCTGAATAAGCTGCAGAGAACAATGAGCGCGGAGATCAACAGCATGTGCCATGTAGGAACTGGCCCCAGGTAACATGACTACAGTGGAGCCACTGGCGTGCTGGAAAGAGATGCACAAAAACCACATTTCAGAGTTTATTTTATTGCTCTTAATGGCCTGCCTTCCGCATGTCTCATTTCCTTTTATTGAAGCTGTCAGGGAGGCATTACATTATCTCACATGTGTGCAAAAACAGGATTTCAGTCAAGCTCGTACAGATTTTAAATGCCACAGCTGAAGAAAACAAGAGAGTGGAAACTGCAAGGGGAGGAGGCGGCAGCAGAGTCCAGAGCGCACACACCTACGGGCAACATTTTCCAAGGCTTCACAGAACAGCTTTGCAGTCTCTAACCAGAGACGGGCGGGAGGCAAGTAAAGGTACCTCGCTAACGAGCGGGATGATTCACGGAAGGGCAAGGAGTCCTGCTGCAGCAGAAGGCTGATGAGTAATTAATGGCTCCTCCTATGCACACGGCTGGGTCTTCCACCTGGGCGCAGCGGCTGCCTGCCAAAGCAGCTCTACCAACAGGCCCTGTTGGGCAGCAGCGCTCCCAGAGCTGTTCTGAAGTGTCTACGCTCGTGTTTGCACAGGAGTTTCCCTGTGCTGCCTGGTTCTCTTCAGTTCATCATACTCAGCACAGCACGGTTCCATCCTCCTTAGCACCCGGTGGCAGAGGGAAGTACAGCCCGACTTCTAGGACAAAGGAGCAGACCTAGGGAACTAGCCCGGCTGTAGCACTTCATGCTTTCTTGCAGCGATTGCCCCAGGGAACCCCACGGCCCTGTCCCCAGGGTCCCCACACGCCGTGCTCAAGGCACCAAACTCCTCGGGCAGGCTTCTCAGCTGCTCTCCAAGCCACAGAAACCAGCAGTGGCAAAGCGAGCTACTAACAGAGACGCGGCTTTTCCTCATCCGAAGAGGACAGGCTCTTACACCTGCCCTGCCTTCACACAGCCCGCACGTGGGCAGCAGGAAAGCAGTGTTCAGGGGTTAAAAACAAGCTCCTCCACATTTTTTCCCCAAGTGATTCTTCGCAGTGAATCACTCGCACGCGTGTGGTTCACAGCGGGCATAAATCAATGCTGGCGAGGGTGCTGTCGGGGAAGCGAGCCGACATCGTTACACGCACTGTGGCGAAGCCTGACCTTTATTTGTGTGCTACACATCTCACGCCCATCCTGTGAAGCCGAGGGGAAGTATTTGGCTGCTCTGTACATCTAATTGTGGTGCAAAGCCAGTTAGCAATATACTATTTAAATAAGGAAGTAGTCATTGGAGCTGAGTTTCACAAATACGTAGGGCTACTTTTCCAAGTCATTTTAACAACAATAAACACAGTTTAACACCTCTACACTATGCACAGGCACAGCGCTGGCCTGGTGCCTGGGCCGAGCAGCACACAGCCCTTCCCAGGGAAGGCACACACCGGGCCTGATGCACCACTGGTCACAAAGCTGCCCTGGTCTGCTCAGAGACAACATCTCGCTACGCACACACACACAACGCCATCTGGCAAACAGACTGCAGGACACACCTCTGCCTGCTGATGGCTACGGACCACAAAGCAGTTTATTTGAAGTGTTACAAGAAAACGTTCCCTGCACAACAAGGAACACACCTGTCCTCTCTGAGAAGCATAGAGCCTGTCTCAAACAAGACCCTGCTCACTGCCCGTTGGGCAAACGGGGACACTTCCCGCTTCTAACACGAGGACAAAAATAAATCCTCTGTGCAGGGCAGCACACGGGCTGCTCACGGACAGAACGGCTCATTCAGGAGAGGGGACCAGAAGTAAGGAAGGTGAAAGCGCTGATGACTGACTAGACATGGAAGCAGATCCTTACAGGCACCGGAGCAGTAGCAAGAGGACAGCACTGACCAGCCTGGGAGGTGCTGAGCTCACCAGCGGGGCAGAGAGCAGCGCGGCACGCGGCTCCGTGCCTCCGGCGCAGTCACTGTGCTGAAGGACGTGGGCGATGAACAGCGCCAGGCTGGCCAGGAGTGTCTTCTGACAAAGCTTTCTCGTAGCACAGCACAGTAACAACAGCTATAAATTATATTCCCCAGAGGTGGCAGGGGGTGGAGGAAGGAAGAAGTTCACAGCGAAAGACTTCCTCTCCCTCGAAAGGAAGAGGTCAGAGTGACACGGCCAGCACCGCTGCTCAGGGCCCTGTTCCTGCCAACCACAGGCCTTTGGAGGCCCCCGGAGCAGCTCCAAATTCTGTGAACAACCTCCCTCCACCACCAGCAGAAGGAAAAGTATTTCACTAACCTCGAACCTAGGTGTGACAGAAGAGGGGTGGGCATGAGGGACACGCAGGCACAACACACTGCCGGTTCTCTTGCAGGGGACAAACTCTTCCCTGCCTGCATGACCTGCAAACACGTGTTTCACTGCATATTTTACCGTCACATGCTCCTGGAAAAAAAGGCAAGACTCTAGCTTTAATTTGACTATACTAAGTGAGGAAACTGCTCAAGGGGTCACTGGGATTGTGTTTTTTCGTCGTCTTCGCAAAAATCCTCTACAGCTTCTTGGCCACCTGGCAGGCTTACTGAAACTCCTCAGCCCCTATCTCCTTGCACGCATTTCCTGGGAGGAAGGGATTTTGGAAACTGCCACATGCAAGATGCAAACGCAGACTGGGACAGGGTTTGGCAGCTCTTTAACTACTGCTCTTACAGTTTGTGTGCTACTCCTGTTGGAAAAAAACAACGCAGAACACACTGATTCAGCCAGACGTGCACAGACATAGCTGGGGCAGCCAGCAGTTTTGCTGCTGCTTGTGAAATACCACGAGGACTGTTGTGCAAGGAGACGAGGAATTGAAGGTGTCCCATGCGCCCGTGTGCAGCAATGCCTCTTTGCTTAGTGTAGACAAGGCTTCAAGGTTAACACCCCAGAGCAAATTTGTCCTCATTTACAATTTTCTTTTTGTCTTTTCATGGGCAAGGTTCTTCCCTGCTCACCAGCAGGCATAGGGGAACAGCGGGTACTGGCTCCACTCTGCCATGGTCCCGTGGGCATGTCCTGAAGCCCCCTGTGTGTTGTAATCTGTGGAGAAGGCCGAGTAGCTCATTGCCCTGTACTGGCTGTGGGAGGGCACCATCCACTGGCCGAGGCTTTGCTCAGTGCCGTACGGACTGTACATGGGCGCTCGGGCTCCAGGTTTCCCCACCGAGTCCAGAGCCATGTTCACCACTCCTGTATAGTCCTGGGGAGGGGGCAGAGGTGGGGGGAGCGGAGGCAGGTTGCTGAAGCCCTCTGGGAGCTGTTTGGAGTCGTGCTCAGGCACCGTGGCAAGATCCAAGGGGTGGCACCTTGCTCGGAAGTCATTCAAGGCGGCGACGTCACGGGCGGGAAGCTGCTGGCTGTCCCCAGCTTCATGGAACCTGAGCCCCGAGAGCAGAGAGAAGAGCAAGTCAAACCTACCGCAGCGGAAAACCACTGAAAACCCACAGAGATTCCCCAGGGAAAGGCAGAGCAAGCCCTTAGCATGCCCTCTTCTCCTCGCCGTTTCAAACATCCGCTGTCCATTCAAAACAAGCATGTCTACAAGGATCATTTAGCTCTGTACAGGCTTCTTATTCCCTCAGTGTGCCCTGCATCCAGAAGCCTTGACCTGGAGTGGGAATGTGCAATATGCCAGCTATTTCACAATGATTTCCCACTTGAAGATACTTGCATGAAAGCAAAGCGAGTCATCTTGTTCTCCAGGGCACTCGGACACACTGCGTATCAGAAGGGGGCAGAGGAGTGCCAGTGCAGTCACTCTCCACCTTCACGTGTTGCTGACTGCACGTTAACTCTCCCACGCAGACACAGCCTCACCTACCGCTTTGTCTTATTGTTAACGTGGATTTTAGCCCAAGCCCTGCTGTCACTCACACAGAAGGACTAAGTGCCAGAGAAGGTAAGCTCAGCCTGCACTAGCTCTGGCTGACTTCTAGCCTGGATTACTGTAACTCGTGTCTGAATTTGCCATTGTAAGGAGGGAAACATCCCTGGAGTCCTGCCACTGCTCCAATGCACTCCCACCAAAGGACAGGCAGGTTCCGTGGTACACGAAGTAGGCTGGGAAAGCATTTCAGGACAGGGAAATAAAGAGCACTACTAAGACATGAGTATGCCCAGAAGCAGTGGGTTGGAAACAACACAAAGGCGTTATTACAGGGCTATCTCCATGCCCATCGAGTACCTATCACCCAAATATGGCATGTAAAAGAAAGATATCCTTCCTCCCTCACTCTGGCTGTTTTTCTTAGGAAATACCCTGTAGAAGAGGACTCCCCCCATCAATTTAAGGGTGGCTTTGGACACGAGCACTGAGAGATGGGACTTACCGGTATGTCTGGTATGATGGTGTAGGCACTTGCTGCTCTCTGGCCGGACCCTCCCTCTGGTCGGCCGGCACCGGCGATGCTGCAGTAAAGGCATGGCTGCCGTTCTGCTCTGAGATCCAGAAGGGGTAGCCGCTGCTAACTGCGATGGGGTTACTCTCTTCCTTCACATCCACATTCTCATCTTTCTCAAAATCTGACTCACAGTGGGGAAAGAAAAAATGGGGAAAAATGAGAAGGGGGAAGAGAAAGCCAGAGCTCTCAACGGTTTAATAGCAGCGGAATTAATTGCAGAATGGTGGAAGGAAACACACTGTTACCTCTTCTGCAGTCATACTGCCTTAAGGAACTAACCCTTTGCTGCTTTTTTCTGTCCTTACACTGTGGTGTTCAGTCCTTCCCTGTCCCGTCTCCCTAGCTGTGCCACTGCAAGCAGCACCCTGAACTGGAATATAGAATGATCAAGCTTAAAAATAACCTAACAAAAAGAGTAAAGATTATGTTTAAATGGTATCAGTTCCCCCATCTGCATCACAACCCAGCTGTACAAGCACCAGTGCTGGCACAACTGCACAGACGAGAACCAAGGCAGATGGGCAGAAGAAAGCCATGGGCAACACTGCAAGCTGGCATCACTGTTGAAAAGAAAATGTTTTGAAAGCAGAGCCTTTGATCACATGCGGTCACAAAGCATGGCTGGGAGGCTGCTGCATGGCGAGCTGATGAGCAGTCACTAATGACAAGTGACTTGTGAGCAGGCTCCTGTGGACCATACACAGAGAAGGCTTCCTAACCCCTTCCTCATCCTGACACAAACTGAATGTGTGTGGGGGGGATATCAGGCAGAAATTAAGAGAGGGAAAGGCCCCACAAAGGATTGCCAGTCATAATTTGTTGGCTCATTCTACTAAAAGACATCCCTCTGAGCTGCTTTCCTGGCTGCTGTCGTGGATGCAAAGTGGGTGCCCTTCAAGGATTATGACTGAAAAGCGTAAGCAAGCATCAGAAATTTTAAGCAGCTGAACCCATCTCACTGTGCATGTTCTCTGGCTCCCCATCCGAGTCCCCTGCTCTGTCTGGCCAAGCTTCTGTGCTGGGGCTTCCCTCCAGTGCTGCCAGCCATGGGCAGGGGCAAGCAGTGCGCTCAGCATGCTGGAAGCATCACGTCAGAAAATGCAGTGCTGGAAGAGTGAGCTGCACCGCTTCCCTCCTGCCTGCTTACAGCAAAGCCTTCTTTAAACAGGGATGCACCGGTCCTGTCTCACACATCTCCCTACTCATTCAAGCTGCCCCCTCGGTCATTCCTTATTCCTGGCCAACCTCCACTAGGGAATTAACACCACTTTCCAGCTTTGCAAAGCCGTATGCAACACCCTTCAGGGGCCATGCCCAGGCCACTCTCCCCAGACAACAGACACAGCAGAGCTCTGTCACTGCCTGGTTTCCTTCCTGTGGCCTAGGCAATGTTTGGGTCTGACTCTGGGTTTGTTGTTATCGAGATTACCACGTTCCTCAGCACCGGACTCCTTTTCCTCAGGCAGCTTCCTCTTCTGGCCCTTGGCTGGACTGGGCTTCTGGGATTTGGCTCGTCCTTCCCTGGGAAAGAAACAGTGCATGGGTATAGTTTGTAGTTAGCTTTCTACCTAGATAAATACACAAGGGATGCTGGACAAAGGCCTGGGAAGACAAAAAGATGGGATGAACCTCTCTGATGTTCTGCGTGTTACATTTCTCCTCACAAAGCAACCTGACAGATCCAAGGGGAATGTTTGCCACAGTTGAATTAGAGTTATGCATGAGCTCTTGTCCCACAGGATACTGGGGATCAATAAGTGAAGGGGTTGCTGCTCCCTTCATGCTTGTGCAAAAAGCAAAATCAAAGTGGAAACCTCAGCAGGTTTTTGCACTGAGTTAGTAACAGTACTCCAGCGTTGGATACAGATACGTATGCGTATAGTAGGGTGGGTGTTTCGTTTAAAAGCAGCCTTTTTCCTAAATGGAAAATGAATCTAAGCTTAGTCAGAAATGGTCCTATTATGAGGAGAAAGAACATCTCTGACAGTTTTGAAGGGTAAATAACAAGAGTCAGGTTGGGACTTTTTCCTTCAGGATTTTTTTTTTTCAGGCATAAAATAAATCTAAATCTCAGATCTTTTCATACTATTTTCTGCTTGGGGAAAAACAAACAAACAAACCATTTTTTCCCTCTCTTTTACCAGCTTACGGGTTGCATTCAAGATGACTTATTTATTTAAACTCTCATCCACTGGCTGCCCTCGTTCCAGAGAGAAGACCTCACTTGTATTGGTATTCGACTTCCCTCTTGCAGACAAAACTCCCTGCTGGAAGAGAAACTTTTCCACAAAGGAGGGAAGATGTGAGAGCCTTCAAATGTCAGAAGCAAACTGATCTCACAGGATCAGGGACAGCACAATCTACTGTGGACTCCTTTACCCTTATCACTGCTATTTCCGTGTCAGATTCCAGTCTAGATCCAAACTACAATGTATGTATCAAATCTGTTACATTTCACACATTTTTGTAGGAAATCCTATATTTCTTCCCATTCCCTAAGTCTTTTGGGTGTCTTCTACACAGCATTATTCCCAGATACAGATAAATGCAATGTCCAGAGCCAAATACTCTGCAGAACTATCTGGTATACTTTGCTCAGTGAACTTGGGTAGAATTCAAAAGTAAACTCTGATCATACATAAATTGAGATGGAAAAAACAGCTTACCTTCGAGTGTTCTTCCCATGCTCCCGGAAACCTTTAGCAAATGGATTGTTGTCAATCTTCAGCTTTGTGATCTTAAAATAAAGGACCAAGATTCGGTATTGTGGTAACTGGTTGGGCTCATTATTATTTCAAGATCTTCACCTCAGTATTTATCACAACAGGTTTTGGGGGAAAGAAGGGCAGGGGTGGGTGTTTGGGGGATGCCCCTGCCACAGCATCTGAGCTCTCCCAGCAGTTCCCTCTATTAATTAGGAAGTGAGATATAGAGAGAAGTGACTTTCACAGGATCAGTGGGAATTTGAGTGGTATTCATCTGGCCAGACAAATACAGAGGGCCAGTACCTGTATCTGGACTTTTGCCTGTACTTCTTGCTGCATTTGGGATTCTGTTAATCACTGTCAGGGCACTTCATACAATTAGTGTGCATGATTCATCTAATCCCTGAGTAGATGTTTTCTACAAGAACAATAACATGCCGATTTCTTTCCCCTGCCCATCACAGGCACCCAGGGTAACTAGCTCTGAAGGAGGCATCTGACTCTACATGATTTCTAAGGACAGAATATTTAGCAATGTGTCAAAGGACTTGCACACTGTACCTGCTCATTCTGGTAGGCAGTAACAGAAGTGAAGACAGTCTCAGGGAAGCTGAAGACTTGGAAGATGCTCCAGCGGACACTGAAGAGGTCATCTGCCTGCACAATGTGGAAGCGAGGCTTGTAACGGTGCATGGAGTGGAGGATGATCTGGCACAGAGACAAAAGGAGAAGGTTTCCATGTGCAATCACTGCTAACACACTGTGCAAAGTCTTCTGTGGAGACTCCCAGGACATCCCTTTCAAAACAGGGATACCTGCCTGGGACTGGTGTCTTCACCTAGACAGCACAGACTAAAACCCTCCTTAGTGGGTAGTTAAGAGAGCATATGGGCCAGGCTGAGGAAGGAAGAGAGGGCCCTTGGATATCTTTTAGTTTCCACACGATACAATTTCTTGCCCATCTCATTTCCCTTAACATCTATCTGCAATGAATTCCAAGAGAGCACAGCACAAAGGCCAGCTGCAACCTACGTGTCCATGTTGATCCAGAGTGTTGTTGGTGAGCTTCAGTTTTTGGAAGGAGACAGGTTCTTTCATCCAGTGACTGCCAGGAGCTGGGGAATCTGGGTGGACATAGGTGCGACAAGGGAGCTGGGGCTCTGCTTTTCCAGCAACTTCCCACTGATCTTTATTCCACTGTGAAGGGAAAGATGGAAATCTAGAGCTTAAAAAACTACTTTTGTTATAAGGAGCCCCAGCAACTTTGCTTCACTGTATGATTTAGTGAATTCCTCTGAGGCACGCAGTCCTGACAAGTAGCAGATTTTCTCTCATGAGCCATGATCATGTTACCAAAACAGCTCCAAGTTTAGGCCTCATTTTTCCTCCCTTTCTCCCAGTGGTTTTCAGAGAAGTCTGACATTAATCATGATCAAAATAGCACTGCTTACAATGAAGATTAGTTACCTTTCCAGCTGCTCCCCAAGCAAAAGTGACAAATAACTACAGAGAGGCATAAAATCCACCAATTACTTCTGAACTTTGTCCAAGACAATTTATTTACCAGCCTGGACAGTGAAACATAAAGATTAATCTGTTTCAAACAAAGATGGAAGGAAAGCATAACTTCTATCATTTAAAGTACTTACCTTGTACCTGAAGTTGTCCACTGGCACAAAATCTACCAGCATGAGGTACTTGGCATATGGGATTAAGCCAGAGACTTTGATCTTGCATTGTGGAAACATGCGTCTGAAGGAGAAATTAAATATATAGCATAAGGATTTCTGTATAATGCGAATAGTGGTTCATGATCTACTCGAGCAGCAGGTCACGTTTACTCACTGCTGTGCAAGGTTCTGGTGGCAGTACTTCTACAGGCCAGCTACTGAACATTTTTACTACCTTATTGATGTATTGATTGTCTAATCCTATGGGTTTAGGTGGAATAGGCACTAAGAGGGCAGCAGTCTCTGATGGCCTGACATGGTTATTGCTTTTGTTCTTCTGACTCCTCTAATGCAACAGTGGACAACTTAAAGAAAGCATCTGGACTTCGCATGTAGTTCCTAGCTTCATGCAGCTAGCACAGACCTGGAGCACAGATTAAACGATTTTCTAGCGTGGGTTGTGCTCATCTGAGAACAGATCTAGCTTTCCGTTCCAGTATTCCTCACCACCACTTTTATCTTCTGCCTTCGCAAAAAAGCTTCAACACCTACCTCCCTACCCAAAGGGATTGCTTTAGCTCACAGCAGCTGACATAACGCATTACAATTTCATATTCCTTCACTGCAAGCTCCCCAACACATGACTCAAATTTGAATTTTCGAGTAGCCTGCCTGCACAGATCATTACCATTCTATGCCACGTTCTCATCTGCACTTGCAGAATCAAACCCAGGTATTTACTGCTCATCTGCTCCTGCCCAAAACGGAGGCAGAGGAAGTTCAGAGCACTTTCCAGAGCAACCTCCCAGCAACAGGAAGAACATCAGTGTTAAGTACTGAGATAAGAGCAGAGAAGATTTCACAACACAACAGCCCCACTGTGACCTTTTGCACTTTGCAGCTTGGACCTCTAGGACATCCTGAAAACGCAACTCTTCTGCCAGAGGCAGGGAGATGCGCATAACTGGCTAACAGGGCACCATGCAAGAAGAGTGCTTGGAGTTTGCAAACAGATTGGAAGGGTGTGGTGCGGGCAGCTGTCCTGCTCCCCTCACCTGCCGGATTTGGTGATGATCATCTCAGTTCCTATCTGATGAAACTTCATCCAGAGCCCCATGTCCTCCAGGGTGACCACAATGGAGCTCTGCGGGTAGGGCTCCAGGCTGGGGGAAGGAAGTGCATCACACGGCGCTTTCACGTCTAGGAGGGAGAGAAAACATAACTTCAGATGGGCAGGAGGGGAGCTGGCATGGAGCAGCCTCTCCTGCTCCGTGGCAGGGCTCTGAGCAGCAGCACCCAAGTCAGCCCTCCCAGTACCTGTACTCACAGCTACCAAATTTCACATGCTGTTGTAACAGATGGGCTCTGGCCATTCACTCCTCCTGCCTGGCCCCAGGACTTCTCAGCCCCAAATCAGCGCACAGCCCTGGTTTAGCTCAGGTAGGTGAATGTTATGATTTTACCCAGGAAGGGCCCAGGTGCTGCCAAGAGCTAGGTAGTCTGCGCCACAATAAGCCTCAAAGCTAATCCATTCTCTTCCTTCCAAGGTTTTTTGTTACTTCGTAGACTCAGAAGGCATTCAATGGGTTTGGTTTTAGCTGATAAGTCCTTTTGTAAAGATCTGTGTGTTGGACAAATTGAACTTGATTTCCTTTATTGCACAACTCAGGCTGCTAGGTAGCCACAATCCGCTTTTATTCCTGTTCTGGTATGATCAGGGTTACACAAAACACTTTACCAAGAGAATAAAAAAGGATTGGAAATATTTTAACTGCAGCAGTGGGAGAAAACAACAGATATTCAGTAGCAGAGGTGAAAAGGCATTCCAGAGGACTAGAAAGGGATAGACAAGAGACTAAGATGTAAGTGGAGACAAGAAAGGGAGGAGACAGAGCTGGGCCAGGGAATATTCCAAAAAAAAGGATGGCTGGTCTGAACTGGACTTGGAGATGGAGACCACTGCGATGCCTGTGACGGCAGCAGAAGGTAGCTTCAGTAGTGCACCCCAGCGTGTCAGGAGAGCTGTTGGCAACACAGCTGCACTTTCTTTTACAGGCAGAGGACTAATCACGCTCCTGGGGAAGGGAAAACTACCCCGGAGAAACTCCAGTGCTCTTCTGCAATGCTGCTTGGATTGAAAACCTTCCACAGGAGCTCTTACCATAAAGCTACTGTAACACACACAAGATCGCTGCTGCCATACTGAGAAGCTTGGGCAGAAAAAGCTTTAGTTCGTGTGCCCTGGTGTAGCTGCTGGTGGACTGATTTCAAAGCCAGCAAGGCTTTGCTAACACTGCTCTGTGTAGGAAGGACGTATCGGTAAGTCTGCTCGGCTCGGAGGGTGCTCACAGCCGCAGCACTGTCCTCAGTTTAATGACGGCAAGCCACCTCTGCTGGCTGTTGTGTTACCACCCATGGCTATTTGTTTAAAGGGGAGATTTTTCTGCCTCTGAACCTAGATTGGATTTTATTCAGAGCATATCAGAAATAAGGGATTTTATCACCTTGTTACAGTTTTCCTGGGTAATACCTTTAAAAGAATAAACATGAAAATTTGGCAACTACCTTCCGAGAAAACAGCTTCTTTCACAAAGTGACATGTTTCCACAAAAACAACCCAACACAAACCTAAGGGCTTCTTCCCACTGTATTAGGAATTAAGGAACGTTTAAACATAATTCTAAAGGTCTTTAGACAATTAAAAAAAAAAACACAAGCCCTTTACCCTTTTTTCTGCTTTGATCCAACATTAATGAACTGGCTAAGAAGTGACACCTAGTTTGCTCACTAAGATTAGCCTGTTAACATCTTCCTACTAAAGCTTCCCTCATATCCTCTCGCAGAGACATGAAAGCTGCCATGAGACGGAGCATTCGGTAGCTCAGTGCAGCACATGTATCAAAAGGAGTTACAATAAAATTGGGCTGATTTCCCACAGGAGTCATCCAGTCACAAATACATGCAAACAGATTTTGATTAGCTCGACAGATGCTCTCTCCTTCCCCCAAATGAATTTCACAATTAACGTTTTTGTAAGCAAATTTCAATGCCATTAAATGAGACTACAACAAGGGAGATCTCAGGAGTCCTTACTGAGAGACTTCCAACAGTGAAATCAAACAGAATGAAAGTAAAAGGAGTTCCGTACTGAATTAAAAATCAAAGGCAGATGTTATCAGCTGTTTTTACCAAAATGATTCCATTCCACACCTGTATGAGTGACAGGGAGAAAGAGCTGCGCGTACAATCAACACTACAGCAAAGACTTTAAAACGTCGCTAACGCCCTTCTTGTCACAGCTTTTGTGTGCCCAGCCAGAGGCTGAGAAACAGGATATTTACAGTTCGCATGTGGATCTGGAGCACAGCAACCAGTGAGCCTTCTGATAGACCCTCACTGCTGACAACAAAGTCGTGTGCAATCGGCTTCGAGGGGATTCTGCAACGGTGGATCCATGTGTAGGATCTATTTCAGATGTGCTTTGCAGAGCCAAAGGCTGGCTTGCAAATTCACCCCCAGTTTGTGCCCATCCAACTAGTGTCAAGACTCACGCTCACGTCTTTCCCACAAGGATGCCCGTGTGTTGGAACTACACCAGAGAGGGTTGTGGCAGGCGTCCAAGCACTGAACTGCATTTGTTAAGCCTGCACTTCTGTTTCCTCTTCTGCGTAACGTAGGTTTTACGGATTATTTGAAAGAGACTTAAGCGTCTTCCAAGAATTTTAGTTGCAAGCTACTTTAAAGCTGTTCATCACTATTACCATATTATTACCACACACGGCACATTTTGACACATATGCCACGATGAAGGTGTAGAGCTGCTATGATAAAGGCCAGCACTGAAAATTAAGAGATCTTCATTCTATTCCATGCTTGATTTTAAAGCCCTTACACAAACAAGACCAGTCTGTACTTTGGTTTGTGTCTAGATTAGTCCGTACGTATCTTTTTCCTATCTTGGAGATGGAAAGGAGAGAAAGGGAAATGAGAGTAAATTCAGTAATGCTTGGGGAAAAAAAAACACACAAAGATCTTTGGATAGAAGATGCTGGAGATTAATCCACTCCCCAAAAGCAGTCCCTCAATTAATTGTCAACTACTGAGACAATTATATGATGTCAGAAAATCTGTTGCAGACTTCCCATAAATATAGGCGAGGGTTTGCAATAGTGGGAAACTCCACCAAGGCAAACGGCGCGTTTCTTATCTGTATCAGAACTGGTCACTACGACATTTGTTTCTGTTTTATTCTCAGCGAAGTCTCATGCTAACAGCTACCTAGCGTCCACAAACACACATCAGTATAAAAAGCTATCTGATAAATTAATTTTGCCAATAACCAATGAACCCCATGTTTTCTGACCTTATACATGCCAGAAGGAACACTTGGAAGAAGCCTCACTTCTTGGAGCCAAAAAGCTTTTTGGCACCAACGAAAGGACTGTGCTTCCACAAGTGCAATGGCTTCTCCTCTAGAATGCATGCAGTCCTATTTCTGCTGTGTAGTCATACACCATAAACAACACAATAAGAAAATAAGATGACTTCTGAAAGAGATGGAATCCTTACCATAACAAAATACTGAAATGTGTGATTTTCATGGTCGCGCTTTTGCTTAAGTCAAAGTTCTCTTGGTGTGGCAGAAATCGGTATGAATCGGATCAGCACCCTACCGATGGCCTTATAAAAACCCCAAAACAATGACGAAGGGGGAAGACATGGTAGGTGTATTTTGCTCATGAAACAACACATTACAGCAGTAGAGAAAAGAAGGTGAGAACACCCAGCCACCTCTAACGGGTAGGTGAACTGCACACCTAAACTAGGTGAATAGCCGTTTCCTTCCAACGCAGAGGAAAACACGGGACTAAATCTGGGACTAAAACACGGGACTAAATTCAGGTATACTGACACATGCAGTGCCCCTGCACTGGTCCTTAGTTTCCCAATGCATATCTGCCATTGTGCCCAACCTGAGCATGCCCCACACAGAGGTTAATAAAGAGGTTAATAGCTTGCTGTAAGAAGGACTGATGAAGAAAACCATAAATAAAACCCTACGGAAATGAAAAACAAACAAACAAAAAAGCCACCATTGTGTCTGGGCATAAAACGCTGGTAGGAGTTGGGGGGTATGTCTGCTTGGAGTTTATATTTTCAAAGGGCAGAATAAAGAGGGTTAGACAACAGACAGTTTGCATCTGAACTATTAGCAATATATACAATATTTCCAAACCTTCTATGGCCTTCAAACCCAACGGAACCCATTGTGTTACTTTTCAGACGATATGCAAATAACACCTCTGTCCTTCAGTGAATGATCACGTTGCACAAGGCTGGCGAGTCTGGGGCACAACAGTGAGTGAACCTCTGCTACATTTGCAAAAGATCTTCCACGGCTCACAAAGAGCACTCAGAACTGCAATTGCTCATCTCTCCTACAACAAAATTTAGAAATGATCTCTGGCCACACACATACTATAGATGCTAGTATCCCTTCACGATGGCTTGTTCTCTTTCTAAAATTATTGTGTATTCTTGGCTTATCTCTAGGATCTTTCCGCGCAATCGGGAATAGGAGGGAGTCCTTTACCTACCTGATAAAACTTGCATTTTTCCATGTACTGTGGAGTCTCGGAAGTTGCTCAGCCACCAGAGTCCTTAAAAAGGGAGCCCAAATAGTCCAGTTCAAAAGCAGGTCTGATTTCCTGCAGCAAGCAAAAGCCGTTCCATCTGAGATCCAGTGTCAAGAGTGACTGAGATGAGGATGGGACTCCAAGCACAGCTAGCCAAGGTGAGTTCCTGTTTTATGGAGGCTAATGAGCAGGGAGGAGCTTCTCGCCAGGGCTGTCCCCTTGCAATCCTTTGATGTCCAAAGGGACAAAGAGAGGAAGGATCTGCAGCAATGGCTGGGGCTAAGGGAAGAAAATCAAAGAGAATTAACATGGCTTTGACATACAGGAAACCCTACAGGGGAAATGCACCTTGATTTACTGCTAACGCACTTTTAAACAAATAGAGACAAAACCAAAAACATTAATTAAAGACTTACCTACAAAATAAAACCTTAAATATTTTAAGGCTATTCCAAGGATTTGATATTTTCCTGGCCATTCCAAGGACTTGATATAATTTTCATCTCCAAACACAGAATCACTTTACTGTTGATTTCTGGTATCAGAATCAGGGCTGTATTGAGCTGTTTATTCCCCACGTGAGTGATTTAACAGTCCATGGAAAACTTGAGTTTTGAGAGTTTTATCCCGGCTCAAATCTGGGATACTGAGGTAACATATATGTTTACCAAAATATGTCTTTTCCACTCGCAGAAATGCAGGTGATGGTACAACGTTACCTACCTAACCAACCTCTCCATTCACAGACTTTAACTGCACAGTTCATTTTCCTCTTGTACTGTGTTGGTTTTTTGTTTATTTATTTTTTTTTGCCATGGTCCTCACCGCTGCATCAGGCGTTCTCAAGCTCATAGCTGAGGCTGCTCTGCACATGATGCCTTTTCAGCTGAGCTTCGTGACTGAAAGCTGTGGTTGCTTTAATGACCCAGCTATGCTAGCACATCGTTTTCCTGGCAGCAAACTCCTTCTTCAGCTGGCACCTTCCAGCACTAGTGCAAGTGATCTAAAAGTCTCAGGCATGGACCAGGCGCTGGTTTTATTTAGGCCTGCTCTTACTGAAGGAAAGGCTGTGCACAAGCTGAAGGACTTCAGTGTTTTCCCTTAATTAGTTTATTCTGCAAGTGTGACCATTAGCTTTTGTACTTACAAGTGCTTACAAGTGCTAAGAGACAGCAATCAAGCCTCATGCTTCAGGTCACAAACCAGTGGCTACACCTCAGTGAAGAAGGGAGTTCTATGCATGCATGTACAGAAACAGCTATACTAACATTTACAGGTCAGAGATGGTGGCCAAAAACAGGAGGTCAACAGCAGGACATCAGTCTCGATGCGCCAGAGGTGGATCCTGCCCAACAAATTTAGGAGTTCTTCGTTTCAAAGAGCATTGCTGGAAGGCTGCAGCTGACTCATGGTCTAGTTTTCCTCCCAGTAAAACAAACACTTTTCATTTTGTCAGTGACATTATTGGGACATGAATTTTCACTCTGACAGGCAAAACATTCTGAATTTATTTACTGTCAGTTCCTATGGAAGAACATGCCTTTAGTTCTACTTTTACTGCCTTTTGGAGCAGGCAATGCAACAACATGCAAAGAGGACAAAGGAATTTAATCAGAGGAGGCACCGTCTCTTTTTCACTATTACTTTGAATTTTAGGCATTCTGGTACTGTGGGGGATAGGGGCAAGAAAGGCCAGTGTTTATTGTAGCAAGGAAGAACATTTGAAAGACAGGGGTTAGGGAGTTTGGTAAGTCCTGAGGAGGATTTTATAGTAGGAGATGGTCCACTGGCTCCTGGCAACTTTGAAGGACCACATCCAGCCTTCCTGACAACCCTTTAAAACTACTGGATAATGCAGCAGACAACCTTCAGCTAACTTGGGGGCATCCAGAACTAGGAGCTCAGTAACACTGAGGAGGAGGCTTATCACGTAGTGGGGTAACATCAACTTGTAGCACAGCTGGAGATTATTTATTACATGTGTGGAAAAATATATTGGAAGGGAAAAGATCAGCTGTAAATGGTATCAAGGTCAAATCTCCTCTGCTTGTACTTGCAGAGCCACTACCAGACATAAACGAACAGGATGCAGAAACGCTGTTCTGCTCTGCTACAAAAGGGAAACCAGCCTCAGATCTGCTCCCCGTGTCCTGCTTTTGTAATGCTAGTAGTTTAACTGCAGAAAGCAGAAAAGACGACCATAATCAGAATCTGAAAAGGGAAAATGGAACAAAAATTGGGTCATATTCAAGCTAGCAGTGAGATGGATCAACATCCCACACAGTTAGAATCTGCACAACAGCAGCAGCAGCACTGGGAATTTCAGACTCTTCACCTGACAAGAGCGTGGGATGTGTATCATGACTTACTGCTTCTTCCACGAAAGGGGATCAGATGGTCTCCTGCTGCCACTTCATTTGCACACTGCGAATCAGCATGTCTAGAGAACACACATTTGCTACAAGTACTCAGATCCTTTTGGCTTTTCCCAGCTGATTGATGGGGAAGGTGGAGTCATTAATTACCCGTGACTAGTTAACAACTAGCTTTCTCCCAGCCATTCCAGTTGCACTGGAGAGATTTTAAAAGTGAAAAAAAAAAAAAAGTGAATTTGTTGCTATTCCTGGGGAGCACGGCTAATAGGAGCAATCCCCATGAAATTCATCACTAGCAAAGGGGGATGTAGCAGGTTACCCTCCTGTCTGCCCACAGAGCGCCCTGGGCAGTTCCCTGGGAAATCAGAGGTGAACATGCTGGTGTCTAACAATTCACTGGCAAATCAGAGGATAGGGGGAGGAAAGGGAAGGGAGAGAGAGTGGATCTGATATGTGTAAGTCGGTGACATACACAGCTCTGCTCCAAACTCATTTACAAGCAGCAGGTAAAAATCCTGCTTTGCCTAGCTCTAACAGTAGGCTCTCCTGCTACGCTGAAGGGGATGAGCTAGGGCAGCACAGGAGGGAGGGGACACGTGATGACAAAAGCAGAAGTCAAGAGCTTTTTGCTCTGCATCTCTTTGAGGAGGTGATTAGAAAGAAACATTCCCCTTTGTTTTGTAGTAAGGCAAATGTTTTCTGGCACTTCTCCTGCACGTGAAGCTTTAACCCTTCACACTCAACAGCCCCGGCAGGGAACTGGCCAGCACACACACCCTCCCCCATGCCTACCTGGGAGCTCTTCGAGATGGGGTGATCACTTCGCCATCTCTGGCTGGTGATGAGGGCTCTCAGACCACAGAAGAGCAGATAACGTGTGTCAGCTGGAGGCTTTGGCTATCAGGATTTGAGTCTGCAAGTGGCTGCACAGGACGCACCACCTCCATCCAGGCAGCATTTCCAGGACACCATTCTGCCCTAAGAACAAGCTCAAGTGCAAGGCATGGAAGTTACTCTCAGGGAGAAGACTGCAGAAATGCAACAGAAACCAGATTAGTAATAAGAGTCTTTTGAATGAGCTAGCCTCGGGTCATTTGCTGATCTGTACTGGCACCCTGGTATGGCAGACAGCAACGCTGCTTCCCTCTGTGTACATTGTTGTAAGAAAGCATTATCACAACAGCTTTAACAAAGGTGGGCTTAAGTGTAACAGTGGTGTCTGCCTGGGTTTATAAAGCCAGATAAAGTAACACAGAGACGTGTAAACTGAGTTTAAGAGATACTCCCCTCTAAAACATGAAGATCGCCTGACATTTAAATGGAACTCATTTAGCAGGTTCCTACCAGGTGCATGTAGGCCATGGTCTCGGAGCATCTTGGTAGCTCTTTACAAAGGATGCTCTGCCATCTGCATAGGATGAAGACTGAAAATATGGGAAGACAGTGTGTCAGTAACAGGACTCAAAATCAAAAAATAGTTTGTTACATATTTTCCTACTTAAATAAAAACATGAAGCAGCCTCAGATTCTCCAGTCAACTTTAAAGCCCACCAACCTGTCCCTTAACTACAGGCTCAGCCTGCTGCAGAGCAAACGGGGCCTGCCTGCGCACATCCAGGGCAGTGGGGAAAAGAAATGTTATTCCAGAGTAAAAAACATGATGAAACTATTGCTCCTACAGCTGTGTTAGCCTTGAAGCATGCTCCTCCCTGTCTTTGTTAGTGATCAATATCCCATACAGAAAAGAAGGAAATACAAGTACAACTTCAGCTAGATGCTGAGTTGACCAAGAGAAGTGAGCAGGGACCGTCAGGACAGAGAGGTCTGGCTCTGGCAGCATGGGCAGCCTGACATCAGGCAGGTTTATAAGCCAGTCTCTCTAAGGGGAGGCTACAGGAACAGTAAAAGCCTGCCAAGTATTTTAAGATCCTCTGGTAAAGTATTAATTAAAATTTCCTGTTGTGGTAGGCATAAGGAACAGTGCCTTCCAGGTTCCTTACAGCAGTTCCCATACTGCAGTATTTTCTTATGGTGGGAAATGGTACTCTTTTTTTTTTTTTTAATTATTTTTTCAAGCAGCTGGGTTGATGGCTTTTTCCTAAGTAAAAGCTGTCTGCTGTCTTCAAGGCGTGTTGCACTTGCATTTGCATCCAGCCATTCCTACACTGGAACCCATGCAAAGGCCCCACCGAAGGCAGCCCTTTGTAGGGCTGAAAGCCCCGTGCTGAGTCCCAAATTGTGTCACCCCCAAAATCTTCCTGGCACCCTCAGCAAGCAAAATCACATTTGGTAAAACAAAACAGTTGGATGGCGAGGGCCTGTTGGTAACAGCTCGATGCTAAATTCACAACGGGGTCTCTGGACTGAGGCACAGTGTGCCGCGGGGATCGGCCACATGCCTGCGCCCACCCTGAGGAGGGCTGCATTTAGCAGGGACGGGGACCTTTTGGGGAAGGGACCATGTGAAAGTTGCCCATGCAAATGAAAAGTAGTACATTAGAAGTTTAACAGAGGCTTTTCTTCTAGCAGGTTTGTGTATTGAGGTATCTGACCACAAAGCTGTGGCTCCTGAACTAAAAAGCACACGCTCTTCTGTCTCCCCTTTATCACATCCGCCCTCCCCAGCCCTCCTGGAATATGCACCCACTTCTCCCAGCAGTTAGTTAGCATTGAGACAAGAAGGGAAATACTTAACAGCCACTTAACACTGAAGGCTGATTTTGGCCTCAAAGGCTACAGTCCAGAGTCAAATGCAAAATATTTCTGTCTAGAGCTCTTTCAAGTTTTCACAGACTCCCGATGTTAGGTGCACTGTTTTCCTGTCAACCCATTGTGTCTCCCAGACGCGGCTCAGCACTCTGTCCCGCTCAAATCCACAAAAGATACCTTTTTGGAAGGACTTTACAGCTCAGAGGCAGCAAGAACAGCTTTGCCACACGGCAGAGGAAAGTGCCAAAAGCACGGTGCCGCATAGTGCTGCCTGTCCTCTCCCGCGCTGGGGAAGGCTCTCTGCCACTGCACACCTGGGGCCCTGCAAGGAAGCATAAAGGATCAGCCTTAGAAAAGAGGCAGCAAACAGCTCCGGTTAACACCCATGCGGAAATACTGTTGTACGGATACACATGCACACACGGCAAAACGCAAAGCGAAGCGTTAGGCAGAGCTTAAAAATTGCTGGCAGTTCAATTTAACCATGAACTGAGATCAGGAAAAAATCCCGAGCAGAATGGATTGTGCTGAGTGGAAGGCCAGCTGACACTGCTTCAGCAGTCTGCTGAAAAGCTGATCTTTACAGGAAAAAGCGGCAGGCCAAACCCAGAAGCTTGTATCTAAACTTTTTGGACTTCTGAGATTGCAGATACACTGTGATACTGCTTCGGTCTCTGCAAAGGATTCTTTCTGTTGGTGTGCAAGTGTTCGTCAAGGCAAGAAATTAACAGATAAAAAGCCAGACTTAATGATGCAAGGCAGTTTGCAAGGCATTTTGGTTTGCCAACAGATAGATTTATGCTGAGAATCCTACACAAGTTTCCATACACTTTTTATCACAGCAAGGTTCTAATCACAACACGAAGTCAGTAAACAGAGTACAATTCCCTGTCAAAGGGACTGTCTTCAAAGAGTTTGTGAAAATGAAGATTTAAAGGTTTTAGAATTTAAAAATAAAGACTTGTGAGCTCTACAGAGCTGAGTAGAGAACTTTGAGAAAGGCAATGAACAGCACCAGAAAGCATTAGAGAACAGAACAATTGAACTGTCTGTAGAAGATTTTGATTCAGAGCATTTTACAACAAATCATGTTTCATTTTACTACGGTATTTTATGACTGCATTTTTTTCCTTTTACATTATTATCTATCAATTCTTAAACAATAACTACTTATATAGCCAGAGGTTACACACTAGTCTGCCCACACCTCACAGGCAGAGGGGAACTGAGCCCGCGGGATGGCTAACCAACCTGCAGAGCCTGAGCGGAGCTATTTATAGGATCTCCCATAAAAACAGAACAAATGCCAAGAGAGATTCACACAGTGCATCCTGCAAAACTGTTTTTGAAAGCTGATACAGCGCATTATGATGGGACACGTGATCTGTAGGAAAGTCTGAAGCCAGTAACAAAAAGCTGGAAATATCTACCCATTTTAAGCTGAAAGTCCTTGGATAAAATCCAAACCGTATTTTTTTCTCACCCCACTTGTTCATCCCCTGGTAGCTGGGGATGAATGATACTGGTGTCCACAATAATTCAGGTAAGAATCCTTCTACCTCACCAATAAGAGAAAAAAAGCACCTGTCAGATTTCACGAATTCCTCAAGTCTGCAGGATGAGGCTGTCATAAATGTACGTTACTTTACATGATCAAACACAGCTTCCTCTTAGCCATTTTTCTGCAGTCCCTAATTCATCTAGAATTTTTCTCCATTCTTACTGTATTAACAAATTCCTCATACTCATTCTTTGTTGCTGCCAAGGGTCAGGGTACAAACTCCAGGCAGGATCACAGACCCCCCAGTTCCCTCCCCCTACCCAGCAGATTGTGAAACATTTATGACCTGACTCTTATGGCTCTAGAGGTGCCGAATGGCCATCCCTCCCCCCCCCCCCTCCAAGTCTCAGCTCCTGATGGGCAGCTACAGACCAACTTTTAGCCGGTTTGGTCCATAGTTGTGGATTTTATTGCCCAGTTTGTCTCTTCAACTCACATTTGTAAGCTCCAGAGTAGATTTTTCCCTGGGTAACACTCTGCAGCTCAAAGAACTCTTCTTGTTTTTATTACATCCTTAGTGATTAAAGGGATATTTAAACCTCACAATGCTCCCTGCTGTGAATATAAAAGCCTGGCATCATTTTGGATAGATGTGTTTAAAAAAATAAATTAAAAATTAGCCCTCCTATAGTGGACAAATGCTTTTAAGTTGTTAAGAACATCAGGCACTTGAATGATTTAAATACATTGTTTACAGTTCCTTGAGAGACCAAGGGACAACCCACAGCTTTGAGCTATCTGAACAATTAGACAGACGAGTTGGAGTGAGGACAATGGAGGTGTGTAATGACTGTATTATACTGAAAATACTCGATTTCATCTACTTATGAATACATGACTTAGAATTATTTTCCTCTCTAACCTGGCAATCACTAATGCACACATAACAGGTTCCATTCCTGAAAACATAATCCTGGCTTTTGTGATGGAAAAGCTGTTTTTAAATGACTGGCACTTTACAAGCTAATCTGCTCCTGTCAACCAATTGTAGATAAAAACAACACTATAACGTAAACGCAATAGAAATATCAAAGTTCTGCTAAGAAGAGTGCTGGGGAATATGCAAGAGGAAATGAAGTCATATTTGAGAGCAAGCATTCCTTCTGAGCACAGATTAGATGGTTATCAATAATGGCCCTAATGCTGCAGTTACTAGTTTAAGCTTCTCCAGGGAGCTACTGCTGGAGTTAGATTTGTTGAGAGTTAAATATGCCTGCAATGCAGGTTTGGACTCACCGCTAAGGAGCTCAGAGCTTTCCTCCTCACTGCTAGCTCGCTTTACTGGTTGGTGTTGCTCAGTTTCTTCCTCCTAAAACAAAGTTTTGTTTGTTTGTTTATTTTTTAAAGTTTATCACAAGGTACAAGGAATATTCACACTTGTGCATGCACTAGAATGTGCCCATCCTGAGCTTTTACTGATAATTTTCTCATGACCGAGACATTTAAAAAGGAGCTTTCTTGTCTGGATTCTCTGTTGTCTATGATGTTAACTCACATTGCAGCCATTCCCCCAGACACAGCATCTTCAAGAAACCTGTAGGACCTAATTCCTCTGCGTGACTGCTACGCTTCTGTTGAGTTGGGCCACAACCTGGTTAAAAAAGTTATTATGGGGGAAAAAAGGCAGTAAGACCACCCAAGTCTAACTGCTGCAGGAAGTCAGGCCATTGAGGGGGCAAAGAAATACTCTTCAAAAGATGACTCTGGTCACTTCATGACATTAAGTCCACACTCTTTTGCCTAGCTACTACGAATAATTGGCATATTCATAAAGATGGTTCTAACCTCAGTCTCCAGCAGTTACGGTGGCAGTTCCAACAAGCCTGCCTAATAAAATTAGGCCGGACTCATTAATATACAACTCCTTAGATACGTTTCACATATGCCTGTCAAAGGCTAATTATGAAAGGACTGTTCAGTATCTAATCTTTCTGCCATTCCGTGATGCTTCCATCACATGAATTCTAGGTGGTAAAGAGCTAATCCTAAAAAATCTCAGGAAGTGTTGAGGATACTCTTGCACTTCTGGGGAATATCCTGTTGTCTCAGCACCCCTGGTGACCTACCAGTACTCCAGTGATTTACTAATCAGCCCGTTTTAGCAATAAAAGGAACCCAAACACAAGAAGGGAAGCATCATTCTTATGCTGTAACTCAAATCTGCACTACGGATTTATTGCTGACTGTCGTCTTAAAACACTCTCACCTGCCTCTGTCTCCCATCCCTAACAGTGCTCCTACCACCACTGATGAACTGTTGGTGGAAAAATAAAATGGTGGGTGGTTTCCACTGAAGTGAGAAGCAGAAGGAGCCCAGATGTTTGATATAACTGGAACTTGTAGTTAAAAAACTACTTACTGATACCTCCTTGCAGCTGCATCTGTTTTCCTAGAAGCCTTTTTACATCTGCATTGTTGTTGATCTTCAGTTGGGTAACCTGTGACAGAAAAAACAAAAAACAAAAAAGGACAAATTAAAAAAAACAGTTGGATCAGCAGAGTCAGAGAAATGAAGGATGAAAAGGAAAAGTGAAAACGTGAATAAAAGAAGCATATTATAGGGGAAGAGAGAGTGTAAGGGATAGAACCATGTTTAATCATGCTAATGTTCTCTGATCTTTCAGAAATGGGTGGTATCAAGCAGTGCATAGAAAACTGCTGTTGACAATGTAAAAAGATCAATTGCTGAAATCAGGGAACATTACTGCCCAAACACTGCTAGAGAAAGGTAACCTCTTTACCAAATCCATCATTTTAAACAAATACACTGGCTTATGAGATAATAAAAAAGTAAATTTACCTTTATGAACCTCACTGGTTTTCTTATTTTTGTAACCATGCTTTACCATGGAATAAAACAGAGCATCTTTAACAGACAATTACAGCGTGCAGCGTATATTTTAGTCTTACTTTCAGAAGGAATCTCCACATTTCATAAAAAGGGATGGATGACAGCACATGCTAGAAACAGCTGTAAAGTCACCATGTGTTAAAAATTTTTCCCTACACTATTTCATCAGTATGCCAGCAGATACGTGGGGTGACACAACGTCTGGTTCCTATATGCTGTGCAGAGAGCGAGGATAGAAATTACTGCCAAGTCTGCCTGCTCTATTCTTTACCCACCTCACCTAATTCCCGTCTATACCGCTGTGAAAGGAGGTACACATTAACAGCACCTCATATTCTCCTGAGCTTTGTCAGTAACGCAGAGTTTTAACCTCCTGACGATTTCAACACGTTATTCTAACTCAAGCTGCTGGGCTCCCTGGAAGGCAATTTAGTGGCGTGTGATAAGCAGAAGGCCAGACTGGATGCTCTGGTGCTTCTCCCCTTGCAGCCGTTGCTGTTAAAGCCAGCTACTGAGTTCTGAGGTTTCAAAGGCTTCCACTGGGCAAAGCCATGGCAAAATTCTACTGCGGGATTTTAGTGATTTTTAAAAATTGTATCTGAAGTAGAAAAAATGATCAATTTTATTAACAAACAAAAGCAAACTCAGAGTCCAAACCTCTGTCCATCTCTCTCCTCCTACTTACACACACTCTGCACTGAGAGATGTTCCTTTGTTTCAGGCAACGTTAAAGACGGATTGAAAAGGAGACAAAAACGGTCACCTTGGAACTGTGCTCGGCTGTCATGGCCACAGAGATCATCTCAGGGAATACAAAGGCAGTTATTGCACTTCAGGGTAGGGTGCAGGCATGCATGCTGGCCAGCATCACAGGGACCCGAGCTGGTACTTCTGTACCAAATGCCAAATGATCTGAAGCCAAAGACAACATAAGCAATCAGGATAATGGACAATGTCATCAAACCTGCTTGCATTGCTGCAGTCCACTGTGGTTTTGTAGAAGTTGCTAGTATCCTGCTTCATTTTTAAATAACAGCTCGTGGACCAGAGAGAGCCTATAAAATTTATAGAGCAGTTGTGCTCTATGGGACAGGGTGGAGGGTTATGGTTAGCAGCTTGGAAGGACTTGTTTAGAAACCTGGAGGCAAAAATTTGATATCTAAACCCACCTATGGTCCCATCTTACTTCCACTGTGCCTTTCTGACCTCTTTGTCCTGTATTTCCTCTCCAGGATGGAAACGCACCTTCTCCCTTCACATCATGTTGTCAAGGAGTTGTTCAAGGGAGGAACTGCTGACTTGAATTGCTCTCCCTCTCCTGACCTTCCCCTAAGAGTTGTTTAGTATCACTTAAACTTTTCTTTTGACCACCACGGTGTTCAGCCACCTCCATCTATAAAACGTGTTAGTACTGAGGAGGTTACAATATAGAGATAGTTTATATGGTTTTTCTTATAGTTTTCTGCAGTAAATGCAATGCTTTTGTTTCCTTGTTGGATGCATAACCACATGTGAAAATAGCACAGAGTTGAGCAGGGAAGTGGCAGGGCTTCTTTCTGATAGTCTGCTGTAAAGTGACCTGGTAAAGTCCCATTTAATTCTTATCTCCTTACCATCAAAGCTACAGCTGAACTGGAGGGACACTGGGTGGACTGAACATGGCAGAAGCTTTGAACAGCTTCATTGACTGATAGCTCTGTGGTACGACATTCATCAGCATCAAGGAGACACAACAAGGGTCCAGGCCTGAAGCTAGCGGCTGCCGGGAGGGAAATGATGTCTGTATGGAGGGAGAGAGCAGAAATGAGTGCTGTCACTGAAGGGTTGATGCTAGATTACCTAGTGCTCCAGCAGAAGCAAGAGAAGTGCAGCTGCCAAGGGGACATGCCAGACAGCTGACCAAACACACAAAGCCGTCCTCCTCTCCTACTCCCTTCATCTTGGGACCGTAGCTCTGCCTCTCCTTTGCCATTTGTTCACACCGTTCATTGAAATATTTCAAATCTGCCCAAGTTATTTAAGAGGGCCTGTGAGATGAAACATTGATCATCCAGAAGGGAGTCAGTGCAAACTGAGCAAAATGCAAAAAGTAAGGATCTTCCATGCTCAAGTTTGAACCTCAACAACAACCCCGAATAGGGCTGTCTTTGTCTCAGGCCCATCTTTTGTTCAGAAACTCGACAACAGAGACCTTGTGTCAATTAACAGGAAATAAACTATAGCAACAATGCTGAATTTTCCCTTATCTGCTACGTGTTCACATCTCACAGTATATGTAAAACGATGTTACTGCTACCTAAGGTGACAAAAATCATGAGTGTATTGGGTGACTCAGATGACTGATCGCTTTCTCCTACCTGGCATTGGCACTGGTGTTCTGCGCTGTTGGCCAAAGCTGCAGCTATCGCAAGGCTGGTGCCTGCTTTGGCACCGGCGCCGTGAGCCATCTGCAGACAGGTTTCCTGAAGACCTCTAGAGAGGAAGGGCAGAAGGGCTCTGTAATTCCTGTTCTCCAGAAGAGCTGTCTTTTTACTTGTTCAGGAGATCCTGTGTTTGCCAAAAAAAAAAAAAAAAAAGGGAAAAAAAAAGACTGGGGTAGGTGGGGAAGAAATGTATGGAAAAGTAAAAGTAGAAAGAAAGAAGGGGCAGAAACAAAAGGCAAGATGCAGTGGAGAACAGAAATGTAAAAGGCTGTGCACGCTTCTGCCATTGGTATCCCCTTGCTGGGCTCAGGGGTCCTGCCATCAGCTTTTGTACCTACTGAGAATTTACAAAAATAAAAGCCTGTATTTCCACACATCACGTTTCATAAACCATCAGCCATTTTCTCCCAAGAGAGGTGTGACTGCAGCCTGAATGCTGCTGAGCCAGGTAGAGCAGTCCGTTTCCCCACTCGTAGCCCTATGCTAGAGCAATGGGAAAGGTGACAATATTGAGCCTCTGGGTTTCATTTCCCAAGAAGTGCCTTTTGGTGACAGTGGAGATACACTAAAGCCATCAGGCATTGTGTCAGGGCTGACAAAAGATTGATCCATGGATGAAAGCAGTTTCACTGCAATTACAAAGCATGAAGTTTACTAGCTGCTTTCCTCTCTGCTTTTAGAGAGCTTCAAACAGCCCTCAAGGGAGAAGAGTCTTCAGTTTACACAAGTCACGTCCACTTAATATATTTAACTCATGCACAGTATTCACGACTCACTAAGTCATTTTCCACATCTTGACAAACTCCCACTATGGGCAGCTCTTCCCTGCTTCCATCACAACCTTCCTTCTATCCCTTGTTACCCAAGAGCAGTCCAGAAGTAGAACAAGTGTGCCAAGAAGTCTTGTCCTTTGAGAAGCACAACCCAGGGCTGTTCTTATTGTAATACCTCCCTCTCTTCTGTTTCAGTCCTAATGTTCATGGAAGCGCCAGATTCTGTTTTGCCAGCTGCAGTCCTTTTTTCCATAATTGATTTCACTCTGGTAGAGGGAGGGATTGTGTTACATCAGTGCTGGAAAAGGACGTGTTTCTCTTTGCCTGGTAAACGGGGGCGATTTGAGATGGACTTCCATGTTCCAATACCTGGGTTATGGGCTCTGACTAGCAGACACGCAGCAACCCTGGTGACTCACTGATTGAAGGTGACTGCAGAGAAGTTACACTCACATAATAAATGGTATTTCAGAAGGGAACTTGTTAAAGGTTCTGGTTTAGCACTTTCTGCCTGATTTTTTTTCTTACCTGGAGACAAATGAGAATAGACTTGCAGAAATACAGGTTTTTATTATTTGTAAGGAGCTGTTTATAAAAAACACTTTCTGTGCAACATCCACATTTAGTTATTTCTTTCTTGCATTAGGTGAGACAGTTACAGCGAGCCTACAGCAGGATGATTACAGTTAAAGGTTCATCTGACTAGCTTGAGCTCACAATTTGTTTGCCATCCTCAAAGCTACATCTGAAACTTGCATCTTACCAACATTTTACCCAGCAACGTACCAAAGGTACGTAAGCCTCAGTCCGATTCGGTTCACAGCGATGAAAGTTGTACTAACGGATTGAAGCTAGTGCAGGGAGCAGTTACCCTCTAGCAAACTCTCCTCAGGCTGAAGAACCGTAGGTTTCCTGAAGGCAGTTCTGCTCCAGCTTTTTTCAGGTCTATTTCAGAAATGGAATTAGTCCCTTAAGAGAGCTGTCGGTTAAATACATTTGCCAATAAGAGGTCAGCTTAAATAAACCTCAAAATATTGTGTTTTCATAGATAAACCCATGCCATGTCTAACCAATGTAAATTCTTCAGCAAATAAACTAAAGTTAGCAAAAACTAAGTAAAATAAGCAAAATCAACTCTTTTTGCCTTTTTTTTAAACGTCATCCTCCACCACACGAGATATTAAATCTACATTGACATTTAGGTGTTACAAAATATTCTCAAAACTGGACCACAACAGTAATGCCTTCTGACTTAGAAATGTGTTACCTTGATGTCTGTACAGCCACAGGAGGCCATTCAGCAATGGCAACGCACTAATTCCACTGACATCATCTCTCAAAGTCAGGCACAGGGACTAGAGAATTCGATTTTATTTTTTAAGATGTCTTTCATCTAAAAGAGAGTAAGGCAGGATATAACGGATGGTTAGTAACACTGTTAAATAGTTACACAAGACACAGGAAATTTCAACTGGGGAGCAGAAAACATAGAAAAATCCAAGTAAGTCTTGATTTAGAAGACTTGTGATTGCTGCACTGAAGTATCCCAAAAGCTCAGCAATCAGAGCTGAGGGCTCTCCAAAAAAAACAACACATTCTGCTTAGAGGAGCGGACACTTGTTATTCTTCTCCAGAATTCTACTCATGGAATTCTGCATTCTCTACTATGACAAAGCACAGGAGGGTTTTTTGTATTCCTCTTGTTTAAGTCAACTGTGGGAACAGCTTCTAGGCAAATTTATATTCACTCAAAATTTAAAAAACCACACCACCACCACCAGTTTTAACTATATTTTATTATAAAATAAAATTAGAAACTATTTAAGACATAAAAATGTCCTAGCCTCACATTCAGCGGCTTTTTTTTTTTTGACAAATAGTTTCAGTTTTTATGGAATTAGAAAATGGATGATAAAAGGGTTTATTGAAAATCTGCCAGCTGCTGGAAAAACTCAGATACACGATTCAGTTTTTTTGACCCTCAAGATTTAGCCAATGAATCAACGGTGCTGTTAATGAAATAGGTGTGGAAAGTGAGTATGGACAGAGCCCAGCTACAGAACATACCAAGAATGAGCCAGCTACTGGTCTGTCATATTCAGTAAATATCATCAGCTCTGCTGGCTGCTGCTCGGAAAGTCACCAGGATTTCCTTGCAGGAACAGTATCAACCACTGAGAACGGGGGAGACAGCTGTCACAGAAAATTATATTCCCAATAAACACTGCCTCAGGGATCACACAAAGGCAGGTATTACTAAACGGAGCTTTATTTTATCACTTTGCTTTCTGGAACTTGCGTAGATCATGCCACTTTATCTCCAGTGTTACTCTACATGCTGTAGCCATGAAAATTTCAGGGAGAATTAATTGAGGCATTTTAAGTTTCTTACTATTTCTCTCAATTAATGCAGAACAATTTTGAAATTACAGTTTGTTTCTGTTTACTGTTTGTTATCAAAGCCTCAGATTACATCACCATTTTTATTTACACACCTTACTACACCCAGACCTATTCTTTGTAGTCACTCACTTGCCCACAATTTTATACTTGAATTTCTTATTAGCAAATAAATTTCCATTTTTGTTTGGCCTTCTGCATTTTTCAGTGGTTAACTGTAAACTTTTGAGCTTGCAAATACTAAGGACGCTAAGTATTTATTCTAAAGCATCTTTTTTCAGATAGAAGCTGATGACGTTATTGTCATTCAAAGCAACATTAGCCATATACTTAAGTATTTTGTTGAATCAGACACATATTGCTGGAGAAATATTGTACTCCTCTCTTCCTCTTCCCCAGCAGACTCTTTGGAATTGGAAACATTTTCATATTTTCATAGTCTTTACACCTACTTTTCTATTTGTCTTCATGGTTCCAGATAACATGGCAGTTACTCCTCTGCGCTTTGTCTCCACATTATTACTGAAGCATGCGTACACTCAAACTGGGCATTTTAATAATATTATAAGTATTATTGAGTTCCATTGAAACTGCAGGTCCTTTTTATTACAAGTGTAAATGCAGGTGTTATAGGAGTGCATATTAGCACATAATATTTACTCTCCCATTGCAGTTCAGTTATCACTGTCCAAAAGTGAACTCATTAATTTAGACAGTAACATTTCCAGAGCAGTCATCTGAATTATGTGCAGTTGTTAAAGGAGCTTGTGTCTGCCTCCTAAGCAGCTGCCAATACACATGTCCACGGAGCTCAGCCTCAGGAACAGCCCCGTGTCCTGCAGAGGGAGAGCCCCAGTGCTCAGACGAAACTAAGCACCTGTTATCCCGGCTGAATAGGGACATATTTGTAGCCACGGGGGAGGCAGTGAAAGACATCGAGGGATTAAAACGACTCTGAGGTTGCAGTCTTTCAAGCAATACTGCACTGCTTTGGTTTTTGCTCGCATTGAGGAAAACCATTATATTAACTTCCAAAGAAAAGTACAGGCATGGTAAAACTTGACGTTGCTCAGTTTATTTAGAAGATTGATTTCAGAGACAATGAAAAGCATCCTGGTGCATCCAGCAGAATGCTCGTAAATGCACTTGGCTTGCTTGGCTTCTGTAGAAAGCGAGTCTTTCTTCTCTCAGTTAAAATGAGAACAGTCCAACAGCACTACCTAAATTCCTATGGGTAGGAATTAAATTTTTACCAATGCAATTAAATGGCTTCCTTATGCTAGCAAAGCAAAGGCAATCACACCCACACTATCAAAAAGAAACTCTTGGACTTCTTTTTTGCAGCAATACTTTAACATGTGCACTCCCGAGCTGTTATTATGCTCACAAAAGTCAAACTGAAAAATCATCTTGTAGCACAGCTACTTGCTGTGAGACAAATGTGTCAGACGCTTTGTTATGGTCCCAGGAAAGCCCATTTACTTATTAAGTATAGGAAGTGTTTCCAGCAGTGCTGTCTGTTGGGAAAGTCATAGCAGCACTGTTATTTGTTTGAACTTGCGTTGACTACTTGAGGGCATAGCATTGCAAATTGATGTTCCGAGCTCAGTAACTTCCACTGTGAATTTCTAAACCTTAATATTTTTTTCTAACCCGCCCTAACTTAACGGAAATCTAATGTACAGTCTAGACGATCCTAAGAGACGTATTTCCATATTCAAACTACTGCTTTTTGACATTTATATAGCAGTGTTTCTACATGGCGGTTCAATTAACAAGTTAACTGTTCGTTGAGAATTCATCTAGTGCCATATCCAAAGGGAAAAAGAAAATGATCACTGCAGTCTTATCGAAGGAGTTACATTTTTTATATATGCACACATTTAAAAGAGAAAATGTGACTGTTGGTACATTTGGGCGTGCAACTTAAGGAAATTATATCTCCAGTGTGACTTACATTAGAGGAGTTCTCTGATTCTCTTGTAAAGTATGAAGCTTTTCTGCTCATGCATGTACCATCCTTTCTAATTATTACTTGAACAGCATGTGTTCAGTGCCACATTAGATAATTTGCAAATAAAGATCAGTTGCCAATTGTTTCTTGTGAACAGCCCTCCATATGTGGCAAACACCTTTGAGAAGTAAAAAAGAAAAAAGGGTGAATACATAAGACAGGTTCCTAAGCTAACTGGAGCTATACATGAGAAGAGTAACAATCAAGCATTCACACACAAAGCACTATGTCTAAAATACTGATACTTGACCTTTCAATTGTAGCCAGGATACTATCACTAACTAAAATAAAATTAATCCCAATCAGATTCTCCTATGCTTTTACCATATATGAACTTTGTTTAAATTCCACTTATACTGGAATTCACTGTTGTTTGAAAGGTCTTTGAAAAGGGAAGGAGAGAAATAATAGGCAGAGAAAAACTGAAAGGGGGATATATCACTGTCTGATCTCATAGCAAAAACTACTTTTTAACAGATATGTTGACTTCGTTTAGACAGGCAGTTTCCTTTAATATGACAACGCACTTAGACATTGTGAAGTGTTCCTCCCACTGGGATTATATAATTGAACGCTTTTGTACTAAGCTATATACACAACCATTTAATTGCATAGATAAATCCTAAATGCAGGCAGAAGTGCAATTTTACCTTTTCCCTTGGTAGAAGAGACTTTGGTTTTCTGCTTTTGCAATCAGTTCACAGCCTCAGCTACATCTCACTACCCTACTTCATGTGCATTTCTGCAAGATAACTACAGTACTTGATCTTAGCTCCTGGCTACTTTAGATAACACAGATTATACCAGATTTTTTTTTTTCAGGCTTGAAAGCTACGTATTTCTTTCCTCATTCTCACACACATTTTCATCCCTAATTAAAATTTGTCTTAATAAAACTAACTCAAAACAGATTACAGATCCATGAGCTACACATTTATCACTTACCCCTGGACTCAGGTTACAACGACACAAACCCCATGCCACTGCAATGAACCAGATGGAATTAATCAGGATTTACACTGATGAAGCTGAAAACACTATTTGAGCCCTTTGACACAAGACTGTCAAGAGATATTATTTCCCTCCCCCATTATAATATGCTGGATATTAAGATAATGAAAAACACCCAGTAGGCTTCTTATGGGGGGGGAAAGGGAAGGAAAAAAAATAGCTGTAAGGAAAGGAAGCATAGAGTATGTCTGGTTTTATGCTAGAGCTGTCAGATTAATAATGGAGTGAGCACATATCTTTGTGCGTTTGTTGCTGCTGTATTGTTGTTTTGTGGGTTGTTTTGTTTGTTTTGCTACATGGGAGTTAGTAAACTGACTATGAGAATTTTCTCCTCATTCCCTTTGTTTTGATTCAGACTATAAATGACTACGGAAGTATGAAAAGGTCATACGGTACAGTAAGACTGCAGAAGTCCCTTAGAAGTGAGATTAAAAGCAGCAGTGTATTTCAGTCGTTCAGAAATTTAAAGATTGAGCCTGGTCATCCATTTTATTTATTTTTTTCCTGTCCTAGGGCACCCTCTAGCGCTAATACAGCGGCTAGTGTAACTTCCAAACAGCATGGGATGAGTGAACTCTGGGCATTGCTATATAGAGGTGCTCTCACAACCTTGAGACAGCCCTCCAGCCAGGCCTGCCATTTGCCTTGTTCCTACTCCTACATAACGTTTTATTACGGATAAATCCATCCATAGGATAGAAAATATTTTGGAGCTGGCATACAGTAGTACAGCCCCTTGATGAGGTCCTACCTACTGTGCTGGGGTAGCACAGTACTGTGCTACACAGCACCTACTGTGCTGGGGTAGCATCTGAACCTCTGCAGACACTGAACTCCTTTAATACATGGCAAACAGTTCATGTGCTTGATATATAGAAGGCTTGCGGGCAGTACAGAAAAAAAAAAATCAAGCAAGCATGAGAGTTATGTATATATGTATACATACATACACATATATTTTTTTCTAAGACTCTGACTCTTTTTATGGATCAGCTGTGGCCAAATGTAATCCAGAGCAGCAAGATCCCCACATTGCAGTAACAAAGCTGCACAGATGTTGGTGACAACATGCTGCTCTAAGACTGGAATAGGATTCTGGAGCTGGCTAACAAACAGTTGCTGATACGGTGACCCCATATATGCATTAAGTAATCAGCAGGTATAAAAGTGTCTATCCAAGGAGAGAGGTGTCTTTAAATCTCTGGTGAGATTTGCCTGGAGTCTCCAAGTATTAACACTAAGGAGCCATTCAAGTGAAGATGAACAGTCATCCACCAGAAACCAACAAGCCCCAGGTGCTGGCCTGTTACCCTTTGCCATGCTACCTGTTGTATTGCACCCTGAAACAGCAGCTGGGAGTCACACAGGGCAGATTGCACAAAGGCTTAACTTGGGCTCGTACAGCCTGTGGTACTGTACCCCAAGGTTACTCCCAAAATACTAACACATATGGATGGTTGGACTTGATGATCACAAGGGTCTTTCACAACCTAAATGATTCTATGATTTTTAGACAGACTTTGAAGCTTAGCATTAGTGGCTTCCTAGTCATCAGCTAGAAGAGAGGGAAAGGAGGGAAAGGTGTCAATTAGCACTCAACATCTACACTAACATTCTTACCTTCCGAGGCAAGAGCAAAGCTCCTTCATTCCAGCTTTATATAACTAACAAATCATAGTACTTTGACTGTTGCTTTTTCTTCTGAGAACCCCAACTTATTTACTCTGCCACCTTTTTCCTTAAAGTATGCAACAAGTACCTGAATGAGCTATGTGCTGTGTGTAAAACTGCATGCAAGCTACATACACCACAGGTTTTCCCACCTTCCCCGACACCACCCAAACTAGAACACTGAATTTAATGACAGTGTGATCCTACCCTGGATGGTAAGACTTAGTCTATTCTCACCTGGCCCCTCTGCTGCCAGTCCATTTTGTCTCCTAATCAGTTTCAGCTGCCATGCCTTCCTCATCTTTTCCTGGTCCCTTTCTCCCTGACCATATGGTGTTTATTTGGGCTGCAAAAGACATTAATTTCATTATTTATGAGGAAGTCTCATTCTAATAGACAGTGAGGAGAGAGAGAGAGTGAGAAGAGAATGTGAGGGGAGAGAGAGAAGAAAGAACAAGTAACGAACCCTAGTATTTGATAAAATTAAGGAGGTATTTGCTATCTTCCTTGATTAGGCAATGTTTCATTTTATAACCAAAATATTAGCTTTTGAAGAACAGCAGTCCTGAGGCAGTGGGGAGAAGTCACTAACAACAGCTGTTGTTACAACAAAATTAACTCTTCGCAACACATTAGCCCCTACCTCAGACACAGGAAGTCTTGATAGGCTCAATCATATACAGATTATACAGTCTTTATGGCAGACAATGGAATTTCATTAAACACAGCCAAATCCCAGTACCACGTACCTGAACGATGGCGATCAGTGGAAGATACCTTACGATGTGTAAAACCAGTGCCAATAACAGAAGAGCTATACACAAGTTACTCCCAACATCTGAGTCAAAGTGATTTCTTTTTCCATTTGCCTGGATGTCTCAACAGTTTGGGTTTCCAGTAGCCAAAAATATTTACTTTTTAATAAAATTCATTTTTCTAGCTCCAAGTATTCTGGATAAAAATGACTTTAGAGTTGGACAACATACTTTATTTGGCAAATTGTTTTCTATTTCTAAAGCTCTTCCTACATTAGAGCAGCAAGGATGGCACAAAATACCATCTTTCAACACATTTCTGTCTGCACGATAGCTTCTTAATCCACAAGCTGACTAAACACAGACCTTACCTTTGAGTTTACTTCAGGCACCAGATGATTCCTCTCCCTATAGCCTCATGGGGAAAAACAACAACAACAACGTATATACAGGAGCGGTATACTTCAGCAGCAGTCATTTATTCATCTGGCACAACATTACAGAGACATCTGGGAACAGAGATTGCAGAACCAATGGTTATCCAGAATATCCTGAAGACAGATGCCGTGTTCACATTTGATATTCAACTCTGAAAGGAGGGAGTTGGTAAGTGTGACCTTGCCTATACTTGGATGTCAAGCTAGCACAGCTGGAATTAGACTAAAATCAAATAAATTATTCAAAGTAAACTCATCGCTAAGTGCGGTTTTACCATAAGGCTTATTTTTTTTTCCTATTTGAAAAATCCCACAAACTACACAGTTAGGCTTCAGAAGATGCCGTATTAAGTGAATGCTTCTGTTTGTACAGGATTTGAAGTTCTTGCTCCAAAATACCTTTAGGCAGGATGCTTCAGACAAACATATTCTTGGCATCTTCTCTCCAGAATACAGTTCCTTGGACTGAAGGACTATATAAACTGTACTTACAGAGAGAGGATTTCACACATACAGAATGGCTCCATTAGCTTAAGTCAGCAGCAGTGCCCATTCTGGAAGATGGCCCACAGTCAAACAGCACACTATTTAGCCATTAGCAGAACAGGATTTGAAGGAGGTGGCCTACATTAATCTCAGGAACTTCTTGAGATAGACAAAAAGCCCTTGAGCTACCCAACAACATAATGGGAATGTAAGATTAGAGATTTTAAAAAAAAAGAAACAAGGGGAAAAGAGATAAGAGTTTTGAATACAGGATTAAAAAAAGTTACATAGTTCTGTTCTTTGAAGATTAAAACAAGCTTAGTGTAGATCAGCAATGTTCAGCTCTCTTTGTTGACAGAAACAGTTGTGCTTACTGTTCTTACTTGTCTTCACCAGCAAAAAAGGAGGACTAGAAATCAAATGAAGTTCAAGATCAGGTATTTTAACAAGCTCTGGAAGTTGGAAAGAAAGCCCAATTACAAAGAATTCTTAAGAATAAAGAAAAACATTTTCAAAGGCCAAATTAAATTAAGACAATGAAATGCTCGGTCATCATACCTTAAACTCAAGCTAGAAGTCATTCAACCTATGAACTTAAATGTGATCATAAAGTTAGCCATACATTGAAAATATACATCAGCCAAGAAGTTTATGAAATCTATTCAATTTGAGTGAAAGACCACTATTTAGAACTAGCTACTCTGAGCTGTCTTCCATTTCTCATAAACTGATTTATTTTTTTTACGGTGCTATTTTTTGCAAAAACAAAGCTTTCTAAAGCTACCTTAGCCCATCAATGACTAGAAAGTATACTCTACATTGTATTTACAAGAACTTACACCAAGTTAGAGAGCAAACAAACACTGAAAATGTATTATTACTATTGAAAATATCCACATACTTTTTCTACTCAGTTTCTCTGATCTTTTTCACATCATTTGCATCCAACTCACCTATCACTTGTAGAAAGTGAAGAAGTTACACAAACAATTGCTAAAATGCCCAAGACAGACATCCTCACTTCCTTATAAATGACATTTTGTTCAAAACAAAGAACCCAGAGTATGAGAATAAACTTGCAATACTAAGTTCGATGCTGCTGCTTTTTATCCAGGGCCCGTTCATTATTCTTAGAGTGAACGAATGACAACTGCACTAGCAGATTAACTGCTACTTTGTTCAGCCAAATATTCTTTCCATGTGGTCATATTTACTACATGCTGTCTTCTCCCTTATATTGCTCATCAGTATTCAAAGCCACTCAGGTGCAAAACTTTAGATCATGTCTCAGTGGGGGAAGTGAAACCTCTGTACGCAATCTTGGTAACGCTGACTGACCCAGCTCTGGGCCACACAAGACCAAATCCATCCTAAGAGATCTGACAGTCTTCAGAAAAGGAAGAGGCTTCCTCCCACCCCCTTCCTTCACCACCTCCTTATCCAAGAAATAAAAGGAAGGGAGGAGTACTACTTCTTCCAGGACCATGGCACCTTGTCCTCTCAGACGAACAGAGGCAACAATAGGTACATTTCAGCTTTATTAGAAAAAAAACAACAACAAAAGTTTATACAAAGCTCTGCATTTTACAGAAAATCACCTCCCCCAAACACAAAGAAATCCAACATGGCAAGCTGTATGCATTTTTTCATATACATACATATATATGTACATACACATATATATATGTGTGAATGCACGCGTGTATATATAGTGTGACTTTTTTTGCATGGTTTGCATTCATTATTTTACAAAGTTAACATTCAGTAGAAAAAAAGGTCTTTGTTACCATTATTTTCTCATATAAATAACTGTGAGCAGTCCCTCTGCAGATAGATAAAAAACACCTTTTCGTGTCATTCTGTAAAAAACAGACATTACTGAAATGGCATTGAAATCTCAAGTTTTTTTCAGTACCACCATAAAAATATCATCTAGCCCCCAATTCAAAATGCTTGTCCAAGGCATTAGAAGAGAAAGGACTGTAAGACAATTCTGGAAAGATCAGTTCGTTAAGCCAACATTCAGGTAGGTAATTTTTGCTGGACCTCATACATCGGTGTGAAATGAGCACAAACAGGAGGCCAACCTCTCTGTCTGCCTAGAAAAGCCTACTGCCTTTTGCCTACTGCCACTGAGTCAAATTCCAACAAAGCACGCAGCTGTGCCAAGTAGCTGACGCTCTCCGCTCACCCTTCTCAGCACGCAACAAAGCCATAGTCTTTCTTGATGCAATTAAAACCTCTACCAGCTCGGCAAACTTTTCCTAATCCGTTCACCTTAATAGGAGCTGGACTAACATGGCATGACTAGACAGATATTAGGTTGCTGAATTATTGGGAGAAAAACTTAACCAATGGCAGAAATACAAGGACAATTAAAAAGAAGAAAACACTATAGAAAAGAGCTATCAGAGTGAATCCCAAGGCTCTGGTTTGAAGAAGCAGAAACAGTAGAGAGATGCAAGTTGCAGCTCAAAACATCCTTTTGTTTACTGAAGTTAAAGGTGACGTCGTGGTCCAAATGAATTAACTGCCTGGTAAACAATCATTTTTTCCATCAAGCACCATGATGGAGAGAATGGCAAAGATTTTGAAGGCAATACAAGTGGTAGTGGTGATAACAAAGGTAATGAAAGTGAAGAACACAATGATGCAGATTAAATGGTGAGTAATGCCAACGAAGATGTTTGGACTGCCAGAGATGCTGGCAACAAGAAGAATGGTTATATGGTTGGTGTTGATGATGGCCAGAATTCATTCATATGTCCATGTAGTCATCATCTTCATCAGTATCACTTTCCAGTGAGGACTCCTGGCTTGAGGTCTCTAAGATTTCCAAAGCTGGCTGACAAAGGCTCTCCTTCTTTACATTCGCTGCAGACTGAGCAGACAAAATAGCAGACTGATCCCAAAAAGAGAGAGAGAGAATATATTGCTAAATAGTCAGGATAAACCCATGATCAAAGGGATAAAAGCCAACTGGTTGCTATTTCTTCACATTCAAAAGCCCTCTTACTTTCATAAAAGATATGGCATCCTAATGTGAAACAACATAACATTAACCAGTAGGCTTCCCCACAGTTAATATTCTAGTAGCTTCCACTAATGTAAGAATTGCAATTACTGCACTAACTCTCTCACCCATTTCTGTAATTCCTTCTAATTCCCTCAAAAAAAGGACGGGGGCTAGAATAGCTCTGATGTCACCCATGGCCAATATTTCACCAGTTCTTAAAAACTGGACTCCTGCCGACAGCAGCTCGTATCTTAGAACAGAATAGAACAGTTCAGTTGGAAGGGACCTACACGGCTCATCAAGTCCAATTGCCTGACCACTTCAGGGCTGACGAAAAGTTAAAGCATATCAAGGGCATTATTCAAATGCCTCTTGAACATTGACAGGCATGGGTCTTCTGCTATTTATGCTACCTCTGGTTATGAACTGGAGACAGGAACTGTTGTTCCTTATGCACAAGGATTTGATTGAGGGGACAATTAAGATGAAAACAATCTAAATAATTACTTTTTCCCTTTTATTACCTTTAATTTTTGCTTGGTCTCTTCTGAAATGCTGCCCTTTGGAGAAAGGAGGGTGGGAGTGGGTGGAGTGACAGTGATCTCAGGTGGAAATTTGGTGACAGATGAAGGTATGAAAAGCTTTGGCATGTTGGGCAGAACACGAGTTTTTACTCGGGTGCCATCTGTCTTGTTCTGCTGACTTCCCAAAGTCTGTGAACTGGAGCTGAGTTCAGGCTTGGAACTGGAGGCTAAACAGAAAATAATAAGAAAAAACACGTTAGGAAGTTATCTAGGTTTTCACATGTCAAAGAAGAGGGAACAGATGATTGTTAGACATATGGCTGGCTCAAAAGGCCTTTCTTCTAGCTTTAATTAGGGTTCGGAAACAGAAGAAGAAAGTGCCTCAAGATTCTAAAATGGCAACTAGGAATAATTAAAAAAAAAAATCTAGACAGTAGAAACTCAGCCTGTCTGCACCAATCATGACAGTGGCAGCATTGCACTGGCCCATTGACATCTAGTTAGAAGGCGACCACAAACATCTTCCTACTTTTTTCAGAAGAAATCATCTAATGTTTGTGTTCTCTAACTGGATCTCCCTTCCATAATGCAGCAAGAAGATACTTAATTTTACTTAATTTTACTTGTGAGTCTTTTTTAAGCTTCCTCCACTGTAGTGTTGTCCCTTCAGTAACCTATCTACCATCCACTTGCTACATTTTCAAACAGGAATTTTGTAATTTCCACTAAACTGTCCTCACAAGTTAAGAAAAATACATAGTAATACCTGTAAACACTTCCTCACTATTCCCTTCAAATCCTGCCATAAAAAAATCTCTTTGGGTGTAATGTCCAAAAAAAGCAACGAGATCCTTGGTATGCTCATGCTATTACCTGCCACATGGGCTAGCACCATCACAACAGTTCCATATACCCCCAAGTATACTTTTAGCCTGTACAATGGAAGCTTGCTCAGACATGGCTCATCTCGTGAAGTAAAGAGAGGGATCTGGCCCTTCCTTATGCTCTATCACAACACAAAACAATATATACGTGACAATAATCAGCAGAATACAGTGCTTTCACATTCAAAACTGAGAACAGAGATTTCTTGATATCTTACTAATGATGATGCTTCACGTGGAATCAATTTTTTTTCAAAAAAGTTATACAAGCAAAACCACCAGAGTGTCTCAGATGCGTAATAACGACAGCTGTCTTTATATATGCTTTTGTTCATATTTAGTCTTAGTCAAATCCATCTCTTGCAGGTTTCTGGAACCGACAGGGCTACTTTAACACAGCAAAACAAAATGCCAGCTCCCTGATGCTATCCTGAAAAACAAACAACAGCAGACTGACTACTAAGGGATGTAAAATTGAATTGTATGTTCTCAGCAGTATACCAGAATGTGAGAACTGCCACAACAGATGAGGCTTTCCATCACGGTCAGTGACCCATCTCCGTTTGCACGCAATCAGTTCAGAGTCGAGTACCAGAAATGTTGCAGTAATCAGACATGGGATAACGTGACTCATAAATAAGGGAAAAAAGATACCTTCAACATGAATACCTACATTATGCCTGCCTGAAAAAACAAGTTTTGTATTTTTGCTGTTAAAACACCTTCTCTTTGGAAGAGGGCAGAGGAGGGATGGACAGCATTAACTGTTGTAACGCTGGGTTTTATGTTAACTCCACTCAGTCTGAATATTGTAAAAAGTCGTTTCCTTCTACTAAATATTCCAGCAGTGTAATCCAAAGCATAGTCATATTGCCCTGTGTAAGATTACAACTAAAAGAAAAATTCTACTTCCAAAGAAACACAGACTATACAGCACGATAGCCTAGCACTAGGATGTTTTTTATTTGGCTTTGCTGCCATAGTATTTTGTATGTGAGTCATGCACCAAAAAGAATAACCATTAAGGGACTACAAGGCACTTCTCCAGGAAGCTGTGAGATTGCCAAGAATGCCTCTAAACTCTGGAATACTCTACTGGAAGGCAAGCAGCAGAGAAGCCAGGGAATACGTATTGCAACTATCTAGTACATCAATCTCTACAGATTGATACTCAGATAACCACTTATTTCCACTGAAGCACAGAAAGCTCCTACCTTGGGTACAAACATGTCCTGAATTTGTGCTTGTCACTGATTCCACTTGCCAGCAAACAGGCTCTGGTGATGGCGCAACAGTAGCCATTTTCATCTGCTGACAAAGCCGTGACTCCTGTTGCTGAAATCCAAGCCCCTCCAAAGGCACTTCAAGCTCTTCTTCCTCTTTATTAATGAAACATAATTCACAGATTAACAGACATCCTGCTCTCTTTCCTAAGCCTCAGTCCTTCTGCTGTCTACCCAACTGGTAGAAGCTTTAAAAAATATGTTTTAATATTTCTTCTATTTCTAAATCATAACATGATTGTGTAAAATGAAACACTGGCAAGCCAAGATGGCAACCACACATTTTTCATACTTGGTGCCATCAACTCAAACAAAAAAAAAAGCTCTTTAAAAAAAAAGAAAAAAAACATCTGGTGTGTGGCATTTTGTTATCTCTGCATATCTACAAGAAACAAAAACGTGCAACTGCCCATTAACCTTTGGAGGTGTGAGGGGTGAATCACCTGTCATACATGCAACGCAAAATCCATCACCCTTAATGATGAGCCAGCTGTGATGGATGAGCCCCTCTCTGATCCACAACCACAGGTACAAGCTACATTGAACTGCAACTTACTGCTAAGTAAGATTAATTACTGTGAACATCCAGCAACAGTTTTTTTTAATGTAATCATTACGAAGCTATGCTAAATGCCCAGTTTTCAGTGATAGGCCTACTGAACCTTTATCAATGCATTAGTCTAGTATTCCCACCTTCTGTTATTCCAGAATTTGGGATGTTTAAAACTCAGAAGCCTATAGTGTGTGAGCACAATCTCTTAATTACAAATCAGTGGTATCTGATTTTAAATTAATGCAGTGTTAAACCAGTTTTCTTGCACCCTGGACTGCATATTGTACTTAACAGGAGTAATTTTCACTGAACTACTGAGAACTATTCATGACAACCCTTTCTGGGAAGGGCAGACTGAAACAGCAGCTAGCATTTCAATGCTACAGGCACACAAACAAAGTCTTATGTTCTGATAAAGTGGAAGATATCCTTCAAAAACAAAGGGCTGTTGAGGCAAGTTTGAATTAGGTAAGGTGTGCACAGGCAGCTATTGCAGACCAGCAGGTGCAATGTATATTTACAGCTGAACTTGCTCTGAAATTCTTTCTATGTCCATGCTCTAAATCAGTTTAGGACTTTGACAGCATAGCATCTTAAGAAGAAATACATTTTTCAACTTTTCCTAATTGGAAAAGTACTCTTCCCCCCCCCCCCCCACTGTATGTTGAAAACACTTCTCCATCTTCGTCGTTGTTAATAAGAACTTGAAATTTACCATGGTAATATTTTCCTGTCCAACAGCTCCCCTTGCAGAAAATGCTTGAGATAATGCCTCAGCTTAACAGCTTGGTAAAATCCACATTGATGCAGTTTGAAAGATGCAACTTTTTAAATGAATTAGATTCCTAGGGTCCTTGAATAATTTTATATAGAAAAAGCTTACCAAAGCAGGCTGTAAGTTCCTTCATCCACTAATTTCCATTGGTAAAATAAAATAACCTGTTATCTAAACTGGTAGCTGATAGCCAACACAAGCCTCAGGATAAATGAGTCTGCTTGCAGAGAATTCTCCGAGTTACCAAAAAGGAAAGGTCGCACACTACAGCACAAATCACAGGCAGCTTCTGTTCTGTGATGTTCCACTCCCTATCGAGCACAAAATGGGGGGGTCTAACGCAGAAGAATAGCTCTCCTTCTCAGCAATTTCTTGAACGTTTTTGTACGGATACTTCAACAACTAGTATTGGAAGTAGGAAAAAAAAAATAGTTGCATCCGACCAAATCAGCTTAAAAACAACACAGAAGGAAGTGGTTATACAACAGGAACATCACAATTCATTGTTTCCCTGTTTGAGAAACAGAAGATAGCTGAAAGATCGTTCTGTGTATTTGCCTGCTCGTTATATCAGATCCATGTATGATTTAACCGCATGCTGACAAGTGCAAGGGACCATACGAAGAAGGATCAGCCCTAACGTGGCCTGAAGCCAATATACACACATCCCATTACACTGCGAGCTTCTGACAATAAGCTGTAGTCTAAACCCAGAAGACTCCCATGCTGAAACATCTACAAGACACTTGATCAAAGATGGAAAGAAGCATTACATCAACATTTGAAGAAGAGCAAGATGAAAATTACGATTTCCAGTTACCCTGCAAGGCAACAACTCCCTTTAGCTTACTCCAACGCGCCAGACCCCGAGTCTTAAACACCCAGGGTAAGTACTAACAGAGCCTTATTTATCCACTTATTAACCAAGGATACAAAACACTCATTAATTTAGCAGATACAATACCACATAAACTGGAAATCCTATAGCTTTAACTACGCTGCTAGCTGAGAACAGTTTTGTATGTACTTAACTGCTAAATTACATTGGGGACTTAATAGTTCACCATTCAGAACAAAAGCTCAGATTCGCATTATTGCTTAATGACTAAACCCTACCTCTTTTGTTGGTTATAATCTTTGTTTAATTATAAGATATATCATTGCTTAAGCTGATTTGCTGTGCTTTGCTTTAACTAAATTATGCCCCACTGACAAAGCTCTTTTGAGCAGCGTATTTCTAGCCAGATGCTACAAGACAGATGTAAGTCTGCATTCTTTCACGAGGAATCAGCTTACTCGCATGCATTTCCATCTTCCACATCATGTTTGTTTCTTTTACTTTTGAAGATGCAGATTTGTAGTGTAGTAAAATTAAGATTTAATTTTAATAAAACTGTGTGTCAGCCCTTTTTCAAAGAAGTGACTGTAAACATAAGGGCAGGAGCTTGGCACAGTGTGTATTTCTATTACTACGCTTCTGGAAACAACACTTGTTAATATTCAATCAAGCTGCTTCTTTCACTACGTGACATCAAGAGCCCCCGTCCATTAATCAGTCATTTGCTGTCAGGTGTTAAACATACAGTGACTGAATTTTATTCCCTGATTGGGTCATAGACTTTCTTCTTTTATGACTGAGCAGTATTTTTTTTGTGATAGTCACCTGAGTGATATTATTTCTTAGTTAAAAATTAAGTTAATTAACAAAATATTTTTATTTCTTGGTAAAGAACTTGTTATTTCAGGAGCATATATCATAACTTGTATTATCAATACTTTAATATACTGCACAGATTTATCTGTTTTCATTACAGACAGAAAGGGCAAAAGACAGAAGGATAATCATGAAGAAATACACAGCTGAATTGCTATTACTCGTCTAAAACACATTTCTGAAGAGAGTATCTTGATATTAGTCTCGTGGACGATGCCGTTATAGCCCTGAACATAATGTCCTAGTTTTTCTAATAAAAACTTTCCCCAGGGAGGCAAAGACTCCACTAACTCATGAGCCACAATATTCTGCACAAGTGCAAGAGCACAAGAATACAACTAACAGCACATGCTGAAGGTGTTCGGAAGCGCAGATTCAATCTCAGTTAACAAATCGTTTGGTAATATGCAGTACTTGTACGGTTCGTGCAGGCTTTCAAACATTAGCTGTACAAACCCAGTTTAAAATAAAATCAGTTTGTGAAGACGTAATATGCAACAGTCGCTTGTCTCCAGGCTGAAGGTGGGACAGATACTCTGGAGATCTGTTTAGCACTCTCTCCTCATAACACAGCACAAAAAATAAGCATATAGAAAAAGCACAGATTCGCAATGCATATTATTAATATTGGTACCGAAAAGTTCCTCTCCGATTGAGCTGAATTCTAAGTATCCTTTTCAGCCTTCCCTCTCCCAGCTGGCTAAAGATATATAAAATAGCAGACAGAGAAAGAGGGACATCATACCTTTCAACATCTCCCTGCTTTAGTGAGGAAGAAACAAGCTGAAAACAATTCAATGCAACAACCTACTCCAGCTTTCCTCTCCAACCTCTTTCCACTTGTTGCCAGGGAAACCAGTGTTTGCAGATGCCTATAGCGGGCGCCGGGGTTCATGACTTCATCACAGCTAATATTCTCCCTCACCATCTCCCTTTATACAGAGAAAACACTGTATACACATATCCGCACACCCAAAACAGATTATACAACTCCTGCACCCGTTTTTACACCGGTAAGGCAGTTATTTGCTATTCTGACGCAGCTACGTCAAAAATATTCCCTCGGCAATTTGCAGATGTGGAGAAAGTTTCAAAGCAGTAGCAGGGTAACAGTGAGCAGCTGCTCCGGTCCCCGTGCACTGCACCGTGTGCTTATCACCGAGTTTCTTTGTGCTGTCAGGTAGAAGGAGACATCAGCATTAGTCATCTAAGACATTTTAGCTGGAATTTCAAAAAATCCTTTAGCCATGCACTAAACCTATTACGTTATGTGGTGAGTGAAAGACAAGCCCAGAAAATGTGACTGGCACCTGGAAAAAATGTTTTCCACTTGCTGAGGGAGGTGGTTTGAAGCATTAAAGCACAGATACGCTAAAGGCTACAAGCAACTTAGAGTGCAAGCGCAAAACATCATTCATTAGAGGAAAAAGGAAGAAACTGAGCTTTGAACTCCAGGACAGACACTAACGTGATTTCAAAAGTGTATGCTTGGAGAAATGAACAGATAACAGCTTCAAGTGCTTAACTGAAGCAGTTGCACCGCTTGCCTTCATCCCTCTGCAAAGCACCTTGCCTGGCAGTTCTTTGTCAGACAAAAAGCCTGAAAATACATTACTGTGATTTAGCCACTCTGTACCACCGAGCTTTCCAAACACTTCCAAAGAGTAAGGGCAACATCCTGTGTGCCCACAGACAGTAGGAAATACCTGTGTTATTTGTTCCACCACCAACTGGTTTACTCCGTATTTTAATGGCCGCACGGAGTACATACAAGTTTTCCCAGCATTGTTACTTATTTACCATACAAGGTAGATACTATTCTTCTTTTTCCCCCATGTTGATGGAAATGGGTCTGATCCTTTGCTCCCTGACACAACGGAGTAAATATCTTGCTGCATTTCCAAAGAATAGTGGCTAATGTGTAAACAATTAATTTTCTGTATTCCATCTGCCTCACCCTCTGGCGTGCTGGGAATTAATACAGCTTTTCTTTTTCCCATACAGCAGCTGCAAAGGCCATGGAAAGCCTGAATTTGAAGGAGCTCAGAGTTTCCTCATACACTGTGCTACAAGTCAACGGAAACACTGGGCTGGAACACAGGCTGGTTCAGCTGAACACAGGCTGGTTAAGGATGCTGACCCACAGAAATAACAGCAGCATCCAGCCCCAAACTGTATGCTCTGTGTGCCAGGAGGTACCACAGCAGGCAGAGAGACCAGGTGTATTTAGTTCATCAAGGATGCAGGAGGTGTCCTTGGTACCCTTTCCTTACACATTTTCTTTCTCTACGTTCATTCCTAGTATCCTAGCATGGAATTTATTTCTAAAAATAAGACAACAAAACACCACTACCAAAGTCATAGCTGTAGAAATACGGATCTGCCTTGAAATGCCAAATCCAGGAAATTACATTCAAAGCTGACACACAAAGCCATGTGTTAAAAATTAAGCGTCAGTAATTTTGGAGGCAAAAAGCTGCAGAACACAAGTTCTGCGGCCCCCTGAAATGAAAGAAATTCAAGCAGTCTGCTGAACAGAAGTTGGCACTGTAGTAACGTGGCATACTGCTATATTTATCGCTAGGGTCCCGAACACAGTCTGCTGTACAATTACGTGAGACATACCCCAAACTCTTTCCTAACGCTGAGGTCAGCTGTCACAGTACAACATTCATGCTAGGAAAGCTTAGATCAGGTGGCTGCTCGGAAAGTGCTTCCTGGAAGTAGTCCCCGGCCCATCCCAATTCCCAAACTCCCAGATCCCTGAGGGAGACACACTGGGGCACAGCCAGCGGAGCTCCTGGGTCCCACACCACCTCCTGGCCCTGTCAGGTTTTCTAGAGATGCTGCAAGCTCACAGGTACCTTGGTAAAGAAAAACCCTGAAGCACAATACAACTTTCTCTCTTTCTAAAGAAACAAAAACCCCAGCCAAACACAAGTAAAAAATAGAGCCATGTAAACCAAAGAAGCAACCCATGCCCTTCAATAAGAAACTTACAAGCCTAGATCAAAAAAGCCCAACAGTTTTGTATGCAATGATACAAACTTTCAAATGGCTTTATAAAACCTCATCTAATTAGTAGTTGTTTTTTAGTATTCAACTGAACAAGAGCATATCATTTGAAGAACATCACCTGGTAATCCCTGTATAGCAAATCTCTCGTTGGCAGTCTACTCCCTGTGCATTTTATGTATTAGTTACCTAACGAAAGCCGTAAGCCCCTTCCTTCCCCATCAGTATTTCATCCTTCCTTGACCTGACAGCCAATTAAGCCCAAAACAAATTAGCAGAAGCAGCTAAGGGTTTTGTTGTGTTCTTTAAAGACATTTTTCCAAGAACTTCGGAAACAATGCAATACCTGCGCAGTTAGCCTTACAACAAGCTCTCTCTTCAGTCTCCGTTTGTGCAGCAGCATATAAAACAAGTATTCTGCTGGCAGCAGACGAAGGCCAGTGAAACAAACATACTGAAACAACACAGCACCATGACCATGCTCTTCTACAAATCTTTGCAGTCTCCAGAAGATGTGTTATTAATGCAAGACATCCACAGGGCAGCGCTTCCCCGGGATTTTCAGGGGGATCTTTGGCCCCACAGCCTGCCCAGCCCACGCTACGCCCCTGGCTCTTACCGCTACCTCACAGGGCACGGTTTGGAAGCTGCTGTTCCTGTCTGATTTATTCTTACTGATTTAGCACGGGCACATATAAACAACAGCTTTAATTTCAAAGGATTTTCCGCACAGCGTTGGATTGAATAAATAAAACTTAAAAAAAAAAAAAAAGGTAAGGATTAGAAGTAGATATTAAGTGTACTGAAAAACTTTTCTGGAATGAGTTTGTTGCAATAGAAACGAAATCAGTGTACTTCCAAAGGGAAGAGGAAAAGACACAGCTGACTGGTACTGCCTGAGCATTAGGCAAAAGGGAATTAAGAAGTCATTCACAAACAGGAAACCCCCTGCTGGCAGTCAGCAGTGAAGTTGTTTTCAGAGTGCACCCATTGTGAAAAATAAAAAGCTTCATGAAAAGGAAGGATCAGACAGGTGGAAGTGAGAATACCAATGCCAACACAGGAGGCAGACAGAAAGATTAGAGAGCGCAAACGGGGAGTTAGTCGAAGGCTGCCTGGTTGATTTCTATCAGCAGCTTCACAGTCACTACCAGGTGGAAAGGAGCTTCCACCCCAGGGTGCTACAGAAGGCGGGGGTTACAGGGATTTAGACAGAACTTTTAAAGCCTTGGAGGAATTCAGCCTTGGGAATTGAGGACGAAAGCTGCCAAAAGCCAGGATAAGTCACATCGTGCATATAGGAAAGACCCCTCACACCGGGTAACTGCTGGAGGAACAACCCAATACAAAGACTCACATGAGGCCACAGGTCCAGGCCAGGCTAAACTTCTGCGTTTCAGATTTTTTTGAGGCATCTGTTGAGATCAACTCTGAACTCTACAGCACCGTTTTGAATTCAGCAGAGAAACCAAGAGACGAGACTGATCATTGTTAGGAGGGCTCAACTGCTACTTCGGGTCCTTTAAAAAGAAACTGAACGTTTGACTGAATTCCACAGTTAAAATAAGGTTAAATAAAGTTAAAACAATTTAGTCTCATTACTCACTCTAACCGTGCTACCGTTTACCTTTCCACGCAACCTTCTTCACTGGCATTTATTCCTTCTGCTTCTCAAAGTCTGAAAGTTCTACAGGTTGAAGTATGCTTACACCTCTACCTGCCCCGTTGTGTCTAGATAACAAATGTCTGAAATCATAGCAGGATTATTTATTTATGGCTGATGGGCTGCAATTTCCCTGCACACTGGAGAAAGACCTGACTGACTTCCTCATCTCTGAATTTCTAAGTTTGGACAGCTGTATCATGACCTTGTTTTTGCACTGAAATGCTTAGGGGTTGAATGGACATGAATTTCATGGAGAGGGGGGAAATTTGTTTTGTACTCTTCTAACCTTAAGCTACATTCCAATTAACCAAATAGCTGGTTTTAAGCAAAACACATAATATTAAATAATTCCAAGTATACAAGCCTTGGTACGAAAAGTCAGATGTGAATGTTTTCCTGTCCATTCCTTATAAGAATCATTATCTGGGCAAGGACACTGAAGTTAAAAGGAAGTGTCAAGATTTTTCAGCAATTTAGAACAGTACAAAAACAGAGCAGTGAGAGACATTGCAGAGGGTTTATCTTAATTGTCCTATTTTACTTTCCTTGCAGAAAATTACAGGCTGAGCCAAAAAGGCTAATAGTTCCACGTACGTTCATGCCTATGTGTAGGAAGCTCTCATGTTGAAACCACCATTACTTTGCTGCTGGATTTCATCATGTTGTATTCTATACTAGTTAGTCATATTAGACAAAATCTCTTGAAAACATCCACATAAGAAATGAGTGGCAACTTGCTTTTAAAGCCATTCTTTTTTCTGAGTGAAGCCACAGAAAACAATAGCAGCTAATCCTCTGTGACACTGAATACTCTCATATGAACAAATAGATACAGGAGGAGGTTACAAAACACAACAAGAGATGAGAAAGATGAAAACAGATTTCTCTGAAAATGGAAGGACTGATTTTATTATTTTTTTAAACAGAAACAGAGCTAATAAGAGGCAGATGAAAAAAAGTGGTAAACCAGACTATAAATAATACTTTTTAAAGGAGGTGGGTGCAAAGATACGAGAATCAAAAAGAAAAAAAAGGAAAGGACACAGCAGTAATTGGTATCTCTCTCTGCTAGAAAAATGACCTGTCAGGTATGTCTGAGAGCCAGAAAGCCAGATACAACACACACACACTCAGCACTGGAACGAGAGCTTTGCAGAGAGAGCCTCTTGATCTTCAGACACACGGATCCAGGGTTATAATTTTGGCAGCTAGCCCTTCCATCTCCCTCGACCAAGATTAGGTACAGAAAGCATAAAAGACCAATGAACAATATGAAACTTCACCACCCTAACAAAGCCTAGGAAGTCAAAAGATTAAAATAAACGTTCTAATCACTGCAAGGCAGCCCGGGAAATTGCTGAGAGGAAAGCACGTCAGAAATGCTCGTGAGTTTGTTTTAAAACTGAAAGAATCCGGGACCTCTTATCTGCATTGTCATTCCTACCAGGCTCCTTAGTGAATGCACAGCAACTGCATAAACTAGAGGATTTTTTCCCCTGTTGTCTAGGCACAAACCTGAGTTACTCCCTGTTGAATAAGCCTGCCAAGATATCTTATGACACTGTGCAACTTCATTCTTTAGCTTCATAAGGACAGTAACAAATGTGGTTTATGCACCGACTCAGCCATTCCCTTCCTTATCATTCCCCTTTCCCTCCTTTCCCTCCCAAGACAATCTCTCCCTAGCTTTGTGGAAAAGGAAAATGAGATGATTATAATGCAGCTCCTAACATTGGACGTTAAATTTCAGTTTTGTCCTGTACTCAGAGATTAGCAAATTGGGAAAACTGATTTCTCCCTAGTTTGCTCTTTGCTGCCAATGCATTCAGAAGACTGTGTGTGTTTAGATGCCAAGGCTGATTACGTAAGGCAGTATATGGTAGAAGTCACGGTACGAGTTAACTTCAACAAAACATCTAGATGATGCATAATATTCATTAATGAGTAGACTACCATTACGTCTCACAAATCTAGGCATTATTTCCATGGTATCCTCATCTGTCACTTTCCCCCAAAGCTGTATGTTTGTGGTTCATTCATAACTTTATCTGGGTTGCTATTAATTCGGCTATGGCATTTTACGAGTAGCTCTAAACTTCAAGTTTGTGAGCAGATGGAGCGAGCACAAGCAGCAGCAGAAGGCTTTTCAGACAGTGTTCCTGCTAAGGTTGCAAGAAAGTACACGCCATGACAGGTGCTCTACCACTGTAACATGCACAGCACCCCACAAATAAGGGCAGCCATGTCCTTGGGCACCCGAGGTAAGTCTGAAACTGGGTCTAATCCTACTTCGTTCCCAAAGTGGATCAGTGATTTTTACTACTGCTAACAACGCCAGCCTGCCAGGACAGCAGGAAAGAAAAAGACGGTGCTCTCATTTAACTCTTTCCTCATCTAGGCAATCTGCATAGGATCAAGTATGTAACACAGTCCTAAACAAATCACACGATCTTGCTACAGAATAAGTAACATTTGTTTTGCCTCTTCAACCCTTTTCTGTACTCCAACTTTGCACATAACCGTACTAGGACTATAAATATATTTCCAACATTCCAGTCCTGCCAGATGCTTCTTTTCTCAAATGTGAAACATAATGGTGGTGATACACTAACTTTATGAGCCATGCAGAAGCTTGGAATTTTCACAGTATTACGTATCTCCACACACATATACATGGCTGTGATATCTATGCATCTAATTATGTTAATCAGGCACTTACAAGTCAGATGTAGGCTATCCATCAATTTATTGCCATTTCAATCATTTCCAACTTTTTAAAAGCATTTGAGGTATTTTAAAGAACCGTATCTTTACTTTCTTGAAGAAAAACAAATGCTACTTCAGACTTACATGATCTATTTAAAACATTACGTTATTTTTAGGCTGCTATTCCATGATTTCACATGCAAGTTACATGCAGTGCGTACTAGAAGCTCTTTACTCTATCCTAGCAATTCAAATATGTATAATTTTATACATGTCCCAAAACAAACCCTCTGTTTGTGTAACCTTTTGAGTATGGTCTAGTGATCAGAAAATGGGACAGAATCAGAACTCAGGCACTGACTCACCATGTGGCCTTGGCAAACTGATTAGAGAGGACCATGATGTTCTGTCTCCCTGAGACTTACCACGTGCGAGATCACTCATGCTGGGAGCAGTCTCTGCATTCTGACTCCGGAGATGCTCAGTGTCCCTGTGTGACTCCTGGGAGGGAGGCACTGAAGAAGACGCTGAGGAGGAAGAGGATGAAGAGGAAGAGGCTGGTTTCGATTTGGAATGAAGATCATTCAGTCTCAGGAGATTTTCGGGAGTCACAGTGTCTGGATTCACTGGGGCGGGATGCAGTGTGGCTGGTGTTACTGGGAAAAAACTCTCTCTGTTGTCCTTCGTATGCTTTGGGGTTGTGGGCGTTTCTGCTGTGGACTGCATAAAACACAAAAGGGAAGGCAGAGACAGTGAGAAATACATGCCAGTAATTCTGCATCTGCTACCTGCTTCAGTTACAACTGCAGGCAGTACAACTTCTTGTAGACAGAAAACACTAACACGAATACAAAACCAAACATTATTATTAAGAAATCTTTCTCCTTTATGATTTGTTTTTCTTTTCCTTACAATCTACTTATTAAAGTAGCACTTGAACACTTGTTCATATTCACATTTACAATGCTTTATTTAACAAGTCCCTCACAACATAACATACTTTCCTGAACTCCATCATTAAGCATGACTTACAAACTCTTGTGAACAGAAATGACTTTATTTCATTTAAAAGCATGTTGACAAACTTGGCCTGAATGAACAGATCCACAGTGCTTTAAGAGAATTGGCAAATTAATAAATTATTTTTAGTGGATGATATGAGAAGAAGTGGAGAAAACAGAAATATGTATTTGCTTGCAAAATAAACCATCAGCCTAACCCCAAATCATAAATCCCCAACTGCAGAACTGAGTAATGTCAGTGTCCAATTGGGAACAACACTCTGGGAATTCATTCATTGCCTTTGTAGAGGTTAAAAATGGCACCAAGAGCAACACTTTTCTCCAAAGCCAGAGCTAACAATTTAGTGCAGTGCTGTTACTTATGTAGACAGAAGGGTGACAAAAAAAGCACCCATAAAATGAGCATCTTCGCTCTACTTTTTTTTTTTAATCAGTAATTAAATAAAATATTCTTGTCTGTGAGGCCACAGGATGTTTTTATTTCATGCTCTTTATAGTCTTCATTTAATGGAGACTTACTGTACCATAAAAGATATGCTTGAGTAGAATCTTATTTAATTGCCTGTCTCATTCCTTTACCTCTCATACCTCTACCAGGAATGAAGAAAAAGTCATTTTAACCACGGAGATAGAGTATGAGTGTATGGAATGGAAATAAAGAATTCTGCTGTCAGATGTAAAATCAAATTGGTCCCTAATGTCCTAGATGACCGAAGATTTATTACAATGCCTTAAGACTCAGCAGAGTTCTTCTCTCAGACTGAGAGAATAAAGCAAGGTTCAGCTGGAGAAATTACATCTTTAAAATTCCAAGGTGGAAAGCATACAAACACATTTCTGAAAATAAATGGTGGAATGTGTCTTAAAGTTCCTGAACTTGATTAATCAATTGCTAAAACACATATGATTAAAATCAGCAAGATTTTATGTGCACACAAGAAATATAGCGTCTATATTCAAAACAATTACCCTCTTGGATCAAATGAGGTCTCCTCTACCTCTGAAAGCAGAAAGTTTCTGATGTGCAAAGCATCAGTTCCAAAACTAAAGGTCTCAAGATGCACAAATAGGATCATATAAACCTGAGGGAAATTAAGCTGCAGAAGAAAGCCTCATGCCAGAAGTGAGATCACTAGAGGAAATGTTCTCAGCTGTGATTTGGAGGGAAAACCCTTCACACCCATGCACTTCATTAACTCACATAACACATTATGGAGAACCTGAAATTTCTATGCTTATATTGTATCTATTTTTTTCTGCAGAAATATATGAGGATACTACTAGTTAGTTACTCTTTTGTTAAAAATACATCTGCATCTCAAACGGCATCTCTATAAAAACGCACAGCTATTACCAGAGACAGAAAGAGGACATCTGGAAAGTAACTCAGCAAGATTGGGATGGCACTCAGAAGAAAAACGATTACTGAGAGAAGGAACACAGCATCATGGAGTAAATCCTGCTGGAAGGGACCTCTGGCCCAACTCCCTGCTCAAAGCAAAGCTGACTTCAAAAGTCAGATCAGGTTACTCAGGGCCAGGGTCCAACCCAGTTCCACGTACCTCCAAGGATGGAGGTTCCATAACCTCTCTGGGCCCTGTTCCAGTGCTCTGCCACCTTCACACTGAACGCTTTTTTTCCTATCACTTCAGCCCAATTTCTCTTGCTCCAACTTGTAACTGGTGCCTTTCATCCGGCTCTTTCTTCTTTACTGAAGACAGCAATTCAGTACCCCCCCAGCCCTCCAGTAATCTTCTCCTCTCCAGGATGAAGCAACCCACCTCTCCCTGACTTCACTGCCTTAAGGTCACACCAGTGACCAGAGACCAACTTTTTGTCCACCAGGACCCCGAGACTGTTTTGGCGAGGCCACTCTCCAGCCACATATGTTGCACTGGGGTCATTCTGCTCCAGATGCAGGACTTTGCATTTCCCTTTGCTGAGCCTTCAGGTAGTTCTTGTTGATGCTATCCTCCAGCCTAGCGAAGGTCCTCTGAACAGTAATTTCCATTCTCCATCTTGATGATGCCCTCCAAGTTAGTGGCATTCGTGAACTCCCTAAGGTTTCAATCCATCCCATCATCCGGGGCCTTACAGAGGATGCTGCCCCAGAACAAGCCCCTGAGGACCACCACCGGGAACTGGCTGCCAGGTAGAAGACCAGTGGTTGGCCACCACACAGGGACACAACAAACGGCGAGGAGAACAAGGCCTTCTTGCAAGTTGTGGATGACCAGGCACACAAGGAGGGAAGCTTGAGACTGAAATAACCATTATTGGTGTACGTGGACAGAACAAATTCATATTTAATTTCTCTCAAAAGAAGGATGTGCTATCAGAGAGAAGTCTTTTTTTAATTGGCTCTTTCAGGTGAAGCTGCAGTTTGAGAAAGCTTTTTTTTTTTTCCCCCATATAAATGAACCTGCCTTATCCAAATTTTAATTGCACAAAAGAGTTAGGTCAAAACCAATATGTTTCTGTCTCAGTAAAGCCATGACTAAGACTCCTAATGCACAGTCAAAAACTACAGCCTCATACTAAAGCCCGGCCATCAAAGATTTTCATATCTGTGGCTTTAAAGGGAACGTTCCAGCTGTGACCTGGTAAAGAGCTGTGGAAGGATTCTGTGCTTACCCAGTGAAACAGACAGACCTTGACAGGATAAAAACAAACAAACAACAACTCTCAGTGACTTTGTTTTCTCAAAACAGTATGTGGGGGTGGGAGAAAAGGAGGAAAAAGTTATCTTTAAATAAAAGATGAAGCATAAAAAAATAAATAAATAAATAAATAAAACAAAGCTACTGTGTATTCTGTCATGCACATGGCCCTAACCAAAGGGATTTAAGCCTGGCTTACAGGTTTTACTGGACCCAGAAAATGGAGAAAATCCAATAGCTGCGAGCAGAAAACTAGGAGGACTTATTCTATAAGACATTTGTTTTTTAATTTAAGGGCAAGAATTCCAGTACCTCTGATCAGTAAGTGTTGCTACTCCCAAACCCCAGGTTAATGCAATGTCACTATGCTGCTCATCAAGAGTTATGTGACCACGTTACCATCATCTAGCAGGTGACTGCCTCCTGAAAAATACCTTGTAACACCACATTTGAAAAATGAACCCAGAAAAACTCATTACAGGAAGTCTTGCATTTGCCAAAACCACTTTATGTTCACCTATTCCTGCTGCTCTATCAACAGTGAGGCACGATAAAGATTATCCTCCACAAATGTGCAGTAGGAAACAGAGCAGCAGTGATAATCCTTTAACAGTGTTTTATGTTTCCTCATTGAGACTGCTCTCATAGAGTGGAGATTCTTGATGTCTGCTTTGCTGTGGCACTTTCAAAATTACAAAAATTCTCCTTCCCTCACCCCTCCAACCCATCTCACCCTGCTGAGCTTCTCTATTATCACTGCTGCTTTTGATCTCCAGTAGCTTTATCATAAAGTGGCTTTAGTTACTGAGGGGAATCTTCTGTTTTCCAGGCACAATGCTCTCAGAACAAGTGCATATAACTGAAATAAAATGAAAGCTCATTTATCTGCCTTCCTTATATCTTCTGTTGAAATTACAGGTTCATCCGGTCAAGATTGGATTTTCTTCTGGATTTTTATTGAGGAGCGTGTAGTTCTACTTTTGTCTTGACTACGATACTATCAAAGTGGATGGAAGAAACATTTAAGACATTAATATCCAAACAATGTGTCACAGACTGAGAAAAATAGCTCATTACTTCCATAAATATCTACTATCTTATCTCCTATTCTTTAGACCATTTAGTAAAAATGTTCTTTGTTATGAAGTCTGTATAAAGCCAGAATTCAAATGAGTAATTAGCACGCGTGTTTGTATGGATTATGACTATTGCTAACTTAAACACATGAAGGGGTCCAAATCATCTCCTTATTTGCTCAAACCTTGATTATTTCAACATACTTCTCAGAGATGATTCAGCTTCAGGGAGGCTATGGGCAAACCCATCTCATGTTGAAAGATGATGTAAACAAAGTAAATAAAATGCAGAGAAACAGGCACAGGAACAGCCTTCCACTAGGAAAAGCAGTAGTGAAAAATAAAATAATTTGTTCAGAGATGTTACTGGATAAAATAGCTCCCTATTATTTCCCAGTGAAGCAGTTCAGTAGTGAAACAACAGCACAAAAAAAAAGATAAAATTGGACATTAAGTTATGAAAAAATGGTACTTTATAGACTATCTGCAGAGTCATGAGCTGACAACCTGAAATATAAGCTGAGGTTATATTTCTGCCTTGTTGTTTTCAACACATGTTCTGAAAAACAAATCCTACAGGAACCTTACTATATTGCCTCTGGAACAGCTCGCTGCTTTGTGGCTGTGGGAAAAAATAACGTTCAAATGTTCCATAAGATGGGAAAGTAACAGGCTTCCCAACAGGAGTTTCCTCATGAAAGATGCTGGCACTGCAGCTGTTACATAATGTTTGGTGGTGGTGGTTTTTAAACTAGTCTCATGTCTGAGTGCAGCATCCTGGCAGGACTGAAGTCAGAATCCCCCAAAAGGCAGGTACACTTTTCAGAAGGACAACGGCCTGGAAGCCGTCGCATGACCTGGCCGACTGATACGCCAGCCGTGTTCTACAGCATTACCACTCCAGCTTCTGTTCAACACTGCTTTAATTATACCACGGCTTTTCAGATTTTTTTCCTCCTAATCTCGCTTTGGCACTATTTTGCATCAAACCTCCTTTGGAAGCTTTCTCCAAAGTGCATCAGAACAGCAACATCCATTATCCACAACCCAGATTCCGAGGAACCTTCTATTTCCTAAGATTACTGTTTTATACACGGAGCGTAATGAACTTTATGTATGTTGAACTGAACTGCATTCCAGCCTAACAAAATCTCCAATTTACACAAATGCATCTGGGACTTAATGTCCTGTTTTACGCAGGCAGCAATATTCTGGTAATACTTTCATACACAAAAAGCAACATTATTATGGACCGAGAAAGATAAGGTAGTAGGATGAGAAACATGAATAGACAAACTAAGAGATAAGAAGTGACTTTTCTTTCCTTCATGTTCACTTAATGATTGCTTTCTGCAGCAGACAGAAGGAGGAGAGCTGTTAATTATATCAAGAATACACCTCCAGGATAGAGTGAGAGGGGGATGCCATGGCAACTGGCAAATGCAACAGTGAACAAAATGGTCACCCTTTGGTAGGAGTGAGACCATGAAAAAGCTCGTCCTCTCGTCCCCTCGATCCTCACCTCCGCCTTCCTCCCCCTTTGTCATCTCTGCTGCATTAACAAAGCATGCAGACAACTCAGGAAAAACAACTTTCTCTGTAAGCAGTCTCTGACGTCTTGATGTGCAGGAAGAAAAGATGAAAATTACCAGCATGTGGGTGGAACAAAAGGGGGGAAACACATGAGGTAGAACTAGAGATTATTATTTCCTAATTATTTAATATTTGACTTATCTCCTCCCAGCCCCAGCAAAGTGCCTTTACAGAAGGCTTTTAGCTCTGTTTCTTGAACAGAACAGCTTGCTACGGCTTTTTTTTTTCTGAAGTGAGAATTCGAGAAGAAAATGCTCTAGACGTTCAAGGCAGTTCAAACAAGTCACTCGCAAGTTTTCTCCCTGAAGAAAAACGCCTAAAAGACTGTAGCTGCAACGCTGGCTGCATTCCACAGCAGAAGGGGAAAAATCCACTGAAGTGCCCTCTAGCTGCATGCACAGAAGACGATCTTTATTCTGTTCCAAACAAAACATCACATTCACTTTAAGGTCGAATGCAGAGACTGGAACTTCACTAGGCTGATGCTCAGGAGTCAATGCAAGCATTTTTCTGCTGAGGTTGTGTGTGGTTCCAGCTACAGGCTGCATACACCAAGCCCATTCCCTGCATTTCCCTAAAATCCTTCCCTTCAAGGCAGCAGTTGAAAGTTAGCCACTGCCAGCACTGGGGAGAGTCACACTGGTGAAAGAAGAAGCCAAGACCTCCGAGAGCTGTTTTGGAACTAGAGAAGGGTGGAAAGCAGCAGCACCACAACGCTGCCTGCCTTTCCTCCACAAGTACGGCTTTTCTATCACAGAGGTGGCAAAATTTTGTAAAAGCAAAGATCACGCTGGCAGCCTGCCAGGAGCCCGAAGACACGGCTGATTTGCATAACCTGATTGTGCCTTTGTGTTTATAATAAATTTACTTGTTTTGATTCTAGCGGCAGCTTCTTCATGAAGCGTCATGTTTAATTAGATCCGGTATTAAAAATTGCTGGAGTTTTGACTGCAGGTTTAGAAAGGGGAAGCTAGGAGAGTGCTCAGAGGTTGGTACCAAGGAGAGGGAGGTGGTGGTCACGGATCTAGTACTTTGGAAGAGGAGAGCAGAGCTACGGGCAAAAGGCAGGATTTTATCCATAAGATCAGTGCGGGAAGAGCTTGAGGTTTTGCAGCTGGAGCAGGAAAGGGGGGGGCTGAAAATTTCTTTTCTCTCTTGCTCTTCAGGGATTGAGTTGGTCCCAGAGCAAGGATTTTTTGGCTAAGGCAGCAGTGAGTCTTAAATAACTCAGCAATGTTAAAACAGTCCCTTCTCATGACATTTAGATGATATACTATATGGTGAGGAGCCAATAGAAACGCTCAGCTGCTACAAAGCTCTCTTTTCCTAGGACTTTCTACATTCAGTTCCATATTCTCAAGGGTCACAGCACAGGACTAGAGACTTAGTGGCATTTTGGAACTTTGCCTTTGAACACTACTGTATTTTTAGAAGTTAAATCTGTGCACTGTGTTGATGTCTGCAATGTTTTAAAGCTGTTCCATGTAAATTCAGTTCTCAGGACTGGTGAAGCACAGTATGCCCTAACGCATGACCAGAGAAGTTTCACTTGTCCTCTTCTCTTCAGACTACCTGTCACGACAGTTTCAACACCAATGGAAGCTGTGATTTTAGTATTAAAGCGCTCAATATTAAGCTTGCAATAATAGAAATATTTTTCAAATTGCAAGTCAAGAAATAAAGTGTTCTTAGATTGAAGCATCTCCACTTGCACTAATGGAATATGTTGTGTATTATGAATCTTCATCCTAGCTTGTGCTGCAATAACTTTCCCACACAGACTTGTCTTTAATGGCATCAGACATCATCATTATACATAAAACGAAGAATTTAATATGACCGACTTTAGGCAGTCAGTGAAGAGGCTTATTAGAAATTCCCTAATTATCTGGAAGCTTCAAAACTGTTTTCTGCTGGCCCTCCTCAGTCCTCAGGACAACACATTTAAGCATAATGCTACGTCAAGGTCAACCTACTCTGCCTCAATCTTTCATTCTCCCTCACCAAGGCCTCCTAGGTATTCAGTTTCCAGGGACCATTAATTTCATATGAAAATCATAGCTGGCGAGACTAAAAATACATCTCATAACTCAGAGCAAAAGCTGACTGCTTTCAGGATCTCTGCAAATCTTTTTAATAACTTTCTCAGACTGAGAAAAACAGAAAAAAAAAAAAAGAACAAGCATCCTTCAAAACGCTGTTTGACCATGAACTGGTCAGATAATTTCTCAGGTAACTTCACGAAGTTAAATACTACAATGACACACTGACCGTTACTGGGCAGCAGTTCCAATACATTTGATACTTACCTGTCAGAGATCTTGCTCTCACTAAGAGCTTAAAAGGAAATGCACAAAGAGAAGAAAGACTTTCAGTCACACCTGCTCTCCAGCCCAGCGTGTTGCACAGCCTCACAGATGCGTGCCAGCACAGAGGAACACTTACACTCACCCCACGGCACAGGAAGCAGCAGCCACCGAGGAATCAGGCTTACTTCTAGCAGCAGTTCTCGTTTAGAGGTGCTGACTTAACTATGCTATGTTCTTACACCGTGACTCACTGCCATGTCTCCTGGAGGTATTATTTTAAACAAGAATAAATCCAGAAAACCCCAACATCACCACAACCCGTAAGTTCAGCCAGAACTACACTTCTTTGCTTCCCTCAGATAAAAACAGCCCAGCAGGTGAGACTAGAAAAAAGTAAATTTCAGCAAGTGGACAAAACCCATTTCCCCCTAACAAAATGAAATTCTGGCCACCCCCTGTCAACCAAAGAAACTTTTGAAACTGCAAAATGAACTTGGCTCAGTACCTGTTCAGTCTATATAATATGCAAAGTAAAACAAAAACGTGGAATGGAGCATTTCATGTTTTCTTTATTCTTCCTCTCGTTCAACTCCTGCTCAAGGATGCGGTTGCACATCACTATGTCATCCCTGCTGCTTCTCCTCTTCCCGATCAAGATCTGCACTGTGCACGGACGGCTTCAGAAGAATAACGAGGCACTGTACAAACACAGCCTATGCTGCCACGGTCCAAACTTTCCCAGTTGCGTGACTATTCCCTCCATGACTTTAACAGCATAAAAAATTAAACGTCTCTGGGATCACAACCTCACTCCTGACAAGTCGCTGTTTGGGGTTGTACACCCTTTATGGAAGTAGCCACAGTCTGAACTAAATCTAAGCAGTGTCTGGAACTTTACTTTTATTTTACTTTATTTTTAAAAAGAGTGCAATAGGCTAAAGAGTACTTGGGTCAATACTACAAAATGGGATTGTTTGAGAAGGCATTTGGTTAAATCCACAGCATACATTCATTTAGTCACACAAAGTCTCAGTGACTTCAACAAGAACAGTTGAATACACAACAAGCAGCAAAACTGAATTCTCTGAAGGGTGGAAATGGAGTTTTCTGTCCCTGACGTGAGAAGGGTACGCTGCCACACCATGCATGATCTCATGACAGAATAACTGAGATCTCTGTTGAAATGTCAATTTTCAATAGAGAATACTTCCATTCTAACAAGTCTCAAGGAGCACATGAACTTAGCATGGCAAAGCTTTGTACCACCTTCCTTTTCTCCCTTCTTCAAAGCCGGGAGCCAACCTTTATAAGCCACTTCCCTATGTATTAGGTTGACTCTGTAGAAGAGGATGCTTGAGTCCCATTGGCCTAAAACTTGTTAACATTACCTCAGTCACAAAGACCACAGAGAATTTCTTAAATGAAAGTGTCACACTATTGTCAAGCTATTAAAAGGATTAGATCTCATCACAGAAGCATAATAACCCACTTCATCAAATTCCGTTTACTGATTGCCGTATTGTTTCCTGCTTGTGCCTGAAGAGGCGTATAAAAAGATTTCAACAGAGTTGTTAAATATTTAGGTTAAAAACTTTGACTGGTCTGGAAGACAGCTGAAATGCCGTAATTCAAATATCTCCTAATTTAGTAGGAAGTAAAAACTTTCATAAAGAAACCATATACTGTCTGGAACTGTAAAATACAACAACTAGCAGAGGAAGACATATATCAAGATGGGTTTTGTGCTCGCTTTATGTTTTATTGGCCGGCAATTCCATGGGATAAGAGCCTGAAGAACTACAGGCCCCGTAAACCTATTCAAACCATCCAATAACAAAGCACTTCTCTGGCCTGCGGCAGCTTTATGCATGACATCATTTATTTACAGAAGGCGACTACTTGCCAATTTTAAATAAAACAGGATCCAGTCTGTTGAAAACAGACAGATGTCTACAAGAGCGGCTATTCCTGTGTCTCCACGCTAATTCAGTGTGTTATACTAGCAACAGTAGGACAGCCTCACACCGCTAACAAGATCTGCTAGAAATAGACGAAAATGAGACTGCAGAATGTGATAATCTCATTAGTTGGGACTGCTTCCTAAAAGGGACTGCTTACAGGCTTCAAAGTGCATCACATTAAGAAGTACGTTTTATTTCTAGTGATTTAACAGGAAATTTCATTGCCTCCAGTGCAGCTAAATACTAGCTCACCTACTGCATCTATTTCCAGATTAATTTGTGTGCAGGTTTTTCACCATTCTAACATTTTGCTACATGCCTGAGGAACCGCGGTCTTTGCTGGAAGAGCCGGCACAGTAATCACATACCCAGAACCTTCACAAAGGCCCAGCAAGGAACTTGGCTGATACACAGAGCTTTGCACAGTTTTTGAAAAGGTGAATATATCCAAAAAGCAAATAGTAACATTACTTTTTAAACAAGCTTATTGGCAAATTCCTTTTTAAAATCATAAATCACAGTGCAATGTCTCCTATTTTTCCCCAAGATAAATTATTAAGGCTAAAAAACATCTTAACATTCTGAGCCAATATTACTTTGTTAACAAACCACTGTTAAATATCAGAAGGCAAGCAAAGAAAGATTTTCACTACAATACCTCTCCTGATATTTCTGTTCACTCCTACAGTTCAAAGGAAAAATGTTGCTGGTTTCCTGAGGGGGAAAAACTGGAGAAAAATGTTACCTCCATGAAAACCTTAATGAAGAAAAACTCCCTTTACTCTGACATCCTCTGCTGTTATTCTGCTAGGAGATGCACTGTCTAAATGCACATTTTAATTAGATGCACTCGAAGGTAATTTTTACTTCAGTATTAAAAACTGCAAACCTTTATGGATACTCAAGACCCAGACTTTCTACCAAGCACAGAGAAAATGACTGGTTGGCACATCTCCTAACAAATAAAATTGACACCATTTCAGGAAGAAATTTAGTATGCGGGTAATCTTGTACAGAACAAATGCTGTATAATGGTCTGCTCTGAGAGCCTCAGCCTCCTCTACCCTCCTCGATAAGGCAATAATAACCAGTAAAACAATATTCATCAGAATGAGATGGGGAGAACAAGTACCTAGAGATTCAAGGGAATGGTGCATGAAAATACAAAGTTCATGCACCAATAGAAGGCAAATATTAAATGGAAACAAACAACAACAACAGATTCTGAAGGGTTTCAGATATTTCACAGAAGACAGAGAAATATATGATTTTCCCAGAGCTGCAGAATAGACAAGTCTAAACCTTGAGGCAGGAGCTGACCTATGGCCTCAGTTTCCTGGAGCTCTAATGGGCAGAAAAACCTAAAAGGAAGGCCTTTAACTCTGTATAGCATAGGAGGTTCACCTTGCAAGTTCTTCCTGTTATTAACCAGTATCTCTAATGCCATTGTGCTTTAGATGGTTATATGACAAAGGCTAGGTTAAAGAACAGAGGCGGTGTCTGGTGATGGGTATCAGATTTGCTTCATAAAGTAGAAGAATTATCTGAAAGTTTAAGAAAAGTATTTGTTTTGAAAGACAGGTGAATTAGGTATTGAAATCCTTTTCACATTAAGACAATATTTAAATTGCTAGCGTGAGATGTGCCTCCTCAAAAGGTTATGTTTTTGTACAGCAGAGACAGCTGTATTTTACAGAAGAAAGGCCTCAGTCAAATTTCAAAAATTGAGAGAAATGCTTAAATACACTTGTTGTGCTTCTATTGTTATGAAAATTAGCACATAGGCAAGTGATGGGGAAGCAGGTAGTTTTCCCCCTTCTGCAACCATAATACTTTTTTTTGTAGCTGGCAATCTGCAATGCATCACGTTGCTATCTCTAGGGCAGCTAGAGCCATGTATTTCTCATACACTTCTACGGCATAAAGCACACAATGGGAAGACGAAGTTATGGGAGATGATGGCAAAATGAAATATTAGGCAAAACGAGCCACTAAACACACTACTGATCCATTTCAGTTTTCTTCTTGGCTTAATTCCCCATTAAAGACTGACAATAATCATCCCTTTAAAGCTCTCTAGTTGTTTGCTGGAGAAACCCAGATACCACAAGCTAATTCAAACTGAGTAACGTAAATGAGTTAAAATCAGAGCTATTGATGCAAGCTGAAAGAAAAGATATTTGGTACCTCCACAGCAGGGTGCAATGTCAGCAAGGGAAGAGCTGATGAGGTTGTTAGCCCTTACGGGATCAGAGAGAAGTAATTACCATCCATGAAATGCTGAGGAATGATGTGGACACTCAGAAGATTGCAGCGTGCCATAAGTATTTCAATTTGAAGATTATTTCATGCTTTCAAAAAAGCTTCTGGACATATAAATTCACCTTCAAGCAAGACCAACAGTAGTAATGACCCTAACAAAAGGGATGAGCTTCCTCCAGTAACATGGCCCCACCTACCCTTAGATAACAGTACAAGAAAAGTAGGTATTTCTAACTTCTGCAAGCACTCACCCACAGACTTGACTTTACAGCCAATATAATAAAAGCATGTTACAAGTAACAAGGACTTCACAGAGCTTACCTGTTTCTGTGCTGATGTTCCCATATGCACCTGGCAAAACTTGACTGCCTGTTCAAGTGCTGCTTCTTCATCCACCTGAATAGAGAATCACAATTAATGAAGTCATAATTACTTAGATCATTTACAAATCCAATTACATTCAGATGAAATGGGGATGTGGAGCGTGGTAAGTGGGAGAAGCAGCACTCCTACAGCAGAAAAGCGATCTTTAAATATATAGTCCTGAGTAACTAAAGATACACAACTCTTTTTAAACTCAAACTAACATTCAGTATGAACAAACTCTACAGAACTGGTACTAGGGCTCTTAAGTGATTTCAGCAATTTAGAACTGGGTTCTTGAGTTCCAAAACACAGAGGGGCTTACTCCCCCCTTCCCAGCAGCGCTCTTGTCAAGAGAGTGGTTCTCTGGGAGACACTTCTCTCTTCAGCTTTTGAACAGATACAGGGCCAACCTTATACTGCTTGGTTTGGTGATTACTGTTACTCTCTAATAATCTCTAAAGTCACCAACAGAAATTACGATGAACAACAGAATGCTTTACCTGTTTAATCAGCATGTACGTTTCAGACATGATCTTCTCAATTTTACCCAGGTCATAGGCCATAACTTTCTGACCTTGCTGCCATACCCGGTAAGCATCAAGTAGAAGTGTTTTCCCAGAATCTACATCCTCAAGTAATTTCCTCTTCCTGCTGGATCTCTGGACAGGTTCTTCCGTAGGTACTGCTTGAACCGCTCCTTTAGTTGCCTGCTGCTGCTTTGAGCTGATGCTTAGCTCTTCCAGAGAAAGTTCTGCAGTCCGGCTCTCTTGAGCTCTCTCTTTTGAGTTCCTGCCAGACTGAAGACGGTCTGGCTCACCACGTTTACATGAAGAATCAATTTTTTCAGGGTCATTGGAATATCCATCGAAATCCATAGGCTCAACTGAACCAGGCCTAGGGAGCTCTTTAATTTCCTTGTCATTCTTGTCATCATGTTCCAGTATGTCCATAGCATTAGGAATTTGTCCCTGGGTCACTTCTTTTACTCCATTTTCAGTACTATGTACTACTCCATCCGATAAAGCTTGCTTTTTGGGAAGGACATCTTTGCCCTCTTCAGCACTAGTTTTATTAGAAACGTCTGTTGTCATCCTTCCTGAAGCAAGGTTAGAAGACTTGGAACTCTGATCTTCTGAAACCTTAATAAAAGAAGTCATTCTTCTCTGTTATTATTGAAATCAAAAAGCATTTCAGCACAGCTATACTACCATGAATACTGACAAGAAGAACCTTCACATTACTGACTCTGCTGAAGAAAATATATTACTCCATTTCCATTCTTGTTTGTTCCTGAGAATTAATTAATCCAAGCCACAAGTCTTATAATTAAAGTATTTTAATCAGTTAAACACCACAGAGAAATCAACAGCACAGGCTGAACCAAATCTGCAGTGATTTTTTTTTTTTTTTTTTTTTTTACTGAAGTCTACACTATGGAATCCCATTAAATGAAATCCAAGGTTTTAGTAGCACAAATTTTATTTTTAATGTATTAAAATCAAAACTGCATCTGTTCCTTTGGCAGCTGCAGATCAACCCCAAATAGCAGAATCTTTCCTTTGGTTGCTCTTGCATAACTTTCTTATTGTTACTAGACACAGTATGCTAAACTCTGCTATAATATTTCAGTTTTGTACCTTTACTTTTGCATTGGACCAGAGACAGAAAGTCTCAGTACCCATCCCTTTGTTCAAATATTGCTAATGATACAATTATTCCACCCTGATTTATGAACTAACTGTATTTCATACAGACTTCCCCTTTTCTTACAGACATTTTCATTAAGTTCCTTAAGACACTGCTAACTTGGAAAACGCATAGGAACAAGTTTTTCCTTGAATGTATTTACCAAAAAAAACACAAACTTCCAAGTTCAGTTAGGTTAATCTGTAAACTGATTAGTCTCTAAATGACATTTAGAATTGGCAGGCATGCAAAATCCAGTTGTCTGATTTTGTTTTGTAAGAGGAATTGTAGATCATTTTAAATGAACATTGCAGTAGACTCCACCTGAAAATGCAGTAATTCTTATATCCCATGTAATTACTATTATTCAAAATTTAAGGTAGAGTCAAATCAAACTTACTGCAATCCGTTTTCAACCATTATATTTATTACTGAATTTCAAAATCAAAAAAGAACAATGCTGGAAAGAAGTTTTCTGTGTAACTGCATATAAACAAAAGGTATTCAAAGTGATGCTAATGTAGCCCTTCAACCTCTGTAGATATAAGGAACAAGTAAACTGAATCTAGGAAAACCTAATTATTAAATCAATGAGCATCACACACTCTGCTGCCTTACTTGCGTCAGATCGTTGAGCGTGTCCTCCAACACCTTCACTGTAAGCACGAAGGCTTGCTGGGCCAGAACCTGGCGATCTGCATCACGCAAGTACTTCCTGTGCCACAGTAAAAGAGGATAAATGAAGCTAACTGCCAAAAGTTATATGACTTTATAAGCAAGTACCAGGATTTAAAACAAAAACTATTTTAAAATATGCTAGAAGAAAACAAAAAGATATTATACATGAATATTGTATACAGAAATGTGTACATACAAACTCATTAAATGTAGCATTTTAACCATGTTTTCCTCCACCTCTCCCCATAGTAATCAAAGTAAGACATGCATGAAATAAAAGATGGGTAGCACAAATGTAGGGAAGGGAAGGGGAGAAATGCAAACACTGCAGAGTGAAGGAGACAACCACAATTACGGTTTTCTTTTATCAAGCCTTTGGTGCTCTTCAAATACTAACTTTCTATTCAAAACTTTCATAGAGAATTAACTAGTCACACAACACTATCTTGAACCGTCAGGCGATTTTCATGTTCTGGATAAACTGGGCATGTGATATTAAGGATATCAGCAAATCCTCTTCTCATTGGTCTTATTAGTTATTTTTGAATCTAGATTTTTGGAGCTAAAACACTGACGTGCTAATACATTTTTTCTATTTAGTACTGTAAAAACCTGTCATTCTAGCTGTAGGACTTACTCTACAGCTACATTTAATTTACAAGAACATGGCAACTTCACAGCATTATGATGCTTTAGACCACTTTCAAGCAAAATATTTCCAATCAACGCTACCCAATTGAATTTGATAGAAAAATGGTTTTCTATTTCAGAATGGGATAGTTTTAATGAGAGGGCTAAAATCAAGTAAATAATTTTGAAGGATACTCTTTGGTCAACAAGATGACATTTTTAATACGCATTTTCTCTCTATAATATTACATTAAGTTAAAAATTTTTCTTTCTCTTTCAGACAAAAGACAGAAAAATTTGACTCATCATTACTTCTGATTGTTGTTGTTGTTTAGGTAGGGTTGCTAAAGGCACATACCAGGCACACCCAGAACATTTCTAAGTCCCTACAATGATTGCAGTTCACCATGGCTGGCATTGGCTGATCCAACATCAAATTACTTGTTTGTTAAATTCAGTCTAGACTTATAAATAACTTAATATTTTTAGTACAACTGTGGGCTTGTTTAGAGCAGAATTTAAGCCTTCTATGGTCCAGTTCTTCTGATATGTTAAAAGTCAAATATTTTTGGCTTCAAGTTTGCTGAACATGTGGTGACATATTCCCAGATATACTATGATCTATGCAAATTCACATGCACTCGCATGAGAAAAATACATCAAGAAACCTTCAATGCCTCCAACTTATTGCCATCAGTCATTCAGGTCAATTTCTCAAGCATTTGCCAGAGACTAATTCCAACATTTCCCACTCAAACAACTAGAATTTTACCTCGATTGCTTCAGTATTTTCTGTAGATGTTTATTTTTGTGTTCCCATTGTATGAATCTGTATATAGTTCATGTTAAATGGCTTTTTTTTTCTTAATTAGGGTTAATACAATTAAAATTAGATCACCCCTGAATAGGATAAGCTTTTTAAATAGCATCTGCTGCGCGTAGCCACATAACCATTGTTCAGTCAGTCAGGGATTACAGGAAGGCAGGATGCCTGGGCCGTGACCTCTCACTGGACAAGGCTCTTACGCAAGAGGCCATCAGAGGGGTGCAGAAGTCGCGATGCTCTGTTCCACCAGGGAATCCCTTCACAGGGCAGAAAGCCTCTGGAAGTCTGGTTAAGGCAGATGCATTTCTCTTGAAATGCAGAGCAGCCATGCAGAGAAACTCCAGGCTGTATTCTGGAATCATAACCCTGAGAAAATTTAACCATTGTTCCACTATATTCCCATGGAAATCTGTCTGAGATGGTTTCCTAAAGGAAAAATGTCTTTAAATAAAATCCTGAGTTGGAAGGGACCCACCAAAGATCATCAACTCCAAAATACTTATACAAAGAACAAAACATAGGCAGAATTTTACAAAGTAACAGATTAAAAGAAATATCTCATACTTTCCCTGATCGGGGGTCCTCTGTAGCATAGATGAGACTTTCAGCAAGGTGTTGTAATCCTTCAGCTGTGACAGCACGTTTAGCAGTAAGACTATAGAGCGGTTCATATGAGATGCAAAACTGCCCGGGCGGTCGATTTCATCCACGGGGATGCGCCAGATGCCCTGCAAAGAGAGGAAAAGAGGAAAACTCTAAAGAAGGATGCAGATGAAAAGGACAGAAAGCTTAAAATATGTACCTGGTTCCTCCGCGTAGGGATTTTCAGAGGGTCAGGGACAAACTCTGCAGTCTTTCAAATAGGGAGATGTGGATTTAAGGTCAACTGATTAATTCCTGCCAGTAGCAAAAGAGTCTTGTGGAAACCTCAGCACACCTTTTAAATACGACTGAACTATTCTCAGAAAAAAAGCAAGCAAAGCCTATATTATATTGGGACTTTTTGTTAAATGTCTGTGAGCACACACCCTAAGCTAAAACTCAGCTACCATAAAAAAATAAGTAACTTAAAGCAAATTTTCCATGCCTGAAACCTGCAACTCTTGTCCAGCCAAAAATCTGTAACTAAATGTGTCAGGAGCTTGGTTACTGCCTTGATACCATCAGTGTTCACCTTGGCACTAACCACCCTGATAGGAAGAATCAGACTCCTTAGCTGTATCCATTTTCCAGTGGGAGATTCAAATGCTTGTGCATACATCCCGAGCCTCCTAATTACATTTCTGGGACAAGGGAATCTTTGGGGAGCAAGGCTGGAGATGGACAGAAAACACAATTTAATTATGGTTAGTCAGCTCAGATTTTGCAATGCCTAATAGGTTTAAGGAGTTTTTTTTTCCCAGGTGTTTAATATGAATGCTGCCAAACAGCTAGTCAACCATATTTGAAGAATGCAATTTAAGTAATATTATACTCGCATTTTGGCATGTACTTTGTATTTTGTATTATGGCCATGCACCAAAAACCTGCTGTCACATCAGTGCAAACACTCCGCTCACTTTGCTCACTTCTGAATTTTTTCCTGTAGCAGCTCTTTAAGATGAAAATCCTCTGGTCATATACACCACTTTGTGACACTGCAGGAAAGAATAGCTGCCTTGATAAAGAGTATTGGACTGAAAATGAGTTCTGCCTTCCAAGCCTGGTCAGAGAGCAGGATATACAAATATTTACTCTTTTATCCTTGTTTAAAGGTCTTGCTTTGGTATTTTTAGCTTTATTTTCAGCGTGAGCAGAACTCTTCAGAACTTAATACAATGTGGAAACAAAGAAAACGAACACTGCAATCACAAGTGACATTTGACCACAAAAGAAGCAGGTACATAAACGGCCTGCCTGCAAACCCCCCTCCGTCTTCATAGAATCTGTAGTGCTGCTCCATAGCACGTATAGGAATGTGGGGAGGTGGGACACCACAAAGAAAAGCACAAATATCAGGAAAAACAGGAAACAATAGGAAACAATTACTTCAACTCAATATAACACAGACTGTTCTGCCAACTTTTTTTTTTTTTTTTACTTTGGCTTTTCCTCCTGCTCTTGACTTACTCCCTAGTGATCAGAGACACCCATTTTTGTCCTCTTTGTTCCCTGGAGCTCTCTTTACAAGGTGCAGCTTTCTTTTTCCATGAAGTTCCTAAAACCTTGAAGTGGTTGACCCCTGAGGCACAACTGTCACTTCCCATCCCCAGCTGCTAACACCCACAAGTACCTTCCATGGCTTGGTGGCAAAGATTTTATCTGCTCAAGCAGCTTATTGGCCCTCACCTAGGTACAGTCCTTGGAGCAAACAGCTGTGTAGAACAGCACAAACTTGAGGCTTTTTCTCCCCCAAAAGTACACGATGATTTTACTTTTAGGCTACAGATGAACATGCACATTCTAGAGCAGATATTTTTTTGCTTGTCTGCACATATGTAAACTGGGCTTCCGCCAAATCCTAAAACAACTGAATGCTGCATAATGGCACCATGTGCAACAACTTACTTAGCCAATTTAACTACACAAAACAATTTACGGTTGACTTAGATGCATACTGAAGGAATGGAAAACAGCCAGCGCGTAGGTTCCTGGTCTTTTTCAGCATCTCATCCTTTATTTGAATTAGGCAGATCATTTGGAGTGAGTTTCAGGATATCGCTTCTGGAATCAGTTGAAAATAATTCTGCAGATTCCACTTACATGTTCCATGTATATGTTTTAGTAACTCGCCACATACCAAAGATTATTGATTTAGAAGTCTCCATGCACCACTTTTCTTTAAATTGAAAACATGAGGGAGAAAACAGAGAAACGGCTCTGAAGTAACAGGTTTAGTCCAACAAAAAACTTTCAGAAAGGACTAACCCCACATGAAGAAGGTGAACCTCCTCATACCTCAAGCCTTCAGGTTCTTCATGTAAACTTATCACAATTCATGCTATTTAATTTGTGCCAGCAGTATTAGCCATGATTATAGCACACAAAACCCTTCCCTTTAACTCTGAGATGTATTTTGTGTGTGTTCAGGAGGCGATTTTGATAGGCCTGGATACATACTGTTACATGAGAAATTCTCAGTGGGATGTACCCTGCCTCTGCTACCACAGAAACTGTAACAATGCAGTAACACCATTTGCAATGATGGAATACACAAATTGCAGCCAGAAAAGCCAGCGAGTGACAACGTTCATCTGCTACAGAGAAAGCAAGTTGCCTATTTTGGGGACAACTGCTCTTTCATCCTTCTACAACGCCAGGCGCACTGCAAGAGTTTTAAATAAAACATTTTAAATTTCCTTTAACATTGTCGTACAACAGAAAGTCTGATTTCAAAAGGAGTCACCAACTTGTCATGTATTGACTCGCAGTTTTACAAATGCAAAACAGCAAGAGTACTGTCCTGTTACATACCTGCCCGTTTCATGTGCGGCCTCAAGCCAAAAGCAGAAAGAAACCTGCCATTAGGAGCTGGAACAACATTCATTCCACCCACTGTGATTTTATTAAGCAATATGCAAAACAATTACGGTGAAGTGAGTTTTTCAGAATCTACTTCATAAGCGATATTGAATTCTTTTCAAGAATGCAATTTGAGCCAGAGGCTAAAGAAACATTCTCATCCAAACCTTTGCCAAAGAGAGGTTTAGCTAATCCCACCAGACATATATTCTTCCTTACCAAGTATCAAAAGCCTTCAAGAAGAGTATTTTTGAATTAAGATGAAATTCTGCAACTTTTTATTTTGTAATGGCTTAGGCCATTTAAAAACATTCAGCTTTTAAACCAGAACTTCAGAAATAAATACAACTGCAAAGCTCAAAATGAAATAACTGGGGAGGAGACTGGAAAAAGTTATTCAGTTTGACTGAAGTTTTCGTATCATCATTTGAAAATTCCGATTTGCTAGCAAAGTATCTTGCTTGAAAGTACAAATGCACAGGAGTGCAGATCCTTGTGACAAGCCTCTGCGGTTCCTTACAGAACTTTTATTACTGATTGTTACCACTCAGGCGTCTTGACAAAACGTCTCCAAGCCTAGCCACCAAATGGATTTTACGTCCAACACAGCTCTCCGCAGCGCAGCTCCTGTTTGCTGGCCGCCATTCCTGCAGCTGAAAGGTTCTCCTCCCTTCTGCAACAGCCAGCAAGGCTGTTTACATGAAACTAGAGGAAGGAGAGAGAGAGGCGCTTCCAACTACTCCAAATGCCTCTCAAGATCCAAAACGTCAAGCTGCTTTCCATGCCTTCCTGGCTAAGCAAACATTCTGTAAGAGCTGGGGGGCGGGGAAGCAAGCCTGATGCGCGCTGCTAGAAGAAATACATCTGGGAGTAAGAGAAAATTCTGCAGATGACTTCACGTTGAACTTTACATTAAATCCGAAGCTGAATAATGAATGACCTCGTACAGGATATTCCTCATGACACTTGTTTCAATTTTTTCAGCTTGAAACTTGCTGTACAACTTCCACTTGCAGAATTCCAGACCTGGGAAGAAGGGTAACAAAAGGACCATGCTGCACAGTCTTGTCAGCCTGCACTACAGCAATAGAGGATACTTTCTAGCTCAGTCACTGAAAATAGAAAGGAAGGAAGTGCTTATTATTCCTCTACACTGCTAACTTCAGAACTTGAAGGGAGGGGATTCCCTAGGGTTTAGGAATGCCTCCCCGAAGAGGAAAAGCTGACAGCTCTTAGCAAAACCCAAACCTCTCTGGAGAGAGCTGCCACTGACACTGCAGAGTTTTAGAGTAAGCCATTTTCTAAGCAGAGAGAAACTTTCTCAACATTGCATGATTTCTCTCAATGAAATGGAGCAATGCTAGTCGTACTTCAGATGATCCAATTCCCATGTAACAGGCAAGCACATAAAACAACTGTTGCTGCAAATAAAGGCCTCCCATTACTTAGGACTCGACTCCCAATTTATTAAAAGGCTCCCAGAAGTGCAAGTTGCACCAGTTACACCAAACAAGTCCACTGCTGCCTTCTGTAAGTGACCGAAGCAAAATCGAATACTTCTTTGACCCAGTATTTGTCAGTCTGAGTAACGTCCTAACGTACCAGTTAGTAACACAACAACCTCCACAATATTTTAAAATCAGAAGTTGAATTAGGCTAAGTTGTATAATCCCTGGAAAGCTCACCTTCCTAAACATAAGCATTTATAAAAATATTTAACAGGGTCAAACACAACATACTGGAGCACTACAGGCTTTCCATCTAGGTCAACGTAAGATCTTGCTCTGGGGACCTGAAAAGGGAAGGCACATGGCTCAAGACCAATGGTTTCCACATGCAGGAGTCTAAACCCGACTCTTCTCAGCCAAGAAAGCAGAGCACAGATGCTCAATTAAGAAAATCCCCAGTCCCCTCTGTAGGCACTGCTTTATTTAGTGCTCAACTTGGTACAAGTGTGTTTGCCTGACAGCCCATGACTTCCTGCTAGTGCTGAGCGCTGCCACTGAAAGCTCCTCCCCGCCCCCCTTTTTAGCAATTTACTAAACCACCTCTTCTCATCCAACCTTAGCATGCTCCATCTCTCTTATTATTTTACTTTGTCACCTGATCTGGGCTTTTCTTCTCTTCCACAGACAATTCTATTATTTGTCGTCTTCAACTCTTCTCTTCATTGCTATTCAGTATGTAGGGGAACAATCCCACTTCTGTGAGCAGGAATGCAGGTGGATACAAAAAACTAAGAAATGAAAGCAGTTGTATTCACAATATTAAAATTATTATTAGCTGCAGGGACTTGTATTATCAAGAAAAAAGAGGAACCTTCTGTGAGTAACTTACAGAGCCAATGCCAGAAAATCTTACAAACTTTCACAGCATTTAAGGATCATTCTTCTTGTCTGCTGTTAGTCCTGTCCACATCGCCCAGTAACAAACTAACAAAAATAGTATAATGATAGATAAATGACATCTTAGCAGCCTGAAAAGGCAAGAGAAATAGAACAAAACTGAAGCAACTTCTCTTTAAGAAGCAGAACAAGATTACAATTCCGAGGCTACATGGTGTATATGTAAATACATATTTAAAAACCACACACATAAAGAAGTGAATAAACAAGGCGTATGCTTTCTGGCAGAACTGTGGAACTCTGCAGCATGATTTTAGCAAGACAGCAGCACGAAAAATGGTGACAAATGAAAATGTTCCGCATGCTCTGATTATCATATGCTGATAAAGAAACGCAACAGACAATTTTCACCCCTCATTTCTCTCTACAAACTGTAACATCAGAGCCTCAAATTTAAGACTTTTCAATTTCTAGAACAATCACTCTACAATTGACACGACATTGAATTGGTTTTAACCCTATGAAAAGAACACCTGAGTTGTGCCTACTTCGAGAGACTATTATGGGTGAGCATGAGTCAGGGACGCGCACAGATGAGGTAGGGAAAGGGAGTCATTTCCTCGCTGAATAAGCAATCATCTAAAACCAGAAGTGCCTTGTTAAGATGGTAAGTTACAAGTTCGGTTAGAATCAGTGAAACAGAAACTGAGGTCTACAGATAGCCTCTGCAAAACATCGGGTTTGGCCGTTTGCCAGGCAGCAGCTAGAGGTTTGTGTTTGCTTGTTCAATAGGCTCGAGGAGTTTTTTACTCACATTTCCCATGTACCACCTGATTGCACAATGATGGCAACACAAAGACAGACAGACACAGAGATACAAAAAGAAAGAAAGCATCCATTCCACTCCGTGGCTACAACAGAAGGAAATACAGAGAAGAAAGTGAGAAGGAGCAACAGGCCACTGTCTTCACAACCCCTGCTTTGAAGGTGCAATTCTGTTCAAGAAGTGACACGGCTGCGATGCCTCAGGAGGTCTGCACAGCATGCCTCAGGCAGACATCACCCACCTGAAAACCAGGGAACACAGGAGGAGAGCGCGTCGTACGTCACCATCTAGATAATGAAGCCTGCTCCCCCTGCTACTTCTCCACGTTAATGTCACCAGCACCAGTGGAGCGTATTTCCCCAGGGTACTCCAGGAGACAATCCTTCGATTCTTTGGTTTAGCACTTCTCTACTCTGCAAATCTGGGGTGCTAAAGGAGACGTGGATTTGAAGATACAGCTGCAGAACATTTTTTTTTCCCTGGTACCTACATTAAAAAGGTTCCCTTTTGTATAGCAGGACAACTCCTCAAGCTGAAGCACCAGTTATTGATAAAAGACTTCTGGACGAGTGAACTATGCACATTTATCATTTTTCTTCAGCTTTGCTCCAGAAGTTGCCTCCTTTTACCAGGTGCATTTTAGGAATGAGAGAAAGAGGGGCTGGTTAGGATAGGACTGAAATCAGCAGCAGTAAGGATCATCCCCTGGGTCCTGCAGCCAATACAGGGGTTTTCAAAGGAGAGAAAGGTTTGTTAAAGGGATGCAGATGAGCAGAAGTCATCCAAAGATGTAGTCAGGCATTTCCATCCAAAAGAAAATGCCAATGAAGGAGTCTGGTCACCTGTTTTGGAATTTCTGATTCTGCCTCCGTTAACTCAGTATCTTTTTGGGGGTACATTTTGGTTTACGTCCCATCCCTGTTTGAAGGAGTCTGGAATTTTTTTCTTTGGGAGGGCATCGAGCATTGAAACAAAAAAAAAATGTTTCTGTACCTTCTAATAAGCAAATAGCTTGATGCAGAAACCTAATGAGAGGATATGAAACCCTTGGTAAGAAAGCTCCTTACCAGGATTTTGCATTTCTTTAGGCATTCTCAGGGGCCAGACGCAGGAAGATTTCTTTACCACCAAAATAAACTGCAGAACGCATCTCAAGAGTGACAGGGGTTCTGGTTCTGCCTAACAGACAATCTGTCGTTTTAAGAGTTTTTTTCTGCTTAGATCTTTCCTGCGTATCTGCTACAACGAGACTGCCTGGCATCAGATGCAAATGGTACTCTAATGAAACAAAGCTTGGTACAGTCTGTCCATCTCCCTGGAAGGGGGCAGGCCCCCTGCAGACATTATCAAACTCTCATTTTTCAACAGCACATGGGATTAACGTAATCTAACTTCAGATGTCTATGATATTGTCAGATGTATATGGCTATATCGCCTTGAAACCTTTTCCAGAGAGAAAAAGGCATTTGGGGATGTGTGGCTCACCTGAGCTATTACAGGCTCTACCTTAGGATGGGATGAGCTACACTCTAGGAACAACTGTCTTCACTGTTTGTAAAGGATGTCTGGAGGAATAAGTCATAAAAGACAAATATTAGGGGAGACAAACCCCAACTGGCAAGTCTACAGGAGGTTCTGGTCCCTATCAGTAGCATGCTCAGGTCAAGCCCCCATTCATTCTTTTTCCTAAAGGAGCTGCTGCAAAACCAGAAGAAAACTGGGGCTAACACAAGGCTGGGAAAAGCTGGTGGTTCCCCGGTTCCAAACAGGGAGATGAGAAGTTTCAGGGCTGTGAGATTATCACCTAGACCTGTACACTTCTGTCACTAGAGTGACCATCCCCATCTCCCCAGAGGTTACAAAGTAAATAGCTATTAGCCGACATGCACTTTAACTGGTGTTAGATTCTAACTGGGGAGAGTTACCTCAAACTAATTTTAAGAGCCCTTATCTGTACCTCAGAAATGGCTTCAGACCACAGAACTACCAACTTTGCTACCTCCGGTAACACCCCGAGCCTGTGAACCTAGTGCATTATATCGCATTGTTCTGACAACATTCGGCCTTAAATGAATGCAAGAGTAGCACAGCAGAACAAAGTCTAGGAAAGAAGAAAGATTAAAAATACCCAGCAATATAATCTGGGGACAGAAGAGTAGAAGTCTGGAGCTAAGTCTCAAATGCCTCTGTCCAAAAGTTAGCCACTCCACTCCCCTGAGAATAACAACAGGGTAATGCTTAAATGCAAAAGAAAGTTAAACGTCAGAGAGATGTTTGAAAGGATGTGGAGAATGATGCAATCTGTGGAACCAAGAGCAAGGCAGCTGCTACAGAAAAAGGCAACAGATTTTTCATGAGAACATCAGCTGATTTTCAAGGTGAACGGATGTGTGCAGCAAAGGAAAAACACTAAATCTCACCCACTAGCCTTACAGGTAGGTATCTAACGGTGCCTTTCTCCCAGCAACCTGCACTGATTCACTTTCATCGTCTAGTGAGTTATACATGATACTACAAGCAAAAGAGGACACAAACTTCCTAACATTGACTGGTACGCTGATCACTGAGGCTCAGCACATTGTTAATGTAGAACTATGAGGTCCTCAGAGATTCTTAATGCTGAAGCACTGCAGTGAGGGTCTCCTTGTACAGGATGATGCCTTTAGTATTTCAGGCTTGAAGGATTTCACACGATTTGAAGAAACACATATTCACCTACTCACTTAGTGAAACATCCAAGTTCTAGACATGACTGTTACTGGTTACCCCGTACACAAAACGGAAGTGACAATTCTTTTAATAGTCTAGTGAGTCTTTAATACAAGACTCAATGGATACTGAGTTTTAAGCTACGTTGTCAGAGTGCTGAAGTGTTCATCTACCAAGACATTCACATTTTCATGCCAAGAAAAATTGCTCTTCATTCCCACATCCCTTCCTTGAGAGCATACAGAATGCCTAACTCCTGCCCCACAGGTGACATCCAGAAACTCTGCACTGACAGCAGTGTCTCTCAGCTTTAGACTCTCTTCTGTGTAATGACACACTGAAATACCAAGATAAGAAGCTACAAAATTCAAATGTTTGAAAAATACTTCAGCATATTCATGCGGTGCTTCAAAAAAGTAGCAACATCCATCTGTACGTTTTACAAATATATTGACAAGTTAAACTCAAAAATCTCAAATAATACCAAAAACTAGAGCGTATCAGGTTAGCTCAGCACTACAGAGGAAAACACAAGCACTTCAGAAAAAAGTACTGGTCAGGCACCTGACCTGCTCCTCCTTGTCAGCACCAAACCATGGGAATATATGGCGTTAGGGGATGCTGAAAGAGATCTTTGAGTCTGAAGGAACATAAATCGAAAGGTCCAGAGGAGACTTGCTATTGGTTTCCATCACAGTTTTTGAAAAGAGAAAACCCTCTGAAGCAGTACTGTGTGGCAGCCCACAAAATACAGATCAAGCGATAACTACTTACCTACTACAGAATAGCCTTCAGCTTAATTTCACTTTCACTACCATTAAGTTACTTAGAAACGTTCTCCTTATTGGTACCTCTTGACTAAGATGCATTGTTTCAGACACGAGTATCTCTTATCTCAGACCGTGTCAGCCAAGTCATCCAACTCTGGGGGACACTTCTCTGTAATCTGTTGGGCATAGCTCTTCATAGCTGTCCTGGTGAGTATGAACAAGGTGGGTACTCCACCTCTCGAGAACGCTTTGAGGTGATGCAACACAAACCCAAGCAGACCTGGTGTATGTACATGCTGCAACCTGGCCAAGCAAGAGCCATGCCATCATTAAGAGGCAGCATAATGAAATAGAGTAATGACTGCCCGTGGTTCGGTACTGGTGATGGTATATCCAATTTTTGTTATAGAGTAGTTATGACCAGACTTGTGTAGTAGCTTACGAGCTACAGCCTTCAAAATATACATAGGTGGGAGTTTGTAGCTTATTTAGGAACAAGTTGAGATTACAGAAAATGTTAATAAGTTTCACTGAACAGGCTGTGAAATGATTTACAAGAGAAAGGGAACTGCATATTGGACCATCAATATTTTTTTTAATACTGTGAATATAAAGAAATTCTCTCAACCAGTAGAAAATACCAAATGCCAAACGTATCAGTAATTGTACTAATAAAATTATACTCAACTGTTTACTATTAGCTTTTAAACTCTAAAAGGATTGCTGGAAAACAAGAATGGCATGTTCCATCACCAGGTGGCATCTTGGTATATCCACACAATCTGGAAGCACAGAGAAATACTCACGCCTTCCATCCATGTCAAAAAAAAATAAAGCTGAACCGAACAAAAATTTAAACACTTCAAATGTTCTGACAGAGGAAAAATGACACTAGAAACTAGTGAAAAAGTCTTTAAATCTCAAATCAAAATCCCCTAAGAACTGACTAGAGTTCCCTACTCCTTTTCTTTAAATGCCAGTTTTATAAAGATATGTGTTTGCAAATACTTGGCTTGGTTCATATTTGAATGTCACAGTTCTGTCTAAGGTTTCATACTGGCATTGGAATGACAGAAGTACACATCCTGGATTTCAGACTGTGAGCTGAAGCTGAGGACAGGAAGCAGCTTATTTAAAACAGGTAACAGAAAACAAACACCCTGTGTGACTGATTGGGAACTGGAAAGACACATAGGCAGTGGTAAAAGGGTGTCAGCTCGTGGGGAATGCATACTGCTCTCAAACAACAAAAGCTCTACAGGAGTTTGCACATTTTATCCTCACCAATTAAGAGCTTCAAATGAAGTTATTAGGAGCTGACAGATAACTCACATTTCACCATCTCTTCTCCCCCCACTACAGCAGCGTCCCTAGAACACTTCCCTTCTCTGTCCAGCAAGTGGAGGCTCTGAACAAGTCCTGACTGCTATAAAAGGCAAAAAATTCTCTTACTGTTATGCACCCCATAGCTAACCTCGGAACATCTTTTCTCCTCTAATACAGGAATTCATACAACAAAAGAGAATTTCAGAGAATTTCATTAACTCTGTTATCAGGTTTTTACCTTTTTTTGTTTAGGTTAACATCCTAATGCTGTCATACTTCAAAGACTCCCAGGGCTCCCTTGGCCTTTTTTTTTTTTTTCTTTAAAGAAAAGTAAACAAGTTCCTTATCCAATTGTAAGAGTTGGTGGAAACGTCTAATCCAAGTAAACATTTAGGCGGCCATCTGCCTAGCACCCCAACTAAAGCTGCTGATCCCTAACACCAGAGGAACATGACATTGCAGAGCAGCAGTAATTCAATTGCCCCATTTACATTAATGCAAATCACAGTATACACGAGGGATTTTCAATATTCAACCATCAGCATTGTTACAGCAGCTTAGTCCAGCACAAGGCGTAGCAGTGACTCAGTTAGCTAGGCAGAAAAGAGGGTAGAGTCCACTGGGGTTTGATTTCAGGGATATCGTGAGATAGGAATTATTTGTTTGAGAACAACCTGATTAATTACTCAGGAGGAGGAGAGAGGACTCAGCATTTATTTAGAGCATTTCAGGCTCTGATACAGATGCTAAAAACACACACAAGTCACATTCCTGAAACCAACTATGTTTCTGGGGATTCAAGATGTCAACCTGAATATGCTCCAATACAAAAGACACATCCTGCAGCTTCCAGGGAATTAAAACCCCCCACAGCATATGCTTTAATTCCTAGATCTTCTTCATGCAAATTACCCATGGCACACACAAAAATCTGCCGTTGCACAAATAAACACATGCTGCAGTAAATTAAAAAAAAACAAAAAACAGAAACACGAAGCTGCCACAGCCAATGCCGCAAACAGCGCGTGGCACTGGCTTATGCACATCAGAATTTACTGCAATTAAGACATACGTTCTCAAATGATAAACATGTGACTAGACAAAGCTGACTGGTTTTAACAAACTGCTAATTAAATTGGAATCCTCTTATCCCCTCCGTTTAGCTGAATGAAGCAGCGAGTGCTACAGCATAGTAGCTCATGCAAAATAGATACTGAACAACAGGCTCTCCTTAGGTCACCGTAAGAAGGGGAATCTCCAGCGTGAGCCTGGCTGGCGGAGGCAGCCCAGCAGAGCGCACAGCACGGATCACAGCTGGCTCGCTCCGTGCCAGACACGATTCCTACAGACCTACCACCTCTTTACTCTTCCAGACGCGAAAGAGTCCCTTTCCGAGCTTAGGGCTGCACCCAAAGTGAGGATGCTAAATAATTCACCCCAGCAAGGAGGGCAGGGGGGTAGAAGAAAGAGACCGCGAAGCCCCGAGGAAGGCAGGCAAACCACACCAGGAATCCCTCAGCCCTTCGTCCCCCCCAGCCAAACTTCTCCCGGCTCCCCCGATCCCTTTTCTGCGGGGCTTTCCCCCCGGCCCCTCCAGCAGCGCGGCAGCCCCGAGGCGGCGAGGGATTCCCCTGCTCTCGCCGCCGGCCACGGCTCGCCGCCCTCGGGGGAGCGAAGGCGAGCGACGCCCCGCGGCTTGGAGCGAGCGGCGAGCCCTCGGGCGGCAGGGAGAAAGCCAACTTACTGCGGCTGCCGGGCCGAGGCGGGGGAGAGGGCCGCGGTCCCACCGCCTGCCCGCCTGCCCCCGGGGCATCACCGGGGCCGGCCCCGCCGCGGTCCCCGGCTGCCCGGGGAGGAGGAGGAGGAGGAGGAGGAGAAGAAGAAGGAGGAGAAGAAGGAGGAGGAGGAGGCGGCCGCCCCCGCACTCACCATTCCCGAGGCTGCGGGCTGGCTCCGCCGAACTTCCCCGGCCCGGCCCCCCCCGGCCGCGCCGCCCCCGCGCCCCCACCTGACTGCGCGGCCCCCGCCCCGCGCTTCCTCTCGCACCGGAGCGAGGCCAGGCTCTGGAAACCGCCGACCTCAGATTTCCTGCTGCCGCCGCTTTTTTTTTTTTATTTTTCTTTTTTTTTTTCCTCCCCTTTCTCTACAGCCCGCCTTGCGGCCGGGGCGGGGGGGGCACGAACAGCTGCTGCCGGCGCTTGCAGGGCGCCAATGCGAAGCCACCGCCCCTCGCTCACCTGCGCGGCCCTGCTGCGGCTGCCTCGGCCCCCCCTCAGCCACCGGTGGCCCCTTTTTGCCCCCCCACCTCCCCCAGCCCTTTTCCCCTCGCTCCGCCCGCAGGAGCCAGGCCCAGCGCAGGCCGCGGCCCCTCGCACCGCCCCGGCGGCCCCTTCCCTCTCTAGCCCTTTACCCCCTCCCCGCTTCAGCTCCCTCTGCCCCTCGCAGGCCGCCCCCGGGGCACGCCGAGGGCTGTCCGTGTCGCCTTCCCCACAGCTGCTGCCCCCCCGGCCCCGCTTTTCCCTCAGGCTCCCGCCGCCAGCTTGGCCCCGCGCCCCCTCCTCAGCCCCGGCCGCTTCCCTCAGCGGCGGCTCCTCAGCTCCAGCCTGGACTGCGCGGCCCGGCCCGGCTCTGCTCCCCTCTGCCTTCACCGCAAAAGCCGAAACGAGGCGCCTTTATCCTCCCTTCGCTTCTGGGACACCTGCTTTGACTTCCTCCTCACCTTGCTAAACTCGGTCCTGTTTACTAACGGCCCAGCTCTAATAACCTGCTCCACGACTGCGAAAGGTGTGCTACGCAGCAGGCAGTTACTAAGATCATCCCTTTCTTACCATTTCAGCCACTTTTTAGTCAATTTCCTGCGTTTTTCTTTTGTCATGGCATCAACTCTAAGCTTCTCACACTGAAAATCCCATATACCTTGCCCCTTCTCATTTATATAATACACATTTATGCTTAACAGAATCCTTAAAAAAGCTAAAGAGTCGTTTACTTATCCAATTTATCTTTCATAAATTACATTAATGAACTACACCCTTTCTCTCCACTTAAACAGTAAGAGCCAGCGTTTTTGTTTTGATGCTAAAATTCCACGGTGGACAGTGCCACACTTTACAAATAACCCATGTCTTCACTACCTCGTACATCTTGCCACCACAGGCAATAACCCATTCCGTACTTACTAACAATGCAGTTTTGGCACTACCACTTCAAAAATCCATTAACCTTTCATCTTTTGACTGCATAATGTTTTAAATACAGAACTTACAGAATTGAAATGAATACTTACTTTCTATGTATTAATGCAAAGAGGCTTTTTTTTTGACCTGCAATTTTTAATCTGCTCGGTTATTCAGTGTTAGCAGCAGAGCTCCTATCTCCTCTATTGCACTGGAGTTTTTTTTCCTATGTATTTATGTAGATTAAGTAGTAGTTGTACCTGGAATTAAATGCATCTTAAAATGTTAAAGTTAATAGCCCAAGGACTGGGTGTTCACTAGATTGGAAATTATGTCATGTAACAATCGTGAACAGCTAAATGCCTTTAAGCCACAAGCACAGCAGTGTAAGAATTTTGTTTTCTAATTAATACTCTGGCTGTCGCAATGAACAGTCATGGTACCGTAAAAAGCAGCAAGAATACAAATATCTTTAAGTGATTATAAAAGGTAAACGTGAATACTTAGCTCCTAGATTTCAAACTGCTTTACAAACAAGCAAAACTTCAAAAAAATCATTAAGTGGAATATTCATTATATGTCTGACTTATTGTTGCTTTTGTATAGAACAATTATTTGGTAAAGGTCTGCCGCCAACTCTTCAATTCTTCAACTGAAGAAACAAGTGTCTCTCACAAGTTTAGAAAGAGTTTTCACCACAGATTATCTTCAGTCCTGTCAAATTCCCGAAGCTTCCTATCTGTTTCCCCCTCATTCAACATTTTTATCAATCACCATGAAATCTAGGTTTGCCTCGTGCACTCCCACAGCACACATCCACCCGTCCGAACCATCACAAGCAGAATGAATTTTGCACCATTTGCACATGTAGTTGTCTGTAACTTACGGTGCTATTAAGAAAGCATTCAAATTCAGTTCCCTAACATAAAAAAATAGAGGCTCAGTGAAGCATAAGTGGCAGTATGGGTCCCTTGTACAAATGGGAACCAGCAACATATGATGAGACTTCCACCCTCTAGATCTCGGAGCTATGTTACAGAGATGCTATAAATCCAGTAGCCACGTGGCAAAAAGTGGATGAAACAATTTACTTGGTGTTCACCCAAAGGGAGCTAACGTTGGACGCTCAGGCCAGCAATAACCTGGAGTCATTCAGGTCCACCCATGAGCCTCTTAGCTCCATCTCCTGCTTACGCAGCTCTGCTCCCACCGCAGCCTGCTCTGGGCTCGCTGGTGAAGTGGCTGCTGCAGAAGATGGCTGGCACCATGACGCCCACATTCCTGGTTCAGACTTAGCACTATGTAATATCAAAGGCCTTTTCATTAATTATTTTTACACAGCACAGTATTTGGGACATGCTATTCAAGACTTCTGGCTGATTAGGGGTGAAAGATGATATGGTATTTTCTTAATTTATGACTTTTCTTAATGACTTGGGAGACACTTGCAAATGAGGGCTGCATGAACAGCTTACAGCTCCTGCTTTTTCTGCTTAATTTGGGTGATGGAGGAACAAACCAGTGTGGCTTTATGAGTTTTGGCAAGAAAGATGGATGGGGAAAAAGAATGACAGAGCAATTACAGGGAACTTGAAACATGCCCAGAGTCAACAAGATGACTTAACATTTGTCCTTTTAAAAATATATGTTCATAATGAATACTTTCAGTTCAGCAAACAGTCTACAAGAAAGAACAATCATTCTAGGTGCAATAGTTAATCCTCAGCAACCATGTCTTAACCTCATTTTAGTTATTTACGAGGAGAAAGGAAAAGAGCAGAGAACTATTCCAGACCATTACAAGTGACCAAGTTATATTTAAATATATTTCCTTCCTTAAGAGTCTTATTTCATCAAATGTTTTTTGTTGCTTTTAAGATCTTCTTTAAATCAGTAACAAACAAAGCAAGTTTGAGGAACATCTCAGCCTGAATCACCTACTGGGATATGAGCTCCAGCATGTGCTTTCCAGTGCCACAATACTACACGCCAGAGTAAAGTGATTTTCAACTTTTAAGCATTTTTAACTCTTGTACACTGGTATTTCTTGATGAAACATTCTGGGGTGGATAATAAATGTCCAGAAATATTACAGGCCTCTCTGCACTGTACAGACAAAGATGCTAGCTTTCCATGCAAACACAGCATACAGGTTTGTTAAGGTGTGTGTATATTTGTAGTTCTGTTCCACTTTTAAGTAGTTTTCTTCAGAGGATACACATTGTATATCCTTGCATGAACTATATTTCCACTTTGGAACACTACATTTCATCTTTTGTTTTCAAGGAAGTAGGATATTATTTTGACTCATAGATGGCATTGTTTTTTCTTGCAGAGAGAAAGGTAATCTCCAGCTTTCAGGGCAACAAAAGTCCTGCAGGAACTATAAAACATTCTTCCTTCAGCAGCAGTATTTGCTTCCTTTAAACCAGATTTTTTTAATCTTCTTGCAAACAGATGGGTAATAATAGCTACCAGATCGGAATATTTGCCTAAAAACCAGTCTAATCCAAAGCAGTGACTGTTATGGTATTATGTAATTATTTTCAAGGCCAATTTCTCGTTAACAACAGTGCTGGAACCACTATAGAGAGACCACTACTGCAGAGCAACAGAACTGGCTGCTGTCACTGAAAACAACAATACACCTGCACTGAAATTAAACCTACACAGTGATCAGCAGGTAGCAGAAAGACAGAGGTGAAGGCAGGGAATAAAAATGTATTTCACTTTTCCTTGAAAATACACCAGCTTTGCTATCCAAAGATTATCTCCTGTTTGTACACAGCTTTATATTTCTTGGTTAAGAACTCATTTTACTTCCCTTTGAATCTCAAAGAGAAACTTAGACCAGCAAGTGCCAAACCCGGGCCTTCAGAGGACTTGTACCTTTCCAAAAGCTGTGCCATTTTGATATTCAATGAGTAAGGGTGATTTGATCCTTTTTTGACAATTACTACTGCTACTTGAAAACAAGAGCTTTGTAAAGAACATTTTAACCAATTCAATGTAATTTTATACCTCATCTGACAAACTTAAAAAACCCATTGAATCCCCTCTAACAACAGGAACTTCTATGGATGAAGCTTTAATTTGGGGGATTTCATATGGACCACGTTGTTTTGCCTAGAGACAAAAAAAAAACTGTAAAAAACCACTGAGCTACCTGATTGTTTGTCTACACACTACATTTAAACTGCTGTTAAGAGGGCAAATGTAAGAAAGAAAAAAATGCAAATGGAAAAATAAGAGAGGAATATGTCAAAAGGTAGCAACAGGAATAAGAGAAACTGAAAAGAGTTTTATAACAGAAATCTGTGGTATGTCATCTTGCTGTCTTCACCTTGCTGTCCACACGCTTCAAAGACTTCAGATTCAGACTCATCTCCTGGTGGGCCTTTCATTTCGTTAGCTTCAGGCTGCCATTGGAGACAGCTCTCAGATGGAAGTGTTCAGGAAGAAAGACATTTTGCTTTGCTTTACCTTATTGATCTGAGAACATACAGAGGCAGGAAATTTTATTCTGGCTCAATTATTCACAAAAAAGCAAGCAGAGACTTGTCAGATTTTGAAGGAAGAAGAGTGACATATTGAAAAGACAGTGACAAAATAACCCAGAAAATAGGCCTACATGCGAATGGTTTACCTACCCACATCATCACAGTAATGCTGTGCCCAGAATACACTGATTTCTAGCAAAGATTTTAGGCAAGCAATACTCACTGATTCCTAATTTACAAAGAAGGATCCCTCCCTCCTTTTTAAAATGATTCTCCCCTTTCCTCCCACAGTTTCTCAGCAGTGTCACATCAACTGTGACTGCCTAAATCCTAGGCTGAGAACTCTGGACACGAAGCATATAAGGCAGCTAAGTCCTTTCTGTCTGGTCTTCTCCTTTCTTCCCTAACTCAAACCTGTTTCTGTCTGGTCTTCTCCTTTCTTCCCTAACTCAAACCTGTTTGCTTCCCAAGTGCCTGGGTGCCAGGTGGCGCAAGCTGAAATCGTGGCTTTTATGACAATGTTGATAATTCTGAATTTCAGCAGGGGAACGGACTTTCCAAAATTACTCAGCCAGATACTGATGATCTCAAAAGCAGTCAAGACTCTTTTTGGAAATTTCTTGACATGAATTTCTATATTCCAGCCTACCAATGCTGAAAATCCAAATACATTTTCTCATCAAGAGCCATTAGACTCCTCCACGTTGAATACATTCACTGTGCAGCCCCTCGTCAGTGGAGAAGTATTGCAAAGGAGTCTTGAAGCTATTTCCTCTCCTTTCTCTTTGATCGGAAATTGCTGTAACTGGACTTCAGAAGTGCTATTTCATTCTCCTTAGCTTTGATACTTCTATAAGACATTTGAATAAACTAACAGTACACTTAAAGTACATTATAATCTCCTTGTGTTACTATCTTCCCACTATAATCTTAGTTTTGAAATTCAGTCAGTCACAGGAGTAGGATTAAGTCCTTTAGACAGATAGCTATTGCTCAAGATAACACTTCTTTCCTATTAAGATTAGCTTTACTACCTAGTGTCTTTCAAAATAGTTTTTCTTCCTCCCTTTAGAAAGTGTATTTGTTCTTCCACATTACAGCTGTTCTTTCCCCTCAAATACAGGCAAACATGCATACACATGCAGAGTAAAATTCGTAAAGTCTTTTTACAGTTGCTCCTGTTTAATCCCTGCAAGACAAGAATTCACTGCCTGCAGAAACGCTGTTTGATGTTGAAGACAAAGCATTTTTCTGGTTTGAGTTTTTTTCCCCCAGTGTAGAAAGATGTATTTCATTTCTGGGATACACATAGGGATCCACTGTGCTCAAGGACTGCAGACCGGTTATGAGAAGGTGAAACATTTCTTGATTCTTTCTATACAATTATTTTAGGTTAATACTGTTAAAAGGTTAAGATGGAAAGCAATCTTGATACAACAATGACCACAAGAACCATGGGGGCAAAGTCTAGAGAGTAGCTCCTGTACGTGGCACTAACTGATGAATATTCATTTACTTCAAATGAAGAAAAAAAGCAGAGCAGCAAGAACATCTCATTACAGAAGACATGACAGAGATGCAGTATGTTTACTTCAAGATTTGTGCAAAGAAAGAATGAATATGGAATGAATGTGCCAATCAAACATTACTCTTAATGCTTCTAAAATTAACTTGACACCCATTTTGGATAGTGAAGCTAATTGAAAGCTTCAGAGTATTTGTTTAGATGCAAGGGCTTCCTGGGAGAACCCCAAACTGAAATTAGAAGGTAATCGATCATAGGAAGTGTTGAACACTAATGTACATGTCAAGTTAGGTGTGTGCACACACAAACGAATAAAAAAAAAAAATCAACCCTCTTTTGAAAACCCTGGTTTTAAACACTGTTCCTTGGTTTAACTTTCGAAATAAGATGGCCATGTTACTGCAGCCATGACTCAGGAGCAGGCTACCTTAGCGCTATGCTTGGAAATTGATCCACCTGGATTAAAAGGAACATGTCCTTACCTGAGTTACAAGTAATATATTAGAACTGCAACTGGTTCTAAATCTTTTTTTTTTTTTTTCCTGAGCCAGAGTTGTTTAGTCTTTCACTCCTATCAACTCTGATTAAAAAAAAAAGTCGCTATTATTAATTTCAATTTTCATCAGTTTCTAAAACTTTGATACCTTAATGTTTTCTTTACAGTCCTATTATGAGTACTTTCTCTTACATGACAAAGAAAGTGCTTTTGGAATCACCGCAGTGCATTCACACGGAAAGCCCCATCTTTGTTATACCAGAAGAATAGCCTTACAGTGTCACAGAGTCCGGGAGAGCTACGTACTTCTCCATAGATGAGCTAAACAGACATTACAGGTGACAGCACACTGGCCTATCTTCAAATTTGACCAAATATTTCCCATTGGAAATAGTTACTTGAGAATCAGCATCACTAGAATAAGTGGAGCTCAGTGACTCTGAAATAGTGCATTAGATAGTTACACAGCGAACGCAAAAGCAAACAAGAAAAACCACCACATCCTCTTAAACCCTTTGAGCAGTGTGTCAGGAGGAACTAACTATGTATGCATAAACAGAAATCATTTTAGCTGTTATAACAAGCTCATTAAATTATCTCAAAACATCTGAATACTTAAGAAAGTGCCATTAATTTAATGACTCACACTAGTTCCAGTCTACTAAGCAGTACATCATGGGGTAAGTGCTGGTATACTTTGAATATACACACAGGGAGTGGTTACGAAGCGATAAAGATTTAAATTGAAAATGACCTGGTACGAGTTTTCAATTTCTGATTTTTATTCTCTGTCAAACCAAATAGATAGCAAATTCTGTAATTCATTCTGAATAGCTCTTAGGAAGCGCTTCAACTGAAAGCTGTGCGCTTTTTTGTTTGTTTGCTTTAAGCTAAAAAAAAAAAAAACAAACCACCAAAACCAAACAACTTCATAAAAGCCAAATTTGTGAAACTGTTTCATGACAGGAGGCGAGTAATCAAATGTGTGGAGGTGAAGTCAACTGAAACGAACAAAGGTCATAAAGCTCCTGGAAATAAGTTATTTTTCACTCAAGCTCTTACAGGAGCTTCCCTTGTTGGACCACAGCCATACATTTGGGTGCTCAGAGGAGCAAGCTAGAACACTGACCACCACGGACATCGTTACTTTCAGTCACCCGTCCAAGCACATTTTCTTTTAACACCTTTAGGAAAGTGAGACACATCTCATTTAAGTGCTCAACCCTTGCAGTTTTACGTATCGGCTATCACGCAAACACCAAAAAGTGTTCATGTTATGCCAGGAAATCCTACCTCCTCCACAGGAGCCAAAGAGTCTGGAATAATAATACACTACACAATATTCAACATTTTTACTCCTCTAACTTCAGGAATTTTGCCAAAGACGGAGTACTGTTACTCAGATAGCTCCTGCTTCAAACTCTTTATCTCAGCTCTGCACAGTGATACTGCAGTCAGCTCGCGAACAGTTCATCATGCACCAGCTACCACAGAATGACAAAACGTATCCTTACCTATCGTAATCTGCCATCTTACTTCTTCGCCTCCATCTTAACCTTTTTAATTTGGCCAGTTTGATCCTGCTGTATCCATTAAACTTAAAATATTTATCTATAAATACTTTCCACTTGCAGAGACGTACACACAGACTTGGTATCACTGCTCTCATCCCACACTCTCCTGTTTTCATTTTGACACCGAGGCAGTGTGTAGCCATGAAAAACACTCAGATCCTTCTGCCGAGAGCTTTAATTCCAGGAATATTTCTCATGACATATGCTGCTTTAATAAAAAAAATTACTTTCACTATGAATGTGCAATGAAAGTTGTAATAAATCACCGTAAGTTTTAGAACGGCAGTGAGCTGTACGTCTCGTTGTGGCTGGTTTTGCATTCACTTACTGCCACTTGGCTCCTTTAACCTTCAGAGTAAGGTTGGTCTTTTTATACAGGCAAGATACGGGAATGAAAAAACCTCACTGCAATATTGGGAACATGGAACAGGCAAGTGCTGTACTGAGCAAGATCAGATACAGAACTGGCATCTACCGCAATAGCAGCCTCAGGAATGTCTTCAAAATGAAAGATACAGAAGTAGTAGAGAAAATTGCATTGATTAATGCCACAGAATTCTCTTAACGTACAACTGGCAGAAAGAGCTCATCAAAAACATACAATGGAAAAACACGCTTCATCTTGGGTATGTCATATAGAGCTTCACCTAAGAAAGCAGCGTGTTAGAAAATTGCTCTGTTTGAGAAGGTTTTGATTCTGGCAATACATTTAATGTATCTGTTTTAGAACAAAAGGAAAGGGTTTTTTAAAAACGGAGGTGTGACTTCAGACACATACACGCTACTTTCAACACTGTTGTGCAAACTTTACACTGATACTAACAGGACTTACAAGAAAGCTTTCAGTAACAGGCTACAAAAATTTGGGAAAAGTGAAACACCAATGCCAGCTAACTAAAATTAAAATCCTGTGTCTTAGGTTTGCTTCTAAAATTCCTCATTTACTGTTTTCCACTTTTGTTTGCTTTGTTTATGCAGCGGTCTGCACTGGAATAACAGTTCTTGCCATTTAGTTCTATGATAAAAGTAGGATAAATAGCTGATAGTAAGAAGCCACAAGCACTAGTCTAATAAGCAGGTAGTAGACATATAAAACCATGTATTTTAAAGACCTTTCATGGTTCATCGCCTTAAAACTATTTTTTTTTACGTCTTACTGTATTTAAAAATCATAAATAGATTTTTTAATACTTATATTTTTATTTTAAGGGAAAAAACCTAACACTACTTTCAAACTAACCCTGCTAAGCGTCTAAAGGTCACTCTCCCATCCATATCTGATACAAAGCTGACAGATGGCAAAATCAAATTATGGATTTATTCGTTGCACATATGTAAAAGGACACTCATCACACATTATTCACGCAAACCAGCACCCACCCTTCAAATGCTGTTTAGACAGGGTAAAATGGTTGCTGTTAAACTTTTAAGACCCAGCTTTAAAACTAACTGCTTTATGTCCTGTAACACACTACAACCTCCACGACAACTGCCCTGCTGTAAAGCCCGATCTTCACAGGGTTGTTTGTTCCCCAGCTCACCTTCATTTAAAAATTCATCTATTCAATAAAAGAAGAAACTTTTCCTAGGGAAACAAAATAGGAAAAACAAAAAACAAAACCAAAAAACAAGGAACCCACCCTGTTTAATATCCACTGGCACAAACGACAGTTTAAAACCCCGTGCCTGTATCTCCAGGGATTTAGATTTATTGGCATCTTTACTAGCGAGGTCTTGGAAGCCTGCAAAGCTAGCCAGAAAGAACAGCGTGTATATATTGAGACAGAAAACCTTGTGAACGACGGACATTTTTCACTGATGAGTTCTGTTTTTCCAAGAGGATGGAGTGAAGAACTGTAAATAACGTGTTGGGCAGAGGTTGAAAAAGTTATCTAGCTTTTTATAGGCAACTTTAAGACTTCATTGCTTGCTGGCTTTCTGGTCTTAATCCAATCACTACGAAAGTTTTGCTTGCACAGTTAACTCCTTGCTCACCTTTGTTTGCAGAGCTTGCATTAAGATTGCATGAGAGAGAAAGAGCATGCAGAAGAGCAAGCAAGAGAGAACAAGAGAAAATACTCCTTCGCACCCACTAAAAGCATTCTTCCAATTAAAACGTTAGAAAATCTGGGCAGGAGGTGTATGAGTGGAACTACATTAACTTTACAACTGAAAAAGAACATGGGGGAAAGCAGGAAAATGGCTAGCTACTGGCCCAGCAACTGTCAGAAAAGAAATTGTGAAATCTTAACTCTTGTTATGGGGGCAACTAGTGTCACAATTTCCCACTCTCCCCTTCCCCAGTAGAACCCATCTGTCATACTAGACAAAAAACAAACAAATAAAAAAAAAATGGCAAGTAATATGCTTATTTGACTGAAACATGGATTTTCGAAAAGGTACCTTTTCTATGTAGAAAAGGTCTGCCTGCTTCAGATATAGACAATAATAACAGCAGGTTTAACAAAGAGTCAGAGAAAACTGATTTTCTTCCACACAGCCACTTTATGAAGTTGACTTTCAGTCCTAGTTTCAGAGAAGGGTAGGCTGTCACCTCATTATGCATTTTAATTAACTAAATTATATGAAATCTAAGCTTTCATTAAAAAAAGCTTATAGACTTGATGCCAAAATAACCCCACAAATATGAATTATATTTAACTGATGCAAACATGCCTGCCTGCACCTGCACACTGATTTGTTAAGAGTTCCTCTACCTTGTGATTCAGTGGACATTCTAACAACCGGTGCTCTGAACTGAGCGTCCACATCTGTGCCAGGGTACTGCTCCTCAGAGGGTGCATTGAAGGAAAACTGAGGAAACTAGCAACGACCAAAAAGGAAGAAAGGATAGGAAATCACTGATTTGGTTTCACTCTTCAATCTTTCACACTTTAGCTTCTACCATAATGACAAAACAACTGCCATTTATATAGCTGATTTCATTTACAAATTAAGTCACAGGATTATGGAATCGTCTGCTTCAGAAGGGACTCCTGGAGGGTTTATTTATTTACTCCTTGGAAGCTTTCTACACAAATATCTCTTCACCCACACCAGAAATGGTTTTCTCATGCAGCTGAAGAACAATAGCTTTGTAATGACATTAGGCAGGAATGCAGGCACAGCAATGAAGTACTTGTTAAAATTTCAGAGGAAGCAAGCTGGGCAGGCAGCATGGTGGCTCATCCGAATCCCAGGGCAGAACAGCAAGGCCAACACTTGTCTTAGGGAGGGGTGCTGGCTGAGCCCAGCAGCCCTGGCTCACACAAGCACCTTTGCAGCAAAGCTTCCCTGCACCACTGTGTCTGCTAACAGCACCCCAGGGCACTGCTGACAGTCCTCGTTTCTAACTTGCCAACCATTTCATCAAGTAGCTGGCTCTCCTAGTAGAGGAACAAAATGTGTGTATTTTACTGAACTTAGATCTGAATACTTCATAATCAGCAGAAAGCTGGCTTTAAGAAACTGCATTTACTGAATGGCACTTGCACAGAGCAGAAAAACTCCCCCTTACAGTGTATTAGGGCCTGCAGAGTGAAAACAGATTATTTCACAGATAGAATGTGGCCATCTCCTGAAAAGATTGAGAACAGTTCTGTCTTTTAAAACATGTAGGGGCTTATCCATCCTCTAACCAGGTATCTCTATCTGCCCACCCCATTAAGAAGAATAAATATATTGAACTATTAATATCTGTTGTTACGCTATCATTATTTTGTTTTATCCAGCCACGTAGAAGGTCAGTGTTAATGGTGGAGGTCATCTTTTCTAGACACTTTTTCTGTATAGCACCTATTAAATGGTACTAACTCTAATTAGAGTGTTAGCTAGCTGCTGGAATCAAAAGTTTTTAAATTAAACCTAAGAATATCTTGATTCCTTTATTTGTTTCCTTGTGGTTGCATAACAATGACATCCAAAACACTAAAAATGGCATCCAAAACGCTCAGAAGCAAGACAAGCAAAATCAAGTAACTAAGACCTTGTGATTTCTGGGGTGTCACTAGTGACTGCTATAAAAATGAATTGGTATCCTCTCATATTCACATAAAGTGTTAGAAGTGCTAAAAAGACCAACTTTTTCTTTCAAAAAATTGCAAGCAATCATGAATAAGCTCAAATATAACAATAAATTCTCCTGGAGCACCCCCATACTAGACGCAAAATCCCTCCATGCTGAGGCACAATCTCAGCTCACATGGATACACGGTACATTTCTTCAAGTTCTTTCCCTTTCCTCCCAGGCTAATTCAAATGGTTCTGTTTCTCTTAAGGAGAATATTTTTCCACATAGCAGATGTCTAGGAGCTGGAAACACGCTTGCCAACTGAGAAGACACAACTGATGAGCAGAAGAGTAACCCAGATCCTTCACCAGCCAAAGACAGGAAGGAAAGCAGAGCAGTTGAAGTTCTAGGGCAGTGATTTTAGTCAGATGTTGTCTCTAGTTTCAGGCTTTTCCAGTGCACAGTATGAAACTAGCAACCTGAGGCTCCAGTCAAGCTGCCACAATCAGCCTTGGAGGGATGCCCTTCGCCCTTTGGTGTCCTTCAGGTCAACATCAGTAGCAAACTCAGGCTGGATAGAACAATGCCTGGGAGACCTAACAGATTTCATTTCGTAATGGAGACCACCCTAACAGATTTCATTCTTCCCTTGGTTGATATACACCCAGTTATCTCTATCACATCACATGGCCAACAGGCATTAAATTCTGTAGCAAATACTTCATTTTAATTCAAGTTATGGGAATATAAATTAATGCTGAGGTCTTACTTGAGGAGCTAGGTGGAAAAACAAAAGAAGGTCTGTATCAGATCAAACAAAAAGCCTGCATACTGAGTGCCATAGTTCTGACAGTGACCAGTAATATATGACTAAGGGAAGATACAAAAACAACTGAGGCATACAATGAAACTTCCTTGATGTAACTTCCCAGCTTCTAAGAAAGCTGAGCCACGTTGCCTTTTTTCCCCTCCAGTAATCCTGATCAAGTTTTCCTCCATGATTTTATATTAGAGACTTCATAATAGCCTTCATATTCTGCGTCTCAAATTCACCCACATGGCTCTAGTTGTACAGAATCCCAACGCAGAGCCAGTCCTTGCAGCTTGCTCAACTTTGCAGAATCATTTTTCCTCTGGAAAGACAGAGGTGTAACTCTCATAATCTGAAACACAGCCTGGGAAAGAACCTGCTATAAGAAATTAACAAAGTGCCCACTGGTTATTGCCCTGCACCTAGAAACTTGCAGTACCAAACCTTAAGGCTTTATTCTTCAGCTGCTTAGCATCCAGATCTTGCAGCTCTGTACAGCACACCTCTACTGCAGCGCCTGCTCACACCTAGTACGACAATGGCAATTAAAGTGAAACCACTGCTCTCTCTCAGCTTCTGGCTCCCAGTGGATGCTACCTTACTTAGACCCTGCTCACTCAGACCACATAACAAAGAGCTTTGGGGATACAGCAGTGAATAAAAATACTGCATTTCTTTTGGAATTTAAAATAGAGAAGTTATCCCTAACAGTCTGCAGCCTTGCAAGACTTAATGCACGGGAGTGTTGCATTATAGTAAAATCGTGCACACGCACGGTTTACATACGTACCTTATGTGGGGACCAGTTACCAAAGATGGACATCAAGACCTTTATTACGGGAAAACGTGCCAGGAAAATACAAATACTGTACATTAAACCATATGGAGGAGTTACTGATACACCGAGCTCAACCATCAAAATGCTTCTTCCACAATCACCACCCACTCACAGACTGATGAATACCCATCATCTGTGCACAAAATTTAACTTTGTTTTATTAATATTGGGATGAAATCTGAATAAATAAAGAAGTACCCTACTATATAAAGCAATGTTATGGTTGTTTTTTTCCCCCGGTGAATTAATTTCTAATTTAGTTACTATAGAAACCATTCTGGAGCCCTCTAAATTAAAGAAAAAAAAAAAAAAAAAAGAGTCCCTCTATATATTTACACACACACACACACACAGAATAAGAAAACTGGAGCAAACCTTTACACACAGGTTCCAGAGAAAAGTACAACTGGCCAAGGAAAAAAAGACTAGGATATTAATTTATAGAAACACCGCTAAAACTCCTGCAAGTCTAACTGCAATAGTCACTGCACCAACCCTAGAACATCAGGGCTGTTTCTGTTTGGGAAGCAACAAGGTACAACAACGCAGTGAGCATGCTTTACTGAAAACACAGAAAGACAAGTTCTCTGCATCCTCCCATTCTCCTACTATGCCAAATGAAGAAACCAAGGCTAAGCAGACATGCCTTTTTTGCTCATTCTGAAGACAGCAAAAAATAAATTCAAAGAGATTTCAGACACAGCTGAGTGACAGTTAACAAATTAGCCAACAGGCTGCGACACACAGATTAAGACCTGCAATCCCCCAGTAAAATTTAACAGGCGGCAGCTTTACCCAGGTTTCTTTCTTTTCATACAGTGCTCTCATAAACATTTCATAAATAATTCTACTAGGAGTATGCATGATTTATAAAATGTCTAGGAGGAGCTGGCTGGCACAGTCCCTACTTGTCTTTGAGCTGCTCAGCTTTCTCCCTTGCATGCTGTTGTTTGTACTTGTAAAACTGAGTCAGCTATAATTTCAACAACCCTGAATCTGCTGTACAAAAGATTAAAAACTCTATTGCTACTTACTCCAAAGGAAAAAAGTATTTCAATGGTAAAATATATTCAGAAAGCCACTCAGACATTAATTCTTTTCTACCATAGGCTAAAGAGTTCTCAAAAATAAAACCAAATACGTTACATGGAAGCAAACAAACACCCTAAGCAAAGTGTTTTTGTTGAAAATACCCCAGAGGGCATTAATAAGCTTAGGAAATCTTAAGGTTAGCCGTTTCATTTCTAAGATTACATGTAGTTGCTTACTTGCACAGAGCTCCATAGAGTTCTGCTTTATCACCTGACTCTCTGTGAAGACACTAGCTGGGACAGTGGGCTGCAACACCATCTGTACGCAATGGATGACACACGAGTCTGTATTCCGAGCGCTGACCCAGATGGTGCAGCCCATGCGCTCACCCGCTGCCTGGCTAGGAGCTCTGCGTGAGAACAAGCTAGTTAGCTGAGGTTTAACCCAGACAAAATCAGTGCAGTGGCAGAGAGTTTTTTTCCAAGCTGTTCACAGATTTTGATTTGTCCAATTCTGGAATGTTAGAGGCACTAACAGTTTTTTTTCATGGGTACTTGTAGCCATTTCTCTCTTGGATCTGGATTTTCTCACCATGCTATGTTTGTGTCATCTGTACTGGATGGCTGCCACACGTTCTACACAGGGTGCTACTGGTAGAGAATTTTGAAAATATAGCTGATAGAAAATGGCATCACCAAATATTTAATCATGCTTAGCTTATAATGTATATTGTACCTGTTAGCAGCGAGACCAACCTACATGCCTGCAGGAATAAGTCAGGACGTTAGCACTCAATCACAAAGGCCTCCACAAGTAGTTTTGGCCGTCTGAGGCACTCCATGGCTACACTGTCATCACAGCTGAGATGCACTGGAACATTTGAGACCCAAGCTGAAATGTTTCTACCCTGAAGGCAGTGTTCTACGTGGAATACTGTAGACTGACATTGTTCTCCTCTGTTGGCAAACCTAAATCCAAGCTGAGGTCACCATTTTCACACATCTGCTCTCTGTTCTAATACTATTGCCGGGATATTACAAGCATATACCTTGCATTGAAGATTACCTTTTATTTCAAAGTGTTTCTTATGAAATAACATTAATAACAGTAAATTATGCAAATTGAGTTTTTGTTGATTTACAAAACAGAATTATTACACAGCTATCCAGTATCTATACAAGCACTTTCCATCCTTCAGCATACAAAAGGATGAATATGCGGAGTAAGGAATGATTGTTTTATAAAATAACACTGGAGAACATCCACCTAGGGATTCAATGGAACCTATCTTTCAACTAAATTATCTGGCATTCAGAGACTAGACATGATTTAGGTCAACCAGTGATCTCTCTTAATGTGGTAATTCCTATTTTCAAGTAGAAACATTCCCTTATCCATGCTGCTCAGTTGCCCACTGCTCATCTCCATCCATGAAAACACAGGATACTCTTGAAGCTTAACCCTGCGATGATGAACAAGTCGGCTTTGATCATGCAAAGCGCACACTTGACTTTAAGCATGCTGAATAATTTCATTAACATCTATGAGGATACTTGGTTAGCTGGACCACAGCCAACGCATTCACCAGCTTGAAGAGTTAATCACACTGCAGGATTCTTAAGGGAGAAAGCAGACAAATATTGAAAGGGAATAACCAGAACAAAGCCACGTAATCATCAGCCAGGTCACAAGCTTTTGGTCGACACCCTGTCAGGCTGATGGTACTGGTTAATCAAAACTTCTTTCCAGAAAGATGGAAGGACATCGCTCTTTTTGCTAACAGAGCCATGACACAATTCTGAACCAGTCAGCATTCCTTAGCCGCTCAGCCCAGCTGAAGGATTATAATCAGAGGAAAGCACTTACCGTATACTTACCGAGAAGCATGCACAGAGGTGCTAATTAACACAACATCCAACAAAGATGAAGACAGATGTTAACAGATACAAAAAAAAAAACAAAAAAAAAAAAAAACAAACAAACCCACAGAATTACGATATTAAAACGGAGCTAGGACATAACACTGGAGGGGGAAGCAAAGACGTAAAATTCTGTCAGTGTAGTCACAGGCAACCATATCATGCATACATCATCCAGAAAGAAACAAAACATCTCTAGGTCCTTCTCACACATCATAAGCCACAAAACAGCTACAGGATCCTTTCATGAAAGAGAAGGCACAAAAATCTAGAACATATCACAGAGAAGCCAGAGATACTGAAGACAACAGCAATGCATTAAGTCTCAATCACAGCAAGGAATTTAATAACTGCTCATCTAAGAATCAAAAGTATTGTGTCCCACGTTACTGAGAGGGGCACAGACAACCCTGTGGACTAAAAGGTATCACAGACACAGGGACAGTCTACAAGACAGTGTTGCTACTACTGTGTGACTTGGACATACTCTTTCTGCTGAGCCGTACTACAAAAGCTGAATACAAGGAAGCTCCTTCCAAACCCTGAGATTTCTTATTGCAACTAGTTTGTTAAGAGAACTGCTAGTCCAGCTGAGAAAGACTAAACAGCAGCATAATTCAGATGAACAGAATTATAATTTTTATAAAGGTCTCAACCACCAATTATATGGTAAATGATGTGTAACTGGAAAGCATTGATGCCTCCACATGTTTTCAGGCTCATCAGAAATAAACCCTCTGATGTGTTTCCCTCCAAGAGGAGAAAACCCAAGCAAGTATCTCCATAATACAATTCTAGTTTTCCTTTTGCTAATTGTGTGGCTCGTTTAATGTGCCTTTGCTAAATTTTACAGCCTTTCAAATGAGAAACAGGTGTTAAAACAATGGCTGAGAAAGTAAGGATGTGTTTATCAAGGTATAAACTTACATTGAAGAAATTCGTCTTGTTCCTCTCACAGAAGAGGCCCTGTGCAGGCATGTGCTTCAGCTGCTGCCAGGGGACACTGCTGCCCAGCAGCACGTCGCGGGCCCACTGCAGGTTCTGTGGAAGAAATGGGGCAGGTGAGTTGCAGGCAGGGGCAGATAACGTCCTTATGGGCAGAAGCACAAAAAGTGCTCACTTGCTTTTATTGAATACCCTGTATTGTGATTTCTCATTTCCCAGACAACTGCTGTTCCAGCAGTATTTGTAGAGACATGGGATTTGGGGATGACATCCCTTGGGAGACAGAAGCCAGCTTGCTTCTCAGAGCAAGCACTGAGGACTGATCAGCCCCAGCAGAGGATTAGTCAACTCCCTCCAGCTGCCGAATCCAGCTTCATACCCCAAGTTTCGTTTTCTTGTTTTGTCTTTATTTTTTTTAAACTGTCTTCATTTATTGAGATCCACTTGCTATCTCCTGTCACCTACAGAAACCTGCACTATAAGCATATTTAAAACACCAAAAATTTTGTTAAAAGATGAATTAAAGCACAATATTAAATAATTGATACATAAAATACAGTTTCTCACCAAACTGTGGAGCTCAGTGTCCTGGGTATCCCACAGCCCTCCTCCAGGCCCCTTGGTGCCCACCCCACCATCCCTGCCATTCTTCCCTGGCCCTCAGACCCTCCAGTTTGCCCCACCTCATTGCCCCACCACACTCTCAATCAAAGTCACCTCCCGCAGCCCTTCCCCAGGGCTAGCCACCAGCTAAGAGTACACGCCAGCTCTACAGCCAAGCAGAAGAGGTAACCAGTAAGCCCAAACTGCAGCCTTCTTTTACTGGGGTGGTTAATTCAGGCCTTTTATCTTTCTACTCAGCCATTGCCCTCCATGTAATTTTACTTAATCTCTTTGAAAAATTCCATGCCTCTCATCAAATTTAGTGCTCAAGGAGTTCATGAAGAAAGCATTGGTAGGAGAATAAATGATAGACAACAATCAAAAATTCATAAGAGCACTACCCCTCTACAAACTCAATGCATGCACATCTCTTGTGTAGTGGAGAACTAGGGACAGCTGTTGGCTCCAGGCAAAACATGGTATTTAGGATTACTAACAGATGAGATAATTATTAATCGTAAGGTTTTACTGACAGACGTTTGTTTTACTTCATTTTATTTATTTCAGTATTAGAAAGTAGCATTAGGCTGGTTTTTTGTTGTTGTTGTTGTTGTTTCCTTTTCTTTTTTGGTGATTTTTTTTTTTTCCAGGAGACTTACAGCTTAATGGAGCAAACAAATGAAAGATGAAAGAGGAAGCCATTTGGTTCTATAGAGGCAAGTTACAATGTTGAATTCTGATTTGTTTTCAGTGGGCTGCAGATATGCTTCTGTGAATCGTAAATTTGATTTAATCATGTCCATCCAACAAGTATATTCCACTTGGAATACCACCTCAATACTTTCCTGTTCTTGTTAACAAAAATCTTAGCTTGTTTTCCAGATGATTTTCTTTATAAGATTCTGGTGAAACAGTAAAAGCCGTGCCTAATCATAAGCACTTGGTCCTAATGACAGTAGTCATGCAGAAACCTCCAACGTCTCACAGAACTGGAGCATCCCTTTTAGCAAAATGCTAAAGGGATTGTTATGGATTCATGTGCGAGAGAGCTGCACATTGGAAATATTAACCAGATATTTACGGATGTCAAAAATACTTCATTCAGAGAATGGATATAAAGTACTTATACAGGACCTTCATAATTACAGTGTACAATAGTCAAGGGTTTGTGCAGCTTTCCCTCTGGTAAGGGCCAAATACACATTCACTCACAAATATCACAAGGTACTTCCTGGCTAGTCAGGGTGACCACTGAATTTAATAATTATCACAGAACGTCAAACTTAAGATTGAAGAAAGCAAAGTATATAAACTTAACCCTCCCCCCCCCTTTTTTTTTTATCTATACTGCTTTTGCACTGTGTCTTTCTGTAATCTATTAACCTATGCCTGTAAAATACTCCGAGATACATGCAGAAGGAAATACAACACAAAAAAGAACCTACAAAAGTCTGGTCTTCCATGAAAGCCATACTGTTTTGAATAAAATCAGAATCCAGCAAAAATAATAAGCCTACCATAACTCTCACGAGCCAGGCACAGAAATGCTTTATTTTATGTCAATCATAGTCATCGTAAGCATAAGGATATTCAAAGTGTGAAAACAGAGGAAAAAATTGCCTAATATATAGCCATGTGAATCTTATCGTTAAAACCATTGCATAAAAAATATAAAGGAAAACAAAACCCAAATCCCAGTCTAAACAAATTTTAGCTACAGTTGTATTCCAGAACCTTAGTTTTATACTGAAACTGGAAAGAGATCATTAAGTGCAGTGTCATGCCCTGGCGATCTGCTACGCACATTATACTGACCATTCACAGGCATGTATATGGGACATATAATTCACAGGCTTTTATTGAATATGATGACATTAACCTAGCAAGGAGCAAAAAAGATCATTCAGACAAATGGTGCAATTATACGGTAACTTCACACAATCAAAACTAATGGGAATAAAAGATGTAGTTGCAGACTTCCCACTACCCTTCTCCTTAAATCAGCATGATCAGTGATTCCCAGCAAATATGCCTGAACAGGTCTGAACTCATTAGATTTCACAGAGTCTGCTCTGCTTTGTTTTAGCTGATGAAGTTATTAGGAGTGGGTGAAGGGATTCAGGACATAGCAAAAGAGATTTATTCCTCCTGGCACACTGCTTGCCAGTCTGAAATACTGGATTTAGCTTTCTGACTCAGGGCAATTACAAAGCACTCTTTCCAGTTCAGCTGTTGCCTCCCACATCTACATCACCCCAAGATTCAAAGCCAAGATGACTGACAGGGTACAATAACTTGCAGAAAAGTTTACCGCATCGTTCAAGTGGGAAAGAAAAAATTTTTATGGTCAACCAACTGGAAATCTGAGTTGCTTCAGGGATAGATACCCTTTAGCTCAAGGGTGTCAAAAGCCACTAATACCTAACTTGGAAACTCCATGAAGTACTGCTGAGAGGCGTACAGAACATACTACCACACTTTAATCCTTCCCTCTATTAAAAAAACCACCACCACCACACACAAACACACAGCATAGTGTTACTGCACAAAATAGAAGAAAAATAGAAAGACCTGACCTTGCAGGATAGCATTTTAAACAAGCCATTACCAAACTGTTGCTACTTGAAAGGCTTAGATATATTAAACCTGGAGATTATGCCTGTCTGTATGTTCAACCTACATATAATCTTGTAATTTTTACATGCATGTATTATGCCTGTTCTGACTACCCTGTTGGTAACATATGACAATATTTGACATTAATTTCTTTAATTGACATCTAAATTAGAAAGACACTCAAACAATTCCAATTCTTAGCACATCCACTGTTACCTTCCCAGAAAAGATGTAAAATACAGCTCATCAGTACATTCAGGTAGACCACGCTGTCTCTGTTGTGAAATGGATCATGGTTATTGGATCTCAGTGTGGACTCAGTATTACTAGCCTTAGAGTACATAAATTACTGTGTCTCTACCCAGCTGATGGATGAGTAATATTATAAAATCTATAGGATAGAACAATATGACAGTGAATTCATAGTCTTCCTGAACAAGAATTCATAACCTCATCCTGAAAATGTAGCGGAGGACATTTCACTAGAAATAATCTAAGGCAGTTGTAAATGCATACTATGACACTGGAGTTTTGCTAATGGTTTTTAAAAAGTATCTTTCACAAAAAAAAGTTGACTTTCACTCAGTGAATACACAGAGGATCAGACTGTTGAACTGCAACAGTTTATCAAGTATCCCAGCCTTAAATCACTAACAGTATTTTATATACAGTGTTTACCACGATGGTAGCAAATGTTTGTTAAAAAAACATTACAAGATCTGTTAATAACAGACATAATAGAACATATAACAGATCTAGAGTTATACAAACAATATCTATGAGCAGACTGAGGATTTTTTATTGCAGGATAAAAAAGCATGCAAGTATTTTTATTTCCTGACAATCTACTGGTTGCAGAATACCACTTCTACATACTGAACCCTGACACCATAAGGCAACTACTCACTATCCGCAAAGTGTTTTAGTTATAGCGATGAACAATATCTTGCCAAGTTCTGTCTTCCTGCCCTTCCAAACTGTGCCAACAGCCACGTTGGAGGTAAAATCCTAACATCACAAAGGATGAAAACTTTACTTCAAGAGAGACACAATGCGAATGGGAAACTAAAACTATTGCCCAAACTGGCAATGAAGTAACTCCTGAAAATTCACCCTTACTTTCCTGTCTATTTGTTCCAATAAAAAACAGCTAAGTAAAAATTTGCTGTGATAACACAATAAAATAAATAGCCTCCAAAGGGTAAACAGGATTTTGCAGGGGAAAAAAAAATAGACTATGTAGCCAAAAAAATGTTGAAAGATTTTGAAAAGGGTGTTAAAAAAAAGCACTAAACTATTTTTACTAATCTCGCAACAGCAAAGCTGGTAATACTGTAAAATGGGAGAAAACAGATTGCATATGGAAAATTTGTTTTTCTGTGCACTGTGGAGACCTGCCAATCCGCTCCTTTCCTGGCCAAACATGAATTTTGGCCATCAGTCTAAATTTTCATACGTATTTCTGGCACTGGCACACAAATGCTGAATTTTCCAAGATGGTTATGTATTTAAAATTAACTTCAGGTTTCTAAAATTTACCAGTAACCTAGTCTGCACCCACAACAACTCAACCTGATCTAATTTACCTATTTTTTAAAATCAGGCTCGTCACCAGGATCTCTAAGCATACTTCTTACTCCAATTGCTGCTGGAAATGCGAAGATGCATTTTGTGTTTTACATTTGTTCAGCAATAAAACTTCCACCAGAAACGCAGTAGTGTACCATTAAAACATAGATAGTTGACGTTGTTCTACAGAAGAACTCACATGAGTTGTCTAAGAAAAAAATACAATCTCATGAAAGTATGTAGATTAAATATACTAGCATGAAGATTTTTTTCTAGTATTGAGTAGTTGTTTGTTGGAAAAATAATAAATATGGATAGTAAAACCCAACAATACTAGCTGAAACCAATCTGATACCTACTAGGCTCAAACAGGAAAGATGCAATTTTTCTGAGTTCCAAGACAAGATAAATTTAGACAACAATGTGCATTTCATACAGAAAAACATCAAAAATCACTGAGCTGTTATTTTATAGAGAGAGAGATACAAAGAACAAAAGAGGAGGCATCATCACTGGGAAAAAAAAAAAAAAAGATATTTTGGCAAGTAGTTCCTCAGGCAAGGACATGCTACTAGAACCATTGAATTGAAAACAGGCAGCCTTTTTCTGTTGAATGTTGATATAAAATCATTTGTCAGCAACAGTAATGACAGATTGCATGAATCTGCAGCTCCCCTTAATGATTAGCTCCATAAAAAAATTAACAACTGTCACATACAAACAGCATAAGAATGTTTTCAAAACATATTATCTTTAAAAAACGGTCATATTTTTCTAGATAATCACTCTACAGCCAAATGAAATATTCATCACCTTTCAATAGACTGCTAATACATGCTACTGCTCAATTTGCAGCAGTACTGTAAATGGGCGTTCTGCTAGGAAGAAAGAGGTATTAGTTCTTTCCATTACCTTCCTGCCCCTATTAGAGAACACATTGGAAATGCAAATCACAAAAGCTTCAGTGGGGGGAAAGAATTTGGGAAGCAATGCACTGCAGCATACGCACAACTTTTCCAGATACAAGATTTGTGAGTTCAAACCTTCATTATGACAATTAGTGAAACAGCTCGCATAATTTCTGCTTACTTGTCATGCATGTTTTACTAGCATGCTTCAGAAAGACAAAGGATTATAATAACAGACGTATGTAATAACAGAAACATGCAGAAGATAATAAAATTGTAAATCCAAATAATGGTGACTTGTAGCTCAAGGCTTTCGAAATTAATTTTATTATGAAGCACATGCAAGGATAATATTGAAAGGAAGTTATTTTACCCTCACTTCAAACTGAAACTGGTAATACTGCAGTGATCACGACATTGTTATGCCTGTTTAATCCAAAATCACCATCTAATGATCATTAGGATCTCCAGCTGAATTTCATTCAGTGATTTCTAAACAGCAAGTACTTTTGTTGAACTAAACGGGATGTAAATACGAAGTAAAGGAGCTGGAGAAAAAAACTGTTCATGTGCTGTTCAAAACATGGACCCAAACTGCTAGTGATCTCCATGCTCTGACACTGGGAAAACTTTCATTCTACAAAGCCCTAAGATACCCAGAAAGTTTATCTTTGTCTTGTGACATGTTTACACTGATACTGATGAATTTCTGCTTCCAAGTCACTTTCCAGTCCAGTTACTCAGTAAAAGAAGCAAGTATCTTCAACTTTAAAAGAACATCTCCATTTACGTGACATATCTAAGAGGTAATTTTCCAGTGAACGACAAAAAGTAACTTAGTTCATCAATGGAAAAGGCATTTTGTACTCATATGGCCTCACACACACAAATGAGACAATCTAAGAATCAAGGACATCCCAAAGTATAGTTTCAGTCCAAACTGGACTAAACTTACCTGCTACATTTTAATATTGACTTCTGAATCAATACAAACAGCAACACCGATTATTTACAGTATTTACAAATTTTACAATAAGCACAGCCAGTCAGCTGTTCTATCAGTCAGCTATTCTATTGCTCACCTTGTGCGTTTTGCTGTATGTGTACAGGTAAGCCAATCTGTAGAGGCTCTTGTAGTGCTGAGGAAAGCGGCTGAGGCACAAACAGAAGGAGGTGATGCACTGCTCTGTCAGGAACTTCCGCTGCTCCTCAAGGTCTGCTGGAAGACCCTGAGGAAATTCAGATGCATCTCCACAAGGTTCAGCTTTCTTCTTGCAATCCCACTGTGAGGGTAGGAGGACGGCAGCTTTGGTGGGATTGCCAGAAGCAGGCTGAGGATCCAACAGAATTTTCTGGCCAGTAGGCTCAGCAGGATGGTAAGATTCAGAGCTTTCCAGCAGCTCTTCTGACTTTCCTGCCACTGGAATATTAAAAGAAGAAAAAATGATGATGAAAATGATAAAATGGCAAACGACATATGCAAAATGACAAAAACGAACTACAACAAATGACAATCCTTCTCTTCATTACAGCATAGACAGAATTAGCAAGTGAAAAAAGATGATGTCTGTTCTTGATGTTTGTTAAGTCATCTTCAGCTCGTTAACAGCTACACACTGATCTCTCAATGGTCTTTTATTTGGGCCTTTTACCTGCGCTGTAGTAAGAATTCAGCACGCCTTACACAGTGCAATGTACACCGTGTTGGAAGGTAACTGGGGAAGGAGGGGTGGTGGCAAAGGAAGGCAATAAGACTAAATTCAATGAAATTCTATTGCAAAGAAAGGAACAGAAAATTAAAGCCACCCTGCCAAGTGAAACGTATTATTCTTAACAATCTAGAAGAACAGAATTCCAAAATACAATGTAGGCTCAAAAAGAATGATTAGCAGCAGCTAACCTGGCCTTTTGGATAACGCAGGACCTCCAGTTCTATCCAAATATTTTGGCAGTTAACTTGGTAACTCATAGTTCAGTTGGTCCACCTTTTCATGAAGGATATCAAATCTTACTTCAGAAAAGATCTGTGACAGCAGGAGCTTGCACATTTCCTGTTAGCTAGCCAGTATTGCTGAAAACACGTATGCTACATGCAGTTCCAATTTTTTCAGCTTTGATTTTCAGTCATGGAATTTTACTGTCTTTGTCTTTCCTAAGATAAAGAACCTCTTGCATTAGATCTCATCTCCAGCCTAGAGATATACTAAAGTATACTTCGTACTCAAGTATGAAGCTGCTCCTCAACTTTTTCTCCAGTAGAGCTGAACTTCAAGTCACCTCTGTTTTCCAGAACAGAATTTTTTCAAAATTTATTTGGATAACATACGTATCCATCATGATTTTCCTATAAAGATGGTTTTATGGTACAATTTTTCAAGCATTTCTTAAAAGTGTTTTTTTCAAGTACCTTTTATGTGGCAAGTCTATGGACCTTTCACTTAAAAAGAGCTTGCTTTGGTTTTGCATTTTATTTAATTAAACTGATGACGATTCAAATGACTGGAAAAATCTTAGCTCATACAGCAGAGGGAATGAAAGCATGTGCAACTGTTTTCCATCTAGTACAAGTAAAACACACATTATGAATAAAAACCACAGAGGAATCGTTAAGTTTAGTAAGCATTAATAAACCTTGACACTGAATAGGACTTGGGAGTAAGTCGGGAAGCTGCTTTACAGTTACAACATTTGTTCTAATAAATGTCAGTAATGCAAGAATTGATTCAATACAGTTTTCCTGACAGACAGCTGATGACAATAACACAACTAACGGCAAGCCCGAAGAAGAGTCATGGTTTTAGTCCAACACCCAAAAGGTTACTGGATTTAGTGATTGCATAAGTACTATTTTACAAAATCAGGAACTGACATCTACTTCACATTGATGCAAGCGTCACCGCAGACTTCCCTAGCTCAAGCAAGACTGAAGTAAAATATTATTAAAAAAAAGAAAGCAAGATATCAAAGTTTGTGAACATAAAGATGGCTTGAGGGCACTTGCTCCTAGTGAGATCAGTGAATCGAATTAGGGATATCCACATCCCACGCTTTGTGTTTCTATGAAACTGGACCAGAGTACAGCATGGTCTGAACTGGCAAAGACTTCACACACAAAGGACCTACAACCCAGAAAGGTGGGCAAAATTAATACATCCGTTTCATTTCTCTTTCCCTAGTGAAGTCCAGCCTCTCTACTACCATATCCAACTGTGCAAAACAACAGAGAAGGAAATTCCAGCTTCTGGATAAAGTCTAAAAAAAAAATCTGAAACAGTTTTTCCAGTGGAATACAAAAGACTTAGTTCTATTATATATGGAAAAGAGTGGTAGAAAGCAATTCCACTCTCCACCAAAATAAAGCATCCAATGGAATAAAACATCTAATTCCACTACTTGTGCTCTTTTAAGTACTGAATATCAAGCTGTTACTGGGCCAGAACAAAAAGGGCATCTACATCTGGGGAAAAGAGAAAATACTGTGATCGAGGTTATCTTAAAATAACAGCTCATAACTACCCGGCCTTTCTTCAATGTTTCATATCTCTAAGTAACAACCTAAAAGAAGACAAGCCAGACACATGGCCACCACAGATCACAGTTTATCATGATTCTCTGATTTATGAAGTTTAACAGGCATTATGAATTGGGATGATGGCCACGTGAGCAAAGCACGGTTCTAATTTTAAACTACACACATACATGCAGCAATAATGCCGCATTCTCAGCCACAGTGCAGCATATTTCTGTGCCTCTGCATGCCAGAAGAAACATTTTAATGAGAATGTACCAGCTGACATTATCTATTAAAATGAGCATACTCTTTTCCTCTGTAGATCCCAGGGTCTCTTTGCTGGGCATCAGTGCATCAGCACAGGCCGTAGAAATCCTCTTCTCTGTGTAAGTCTTCCTCAGGCTGTCTTGAGAACTGGCAGGCTCGTTAAACATATCCTGTGTGGAGCTGGAATCAGACAGCACTGCTGCAGTGCTATCCTGACTCCTCTCTGCAAAACAGATAAAGGAATACAGTATTTCATACCCATCAAGCTGCTACTTGCACATTAGTAACAGTAACATAAAACTGCAGCCACTCTGCAAACCTCTTTCAAATGCAATACAGAATCCTTAACAACCATCAATTCTGTTGTCTAAAAGGTATTTATTTTCTTTTTAACTTGTCTACTTCAACTTATCATTTTCATCTCACCTCTTTGTGCAAAGAAATGAAAACCCCAGCGTTCTTTCACTAGGTATTATTTAACACTAATGTAATAGAGAGCTCCCTGCCCCATCAAATTTCTTCCTAGAATATAACCCTGGAATTTGGTTCAAAAGAAATTATGCTTAATTGTGACAAGCAGTTAGTTTGAACAAAAGATTTCAATTGTTGTATGGTCGCACAAGATTTTGCAGTTTTACTTCGCTATGTGCCTTGAGAAGCACCCACTAGGATTTAGTCTGACACAACCAAAACCCAGTTGATAAAAGAAAACTATGAACAACAATAACGATAAAAATTACTTGTGAAGGACAAAAAATTCAGTACGCCATTAGAGCGGGCAAAGACTTACAGGAATGATCAGTGGTGCCATCTATCCTGCAGGTGTTAGATGCTGTTCACCAAACGCTCTGAAAGGTGATTTGATATGGCACATAAACAACCCATCAAAGAGCTAGGTCTCACACAGGAAAACGCTTAGACTTCAAGGCAGCAGACAAACTTCTTAGACTTCAAGAACAGAAGCGACTTTGCCTTGACAGATTACACCTGAGTGGAGTAGTGTATGGGGACTACTGACTACATTAGGGTCAGAATTAAGTTGTTCACCTGCTTATAGCTGTTACAGCACAAGACGAGTTATACAATATCGCAACTGTGGGGGATAAAATTCACACCTCAGAACGAGCAGGCAAGAGAAAACCTTCCACCCATGTCTGAAACCAGCCTGATATAATCCAAGTTCTTGTACATCAGGGGTTATCAGACAATCCTCCATGAATGAAAAAAAGCAGCTTAGTATCTCTGGCAGAAGGACAGAAAGATGCATACATGTTTCTTCTGAGATGGGAAACTGGCATCTTTCCGTACTATTGTGTCCAACACAAAATTCTGATACAGGCAATTCTCTTAAAATCTGTAGCCCACGAGATTAAATTTCTTGCCTAGGATAAAGGGCTAGCCTAACCAAGAGGCAGGTTACATACATTATCTAGGTAGTTCCACTGCATTCTTATTCATTAAGTTTCTTGATATGATCAAGAAAGAAAAAAAAGGCCCTTGAGATGAGCTGATTATTTAATTCAATTTCTTCTGTTCCATCCAACTTGCACATGTTCAGGAGAGAGCTAAGGGCCTCCTACGAATTTACTTTATCAATGTAAATCCCTCTGCAGACCTTTAGCTTGTAGATCAGGTTCTGCTTATTAGGATTCCAACAGATTTAAACCCTATTTGATGCAGTCCTCAGGCTTTTTACTAAAACGCAAAGAAATCCTTCCCTTTCAATTAAGGGATATTAATAAAGCTACCTCGAAAAAGAAAGGGGGAAGTGTATTTGCTTCTTAATTGGAAGCTTTATGGTTGGTTGATGATGACAAGTTTTATAGAGAAAGATATAATTAGGAAGAATAGGAAAAGACTGATTCTGAGGAGAGGTCAGTCAAGCCTTCAATGACTCATTTATAAAGCTTTAATAACATTCTGTGGCACTATTGAACTCCCAGCTGGTATCAGACAAACATTTACAGTAGATAATGTTGATTTCTTGATTTTTTTTTTTTTAAAGGAAATTTCTGCATCTATGGCAAAGAGACTTAATGACTTAATTACTCATTAAGGAAGGAAAAAATAATTGCAGATTTCCAAATGTTGCCATAAGCACGGAGGTCAGTTCTAACACGTGGATTGTGACAAATGAAGCCTCAGAATGTAAACCAAGAACTGCTAGACCAACGCTCAAGAGCAGTAGCAGATCACTAGGAGATAACACTAACATTTCAGCATGCAAAGATGGACTGATTTTGATTTAGTACGGTATATTTCAAACGTACGCATGACAGGGAAATTTTTCTCTGTGCAAAGAGAATTGGGGAAGAATTTTCAAATACATAAAATTAGCCAAAATCAAAATAATTGCTCTTCCTATTCACTGAGTACAGAGAAAAAGGCAATTGGTAACGAGACAGTTATATTTTTCCCTAATCTCAAACTTAACTGCTACATACAGTTAAAAAATAGCATAGGGAACCTACAGAATTGCTAGAGGCTTTCAAGGACAGGTGGACAAAGAGCCAGGTTACCCAAGATGCACCTTCTTATAATAGGAAAAAAAAGCTCCGACAATAACAGTTTATAATGCAGAACTCACAGCAATTGTACCAAGTAGCATCTACTTTTTTTTTTTAAAGAAAAGTATTTTTCATACACAAGTGCTCTTCTAACCTAATTCAAAAATCTCATATATGCTGTGTGTCTGACTAGCCTACATAGTTTTAAAACCATTGTGTTATAAAGCTTTTCCTTCATCTCGTACAAGTTGACTGTAGTTGACAGATATTCACTAGTGTTGTTCAACCTACAAGCCAAAAGCCACTGCAGTCACAGACTCATTTATGTTGAAAAAGACCCTTGAGATTATCAAGTCCAACCATCTGTCTTTGAGACATAACCAGTAATTGCTAATTCCCAACTGCTGCTATCTGTCCATTTGAAAGATGCACATTCAAGAAGAGCATTATTACTTTTTAATAATTATTGCTATAATTTAGGACAACTTAATGAAACACTGAGTTGCATTAAAACATGCCCTGATACCAGATTCTCTCTTTGGTATTAATATATTTCGTTTTATGACTTTGTTGGATCACACCTAAGTTTAGAAAGATTTCAAACAATCTGACCAACTGAGTTACCTATTGCACGTAACCTTAAGTATCGTGTGCTTATTTCTAAAGACTAAGAATACATTGTTCTCAGGAGCTCAACTTGTGGCATTTCAGTGATCGCTATGTCAGACTATAGCACTCAATGTGTCAACAGGTAAAAGAGAGCAGTACTGGACAGAAGATGTGAAAAGGTCAAAAGGAAGAGAAGGGACCTTCTGGTAACTTTCCAAGAGATTACTGTATGTTTTAACTAGGAAGATGTTACTGGAAAAAAAAATATTTTCTCACCTGCACTGTCAAGAACTTCATGGTATCAGTGAAATCCTTTTAGTCACTTGGCTAACCAACTAGCTATAACCACTGAAACACAGCTAAGATATTTGAAGAAATATTTTTGTCATTTGATTTAGTTCTACTCTTAAGAGCATTTTAAAGCTAATCTTATCCTGCATAAAACAGGGTTACCAGGTTGACTTCAAAGTCCCTATTCTGTGCTATTTCTCCATACCAGAAAAAACATCACTTTGCAGCATTAACATTCAGCCACAACATCTGCATGCCTACCAATCGACAATAAAAAGTTGTCTTAAACTTCAGGGAATCCCAAGGGGTCGGGGCCTATTGGCAGTGGTGTTTTTTGTTGTTGTTGTTTTTGTCATTTGTTTGGTTTTAAATTAAAAATACGGTAGGAAAAAGGCTCATTACTTTGCTAGCCATTGCCTTGTGCCAGCATTCTCCCACATGTATCATTAGCCCAATGGATTACACACCACACACCTTGTTACCTAAACTGTGTCCACTCACACAGCTGAGAGAATGAGAAGAAGAGGCAGTATGTGTTAAAGTGCGTGACCTGAACTGGTAGACATACAGTCCTAATGACATGGCTCTTCAAAGTATGCTAAGCAGATAAAATCTGCTCATGGTACAAACTTACATAATTTATGCTCAGGAGCTGAAGTACTGCTTTATTGTGCAACTATAAATAAGGTGTTCCACCTTTGCCAATTAATTACTATGCAGCCCTGTACTTGTGTTGCTTGTCCTCCATCCCTTGAAACTTCTCTGAAATTAAAAGCAGCAGGGAGAGGACCTCTGAAGCACCTGTATATGGGGGAAGTTTAAGGCTTAGAAAGCCAAGGAGGTATTAACACACTTTTTCTGACTAACATTGTCTGAAATATCTGATGGAATAAGTATGCTCACTTATTAAAGAAGGTATACAAAATGTCAGCTGCAAGTCAAAAATCAGAAACAAGTGGCAGAGATTTTTTTTAAAAGCTACATATATATATAAAACCTAAGTCAGTTTACAGTAAAGAAAAATACTGCAGCAGAATTCATAGCGTATAGATAACTGAATATGTATTACATATATACCTATTTTCCCATGAAAAAAATAAGGTGGGTTCTTCAAAGGCTGTGGTTCTACACGCTTTCCTTATCCTGCCTGCCTATGGATATCCTGACACCATATCTCCCATGCTCTCTTCACTTGTATGCATGAACATTTTTCTCATCAGTCTGTGGTCAGAAACGTGATGTATCATACCATTTTCATTCTTGACACAGTTTCCACGCATATGGAAGACAACATTGAGCTCTGTAGCAAAGGCATTTGCACATTACTAAAAACAAAAGACTTGCAAAGATTTGCATGAGGGCAGGTTAATTTCTTGAGGACAGCAAATCCTCTGAAGTTATAAAGGGAGTTCTCTTATAAAATGAGTCAAAGATGAGAGTATGTTCTTTTCATCCATCTACACTGATCACTGAATGTGTTGCAGTAACTTGTGTTCTATATTGCTGTTTTCTCTTCAAGTGCAGAGCAAAGCACCTATGTCCCGTTCCTTCGGTCAAATTCTCTTTACACAATCTCACGCTGCATGTCAGTGCCCTACTTGCACTCATCAGAGAGAGGTCACATTGGAGAGAAGTAAAAATGGAGCATACTGCAATAAACTGGATCTGATTCATTATTCATGTAGTCCATCCAGTGTGCAGTCCCCACGAACATCCAGTACCATGTGCTGGAATAGGGTATGTACTGCAGACCTGAAGATCTCATTTAGGAGAGACTGAATTAAGGGTTAGATTTTAATTTTCCAAAGTGTAATGTTATGTACGTTCTTTTTTGCACAGAAATAACCACTCCATCTTTGAAGCTCATTTTACTTTGACATGAGTGACAACCTGGTGCAAAATGTTTCTCAGATCACCTGTGTCTCATCAGGATGTTGAGAAGCCCCGTTTACAAAAAACTGTGCATCTTCATAACATTCGCAGAATTAAAGGACCAACGAACTATGAAGGGAGACTTCTCCCACAGCATGAAGCAAGTAGCCTTTCCCAGTGAGTTTATCATGCAGGATTTGCCAATTATTAAAAGCAAGCCGTGACAGGTAAAAGCAGGAAGAGAATGCCTGGGGAACAGAGATTTGTATAAAGGTTAGAGGCAGCACGGGCAATATTGGTTGCAAAAGCAATCAGGCAAAGACAAACACAAAAAAGGATGATTACATCTAACTACACATAACATACTACATGGCATGGATGAAGACTTAAACAATAAGACATTTTAACACTGCAGTAGCAATGGGTACTGAATACATCATCCGCATACCACCACAGTTATTTGTAACTGAATATCAACACCACAACGGCATATTACAGCAGGACAGACCACACAATCTCTAGTGCACATTTTGGAACCTGAGTTCTCTTTCATTTTTATTTATTTACTGCTTTCTTAACTAACTTATGTTTAGCACAAAATCTAGCTGAACTGTTTCAAGTCTGTACTGTGACAGGTCTTTAATGACTGCACACATCCAGCCAGCCCACATAAATGAGGACAATGAGCATGTCTGTTTTGGTATATAACACTGGCCTTTTAGCTCTGTAAACACACTGAGCCTAGGCTCTTGCTGATTCTTCTTGCTTCCTAGTTTGCTCTTGGATAATCAGAAGAAGTCTAAATCTCAGGCTTCTACTATCAGATGTAAGTTCTCATTCTGGAGAGTTATAAAATAGCAACAGGCAGGGGTAACGACAGAAAAGACAGGATTAACAGATGGAAGGAAAAGATGCTCCTGAATGGAGCAAGAAAGAAAAGGACAAGAAAGGAGAAAGGCAGCTGCCTACTTTACACACATGACAGCAGCTAGTCAGCCAGCAAATAAAAGCTGCAACTGAACAATAATTGTTTCCTTGAAGATCTGTGCTAGCAGCTGCCATGAGGAAAAAAGTTCAGGTACTTCACAAGCTGTACTGGTTCCTTTCTCCAATTTCCATTAAATCTACCTTTAAGCCATTATCACCAACATTCACCGGATGTAAAGCACTTCAATGCACTCAACTCTGACAGCGATTTCTGCACATCCTGATCATCTTTTTCCACCATCAAAATGTGCTGGAGAGCTTCAGAAATATAATGACACATTTATTAAATAGCACGCATCTAAAACAAGCCTGCCCTCACAACTTCACCTATCTACAGGTAAATGCTTGGAAATCTGAGCCCCAACATTTTCAAGAAAGGATGTCTGGCTGTACAGTAATTCTGTTGTGCTTGTAATGAGAACTCACTGCACTAGAAGGTATGTTGTTGGATCTATCATTTAAGAAAAAAACAAACCCACAAACAACAAAGTTCATAGAAAAATAGGGCTTGGAAGGAACCTCAAGAATTCAGCTAGTCCATTCCTTTTTCCCTCAGGATAAATTGAACCATCATTCCTGGCAGCTGGCTCTATCACCACTTTTTCAAGACGTCCAGTGTTGAAGTGTTGCAATGTTACATGATCCCCAGGAACATATAATGTTTCAATTTTATTTGCTAAATATAATTATTTATGTAATACTTCCTGTTCTGTTTCCCATGGACAGGGAGAAAAAGCAGTGTGGCATCATTTTGTTGGTAGTGTTTTGTTTTTTTCCTTCCCATTTTTGCACAGCCTTGAACACTATTTAGTTAACACTACTATTTAGTCTTCTCGTCCCAAGACTAACCATCCCAATTCCTTCTCTTTCCTCACGGCTCATGTGTAGAACCAAAAATGGTAAAGGGAGGTTTCATAGGATCTCTGTCATCGCTGAACCAAGAAGTATGTATGCTTGTTACATGTGAAGAGAACTTTGTACGTAAGAATCCTTATAATGCTCCCACTGTTTGTCAGATACGCTCAACAATATCAGTAAAGGAATAAAAGTAAATAAGATTATTGTGAAGCCTCAGAAAGAACAAATATCTGGGCTGAGTTTAGGCCAAATTATCCAATGTGTGAACAATAATAAAGACAGTTTCAATTGCTGTCAGAACAGGTAAAAAAAATTCTATAAGTAGTCAAATGATGGATATTTTCTTGCTATTTTTAGGAACAGTACAATGGAAATGCTGGCACCAGTTTTCTTCAGTGATGTGATTATGTGTAAGCTGTCAAGATCATTTTACTTCAGAAGTATGTATTTTAATACAAGTAAAATGCAAATGCATGCAGAGGAGCACAGCATATGTAATAATATAAGAGTAGAAGACTTCCAAGTACTGCTCAGCCTGTTAGCTCTCCTTCCATCTGCAACAGCCCCAAGGCAAATATTTCAGTTTCCTGGGGATCTTCAACATGCCGTATCCAGAGTTTAGTTTTGCCAGCAACTTACAAAGCATTATGACTGATGCTGTACTTCCCAATTCTACTTGTCATAAAGCCATACTGCCTTCCTAAAGATCACCCTAACTCTGCTTCTTTCAGAAGATAACATTTTGAATTTCTGTGACAGCAGCAAAGCTAAGTTCTAGCTAGGCTAAGCTGGCAGACCCTGGAAGTGCTGCTTCAGCCCTGACATGTGCAGCCATTCCTTAGCTTGCACCTCCAGGCTTTGCTAAGCAGCCAGCCTTGCCCCCTTTGGGCAATCAGCCCTGCCAAAGCTCATAATATCTTACTCTGAGCGAACGTACTAATGACGTGTACTGGAAGATTAACTTGTCTTTCTTCTGGGAATGTTTCAACAGTCTGCAGGAACTAGGCAGATGTAGTCTTAGGCAGAACTGCTGCTCACAGGGAATACTGTTAGGAAATATTTGCACCCTTCTGTTTTTCCTGTTTTAAAAAGACATCAAATGCTAGTTGACCAGTATACTAACACGTTACGTATGATATCAACACAGTCAAACAAATTACTTCACATTTAAATGTAAGCTTGGATAAAATTCTCATTTGTATATTCAATTTAGTGGAATAAATTAAGGAACTTCTGTCAGTTTCACCAAGAATTATTCTGTGGGAAAAGAAAGAAATTCACCTTGCAGAGTTTCCAGGCAGGTGAACATTTGTTTCAAATCGTGTCAAAGATATTTACAAATTCTTGTTCTTCAGAAATTGACAACGGGAAGCAGCCCACTCTCCACAAACAAATTCATATCAAGCAGGGCACTTCTATGGGGCCCTGCCACGTTCTACCGACACTAAGCTATACATTGCCGTTATTTTACACCTTTTTGAGAGCTAGGGATAAACAAATGGCCAGAAGAGTAGAATAAGAATAATTCCTAGTCCAATAATAATGCCAAGTTACTTCAACAGTAATTTCATTTCTATTACATTCTACACATTGCAAATTCTTCAGTTATGCTGTGATACCACCCTACCTTCTGCTGTTATAAGCCAATTATTTATTATATCACTCTAGAGCCTATAAAGATGAGCTCCTAGTCACTGTAAATGATAAAGAAAAATCAAAAGATGAAGTCTACTGGACTGTCATGCAAATCACTTCGTGCTGATACACAATATATTCAAAATAGTTGCCACCTGCCTCCTCCTAAAAAGAATAACACTTTTGTTTTGCCTGTTTAACAATTTGTTTTGTTTCAGCCACAGTTCAAATTTTTAGCTGGTCAGTTCTCACAGGCACTGAAACAGTGTCCAGTGTTCTGAAGTCTGAATCCACATCTTTCCCAATAAGCTCAGACATTTAGCTTTGAAGAAATTAATAAAACACCCTGAAAATAGTTAGCTGCATATTTTTCCCCTCACTATCCCCATTTTGATTAAGTGACAGGTGCCAACGGTGGCAGGTGACAACTTTGAATTTTATATTTAAAGCACCAACTGTACATCGATTCTATTTAAAGCACTGAAATTTAAAAAGCATCAATATTGCCCGTGTTACCACAGACCCATCACCCTCCTTGAAATGAGCAGTTTGATCATTCCTGGTCAAACCCCCCATGATTAGAGCACCTCCCTGTGCTGCCAGTATTGAGAACAGGGACTGTACCGTCCGGCGTTGCCTGCTGACGGGGTTTTTTACATTTGACGTAATCGTGGTCAACTGGAGTGGCTGTGTAAGGTGGGGATGTCAGACCTGGACCAGAGGAGGAGGGGAGGGAAGTCCCAGGGCCTGGCACTGTTCCAGCTGAAGAGTGAGAGTCTTCATCAATCATGCAAGCTTTTTCTCTGGGAGAGGAGAAGAAAGTCATGTTAATATGCTATTAACATATACAAAAAATGAAAAGAAATCACATGTTCTTATGATTTCCAGTACAGTAATCAAATCTTACTAACAAATTCTAAATGATGGACCTTGAGCACATGCCCACCACCACTGTTCTGGAGTAAAACATTCTTCATCTTACAGTTATTAAGAAGACAAATGATGAGGACTAAAGTCAATTAACCTTGCAAATAAAAGCATTTGCTCTTGCGTTTTTGATAGTTGATAAAAACAATTTTATTAATAAGTAAAATAGTGGTTTCAAAATAGATCATAAGAACAAAATTGTTCCATTTTTCCCTTCCCATTGTGCCAATTATTGAGCTTTAACTGTAAATAGTAGCTGAAAACTGCAAACACTAGAATTAATTTTAGTCACTTTGTTTGGTTTATATTTCATTCAAACCCATTTTAACAGGTTACTATTCAGTAGTTTGGAAGTTCACTTTCAGATGGTATTCCTGGAAATCAGCACTCACTTTTCTGCAGCTTTTGGGGTGTTCTTCTCCTCACCCCTGGCAAATGGTCCCTCAGAAGCTTCTTTCATGAAACTAACTAGTATCTCTGCATCTACTCCAGAGTCTGGTTTCCCCACAAGTTTCAAAATAGAAGCATGAAGTCGAAAGTACACCTAAAAAACACCAAAGTCCATTTAGTCAGAGAACACATAGCTCTGCAAATAATTACAAATAGACCATTCTCTGTAGAAACTGTGTGAGTTAGTATAGACATGCATCTGGTACCTAAACGTACCTGAACAGGACTTTTCTTGCCTTTGTAAGTTGTTTGCAAATGACAGAATCTGAAAACTGTAAAAAAATTATAACTGCAACCTATGGAATACAACAGTGAAAGCAGACATGGACTAGTCAACACTGGGTGTGATCCAGATCTTTTTTTTTTTTTTAACCAGACAACACAGTAAAAGCTAAGGTGTTACAACTACTGATCCAATTCTCATACATAAGCTTAAACTTGTGAAACCTATCCACACTTGATTTCAGTAAAAACTGACTAAGGAGCTGTGTGCAGGAAAATCCAGGAGTGGAAATTCTGTCCAATATATACATAAGCTGTTTTGAAAACAGAAATAACCTGAGTAACAGACTTCACTTAATTCTCCAAGTTGGTCTTGTAAATGTTGCCAAATGCACAGCACCACGTATGCTCTGCATGCTTCATGATATAAATTAATAGTAACTGGTATTCCACTATCTGTAGAGAACAATGCTTTCGAGTCTAGGTATTTCACTTTCTTCTTTTACCTCTAATGCTTCCATGGCAAGTTCTGGTGGATTATGGTAGTGAATCTTCTTTGGATATCGGGCAGCCTCCTCATGAAGGTAATGACCTGCCTGTTTGTAATGAAGCAGATAGACAACAGGAGGCTGTTTCTGTTTCTCCGCAATCTTTCCCAGCATATAGTGAATAAGCCATTCTTCTTCATCGCCATCTCCCTCGCAGCGAGATGCTGACGTAAAGCACAGTTTGGCTGTCTCCAGCATACTGTCTCGACGTTCTTCCATCTGTGATGGAATGAAGTGTTGAGAATACATGAGTTCACTGTGGCTGAGAGAAAAAATGCTAAAAATACACTCCTGCACATAAAAACACCGAAATGAGGTACATCCTTTAAAATGTTTTCAGTCTTCTGTGTATGAGGAACACATTCCCAAAAAGATATATTCCCAGGAGGAAGATTACATTGTTCAAATTTATCTTTAATATAGCAGAGCTTTTAACAAATTATGCCTTTTTAATATATTCACTTGAAAAAAGCAGATTCAAGAAGCCCTAAGTAACAATTCTGATTTAATCCACAACTTAAGATGAAGCCTGTATTGTACTTTTTATCTGATAATGTGAAATAACTTCAGCATTATCCCTGGAATTCTTCAGTAAGTCCCTCATAGCCAAGAGGCAACAAGACAGTAAGACCAAACTTTGGATAGAACAAAGACATAAAATGTAGTAACTTCATTTTCTCAGTAGTTAGTTTTTGAGCTCTTGGGATGTTATTAGCAAATAACCCTTAAAGAAAATAGTGTCTTAGTTATCATTTTGCACATACTATTAACAAAAAAAAAAAAAAAAAGTTTTTTCCCCTTTAATACATACGCTTACATCACCTTTTTTTTTTTTAGGGAATCAAATGCCATGTAAGCATCTACCCGGAGTGCAATGTTAATACAGTTACATAGGCAGCTCAGATGCAAGACCCATCACCCTGCTGTAACTACATTCTCCTATAACAAAGGATGCTCCCATTACCATTGTCTACAGTTTGAACACTTGTAAGGTTTATAAATTACAAGTCACTCGTTAGCAGCACTTTTTTTTCATTCTGCTCCCAGTTCTGCACTACATAACTATTCTGACTCGGAAATATTGTCAGAACTTGAGTTCACTGGTCAAAAAAGACAAATGAAACATTTCTCCCAGCAACTCTAAGGTCAGACAGAGTATCAGGAATTGCTCATTTTGGCTCAGCAATAAATTTCATAATATTTTTTTAAAAAGTTATAGCTATTATGTATAAAAGACCAAATTTATAACAACTTTCGTCTAAAGCATATTAAGCTTCTTATTTTGATATTTTGTTTAAGTAGCCAAAAAACATAGAAAACAGATAGCTTTAGAAACAAGAGATGACTGATGAACACACATACTAGAGTAATTCTTAATCTTTTCACTACTTAAACATGTATACATTTCACCTTTTCCTGGAAACACTGTATGACATTTACAGAAAGGTAAGGTAAAAAAAATTCCTCTTTCCAAAAGGTTATCATCATTTTGTATAATCTTTCAAAGATTATTCAAAGATCAGGCTCAAATTAATTTTACTCAGAAAAACAAACTCCTTTAACCAGTGTTTGATGCCAGACACTTAGATGAATGAAAATTAGAATTTCCAATATTACTAAGTAGCTACACGGTCTAATAGGTGGTGTACAGCATTTAAATATTTAATTTTAAGAAGTTATGTTAGGAAAGGCCATTTAAAACATTTTAAAAGCTCACACTGCTCTAAGTTATTTCCCACCTGCTGCACAACTTCAGAGGGGAGTTCTGTTTTCCACTGCTTAAGTTGTCGGGATGCAAAAGAATGCAGGGCATAGGAAATGGTGCCATATTCTATCCACAAGGAGAGATTAGAGCTGTCAATCTCTAGGGCTCGCTTAAAGCAATTCAAGACAGGAGTGGAGTGCTTCCAGATGGGGCCATCACTTTTCAGTTCATTAGAGTTCAATTTGTCTTGAATCCGACTTGCTCGAGCCAGAGCCATGCCAGCCCATGAATCAAACCTATGCAAGCAAGAAAATAACACATCAGCGATCTCCCCCACACACATTACACTGAACGGCAAAGATAAGATCCACTTTGTTATATTCACTACTGTTTCTTCCTTTCATCATGTGCTCTCTCAAAACAGATTTCTGCATCTCCTCCTCTCTCATTGCCAAAAAGACACTGTATAAGCCTCAACCACATATTGATTCAATTAAAAATGGTTTCCTCATAAAACACCACCCCTAATAATTCTCTCACATGAAAAAATGGGAAATACCTGCATTCATTTGCTATGCATAAGTACAGTATCTAATGGCAGCATTCCCATTGATTTTTTTTCTCAATAGCCACCACATCCTGTCCAAACATCGTCACCCTTGACTTCTGTAGACCAGCAGCTATTGTGACATTTTGTATCATTGGGCTGAACTGTGAATGGTCTTTATCGTCACTATTATTTTCCAACATAAAAATCACAAAAAACCCAAAGTGCATTCATGTAAGAAAATTCCGATAAACAAAAAAAGATTGCTTTCTGAAGGAAATGTTCAACATCCAGTTAGATTATTGACAATACAATCTGAAGAGCGGCTTTCCTATTTCCTAATTTCACACTAACATCTGAAGTCAATGGTTCTGGATTTTATTTTAACCACGATTGCAACCCCGAAGGAATAATAATGTCCTCACAGTTTCGCTTGCTAATTTCTTGCTAATTTCAACTGAAACCTCATTTCTGGGTCAAGTGAAATAGAAAGATTCCCTAAGGGAACTATAATACAGACATTTGAAGAAATAATATCTAAGATGACTAGGGTAAAAATACTACGCTACCACACAAAGTATGCTCTTCAGAACAACAGAACTTCACATAATAAAGTCAAAATGCGCTATCATTTATATCTGTAAAACTCAAGACATTTTATCTTTTTTTGTAATTTATCAGGCTTCAAATTAAAGTTCTAGCAATCTGCTAATCAGTTCCCAGGCTAGAAGATTCAATAACATGATACTATGTCTATTTCCTCTGTAGATTTCACATGTAAAATTGCTTTGTGCCTTCACCTTCCATTTTGTCTGTTATGTGACTTTATTTAGAAATAGCTTTCTTTCTCAAGACATTTAAACTAGGGCTTTTGTCATTGACATTGGTCTATCAACTACAGTGAGAATTGAAATGATTGCTAACATCCAATATACAAACCCTAAATTTAATCAATAAGCTTAAAGATTGTTTTAGTTCATTTTAGAAAAGTCATTCAAAACAGACTTCATTTTTAAGATGAAAGAGCTTAATCTTGGTGGTATTTCAGCATGCTATAAATTATCAAGGAACTAGTTTAAACATCAACTATTTAAGCACAATAAATAATTTCAGGAAGAGGTCAGCCTAAACAGCTAATCCAGTAGAGACTGCTATTTGTATCCCTTACACTTTCGAACAGTGAAGTCTTTTATTCTTTGACATGTATGAACACACCAAAAACAAAGAACAAAAGGTGCAAAAGAGCACTACTGATTCAGTCCCTGCCCCTCCTAGTCAGTCTTGATTTTAACTTCACTTCCCCTTCTCCTCACCTTGCTCTTTCATTTTTTTATTTTAGTTTCAAACAATCACCGACCTGTTTGGGCAAATACAAATGTCGTGCATGTAAAATTTGATGGCCTTAGACTGTTCTTTATTCTTGAAATGATAGTCTGCCAGAAGGTAATACAACTCAGTCACCACCGGTGGAGAATAGTCTGCCCCATCTGGGAGAGATGGTGCCTGGAAACAAATAAGATGTACATATTAAATGAGATGAACGCTTGCTTCTTCCTTGTGGTGAAAGTAGTCTTTTTATCACAGAATATGAAGCATTGAAAATGAAGATAGTGAGAATGAAAATATTTCACAGTTTTACAGAGCGCTGAGAAACACCAATGAACATCTATGACTCTATATTAATTAAATTACATCTTGCCATTTCAATACCACAAGCTTTGGTGGTATCATTTGTATTTCATTTAAATGCAATTATGTGAGGAAATCCAGTATTACTGAATAAAATGTTCCCTTAACTATCTGAAAGTCAAAAAAAACAACAGCTTTTTTTTTTTTTTTTTTTTTTTTTTTAAAGCAACTACTTATACCTTGCTGCATGTTCCTTCAATATAGGCAGAAACAGTATCTAGGCTCAGCATAGGCTTGTCTGTTCGAGGAACAATTGTAGCAGTCTTCTTTAAAAGGTTGGCTAAGTCAGCAGAAACGGTACTGGTTTTGTAACTATCAAATTCTGGAAGAGTTTTAGGCTTAAAATATTCAAACATAAACAAAGCATCGTCCCACGTTAGATCCACCTGAAGAGGGAGGCAGACGAAAGGGGAAAAATTAGCTCAAATTACAAAACTAAAGTACCTACTAGAAGTGACTTTCTATGACTTTTCTATACTATTCTAGCAGGAAACAGATTAAATCTCTCAAGAAAAAGAGCAATTAAAGGCACCACTAGTATACGGTGCTCCCAAATGCAGCATGCTGCTCAGTGATTAAAAGACTGCCGTATAGGGCTGTAACTTAGTGTATGACACTGAGAAGTCATTCTACTTCCTTAGACAAAACTGTTCTTTGCTTTTGTTTGTTTTGTTTGTGTTTTACTTTTCTTGAATTGCACAAATGTAACAGGTGTTTTTGGGAGAGGGTACTCTCCTTATCTTTCTTTTCCTTAATTATTCCCATCTTCTCATTATCTCAATTTTCTGACAGGTAAGTTTGAGAGAGAACATTCACAAATACTCAATAACTAACAAAGTAACAGTATTTGTGTATCTTAAAAGGTCTTTTCAAAGTAGCAAGATAACTTATTGCTTGTATAAAACTTTTTTCATTTATCATTTAATTTCACTTGTATTTGGTTAATGCAAATTCATCTGAGGTTTGTAAGCAAAACTCGTCTTTCAGGTGGAGGATTGCTGACCAGATTTTTCTGTCCCTTAATAGTACAGCCCTCTTTCCCATGGCAGTCAATATTTTTTCTCCTCTTAAACTCAACTGAACTCAATCTCACACATTTCTAATAAACAGCTACTATTCATCATCAATTTCATAAAATAAGCTATAGTGTAATTTACTTGCATCATTTTTAACAGTGCCACTTTTCATTTGCAAAAACCGCAACACTGGCTGCTAAATCTTTTCTTCTTATAAGCTGACATTTTCCTCTCTACTGTTCTCACCCTTGAAATTCTCCTCCTCTGTTAAAAACAGGAAAGTCATGGCTCAATAAAAATCAGTTTGTAGATACTTTCAAAATGACAAACTACTACGCATAAGACTATACTAACACTTCATTTCAAACATTTGACTCTCTACATTCATAAAAAAGCAGAAACCTGTTACAGTTTATTTTTTTACAATATGTTTAATACATGGCATTTACAGGGAAATCAAAACAAAGCAATCTTCCTCATAAATATCTTAAGGTCCGTTAAAATCAAACAAGGGTACGTCTTTCATCACCTTGGAATACTTTACTACCAATAAACAATACAGATCTTACCTGTTGTACTGAATGTTCTTCTAGGTACCTCGCTTTGCTTTTTTTGCTGGGAAAACCATATAAACAATAAAAACATTGTTCCAAGGCTGTTTCCAGCTCTTCTTTGTATGGATGAGTATCTTCAGAAGTGGATGCTGCAAGTTCTTTTTCTAGTACCTGAACCTACACCACCACAAAAAAAAAGAAGTCATCTGAGAGTTGAAGCTTGTATGAACTTACCGAGTTGGCTGGAGTTCATACGATGAGAACAGCATACAGAGGTACACATTTTTCCCAAATTATAACCAAATTTTCCCCATATTTCTGTACACTAGTCTCACACAGGTCATTTAAGTAGCACTAACTGCAGTAAGGTGTTTTTACTTGATTTGTCATTAATTCATGAACTCTTGTTAATCAACTTCATGTTTCAGACTTGTGACTGATCAAAGTTTCCCAGTACACGCCACGTTAATTCTGTAAATATAATCATTACAGTTTGTCAGTCCTTTGAAAAAGCCAGCTACCACAAGGAGAATGCATGGAAGAACATCTGCTCTAATTCACATAAAACAGTTTTCTCTGAGTGGAAAAAGGTGGAATTGTGAGGCCTTTGCAAAAAAAGAAGTGTCTGCTAATGAAGATCAGCCTACAAGGGACACCATCACAGAGTATGAACAACATACAGATGGCTAAACCTAAACAAGAGTGGCTGAATTAATCTCAAATGACTAAACACAATAACAAGTTGCTACTTTAACTTCAACATCACAAGAAAAAGTACCCATCAGTGGCACACTTTGGAAGATGCTGTTACTCTAAGACATTCATTAAAAAAATTACCATTGAACTTCAAAAGACAAAAGGTAATCACTGAATTTTTTTCACAATGCTTCCTTAAAAAGCAAAACAAAAAGGAAGACATTCCAAAAGAATCTTAATATTTCAATGTTAATAGAAATATGTTCATCAAGAGTCAGCTGTACACCGGGATTCTGAATCTTCGCTTCAAATACAAAACAAAACAAAAAACACAATCAGAGGTTTACAAATCAATTCCAATTTGCTATACTATGAAACTTAAATTCAAAAATGAAACGTGTAAGTGGAAATTACATTTATAACATCTTATACATTCAACAGCAATCTGAGTTGGGTTTTTTTTTGGTCAGAAAAATGAGATCTGTGCCAGAGACAAGGTACCACTTTCTGTTTTAAGAGCCAGAACCCTGAAAAATAAGAGTAGAGCAAGGGCGATTCTTAGAAGGCACTTCAATGAAATTTCAAGTGACAGCAATCATCTTTGAATCACAGCCATCCTTATTTCCACTATTTTTCCTGTGGAAGTTGTGTACAGCTTCTGAAGTTTAATAAAGTGGAGGTAAATAAGTTAAAAGGAAGACGCAAACTTCACAGAACACCAACAGAAGCATGATACTCCTACTGCTGCAAGCAAAATCAGATCTAACACCTGTAACAGAATTATCACTTGATCAGTGTTCAAAACAACCTTATTGGCTTTCAAGTTGTTAGCAGTAACCTGGAACTGATTTTAATAGTTCAGACTTAGACTACCACCAAAGGAGTTAATTATGTATCAATGTTTTTTCTTGCACCCCTTGAGCTACAAGCAGTAAAAGGAGTTTCAACAGACAGTTCACCTATACGAGGCAATCATTTAATACCAGCCTATAAAAAACACTTTTGTTAAACATTCTTGAAGGTGCCTTCAACTAATTTATCCCATTTTATCTTTGTCATTCTTTACCTTTCTGACACCCTCCTGTCTCTGAAAACTAAATACCTGTGCTAAATAATACCATATCCTATTTTAGCTACAGAAGTGGGTGATTCTAAGACTGGAATCTCAAGATTTCATTCAGTGAACCTGATGACATTTCCAAAAATCTACCTGTAAATACTTTCACAACTCTCTATTAATTATCTGTAGTTTACCTAGGCTGACAGGGTGTACTATCAGATTCATCAAGCTATGGATACAGGCACACCATTCAGACATGATTTAGATTCAGCACCTAGGAGCACTGCGTCTGTACTACACTCAGGGCAAGGCTGAGTCTGAAAATAGGTTATCTATTTTCATGAAGCACAGTGCCTGAGCTAACAAGCCCCCTGGACCCAGAGGCAAATCCATGCACAGGCAACTCAGGTGTATCAGCATTATGTTCCTAATACCAGGAAGACTGAGGAAAGTAGGATGCAGAGATAATCGAATAGTTCTACACTGAATCAGCCTCAGCTCAAACACTGTTCATTAGCTCCAGCCCTGCTGGGGTGAGCTGACTCCTGCAGAACCCCTCAGGCTCTCCAAAACCATCCTTCCTAGCTGTCTAAATTACTGGCCTGGCCACAGCACTGCTCAGATGCAGAGGTAGATGGAGTCTGGCACTAGGCTGCAGCTAATAAGCTCCAGGGAGTGCTGAGAAGGGAAACAAAGAGATTCCAGAGTAGCTCTATGCAGAACTAATAATCATCTTCTCTTGGCTGAAGGTAATAAGGCTCAGTGAAGTCAGGATGAATCTGTGAAGTGCAACTGAAATCTCCCTGTGGAGCACAACCCAATGAATGCCACAGTATTGTATTATCTGGGTTTTGCCAACAGCCAGGGTATCCTACACTGCTACTCTGGATGGTGAAAAGCTGACTGAGATTCAGTTTCTAAGCTAAGGTAAAAAGTAAGGAAATAGCAATACACGTAGAAATATTCTGCTTCAACCACGGGAAACTTCTCAAGAAATTATCTTGAAAAAGTCAATGAGTGGGTAACTCCTTTCGTCTAATAATGCTACAGCATTACTGCCCAGACACACGTTTCTCAAGCACATTAGATTTTATAATGTACTCATCTGAACAACAGAGCAAAAAATAGCCTTCAGACACAAGGAGAAGGACTGAATCAATAGATTAGATCTATTTGTATAAGCTGAATTTATATTTACCTCATAACACAAAGACAATAGAATTACTACTTTTCTCTGTCTGCAGTAAAAAATCAAAGCAGGTATAATCAAAATACTCAATTTTATCAACAGCAGAACAGCCAAAACATCATAGCTCCAGGACCAAATTCAGGTAACACCTCTGCCTTCCAGGGACCAGTAGCACTTCAGAAGCATAACTGGGGATGGACCACACCCTACAAATCTTTACTCTTGTGATTTAGAAGAAACAAATAACCAAGTTTAACTGCAAAATTCAAAACTGAACTTTCATCCAAGACATGCTTTTAAATACTAAAGAGCATTTACCTATATTGAAAAGCGTGCAAATTTTGGCAAACTCAGTTCTGTGATGTGAGCAACTGTAAATTTAGTAAAAACTTTTTAAGATCACTATGATGAATACGGAATCCCACTTTTTTTTTTTTAGCAGCATCTTTAAAGTAACACTGCAGGCGTTACTTTACTGAGTTTACATGAACTGAGCTGCTCAGCTTTGCTGCCAGCTATCCACATCCACTTTAACATCTTTGATAACACGGATAAGGTATGTCAGACCTTAGACCATTTACTAATTCTCATTTAAGATGTTTTTTATAGTACAAAGGTGGTTATCTAAAGCCATCTCTTGTCTGACAAGAAGTCCTGTATAGAAAGAATATCAATGGACAGGGGTTGGGAAAGCAAGTCTTAGCTATTCAGATTAAACCTACCAAAATGTTCACATGTATGGCATCTAGAAGAAGTAAAGTGGAATCTAAAGTGTATTTTTAACATGAAGACACTAACAAGGGAAAAAAAAACCAACAATCTAATACACTTTGAAGTTGTTCCCTCTTTTGAGATGGGTGTTGGCCAGTAGATTTTTCAGAGGTTCTTTCCAAGCTAAAGCATTCTACAACGCTAACACTTACATAGAACTTGAGAAGAGCACCATCTGAGTTGCAGCACCAGGATCTTCTTCCCAAATACTCATGAGCAGTGTTCAGCAGCATGAGTGAAGAAGGCAGCATAGGTGTATCAGGACTCGCTGGAAGAGAGGAGTTGGTAAATATTTTAGTAGAACAGAACTGAGTTAAATCCAACTAGCCAGGGCTTCATCTGGCAAAAAAAAAAAAAAAAAAAAAATTAATCTGAGATAAGACAGTGATATTTGTATATCCCTCTACTCTCTTCAGTCAGCAAGGTAAGATGACCAATGACCAACTTAAGGATTTTCTACTTACACTCCAGAGCTAGATGGTGAGGAGCTCAGCTCCAACAGGTAAAAGTGAATAATTACCTTCTTCTCCCTGGTTCTGCTGCTGCTGTTGGCAAAGGGACCGAAAAGCATCTTCCTCATGCTGGATGATCCTGTGTAGAATAATCCACGGGAGCACTGAAGAGACATATGGCTCCTTTGGTTCTTCCTGGACTGCCATGCTGCAGTCGATGATCTAATAAAGAAGCATGCATTTCACACACAAAGTGGTACATATTAAGAGTCAGGTGTGAATCCTTCTCAAACAACCCAAAGCTGCTAACGCACTCCATCCTAAGGAAATAATCTAAAATTAAGTCTCAGCTTTTTGCAGTGAGTAGGAGTAAGAAGTCCTATAAATAAGACCAGCTGACATGGGGAAGGGTAGAATATGATTCCCCCTACCCTGACATTCTCTTGCATCTTTTTTTTTTTTTTTTTTTTACTTGAAAAACCCTTAGCTTGGCCAGCACTTGCAAGCAACTCTACCATGTTCCTAAGGCTCATGAGATCTCGTCTTCTAGACCAAAATATGCACAGCCAAGATAACACCATAACTTACAAACTGCATCCAGACAGCTAAACCACCATTATAAACAGAGCATATGAAATTTGGTGTTCCTTGGGTTATTTTACTACCACTTGCTGATTACTTTAGTCCGCTTTGCATTTGAAAGTACCTACTGCTATAGATTCTAGAACAGGTGTGCTCAGTGCCTAACATACTGAAATGAAAATGAAGACTGAAGATAATGTTCATCTTCCTTTCTACCCCAACAAAAACGTAACCCAAAATGTCACTGCAAACAGGTGGCAATTCAGACAGAAGCTACAATCACATCTAAAGGGCTGTATCACACAGCGCCTCTTTCTGAGTACAGGTGAACAGGTTACCTGAATGAGGTTGGTTGTTAATCGAACGAGGCTTGCCGTTATAGAAGGATTGTTCAGGATGCTGCTGTCTGATGATAATGAACCATCTATTCCTGTGAGCAGTTGTGTTACCGTAGCAACCCATTCTTCTTTAGCAGAGGCTGCTGTCATATTCATCATCTGCTGAAATGCTTCATTCAAGGCAACTTCTGAGCATTCAAAACATTGCTTGTAATCTTTCAGCTTGAGTAGGGAGTCCTAGGGAATGTAAATATGAAAAAGTCTATTGTAAAGATGAAGGGTTTATTTTAAAACATGAGCACACAGCAGAGGAAGGCAATACACTATATACAGGTAAAGTGGTTACTCTACTAAGTTTAAGAAAACACCTTCACATATGACATTAAAGGACAACACGAGGTGCACGGGCCCTGGATGATAAATAAACAAACAGGATCTAAATTTCTGAATATCATCACTGAATCTTTCTGCTAGAATAAGAGAGGCATGAAATACAAATTTTCAAGAAAGTGATGTCTACAGGCTTACTGAATTCTAACCATATGCAGTTTATGATCTTGTGCAACCATTTTACTACAACTTTATAAATATCAAAATGGCAACTACAAGGCCAGCATTGTATCAACATCCTCCTGCTTCTTTATACTCTGCCAAGTTTGGGTAAATAAGATGGCACGGAAACTGTCAGATTTGGCTCAGTCCATCTAAAAATCAGTCCTTTTTTTGTGCAGCCTTTTTTTCCACCCTGAAAACCTGAGAGGCTCAAACTACTCCGATAGCTGGCATCACTCATACACTTATTTTCAGTGTCATATGGACTAAATCTATAGCCATTATACTGGATATATGCATCAACATTTTGTCATTCATGCAGGACAGGTACACTAGATCATAAAAATCATTTATATGCTACATAGTTTTTTAAGTTTCAGGTTCAGAATGGTTGTAAATCACCAATCACCAGCAGTCAACAACAACAACAAACTGCAAGTATTCACAGCAGATGTAAATCCAGACAATATGTTTCTGCAAATGATTCAAGGTTATTTGAATTTAGAATTTTTCTGGCCATTTTATATGGACATCAGACAACTTGTATCTTTAGTCACATCCTCAGTTAGCAAAAACTGACATACTTCTAATGACATTGATAAAACTATGCTGTTCTAACCATTTACAGCTTTGGTTCCATGTTTTGCTTTGTATATAAGACTCATTAACCACTAACACCCACTCCAGAAATCCTTTCATCCCATTCCCAGGACAAAACAAACCTGTAGGAGAAGCAGCTGTGCTGGTCTCTCTGGTATGGATGTTACAAATTCCAGATGTTTTGCTCTTCCATAACCATTAAAACATAAAGTTGGATGAAGCAGATGCACCACTGCATTATAATCGCCTGCCTCATATAGTCGCTGGATCTCTTCCAAAGACTGGCATCTCTCCAGAGATTTTAGGTTCTTATCAATCTGTAAACATCACGGATAGCACAATCCAACCTTTGCCTTCACATACATTTGATTAGTGGCATTTCACCTAGCAGTTCAGCTGTAAAACTATGTTAACTCTACAGTTACATCCAGGAACATAGAACAGGAAGAAAACACCTACTGTGTAACACTTAAGCTGTTCCACATACTTTTAATTATTATTTAGTACATGACTATAGTGTTATAATGACTTCATAGTTTTCTGTCTCAAATTCCCAAGTCACACATTTCTACACTGCATGTACATATCCATCAGATGGACTTCAAAGTGAAGTTGGCATAACCTGGGTTGGAGTTTATCTCCCAAAACAGCAACAGGAATAATGGAAGATGGACAACCCTTTACTTAAATAAATATGCAAATAATTGTGGAAAAAATTGACTGCTGTAGTAAGAAGCTCATTTAGCTAGTGAAAGTCATGTTCATAGAACAGAAAATAATACACTGGTTTAATATTTTTTTTGCTGCACCTAGCAGTTGATCTAATAGAAATATTTTGCATAAAATCAATCTTAAATTGTACAGGATAAATAGCTCCAAAAGGCGTCTGCTTGAAAAGATGTTGGCCACAATATCATTGTTAAAGTATGAACCTGTTCCTTCACTCTTAGAAAAAATCCAGAACAGATATGTTAGTATTTCCATGACAAAAGAGCTAATTTCTATATGACCTTTGAAACTGGAAGGGGTGGAACACTGCAAGTCAATTCTTACCTCTTCTAAAGAAACAACAGAATCAACATGTAGATTAGGTAACCGTATCGTGATGCATTCATTGTCAGCTTTAGCTTGCATTGCAGTGGAGCTCTGTAGCATTTCAGTGCAGATATCATAGTTTTCAAGTGCCTGTTCCATGTCCCCCTACAGAAGCAGTACAGTGGGGAGAAAAAAAATGAGAAAACACACAATGAACCTCAAGAGTTTTGTCTGCAGCAAGGTTTTCCAAACACGTACAAAATGTTTAAATTCAGTGCAGGTGTTTAAATTCAGTTTGATTATTGCACATCCTCCCACATGAAAACAAATCCAATCACCAGTCACCAATTCAAACCAAACCAAACCAAAAAGAATGCATCTTAGCAGTGACTTTTATAAGAGTTAAAACAAATCAGAAAACCAGAATTCAAGTTGCATGAATGTGAAAGATTAATTTGGATTGACTAAAATACCATTCTTTTAAGAACACGGCAGCATAAAGCAGTGGAAATAATCCTTCCATTTGTACAAATCAAAACACTGAGTCAAGAAACATTCTTGTATTCTGCAAAGCGAATGCATTCTATTTGCTCTGTCCAATTGAAGTACATACTGAAGCTGAGCGGTCACAAATGAAATGCAAGCTGCACAAGCAAAGGATAACTCAGTATATCTGAAGAAAAGATGGCAATAGCCATAAAATAACTCTCATTTTCCAAATCACCTGCAGCATCTTTGGACAACATTACTTTTAATTGCTGGGAGAAGTTTTATTTGTTAAATCTCAAGTAAAACAGACCTGAAGTGCTAGAAAGCGAGCTTTCAGCCAATACACCCGAGTGACAAACTCCATCCAGCCTTCCTCAAATAAATCTCGCTGTGAGGATGCGAATGACAACTGCAGCAGGTCTCCCAAGAAATGAATTCCTGGGAAGTCAGGACCAAATTTTCCATTGACAGAGGCAGCAGGGCAATTTCGTGGAGCAACTGCAAATTGATTGTTTTATGATAAAGTTACTAGCATCCCGTGAAAAGAGTCTCACATATATATATTTCAACTTGAAGGCAATATACTTCTACTTGAAGGCAAACAACCGATAGACCAATAATAAGCATCTTTCAGTTCTGTATTTTAAGAAAAGACAACTCCCAAATCCAGTGAATCCCTAGAAAAGTTTCTTCATTTACCTATAGTATTTTTATTCTGAGGAAAGAAACACCTGACTCTCACCTGCAGAGCTCTTTCCTTTTGTCAGTAGCCACTGATCTAATTGCAGTTCCATGCAGGAAAGGCTCATCAACATCATATCCTGCAAAAGAAGGGTGAAGATATTAAGCAAATAATTCAGAATATGGTAGCAGCACTGACATTTGAGAAGTAAAAAGTCATCATCTCCATGAGACTGAATATGTATTCTAGTCCTACCAGCTTATTAATGCTTGATGGATAAAGTTCAGAAGTACATTAAAAACCATGTCACCATGGATATCTGCTAGGTAGTTTTGTGCAGTGCAGAATACACTATTTGCTCATTACATTCACAGGGCTACAGATCTATTTGTAAAATCTAGGTGCTTATGAAAAGTTTCAAAGGTCCATAGTGCATGTTACCAGAATAGCCCTTCGTAGTCTTAAAAACCCCAAATTCATTACACTCAGGACAGTTGGGAGATTGAGTTTAAAATAAATTCAAGGATTAAAGTCTCTGTCCTCATGCTTGTCCCTTCTTTTTAATGGCGTAACACAAAGCGCTACATACTAGCAAGAAGTTATGCAATCATAGTGACAACACAATAAACACATTTATAAACATATTTACATTTGTTCAGAAAAAGGCTATATATACATGAAAATACACAGAAATACAATAGTTACATACCAGATGTATAAAAATTTTAACATCTGCTACATAATGCTATGTTTTTGTTTTTTAAACTAAATCAGTGGAGCATAGTTTTCAGAAAAATCAGTAGAAACACTTGATATTATATATTTATTTTTCTTCTGTTTTTCACTGTAAATTGCAGGCTGTATTAGAAACAAGCTCTTTACTTAGAGCAGAAATGCTGACCCTTGAACAACCAATGTGAACAAAGCAGCATCTCTACTCACCTGGTAACAAAACAGAATTCTGTCATATCAGAAACAAAAGGAGGGAAGGGAAAGAAAGAGCAACAACAGAATAAAGGAATAAAAACTATTTAAGTATCTAATACATAAATTACATCTATATGCATATATACACTCATGCTGTTTCATTATATACATTCATATACAATATACATTCATTCAAGGTTTCATTACCTTGATATGCTGATTACTTGAGTCCCTCAGTAATGGATTGGGAAGACTACTGCTGTGCTTTCTCCAGCTATTATAGATACTAAGGACCACCTCAGACAAGCCAGGAGGCCACTTCACCAGGAACTTCTGGCTGATGACTTTCAAATATCTCATCATGAGTTCCAAGATCCCACCATTGTTTAGGTTATCCAGCAAGAATTCATGAACATCCTGTTTCTCTAGAAAGCAGATAAACACAAAGCGAAACATGATTAAGGTCAAGACAAACCATGATTTGAAACAAAGTAGTTTCACCAGCATATTTTGCATTAAGCTTACAAAAAGGCCACAGAAGTCCTCCTGCACTGCATAAATGCAAAACTTAGTATCCTTATATGCTTAAGTGGGAAACCATGCAATACAGTTCTTGCACACAGTAAATAAACAGTCTCCAAGACTTCAATAAAATTACATTACCAATCAAGATAGTTCCACACCATGAAGTTATACTTTTTAAATAGCATATTTATTTGCATCTTCTAGATGTAAGACAGGAAAATACAGAAAATAAAGCATACAAGATGGAAGAAACAACAGAGAAAGGGTTGTTATAATGAAATCCTTACCAGATTCCATAAATGTTGTAGAATCAAATGACATTCTATGTGGTCCAACGTGCTGGTAATTCTCTTCTTTGATCTCTGACTGCACCTCATAATTATTGAAAGGGTCTTCCTCCTCCTCTGGATCTAATTTTCTTAATCTGTATAGAAGGGGGGGGCAAAAAACACTGTACCAACAAATTCATCATTCTTTATTTCACTAATAAATGTGAGTGTGGCACATTGTGCATATTTTTATTGCGAAAGCACAGTAACTGAAGCACACTCAGATTTACATCCAGTTCCCAAATTTTGTCCAAACCAAGAATACCTTGTTTGTTGATCTTGCCCAATTTGACATCTGCATTGTCTTCTAATTGTTTCACATTAATAAAAGTTTTCTAGTTTGTAAATTAGGTTGTAGTAGTTTTCACTAAAAACAATTTTATTAAATTTACAAAAAGACACTGCAGTGCATGTTCTTCAAAAAATAGCATGGATATAGTGGTTTTAAGATTGAGCCATATCAACCAACCTGAAGCCCATACAGCTTCCTCTAATTAGCTCTCAATACTCCCAAGATGTAACTTATTTCTATACCATACCTGGAAGGAAGGAATTTCACCAATAGTTCCTGAAAGTCAACCTTCTCCTCTTTTTTACACTTAGTGTTTCGGACTCTAGCAGATCTCCGTTTTGCTGTTTCACCACTATCTTCTGTAATTCTCCTTCGCTTCACCCCTTTCTTGGATTTATCTCCTGCAGATATATCACCTAAAAACAGAACAAATAAATAAATAAATAGTGACGGATTAAACTGACAAAAAAGTGGATAACCTTTTTAGAAAAAAAAAATATTAAGAAGGTACTCTAGAATAGAATACTCTATTTTCCTTCTGAAGACAGCATTTTTTTTTTTTAAAAAAAAAAAAACAACAACCAAATATAAACTGGCTATGGTATTTTGCTTTAAAATGCTGTTCTGAAGCAAAAAGCAGACTTCTTACTGCAAACTCTGCATTTCATTATTCTTTAGAAATCATTATTTTAGTCTCAAGAAGCTTCTGCAATGAGAATCAGAGGAGTCTGCCTTTACCTGCAACACCACTTGTAAATTCCCATGAATATCAATACTGGTTCCTTGATAGTTTTAGATATATAAATACACATACAACTACACAATAAAATAGTCAAACCTCTTGTTACAAGTTTCAAATAAATATAGCTGACAGCTTGGTTCTCTCAGGTCCTTAAAGTTACACATAAAAGCAGAAGAATAACCAAGTCTTATCTTTTTCTGTAACTGCTCATTCATTTCTAAGGAATTCAAGACTCCACACCATTAGCAGTTTGATATGCAACACTGCTGGAAAGGAGATCTGATTCTTCCTTTTTTCAGACTGAGATTAGAAGCATAAGTCAATAGCACAAAAGCAGGAGGGGTTAGAAACTCCTGCACTGGTGTAACAATTAAAAACAAACCACCCTGACTCCCAGATCCATTAGATAGGAAAGTAAGTCCACTGACCTGAACACCCATCCCATGCCTGAGTTGCTGGTCATTGATTTTCAGACAGTTTAGGTGGCTTACCTTTTCCAGTGCAAACGTTTAACAGATGACTTTATATGGTAGAAAAAAGTGAAGTTGTGTTCTATGTCATACATATGCTAAAAAGGTTCTGAATCCACTAACAAGCAGTTTGGAGCCAGCATTTCCCAGTGTATTCTGTAGTGCTTTCAGTACCCAGATAAGCAAGAAAAATCATGAATCTTAAACTGAAGTACCTTGCTCACCTACAGTAGCTCCTGGTTCCAATACATTCTGGCTGTGGCTTGGAAAATTGGTTGTTGCTGGAGTATAAGATAACACGGGATCTGCAACTGTCACCACTGCATTAGTGCTGACTGGAGTTGGCTGAATAACACTGACAGGAGCAGAGGTAGGAGAAACAATCAAATGTTGAACTGGGTCTCGGTACTCTGAGAGATCAATTCTCTTTCCCAGACTGGGTCGAGGAGGATCACACGTTGTGAGGTGGTGATACATGGCAAGTAAAGCTTCTCCTAAACACTTCCATCTGCACATGAAAACAACGGTATCATAACTTCATTAGTTCCTGTCACATTATTTCTTAAATTACATTTACAAACCTAATAGCATTCAACATTGTTTTTCTCTAATACTTAGAGGTAGCAAGAACAGCTTTTTCAGCAGAAGAATACATGTAATCTGAGAGTTACACAGCTAGAGAGGCTGGAGAATATCTTCCAGTATTCTTGTCATATGGACCATTGACTATTCCAGGCCTGGAACAGAGGTGCTTAATATCTTTCCTTCCTGAATACACCACTAAAAAAAAAACAAGAACAAAATATGGCAATGGAGAAAAGTTTTCAGAGGAAACTGGTGCATAAGCTGAAGTAGGAAGGAAATGTCAGTCAATGTGCCTAGTCTCAGAAAATGTCTTTCATGAATAAAAGATCTGTGCAGTAGTTGCTGAGGAAATTAAATTACTCTGTACTGAACTGTGAAAAAAAAAGTAGTGTCAAAGGAAACACTTTCAGATTCTGCATTTAATCAACAACAATAAAAAGTCACCCTTATCTACAAGTAGATAGAACTCTGCAAGATAACCTACACACAGGGTCCATCAATGTTTCAGGAAAATGTACAATAAAATCTAACCCTTTATACCTTAATAAAGATGTATTTAACAACTTAATAATATCCTTATATCTTGCTGCAAATAACAGCAATTTGTTCACAAGTTTCCAGCATACCAATAGTAAAAAATGTTTTTTATAACCTAAACTTACTTCGAAGTTCCTGTACAAACTAGTCAAACAAAAAATCCAATAATACAGCTAGAATGGGTGCGAGATCACTCTCAGTTAAGATTTTTTAACACCAGTCTGAAGTTCTAATTCAAAGGTTGAAAGTTGATAGATATGTGGCTTACAATAAAATTGTATGCAGACCAAAACAACTCATAAAATATTTTTTTTTTTTAAGCAAGAAAAGCCTTCTGAATAATCTTAGAGTGCAACACAATTGTCAGCATAAGTAGCTTCTGATAAACCTGTTACAAACAGAAAACATGAAGACCTACGTGAAGAAGGGAATTGGCTGCACCAGTCTGAGGTCGGGTTCTCTGTCTCGCACTAGCAAAGCCTGTCTTTTCTTACGTAGCTCCAGTGCTTCATCTATGATTCTTCCTGTTTCAGCGGTACTCACATTTACGTTATGGATAGACATGTCACTAGGAAACATTAAGAAATGAAGAAAAGGGTTTGGTTTTTTAAAAGGCAGATTCATTTTATATTTTCCTATAACAAAAGTAAAGGGTTAAAACATACACTAAAGAAACATTATTTTGCAAACTTTATAGCATGCACATAGAAGTGTTCACCATCAGAAATCTTTGCTCTGTTAAAAATTAAGAAATAAGATTAGGTTGTCCTACTCTGTTTTCCAAATACTGAGAAATGAAAGGAAAGCAGTAGGTATTGTTTTCTTTCTTGAACAGCGATAACTTAGAAATTCATGGTTCAGAAAAAAAAAATATGTATGGCTGAGAAATTCCTTTCATTCCAAAGTGCTACTCTGAACAATTCACATAATCACAAAAAAAAATGGAGTTGAAAATCATCTTGTATACTCCAAGTCCAGGAATGAATTTTTGAAAGTTAAAAATGATCCACTCTCCCAGAGATATCACAGTCCAGAAACAAAAGCCAAGCGGATGAAAGCCTTGGCTTAATTCAGCATGCAATTCATTTTAATAGCCAGACCTAAGATAGCTTAGTAAATCAGGATCTCTTTAAGTAAACAGAACTTTCTGTGGAGTTATCCTTTCTCCTCTAAATCTTCACTCTAAATACTCTCTGTTTTCACATTTCAGATATTAGAATATACAAGTTCAGTTACCTTGGGCAGATCCCATAAGTTTTATGGGCCTCTACTTTCTCCCCGACACTCTGTCGGTAGCTGCAACACTTAGCTTTTTTGTTGTTGTTGTTGCTTTTGGTTTAATTTAGAAGATATGTCAGCAAGATGTTGTTATAGCTTAAAGCATTATATCACACCAGCTTTTCTGAACTACCCAAGCCTAAAATTCACACTCCAAACACAGCACACATTATAAGATAACACCCACCATTTGAGGAACATCCTTAAAGAATCTTTCCGGAGGCAAGGTTGCTCCTCAAAGATCTTCTCCTTCAGAACCAATCCTTTGCTGTATAGACAATCTTTTTCCAAGGCTTTACAGATAAAGTACAAACATGCTGACAGAGAAATGAAAATTGAATGGTCAATTGCTACTTTGGCTCACTCAAACAATCCCATTTCTGGGCTTCATATACACCACTAAACTCTAGCTGAACACGACATGCACAGAAACCAATAGCTATGTAACGTGTCAGATAACTACACACATGAAAATACAGTTAAAACAACCTATTAACCTCTTCTCGAGTATTACATCTAGGAAAAAAAAACACCTTAATTTTGTTTAAACACTTTTGCTGTACATCTTTTATTTACTTTTAAGACTCCCAATCCTGCACCAAGGGTATTAGAATTTTGTAAAGCGCAATCACAATTGTTGACCACTTTCATGGTTATCAAATGCCTTCCACTGCTGCAACAAGCAGTGAATGCCACCCAGGCTTTTGCTCGCATGGGCAACTACATGAAGAGAATTTGGCTTTGCAGCTTCCAGCCTGACAGACACCTCTTCTGGAGCAAAAGTGAATTTATATTACAGTTACTCTGAAAACAGTGAAGGGATTCTTTCTAAGAACTGAAACACTATTTGTTGACTGGTCTGGGCTACAGAAGACATAGTCCAAAGCTTAAAGTCAAAACATGACTTGCTAAGGATTGAGTCCTGTTAGCCACAGAAGACCTAACAGCTGACGGAATCGAGTAGAAAATTCAAATATCCTTAATTCAGACCTCATTTATCATTGACAATACATTCTGCAGTCCATTTCAAACACTTAACATGTCAACAGCACACCCTTCAGTGAAAAATAACCCACTTGACACCTGACAGAACACAGAGAACTGACAGTTTTCATTCCCCTTCTCTTTCCTCTTATACACCACTCGTGACTTGCTCTACTGAACTAACAAACATGCTAGTTAGGTATTTGTTGCTGTTGGTTTTCATTTGTTTGGTTTTGTTGTTGTTTTTTGGTGGTGGTGTTTGTTTTTGTTTTAAAGAAAGATATTTTAACACCAAAAGCAGAGATCCAACACCAAAATGCAGATCCACTCATAGTTCTTGATAAACACCATACCGGGCATTTATTTTGAGGATAACCAGAATTCATACAGATCATCACTTATCATGAAGTAAAAATCTCCATCACATCTTAACATACCGCATGCTTATGAGAGATATACTTTCTCCATTATAATGGCATTGTCTTACAATATTTTAACATGAAATTACACATTTCTTCAGATTTTTTTTTAAAGGATTATTATTGTACTTACTTGTGTAGTCACTGAGTGTGTACAAGACTGTGATAAGGTTGTCTAAACAAGGCCAGTGATCAGGATTACACCTGAGACCTTCCTCAAAAGCATGACGAGCCAGAGGTAGGCGGATGAGTTTTATTGCCACACGACCAATTTTATACCATAGGTTGACATCAGTAGAGTCTAGCATTACAGCCTAGAAAGCGTAACAGACAACATTGGTCATGTTTCAGACACGCGTATCTGTTTGTTTACAGAGACTGTCCATGCTTCAGTTTTGCACTGGGACACTACTGGCTTGGGGACTGAATGGTGGACATACAAAGTCCAAAAGCACACAGAACTCAGACATACATACAAACAAGGTATGCTGAAACGTGTACGTCTACATTTTGGCAAGTTGTTGCAAACATTGAGGCACCGGTATTTTATTTCAGCTGTACTGTACCTCCAAATAAAACTCCATGGCTGTCTCTAAGTCATCCCTCTGTGCTGCCAGTTGTGCTAGGTTTTTATAGGTGGAATATTTTAACATCAAGCCTGGATGTTTCAGTCCTTCTTTCTCATCACCAGAAAGGACTGCCTAGAAACAGTAAAACAAATGCAACATGAGCATTAGGAATTAGACAAATTAAAAAGAGCAACAAACAACTTGCCAAGTGAGAACGGCGACATTTGTAATTAGCCAATAAGAAGTTAAGTCATCTAAAATATAATGAAAACACTTTATAGTTTCATTCTCTAAAGGTCACCGACCTCTCGCAAAAGACGAATCTCAAGCAGTTCATGATAAGCTTTAGCAGACTCTTCAAAGCGGTCGTGTTTCTGAAGGTCCAAAGCTTTGTGGTACAAAGCAAAAGCTTCTGCTTCCTGTAGTTTAAAAAGTTAGAACATATTCTGTATATTTTATCAAATATAACAACATAATTATTTTTAAGCAAAATTGGATTATTTCGTGCTTTTATTTCAACAGTTTTCAGACTGGCTTCTGAAAAGAGAGGCTGCCTTTAGTAGTACTTACTGCTGCATATCAAGTCTTCACCCAGAAGAACACTAGCCTTACTAGCCCAGTACAACTCAACTGAATTTAGGTTGCAAAAGGAAGGTTCAAAAGGTAAGATATTAACAAAACTTTCTATGTAGAAAAAATTATGGATAACCAATCTCTGCAACAGAAGAGGACAAAATTCCCAGCCATTACGTCCCTTCAGAAGATTGTGGGTTTACTTACTTGTGCTTCCTTTGTCTGTGTTTTATGACTTTTGAAGATACCGTCATAGTCATCCTCAGTTGTAGAGCTTGCGTTCAGTGCTGCAATTCGAATCTAGAAAGATAGTTGAGATGCCACAAAAACTGTTACATCTACACAAGTCTCAGTTTCTCTAGCAAGCTTTTTTTTTAAAAAAGAAAAAACTTTACTTGGAAAGACACTATAGGTGAGGTCTCTGCACAGTGCTACAACAGCTGCAATGAATTCAGGCATCACTAATATAATATATGCAAATAATAATATGTCAAAATCTCTTCCCCAAAGTCAGCTGAAAACAAAGTTAAAATTTTAGATGTCTTTCAAGTACTAGCTTCCCTAGAAAGCACAAAATACGTTAACAGTGATGGTTTTCAATTTCTTGAATTTACCAGTAACCACAATCACTCCAAAACCAACGTTCTCATTATATCAATTTATTCTTTCTTATTTCTGGAGAAAGTTTCCAATTTCCAGAACATCTTGAACACCATGTCAAATAAGCCCTTACCATGTTTGTAGATATTCACACTGTTGTTCTCCAGGATTAGCATGGAGTGCTAAACACCAGCAAATCTGGAAAGCAATTTGGATTAGAATATTGATTCCACCCATAAAGAAAGCATTCAGCAGTAAAAGACAGGCTGGATTCACTTTAAGTGATAACCAATTAACTGTCCTATGTCACCATCACCCCCCATGCCAAGAGACAAAGTGCCCTACCATGTAAAAAACAACAGTAAAGTTAAAATTAACTAAGGACAGAGTATAAAACACAAAGTTAAGCACACTCATTACTTCAGGATGGCTTTCCTGGTGGTGATGGGGTAGTGGAAGTACTGGCAACGTAGTTACAGCTGTAAGGTTATTTGGCTACTGTATATTTAACGAACCTACGTTATAGTAACATCAAAACATGAATCCCTGGAATGACAAAAGCTGGCAAACAAAAAACTTCTTGTGTACAATGGCATTGTATGAGCATGAATCATTACGGCTTATGAAATTTCTTTCCCATTACTTAAAATAATAAAAAAAAAGTGGAACTTTTCCTGTACCTTTCACCTGCAGCACAAAGCAGGGTGCTCTCTCAAGTCTCTAAGAATCAGCAACTGCCATGGTTTCTAGAACAGGAAACGAAAAAATGGAAAAGCCACCCAAGTCCCACAAGGTTTACTTATGTATAAAGCCTTCCCATCAACTGAAACAGAGATGACACATGCAGAACAGGCTAAAAACTGTCTTTAATATTGGAGACCACATTAAGAGAATAATTCCAAAATTAACTGCAGCAGGAAGTAGTGGGAGTTTTGAAGTATAAATTGAATTCATACATTATCATGATTAGTTCTGCTTGGAGAAAAAATTGTGCTTTTACATGAATTTCATCAGTTCAGCAGATACTTTGTTTGCCTACGCACTATTTACTTTACCTGCAGCTAAATCAGACTGACAACTACACAGCAATAAAGCATTTTTCCTTTTAAGTCACTCACTGAACATTAATAAAACATCAAAGACAAGAATCCCTTGTCTATATTGCAAAAGTAGAAAATATATGCAGAGAGACTAATGGTACCTCTTTCCAGAAGTATTGAACGCCCCAGGTTTTGACAGAAAGTGCAGACACTTATGACATCTAAGCAAATAAGGCTGTACGATCCCAAATCAATTAGATATTTAAACTGAGGATTTTTAAGTTCACTTACAAGTACGCCCATGTGCAGAAACGCATTTGATGCTTTTGCTGAATCACACAGTCTCGTTTAAGGCCGTACCAAAGTCAACAGGAGAGACTACAATCAGTAGTTTACTTCCAAGGCTGGGCTGCCAATGAGACCGCAACTACAGAAAAGGTGGGGAAACGATTTTAATTCTACTTAAATGTAAATGAGAAGTCTGTGACAAATATTCAGCAACTCTCCTCTCTGGTCGTCACAAATTGAGGCCGCAAAACCAAACAGAGCGCAATGCTGCTGGAAACAGGACAAAGACGCAACCTTCACACAGCTTTTACACTGCTATACCAGGCAACAGGGGTCGTTTTTTTTTTTTTTTAAGCCAGGCACTGGATGTGCATGTTATCCTGACTGTGGACTGAGTTACAACACTCTCAGAATATCTCGGAATAAACTAAGTCACAGTAAGAACTTTCAGAGCACCATAGCGACATCAGTTAGGTGGTGAGAAACAATCAGTTTAAACCACAAAATATTACAATCAGTTTGAAATCTTTCAGTTACAAGAGTGTCTTTGCTATTAACCTGTGGTTATTACAGGTGAACACATTATTAAAAGGCAACAAGAGCCATTAAAGCCTCTTGACTTTAAAATCTTATCTCCTTTTTCCCTTAGTAGGTTAAAACTTAGGTAAAAGTTTCAAGCGACTCTTGTTCCCAGTTATCCGTAACATCCTTTGGGCCATTATCTACTTCGAGACCAGAAACAAAGGGAGTGACCTGGTGTTTCCTGGCATCTTTTATTGTTGCTGTACATAGAATTATACACTGTAAATACGTGTTTATTTGTTTAAAGAATGCTTGGGTTTTGGTGATTTTTTTGGGGTTGATTTCTGTTTGTTTTAACACCTCAAAGCTCACCTTCACCGCATTTTAGGGACAGCCGCTTTCACTGAAACGCGGTAACTCTCCGCAAAGCGGAGGGCGGACACCTCTCCCCCTGCTCGCCAGGCTCCCTGCCCGCAGCGTGCCCCAAAAAGGGCTGGGAGGCGGCCGGGGGAGGGAAGGAGCCCCCGTTTACCTTCAGGGTGCCCTCAGGGAGCGGGACAGAAGAGGCTCCGCCGCGGCAGGCCAGGCCAGGCTCGGCTCAGCCGCCCTCAGCGCCGGGCTGGGCAGGGCAGGGCACGACAGGGCAGCCCCTCACGGCCCTCCGGGGGCTGTGGCGGAGGGGACACTCACCTGACAGGGCCGCCCCGCTGCCCCGAGCAGCCGTCGGGCCGCAGGCGCCGCGGGGCTCCCGGAGCGGCTCCCTCAGGAGAGCGGCAGCCACCGCCTCCCCGGCGATCTCCACAGCAACCGCCCCGGAACCCGTCGGCAACAAAGCGGCTGCTCATTGGGCCAGGGAGCCTCTCCTCAGCCAACCAATGGGAAGGGGGGGAGGAGGTGGGCGGGAACGGGCTGAGGGGACGGTGGGTGGGGCGGCGCTGCCCCGCCGTGAGGGGCGCCGGGGCGGGTAGCGGTGGTGGCATCTCCTGGTGGCCTCTCCTCTCCCGGGGCTTGGAAAGCGCCCAAAGTGCCTGGTTTTGGCTCAGATTCCCTGTGGGGATAGCTAGGGATGGAAACGTGGCTGAGATAGGGGAGGTTTTCCTGTACGATGGCACCATAACGATGTGAGGCAGTGACTTCGGGCAAACAGCTAAGGCAACTACTTCTGGAAAAAAATATTTAAAGGTAGCATTATGATACTGGCATCAGTCTCAGAGCTGGTGTATTACCTACAGCACTCATGAAGGCTCCTTGTGAGGAAAGCACCCGAGCATGCACAGGCTGTGAAGAACACACTCAAGCCTTACCCAGTTTGTGGCATGTAATCGTCTAAAGTCACTGATTGTCAAAATGAGTCCACGCCACACTGCTGAAGTTGAGCATGAGCTCGCGTTTCTCTGAATTAGCACCTCCCTTGGTTTTCATTACACATCTGACAGGGCAGTTAGCATCATTAATTTTAGCTACAAAAGCTAAAAATAATTTTCCTGCATAAGCAGGAAAATCAGTTTGGGGAAATCCATAATATGCACATAACACTCAAGTACTGTGGCAGCATACCTTAGCAGTTATGTGTTTATGTTAATCATTACCAGATAAATAAACTGTGTGTCTTATTTTCAGTCTGGCTTAGTGAATCACTGTTACATGGAATAATTTACAAAAGTTACTGACGTGGTCACCTGAGAGTGGCAGTTTGGAACATGGGAAATGCTTAAGCAGTTTTTTATTTTCATTTTTAAATCTGGTTATCACATTATATTCAATAAACTTAATTATAGCAACTTTTATGTTAGAAGCTTGTCACAAATGACGACTAGGGAACACCAACATGCACTTGGAGGGAGAACTTGGAGAGTCAATGAGCAGCAGACCATCAGGAATATAAATGAAACAAATTGTTGCTTGTAGGAATAAGCCTAGTATAATCAGAGAGCTGCTTGCTGGACTCTAAGTTGATTTTTCAGTTCTGATACTCAAAGCAATGTAAAATTATTTAAACTGTGATCCATGCAGCTCACCTTAGAGATCACAGTTCTGGAGACAAATTGACCTGTTCACACAAGTGGTCTGTGCTGAAGGAAATGGAGGGAGCTACACTGGAAACTCACAGTGCTCCCTACTGGGACAAGGTCACAAGGGGGAAAAAGTATTATATTTGTTTTGAAAAAAAATCTATTTACACAGAGGAGAAAGCTGAAGGTGGAGAAGCTGTGTGTTGGCTTGACACAGTTCAGACTGAAGCATTTCACAAGTTTTTATACTGTAATCTCCCTTTTGTGAAAAAACACCTCAGGGCTGGGGTGAAATTTTATATACGGGAGTATGTAAATATACTTGAAATATATATTGTGGGAGAAAATACCGCCCATCTTTCCATCATCACAAACTAAGCACTCACAAACTAAGCACGGGGTTGCCATCCACATACATTGCAGTTATCACACCATTGTGCTTGCAGAGTGATATCCACAGCTATCACGATTTTGTAATACTTTTTTTTTTTTACAGTAGTGCCATTCAGGGTGTCACTGGTCCCGTGTCTTGTGTAAATACACACAAAGGTTGTCCTTGCTTCAAAGGCTTTGAGGCTAAGAAATAGTTACAGTCTTCAAAATCAGGTCATTACCTCCGAATACGCAAACATGCCTATACAGTGATCTCAAACAAACCAACAGAGGCCATTTCTGGGAGCAGAGATATTTATCAATTTTAGAAGGTTAAGCCTGGGAAATTACAGATGTCAGGAAAACAGTAAAAAATAAATAAATTAAAAAAAAAAAAAAAAAAAAACAACACTTACTGTAGCTGGGAGATATTAAATCCTGATGACAGGCAGACTCCATACCATGGAAGCAGAACAATCTGCACATAGCATTCAAGGGAAGGGGATTTTAACATTATTTTTGAGTGCTAGATAAGGGTGGTGTATCTAATTTACTCTAACCAGCAAACATAAGCAACAGAGATGTGATAAAATGTTTCCTGCTTCTGGAGGCTTGCGTGCTTGCTCTAGGCCCACATAACCCCCCTCAGCGTATCTTTAAAGGCCTAAAATAATACACTAGGCTAATCTAAAATTAGCTCAAGAAAAGTAGCCCATCTATTTAGATCAACATGAACATAAGAAGTGTACTCAGTACCAACAGTTCATGGAAGAAAACAGCCAGCAGCAAGCTTAGACTATCAGCATCTCATTCTGCACTGACAGGCCCCAGCACCAAAAAAGTATTAAATTGGCTCAGGCCAAGACAAAAAAAAAAATCACAACCAAAGTTGTTCCCTTGATTAATATTTTAACTGCTCCCATAAAAAGAGCTCTAAGCTCATGAACCATAAAGTTCTCAGGATGGTTCTAAACCCTGCACTTTCACTGCGATCTTACATTATTCCAGGATGTTTTATCAGACTAATGCCAGAATGCAGATATGACATGGAAATGGGGAGGAAAAAATTTAATCTCCAAGGATCCTTTTATTGAGACATATTTGTGTGATGTACTCTTCCAAGCTTTCCCTCTCCTTCTTTATCTCTGGCTGCTCAGTTCCACAGTGCTGGGAAAGACAGGTCCCAGGGCAAAAGCTAACGCGGGGCACAGCGGAGGGTGAAAGGAAGGAACAAAGCCTGCGGTAATGCCCAGCAGTGGTCAACACTGCCCAAACAAGCAGAGCTGGGGCACAGATAAGAACAGGTTTCTGTAGTGGAAACAAAGACTTTGGCAATAATTTCTGCTTGTTCCTTCAAGGCACAGAAGTACCTCCAGGAAATGAGCAGTTTGCAGATGAGGATTAAAGCTGCATTATTTTCTGCATTTCAGAGCATTCACCTAAAGTTGGTCAAGCTCTTTTACACCATAGTGGCAAAACCAGGGCTGCCCACCTGCTTCCCTGCAACAAAGTACATTTGAGTTACATGTGTGTTTCTTCAGTTCACCTGTTTATTACTAGTTTCAAAAAGATTTTGTTGAAGAAACCTAAGAAAATATAGGGACCTGGGCAGCCAAGGTGTCTATCTCTAAGCACTGAGAGCTAAGAAAACAAAAGCCACATTGTAAGCCAGTAACTGACACTTATCAAAAGAGGTTCTGATAAATTTTATTAATCAGATGTGTGGGCCCCCCAGTGGCCCTGAATGAGATTTTGCAATCATAGAAGATACTTAAGCTGCATAGGGAGCAGCTAACTTCTAATGGTAATTAGAGAGGATATTTTCAACTATCTTGAGACCTCAAGACATAAACAAATATCAGAATTATGAAGGAATGCAGAAGTACTCTTCAGCCTTGTGTTTCCACAGACGTCCACACTCTTAGCTCCTCTGTGCCTCCAGGTCTGGTACCTGACAAAGTCACAAAACGCAAGGGAAACCGATTTAAGTTTTCATTATCAGTGGAAGGCTGAGATAACATTATACATGAAAATACTGTGCTTTTGTTGTAATAAAATACCACGCATATTCCAGTTAAAAAGCGATGGAGCATGCAGGGCCTAAAAACCAAAATGTTTCCATGCAGAGTGAAGTATAACAACAGCTGAAGTTGTAAGGGCCCAGGTCCAATAGGCAGAACGCTGTCACTGTGTTAAGTCACTTGTGTACAGATACAGCAGCCCCTCCACAGAGGACAGCGGGCTGAAAACCTCAGCCACAGGGCACAGCAAGGTGCTGTATCTTTCCCAAACTCCCTGTAAGAGTGGGGTAAGAAAAAGTATTTTGAACAGCTGGGTAAATAACAGGGATTAAAGCTAGCAGTAGCAGAACCTTCAAGATATCTTCCCGTGGCACAGGGCAATTCTTCACAAGCAGCTGCCTCCTCTGCACACTGCCATTGCCACACAAACATTCAGCCACGAAAATTCTGTGGATGAATAAAACTTTGTGGGAGCAGTCACCAGCAGCTGGCAATGGTAGACCACAGAGCACAAAATCTGACGTGAGCCTTAAATAAACAATTAAATAAATGCATAAACCTCCCTCCCAGTAATCACATCTCTTTCTAGAAAGGGCTCCTGGGGAGTCTGAAATAGAAGAACTTGAAGGGATATCCCAGGTCTCCTCAGCCAGCCTGAGAGCCTTCTGCTGCCACAGGGAAACAGAAAGATTCTTTCTGCATTGCAAAATATGAGGAGAGCTTCGTCTAGGCCTGGTAAGCATGTTCATCACCGGACTACTAACGGCAAAATCACAGGGTTAGCAACAGGCAGCTGGAGAGCCTTTGGGCTACAAGACAGGCTTGAGATAAAGACCTCAAACTACTCTAATAAAATCACTACAGCTGATTGCACCAGTCTTCAGCTTTGTAGGCACATGCTGCAAAGTCAGGAATGAAACACGCAGGTGAAAGTGCAGGACTTTAGGGCAATTAGAGGAAACAAGTTAAATGGAGCTGGTCACCTCTGGGTTGTCTTCATCATTGCTTTGTTCCCATGGGCTGCTTGAGGGATCACAGGAAAGTCATCACTGTCTTGTTCTTGCCGATCTGCCAGGGCTCCAGTGGGTAAAAGCGAATGACAATCCTTATCGGGTGTAAGAGCAAAAATGCATCAGACAGAAAAATTATTATTTTACAATGAGTTGTTGTCTCTGTGCAGACTGCAGCAATCTAGAAAATCTCCACTAAGCTCCAGCGGGCTCACACTCCAGGGCGTTAATTTAACAGAAGCACAGACAGGCTCCGCGCAGGCAGAGTACAAACAGGTGACAGAGTTCATCTGCACAAACCCAAACGCAGACTGAACTTCAACGCCGCCTGTACGAGACTCGTCCCTTTCTGAAGCACCCAGCATCTCCTGATCCTGTCGGGTGTTTATCCTGACAGCACCCCAGGGGCAGGCAATATTAGTACTTTTCTTGTGGGGACGGGGCGGAGGGGCCGAGCCTCCAGCCCCACCGCCCGCGGCCTCCGGGGCCCAGAGAGGTCCCCCTGAGCCGGGACAGCCCGGGGACAGCCCGCACTCACCGCTCGGTGCCGAGGCCCAGCTCCGCCGTCAGGAAGTCGAAGAAGCGGGCGCTGTGCCCCTGGTTCTGCTGCGCCGAGCCCACCACGCCGATGGAGGAGACGAGCAGCTGGGCGCAGGGCTCGGCCGAGCCCGCCACCACCATGGGCAGCCCGCTGCGCACCGTCACGTTCACCCGCTGCCGGCACACGCACGGTCACGGTCCTGGTCCCGGTGCCAGACCCGGTACCAGACCCGGTCCCGGTGCCAGACCCGGTCCCGGCCGCCCCCCGGCCCCGCACTCACCTCAGCGGGCTTGCCTAAGATGGCGGCGGTGGCGGCGCACAGCTTCTGGGGCAGCTCCGGCGGCAGCCGCTCGGCCGCCAGGTTGGTGTCCAGCTCCACGAACGGCATGGCGACCGAGGAACCGACCGACCGACCGCCCCACAGCGCCGGCAGCCGGGCACGGGGAAGCGGGCAACACCTCCTCCTCGCTGCCGTCCCGCCCCGGTCCCGCCCCCGGCACTGCAAGAAGTGAGGCACGCAGGGCGGTTTCTTGTCTTGTCCCGTATAAATAATCCTCGCCCCCACATGCTGCAGTCGGGATTTGAGCTCCGAAGTTGGCGGCAGTGCGCCTGGCAGCGGCATCCCAGCTGCAGCTCAGGCTTCTCACAAGCTGAGGTGCTGTGAGGGGAGGTTCCTTGTGCTGGTTAACAGCAAAAAGTTACGAAGCACCTTGGCCACAAAGTCGTTGTGTGTAAGGTACAGCACTGTGGTGGAGGTTGGCCCTGTATGATGTGATTTTTTTTCCATTTTCCACAGTTACCGACAACCCTAATGAAAAGTGGTAGAGCTGCTCGCCTTGCCGGGGGAGTTGCTTGGCCTTCAGTGCTGCCAGCGAGGACAATACTGGCACGGGGAGCAGTGTGTAAAGCAGCCAGCAGGAAGGCTGGAATCGGATTTCCAGGAGAGAGTGACTGCAAAAAGAGAGGCAGAACGGAGAGGGGGCATGGCGGCTGGCAGGGGGTGGCTGCCGGCTGCGCTGAGTGGGGGCACAGAAGCTCCTCTCAAACCCAGGAAAGCTGTTAGATTTCCGAAAGATATAATCTCGCAATTAAGACATGATCTTGAGCCACAATAACCATGAATTCATACAGAGCTGCTGCCTACATGGTATTTTTCCACACAGTAATTACTTTTCTGTAATAATTGTAATAATTCTGCCAGGGGTAGGGAAACCACTGCTGTCATTGCTGTATAGCAGAGATGCAGTGAGGAAGATTTTAGGACTTGCCCACTCAGAAGCCCTAGGAGACTGTACTGAACTCTCTCCAGGGCACTCACTTTCCCCATCAATGAAAGACAGACAAATTTGCCACCAAAACCAAGACACTGGGGGTATTCAGGCACCTTGCAAACCCCAAGCCCACTGCCTGGCTGCAGGGAATCATTGACCCATCATAAGATGCCTTTTAGGATCCATTTTTTCTATTTCTCATTCTTTTAAATATTAAAAAATACCTTCCAAATAAATTCCAAGGCCAAAAAAAAAAAAAAAAATCCCACCACACCACCAAAACAAAAGCAAGAGACCAGCATGTCAGAAGGCCTCCCGAGAAAAAAGAAGCAAAAGAGATTTAAGTATCAGAAGTCAGCAACTACAACAGGATGAGGGTCTGCTACAAATATTTTTAATGATATGCTTTGTCCCTTGCTCTTGATGAGCAACGTGAGTGGCAAATTGTCCATGGCCTCAGGGCACAACCCAGAATCCCAGGGTTTTTATTAAACTAAAGACATTTGTTTTATTGTTTCTGTCTTGGAGCAGATGACTGAAATGCTTGCAGGGCGATAAACCAAGAGGGATGACAGCACAGCAGCAAGTAGTCTCCATCCTGCTCAGCCTTTGGAAAATCTTTTTTTTTTTTTTTTTTTTTTTTTCTTTCCACTTGTAGACATCTGAATGTGTCATCAGCCACTTAGAAATTCCACTCTCAAAGTTCAAAAGTCAACCACTTCCCATTTAAAATTTAACTCAGTTATAGACAATATTTGTGAATAAAACATAAGTAAAAACATACTTTTCAGCCATTGTTTGGGAAAGTGAGAATAAATGTGTGCCTGTTTCTAATGTTTTTGCTTCATGAAAAGAGAGACTTCAGTCAGTTCTCTTGTTCTGACAGATAACATAATCACAAAATGAAATTTTCTGCTAGTGAAAGCTCAAATATATAATGGAATTCTCTTTCCAGTTGGAAATTTGAAGATGTCTGTCGGCTCTGGACTAAATTCATAGTATCTAGAACTGAAACCTTATAGAAAAACATCAAAACATATCAGGTTGTAGAGAACTCAGCAGATACGTGACTAGCCAAGACATGTTAGTATTGGAAAGAAAAGAAGCTATTCTGTTACTGAGAGAAGCAGTTCCCAAATTATTTACTCATTTTGTCTTCATTCCTTCCCGGAAGAGCTCTTGGGCAAAGATTTCAGGGTAAGGTTCAAGAGCAGCAACTATTTGTGAATGGAAGTATGCAGAGATATTCCACCTGTTTTTGCATCCTTCACTACTTGTTACTTTCAACTGAAGATACTAGAAAGTGTTATTTTACTTAAATTGTGCTGCAGTACAAAAGGTTTTTATATTTCAGCTACAACTAATCAGAAGTAAACGCAGCCAAAAAAAAAGAGCCTGAAGCTCCAAAACAACTCTCTGCCCTATATTATTGTGATGCATATGTTGCTCAATGCCACAAAATCTTATTACTTCAGCTTGCACAGGGTGACTTACTTGGTGAACTTCCATCCAAAACAATCTCAGGAGAGCATGTCTGGATTTATTCCTCCTCTCCATTTTCTAGGAGGAATGCGGATTGCCATTGCACTATTACCACAGGAAAAGACAAACAACAACAAACAACAAACCAAACAAAAATTGATTGCAGTCATGTTCTCTTTCAAAAAATGAAAGCATGTGAATGCATTCTTTCAGTGTATTCCCTATATAATATCAACAGAGTATTTAGGTAGGCAGTTATTTGAAGGCTGTGGCCACCCTCAGCTTTTTGAGGTTGCTTGGTCTTTACTACACAGGTCTCCCCAAAATTGCCCCGCCACACATGTACTGACAGACCAAGCATCTACAAAATCCAACTTTCAGAACTGGAGAGTTGTGGTTAAACTAAAGAATTTAAAAGATTCACAGTTATACTAGAATATTAATAAACTTGTCACAGGATCGTAAAGGCAAACAGAAGTATGGAATGTACATGGGTGGCCAAGCAACATGCTCCAGCAATAACAAACTTCCCAAGAAAAATATGATGTCTTTTTTCACTTTTGTGACTACCTGTAGTTTTGCTCCACACTTGTCCAAGCAGAGACATGCTGGGAAGGTGAGGACCAGGTACGCTTTGCAGTGCTTGCCACTTAGCTGCAAATGTTACAAATACATGAAAGCAATGATCCTCATCCTATACAGTTCTCTGATGTTCCAGTTTGCAGGCTGGCTTAAATTTTGTCAGAAAACACCATTCATATCTCCACCACCTCTGAGAAAACTGACACTAAAATAGAACCTAGATGCACATACTAAGTGACCCATAGGGCCTCAGCCTTTTGTACAAATTTAATGTTTTAGGTCTTAAAACTTCCTCAGCTACCACCCCCAAAGATGCAGGGAAATCTTGGTGATGTGGCAGAAGAGGGGCAGAAAAAATGGTAATATAGGTTAACTCATTTCAACATCTTCATCAACATCGGCGCCAGATGCTCTTTCAGCTGTGGATCAATTTGAATGTTGCTCAGTTCCTTAATATTCAGGATCATCTCATGGGCTTGGAAGAAAAGCTCTTTCCCCACAGCTTCCTCCACCCGCCTGCGCCACTCCATCAGTCTAGGTCTGTCTTCAAAGATGTCACAACCAACTCCAACAGGCTGCAGAAAGCGAGAGAGAACAACGGTCAGGCACCGGGCAACCCCCTCTTTGCCAAGACAACAGGCACCAAAAATGTACCTGCAGGTAGAGGCAGGGGAAAGACAAGGGAGGAGCTCATGGAGGAGCATGAACAAGGAGGGAAATCTCCACTAGTCCGGTGAATCTATCTAGGGGACACAGACACAAGTCTGTATTTTAAAGGCCGCTCATAAGTCAGTTCTTGAGTGCAGGAACAGCTGTTAGAGTAACAGAGAAAACTACCGCTTACTGCCAGTGAGTTTCAGCTACAGAATCAAGGATGTGGTGGCCTGACAGTTCCAGGGACAACTGCAGTCTACTGTAAGGTCTGCTCTATTGCTAACTGAACAGATGTCTTAGCTGACATAATCTACTGCCTTCCATTTTCTGCCTGTGCCACATGCAGAAACACAGTGTTATAGAGAAGCAGAACTTGATATTGTTCAGTCTCTGGGATACAGAACTAGGAGAAGGAATTGCCTCTGGACTGTAGGACACAAGCCCTGATGGCCTAGGAGAGAACAAGGAGTTTGTAACAGACTTATTGCCTCTGTCTGAGGTTCAGTCTTGCATCTTCCAGACATGGCATGGGCAAGTACCATCAAAAGGATATTTTTGTATGATAAAAGTATTTTAAAATAATTTTCTAGCTCATCAGACCTGCCTGCTATTGCTTCTTACTTGCTTTATTTATTAGCTTTTTCTCTGGGGGTGAAAAATAAAATCCAGATAAAGGATGAAGGAGAAGTATTGCTAGAGAACAGAAACAAAAGAGATTGGTTGCAGCCAGCTTTTTAAAACAAAAATAAAAACCAACTGATTTTCTGAACCCACTCCTGTCTTCTCTTCATTGTCTTGGTTCTGCTGAGATATGCCCTTACTCCTCGTTCTGATGAAGTGTTACCACATGCTGCATCCCTCCCTGCCCAGCAGCATGCTCTCCCTTGTGCTGAGACTTCATTACCACAGTCCAGAACTCACTTGCATCAACTCCACAATGGCCACAAGATCTGCCAGAGAGATCTCATTCCCGATGATAAAAGCCTTGTCCTGCAGAAACCTCTCCTCAAATTGCTTCAGGGAAGTGGAGAGCCCCTCCATAACCTCCTGGAGCTTCTCTGAGGGCAGTGGCTGCCCTGTGAAGAGAGGAATCAGCACCTGAGGAGAGAATGCATGTAGAGAACAGTCAGCTGTCTTCTCATGGATTTAGTGGTAGTCATTTAAGTTACACCCCGTGAGGTACTCATGACTGTCAGTGATCCTGCAGCAAAGCCGCAGGAGAGGCTGATCTTAGAGCTTCATCTACTGCTGTAGTTTCAAGTAGCTCACAGGCAGGGAGCACACAGTCTAAAGTGACTGATCTGCAGTGACAGTGACCTCCAGCTATTGAGCACCAAGATGCAGAAAGAAACCAAGAATTTGGTGTTTTGTGCCTGGCATTGTGCCTTCCCACTCCCCCTCGGTGGGCTACAAAAGAAAAATGGGCAACAGCTTCCAGGAAGACAGATCTCTGCTGCAGTCGCCACTGCTAAGTCCCTGGTTTCAACAGTCTAAGACCGGTGAGCAGGCTGCAGGCCCATCAGCCACCCCTGCTGTCCACCCTGCCGTGTAACTGCCTGCTGGCAGCAGGCAGCTGCCAGTCCTGTCAGGATACCACAGGAAGGCACGGTGGTGGCTGTGGCAGGGAGTGGTGGCTGTGGCAGGGAGCGTAGGAGGCAGTGGAACGCATCAGCACTGGCTGGAGAGGCAGGAAATGTCTTCCTCTGCGTGACAGCAATGAGCAAGGCAGAGAGTAAATGTCGTTATTACACCACCCTTTCTGTGGTCTTCTAAGCACCATTCCTTAGACCACTAGAAATGTTTCCATAGAAATCGTAAGTGTGGTCCTTGTCTTCATGGGCTTGCTGGCGCAGGGTGCAGTAGTCTTTCAATGAGGTTTGTCACCATTCACAGAGGTGTACGCACCGTCAGAACCAGCAGTATTTCACAACGATGCTGCCTCCACCTACCATGGCTAAAGAAATACAGTTTACTTAGAGAAAAAAATAAAGATGTAAATTTCCACCAGTGGGAGTGGATTGACTTTCTGCTTACTGCTAGTATATTCAACAACTCATGTTGTGATTGCTTAATCCAAGCCAGGATTTTTGCCAAATACATTTAGAATCTATTTCATCAGAAAATTCAGAGCCAGTTCTCTTCCTAAGTGTTTCCAATTATGAATGATGGGATCTCTGGGTACAGTCATTTCAAATGGCTTCCCCTTTTCTGTATCTTAGGGCAGTTTATCTTCTCACACAACTAGCTAATGTATCTTCTGTTAGACAGTGGCTTAATATGTTTCCCTATTTTCATTTATTCTGAGGACTTTTCTGGGTTACCTAATCATCAGCAACAAGCTGGATTTCTTTCTCTTGGAGCAGTGCAATAACAGCCTGTAGAGACTGGATTAAACTGCCCTTTGCACAAATCTGACTCATATTTGTGTTGCTTCTCTGGGCTTTCTAGCCAAAAATTCAAATATCAATAAATCAAAAAGCTAACTGAGTCCTGATATGCTTTGTTAGGCATAAACAAGGGCAAAACTTTACACAGGAAGAGTGAAGTTGTTACCTGTTTACTGGCAACCTTTACTTAATCTGAAATTCCCTATTATAACTGTACTTACAGGGCTACATTAGTATCTGGGCTTCTCCAAAGAGTTGCATTAGCTTTTTGGTGAGTTGATTGGAAACAGGTGAACAGCCTCGGTGTAATTTATTTATTTATTTATTTATTTATTTATTTATTTTTGCCTCAGGGTGATTCTGTTAATTTTGCCTAAATGTAAACTGATTTGACCACACTGAATAAAGAAATACTCTCTGTATCTCTATTCTACCTGTTGCTGAACTTATTTCAGGGTAGTATGTAAGTGTGCTGGAAGGAGAAGCCTCCTGGATTTCCACCCTCATGGGGCTGCAGGGACTTGATGTGTGAAGAACGCAAGCCTTCCAGCTTCCAGCAACAACGCATGTACTTGCCAAAGAAGCAAAACTTGTGTGTGCGTACTCTGCACAGCTGCATAGGGAGGGGAAGGCCCTTAGAGGCAATACCCAATCTGTTATATATTTCTTCCTAAATCCAGGCAATAAAAGTCTGTTGGCCTTCAAGACCTTCTGCATCAGTACTACTTTTAGGCATTGGAATGGGCTGCCCAGGGAAGTGGTTGAGTCACCATCCCTGGAGGTCTTTACAAGACGTTTAGATGTAGAGCTTAGGGATATGGTTTAGTGGAGGACTTGTTAGTGTTAGGTCAGAGGTTGGACTCGGTGACCTTGGAGGGCTCTTCCAACCTAGATGATTCTGTGATTCTGTGATACTTTAAGGAGAAAACAAACAAACAAACAAACAAACAAAAACAACAACAACAATTGACCAGAGCTGCTTTTGCCAGATCCTGATGTCAAGCAACTAGGAACAGCTCCCTCTCTGCCAGCTCCTTTCAGCTAGGAATGGCCTAGGTTTGCTATTTGATTCTGACAAACTCTCTCCATGCTGGGCCTGTTCAGTATTTGGGCAGGAAAACATTGCTTTACTCTGATTTTAATACTCAGTCTCCTTACCTTGATCCACATGGTCTTAGGAGCATTAGCCCGGATGTTAGCATGATGCCATGAGAGGTATTCATCTACCTGGGCCCGCTTTTGTATGTCTGATGGGTACCAGTGGTCGGGAGTGTTGTACTTTCGACTTAGATACAGCAGAATGGCAGTGCTGCTCAGACATTAACAAGAGACAAGAAAGGGGTCAGGGAGTTAAGATGCACAATGCTTTCACTTCAGTTCCCCCTCTTACCCCTTCTGAACTTCCTGAACACTAAAAAGCATTCAGATCCAGGTTTCTGACAGAACCTAGGGGCCATATATAGGCACCTAATTCATGTTGACATTAGAGATAGCACTTTATCACCTTAATCCCCCTGAAAACTTGCTGGAAAATCACAGCACTGTGACTGACTGATAGCACAGGACAAAAGTGCATTGTACTGTTGGACAGTAGTGTGGTAAACAGACAAAAAATCTCCATAATCATCTATCAGCAATGTTAACCCCATTTGTTCCTCAACTGTTCTGACCCATTTCTCTGACTTTTGCTCAATGTTTATGTACCTGTGTACTAAATGAAACCTAATGAATTATGTTGTCTTTTGATCAGATCTATGTCTTTCTAGCCTGCACTTTTCATTGAAGCCAGTGGAAGTCCTAGTAGGGGTAGTAGGGGGGAGCCTACAGAATCTTCCTGTGTTTGTCCACATATTTATACTTCCACTAATTAGCAGGAAAAGTCAGATGGAAAAAAACCTTAGTCATCTGCAACAATGTGTAGGCTGTTACTACAAAGAGATGTGATAAATAACCCTGTGCTGACAAAAAGAAAGAAAATGCAGACCCCCCGACTATGCTGATGCTACAATAGTTCAATTATTTTAGCGTTAGGACTCTATTAACAAGTCTCCTTATTAATTTTACATTATAAAACCTAAATTTCATCTCTGTAGGTGTTAATCTGTTGTTATGACTAAATGAGGTAAACAAAAGTAGCTCCTTATTTTTTTCTAGTGTAAAAGGGATTTTTATACAATTTTAAACAATTCTCAGGAGTGTTTATGATCCTATTTTGAGGTAAGTGCATTCAGAAGATCAACAAGTTAAGTCGACTGATTTGTTTACACTGTGAAAGATAGTTCAAACAGAAAATGGAAACAGTAAATGAGGTTACTACAAATGACTAAGATGTTGTACGGTATGAAACTTTGCAGAGACTTTTTCAATCTTTGCAGTTCTCTTTTGAAGGCAAATACATTTGAAATATAAAAATATCATCATAATTATCTTTTCATCACATCAGGAACTAGATGTGACTTCGTAACATTAACCTCTTCAGATTGAGAAGCAAGATGTGATGGAGGAAACAAGCACTTATAACGTCATCTTAGGCAGGAAACGCTTACTTCTCCATAAAAAGACTTAAAGATGTAATGGCTAGTTGATAATCTGAAATTACAGAAGTTCCTCCTGAAGGAGCACCTTTCTAATGACTCCAAGTTGTTTATCTCCACGTACGGATCATGTTTATCTGAAATAATGCATAGCTCTAACTGTTTAGCCCAAAACTGCATATTGCTATATATATATATATGTACTTAGAAATATAATTTATTTTCTCTTCAGGAACAAAGGAACTGAAATGCCAAAGCAGATCACTAATCTGTTCCATTCATAACTGGCCAGTTCTGGGATCCTTAGTCATTCAGAAGGAATGACACCTCGTGAACACCATATGTCTTACTGGTGCCCAGGGAGGTCTGAAGACTGAGCTCTTACCATTCTGCTAGGGTGAAATCTCCATCCTTTAGTGCTGGTACTTTCTTCAAGAGGCTGATTTTGCTAGCCCCTTCACTATTTGATGCCCCTAAGAACATGAACAGACAAGTCAGAGGTTAGAAGAGTAACAGCCAGTGAATAATTAATGACATATGTGCATCCAACTGGAAAATCAGTGAACTCTGCTAGGCTTTTCCTATTTGGTCATATCTCACAATTAAAAGGTTGAGAAAATGAAGAGTGACTGTAAAAGCCATCAGTCCTGTCATGTGGCATGAAGCAGTTCACATTTTTATGCATTTTTATGCAGGAATTCAGTTGCTTGACTCTGTTACCAACATTCCCTGCAAAAATTACTGAAAAATCATTCCCTAAGAGGCATTTAAATACCATGATGACGATACTGGTATTGAAAACACTACCTTGACTTGAGAACAGTGTCCTATGGTTAGAGATGGGGGAAAAAGATGTAAGTTAGGATGTAAATTAGACAAGTGAGCAGCTGAAAAATACTTAATATTTGCAAACAAAGCAGGGACTGGAAAAGTTGAGTTTGCACACAAAGCATCCTGATGAGGCTAGATGGTTGCTGCTCCTGCTCCTCTTCCAGCAGACAACACCAAAACAAATTTATTTTCTTCCAGTTTGTAAACGTGGCTGACTCAAGCTAGGATGCAGTCATGATGGAAAGCAACTTAAGAGCCTTGGGGCCACAGAGATTACTGCAGTGGTTAATCATTCAAAGAGAACCCGGGTGGCTTATAAGACACACAGAACAAAATCTTTCCCTTGTTTGTTTGTGGCTCAAGAGCAGGGGGAACTGAGCATTTCCAAAGAAAGCAAATGTTGATCCCTCAGCACACACACAGCAGAGGATGTTTCCAGGGTTCTTGCTGAAATGGGAAGAACATGAATGTCAGCAATACAACAGTGGATTCAAAAGTAACTCATTCTGCCACAGCATGCATTCACTAAGGGCAGGGAAACTCAAACACCTCTGTCCTGTATCACTGTAGCTCTGGGTCAGCATTTGAACCTACCTCTGTCAGGAAAACATAAGAGGAAGAAGCTATCCCATAAGAGTTTAAACTCCACAGTTACTTGGAGTTTGGAAGCATTAATTGCTGGCTAATATCTAATCAAGTTTTCAATTTCTCACTGAAGGCCCTGAACTTGCAAGTCAGCAGTTATATGCCAGGGAATTGTACAAAAGTCCAGGAACAAAATAAAAGGTTTGAGAAGTTTGTTTACTTTGCTTGGTTTAAATGCTTTCTATAAGGAGACATGACATCCCAGGGTACAAAACCTGATCAAATCAAATCAGCATGACCAGCAGAAAGTCTCATGCAAAAATCCCTTTGCTCAAAAAAAAAAAAAAAAAACGATCTACATCTCTGAGAACTGTTTGCTGCCATACAGGAGGTGGTGGCAGTGTCTGCTTTAATGGACAAAAGTGCAGCACGAACTAGTCTCCAAGCAGTAAAAACAGTCTTTGGACTATCAAATTTATTTACAATTTTTACTTTTATTTATAAATTTATTTACAGTTGGCTGTGGGAAGAGGTTGGAGAAAGCAGCTTAAGTAGCTTCATTGGAGACTGAGGTTCACACTCATCCACTGTCTAAGGGGATTCAGATGCCCATCTCCTGTCTCACTGGGAAATGTCTCTATCTGCCTACAGTGACCATGCCTGCCCGCTTATCTAGGCAGGATGCAGAGCAGAACCAGGCAGCAGCATCAGGAAAGGCAGGGAAAAAGGGTTTCTTAAGAATTAGAGACAAATGGAAAGTGTGAGGTAACAAGCCTATTATCTGAGAAACCTGAACATCCAAAACCAAAAAACAAAACAAAACAAAACAAACAAAAAAACCCACCCCTAACAGAAAATCAAGCCAGCAGACAAAGTACAGGTACAAGGTGCCTTATTTCTATGATTTATATCACAAAAACTGCAAGGCAGATTTGTGTAAACCTCTTGCCAGCCAAGGAGTTGCTCTGGGAAAATGTTTGGACCTGTGCATTTAGAGAGGCTCCAGAGGCCAGTGGTCACCACACTCAGCTTGGGCTAGATCTGTAGAGTTCAGGTGATCTTTGGAAAAATACAGAAGAAAGTTGCAAGTCAGTAACACCTGCAGCTAATGAGCAGTCTATTCTTAGACCTAGCTGCTTGGTTGTTACAACCTACTGTCTGTGTTTATCATCTAAGGTATCAAACAACTGAAAAACAAGGATATGAGAAGTAGGCAGTGGGTAAAGGCAGCCTGAATCAGATTTCAGCCCGTTTTCATAGTGTATCAGTCTCAGCAGGAATACTGAATACGCATTCCTCATGGGACTGACATGTCACTACAGCAGGTTGGACAGTAGGTCAGTGTCTGTTACACAGACCACACCACGGCCCAGAAACAGCATCGTATTTGCTTTGGCTCATACAGACACAAACGACCTGTGCCAAGACTCTGCCACTGAGCTGCAAACTGATAAAAGCCTTGGTATGAACACTAATTCCAGGTTGCTTCAGTGGGACTGGTTGTTTATTGCATTAGAATACAGACCAGTATTTGTATTTGCCATTTAGCAGAGTTTAAGATCGTGCCTCTCTCCCAGCAAGCAGTTAGGCTTTTTGTTCAGTTATGTGGCCCATCTTTATCAGTCCTGTGATGTTCACTTGACTTATGGTGCTGTTTAGCATCAGTTGCATCTAGTGTAATTAGTTCTTGATGTCCCACAAAGGTGTGGGACACTCACTGTGTGTACTTCTGGGCTTCGAGGAATAACTTCCATAAGCAGATGGTACACTGTCAAAAAGCAGGGCAGGCTCAGGAAGGATTCTTAGTTTAGGAAAGATTCACTGGTGGTAAAAAGAAAAATGGACAAGACTCTTCAAAAGAAATAATAATAATAATAATAATAAAGCATTGGTTGATTTGCTAATTGTGTCCCTGCCAAATCATCTCCTCAGCCAAGGATTTCCAAGTGTTGTGCTTTGCCTTAGGCAAAGAAGTAACAAACAATTTACTCTGAAAATACAATATGCAAATGTTCAATAGTCATCTTATACAGCTGGACGAGTCTGAACAGCTGAATGTTTCTGCTAAGTACACTGTACCCAGAGCTGTCACTGTGACTAATTTGCTAGAAATGGCTGGAGGAACATTCCTCAGGGATCCACAAAAATAGACGCAGCATGGCTATGAGACAGCTCAGGGAATAAGAGCTCCATGGTCAAACCATTGTGTTCAGGTGGGTCTGCAGGGCGTGTGTTGGAAATCTCCCAGTTACCTGACAAGCTAGTCCTTCCCCTGCAGTGGGCCAAGCTGAGCTTCCAGGGGCTGGGAGCAGGTTCAGCTCTACTGTGGTCTTGCCAGGCTTGACCCTGCTTTACTGGCTCCTGAAGCAGGATGGGACCCTGTCCTGAAAGGCCACCAGGGTACGACCCCATGAAAGTCTCTGAGCTCTGCATCCCCACGCTCCTCTCATAAGTTGGTGATCTCCTGCTCCCGCTAGCTCCAGCATTTTGCTCGCTTCCAGATTGCAAATGTTTCCTCCTGCTGCTGTTGAATGTCCCCAAGCACACACTGACAGTGCCGTACGCCCTTAGCAGGGAGAGGACTGCTGCATTTCCATCCATCTGGAGCAGACTGAACGCCCTTATGGGAACAGCTCAAAACAATTCAATCCCTGGGCAATCCCAGCGAAGCAGCAGCTCGAGATGCAGCCGTGACAGGAGGCCAGAGCTGAGCAGGACAGGGTGAAACCCTCAGGCCTCCTCCCTCAGAGAGGTGAAAGAACTCCTCAGACAGCAGCGAGACGAAGGCACCTGCTGCTCGCAGCGAGGTGTGACAGGGCAGCGGCCCTTGTTGGCCCTTGTTACTGCGGTGGCTGCATGCAGGGCCTGGAGCTATGGGGGCTGCCAGCACTCGTCCCTCGACTCCCCAGGGTGCCCCCACCGCCTGGGGCCTGCTGTCAGGAGATTGTGTTACGGCCTGGGCTGCTGCCAGCCGGGCCAGGGCACAGCCTGTTCCTACCAGGCAGGCAGGGCAGGCAGCACCGCTGGGACCCCTCCAGCCCCGAGCCCCCCGGCCGGGCAGGGGAGTTGTGACAGGAATAACGGCCCCTGGGGGGGGGCAGGGGGGGAGCCTCACCTGTGCGGGGCTGCTCCGCGCTGCTCGCCGCCGCCGGCTTCTTCCCCAGCACCGAGTCTGCCAAAGAACCGAGAGAGGGGCGCTGAGTTTCGGGAGGGGGGAACCCCTGGCAGCCCGGCCCCGCCGCCCGCCCGCCACCCCCCGGGCAGCTCCCCTGTGCCCGTCCCACCTTTGAAGAGCTCCACGTGCTTGAACTCGAAGGGGATGTTGTTGCTGCGGGCGAAGATGTAGATGGAGCGGCAGGGCTGCGACAGCAGGTCCAGGTACAGCTCCAGCCCCATGCTGCCACCGCCGCTGTTTGCCGCTGCTGCCACCGCCGCCGGCTCTGGCGACGGCTGCCCGGAGCCGCCCCGCTCGGGCAGGCGGGGGTTGAACCGTGCCGGGGCGGGCGGTGCCCTCCCCGTGGGCCCGGCCGGGCGGGGACGCGCCCCCCGCGGGCGGCGGCGGCGCTGAGGGGAGCCCTGAGGCGCCGGGCCCCGGCTGAGGGCCGGGCGGGGAGGCCGGGGGTTCTCGCGGGCCCCCATGAGGTGGAGAAGGGGGAACTGCGGCGGGGTGTCCGCGGGGAACCGTCCCAGGTGGCAGGTGGAGGTGCTGGCGGTGCTCCCTGCCCCACATAATGTCGGGGTGGGGAAGGAGAAGGCTGCTGGCACCGTGCGTGGAGGGCTGCTGGGGGGAAAGGCTGCTAGGGGTGGGCAGCGGTGCACGCACTCAGAGCAGGGCTGGGTGCCAAGCACCGTGCGGCACCCCTCGGGTTTGGGGTTCAGAAGGGAACTCCCCCGTCACGCACGCTGCACGGCGTGGCGAGGTGACGCCCAGACTCAGAGGGTGGCAGTGGAGCGTGGAAGGCTTCTCTGCCGGCACCTCACAGGCCATTGACCCTCCTTTCTCCCTGTTACTTGTCATTTAAGATCTCCACGTGAGCAGAGGAGAACTAAAGTTGAGGCTGCATTTGAGTCCTCGCATGCACCCGCAGTGTTTCCCAGCTGTGCGATTCGTGGACAGCGACGTGCTGGTAAGTACAGGGACGTCATTGACTCTCACAGCAGCTGAACCACTCAAAGCAAAGTCACCCCCAGTCAAACCCACCTCAGCTCAGCGACACCTTGTTATCAGTGCTGTGCCAGAGAGCTCACACATCACACACAAGCCCTTTGAAACAGCCATGAGAACCTCAAAGAGAGCGAGCTGGAGGACCAATTGCTGTTCTGCCTGTACAGAGAATCATTACAAAGGGTGGTGAAGCGGTTCAGATGCTGAGCAGTGAGCTCATTGACTGCATACGTTAAAAACTGGAATGCTCACAGGTGCTTCGTTTTGTATTGCTTTGCCGAGGCTTCTGCTCTGACAGTTTCCTAAGAATGGGGATTGCTGTTAGACTGGTCAGTCTATGAGTCTTTTGAACAAGCTGTGTCTCAACATCAAGTATTGAGTCCACTGCACCACACACCTCTTTTCTGGAAGAATTTTTCATTTTTAGAACTGTGCAATATTTTTTTTTTCCAGTTTCTTGGCCTGAATAGCTTGAGAGGGGCTGTGTACACGCTTTAGTTCCTGTTAGGCTCTAGAGCACCTGCCCGCAGCACCAACATGCCAGAGACAAAAGCTTGTAGAGTATTGTGGTAGGTGCTTAAGCTCACGTCAAACTCCTTCAGTGCAAAGAAATCTTAATTGCTAATGGAATGGGGAAAAGGAGCATGAATGCAGTTCTGCACAGATAATAACAGGCAGAAAAGTCATTGTGCTTCAAAATGGTCAGAAGTTCTTCTAAAATATCACGGAGGAGAGTTCGTTGATCCCAGTGGTGGGTAGCAAGATCAGTAGTCTGGGTTCACTTTGATCCTTGATTCATGGTTCTGTGGAGCCATTAGTCCTAGCTGGACTTTCAAGGTCTTTTCTCATGGGTCCTGGAAAAGTTCCTTCTGTAAGCCTTTCTCCAGGTGCTGACCGCACTGCACAACCCGCACAGCCAAAGAGATATTTTTAATCTGGTCACATTGTATGACATTTTATTGCATTATTTTTGACCAGACTTCTAGCACAGTATTTTCATTTAGTTCTATCACCTCAAAGGATTTTTTTCTTCCCTGTACTTGTAGGCACTGACAAGAAAAAATGCAGTAGGCTTTGCATTGTATTTCTTAATCATTCAGAAAATGTCCTGGGGTATGTGTCTGGTTTTTTAACATTCTTTTGATTTTGTGTATCATAGCCTGGTTTTATTCTAGAAAGCACAGGCTCTTGCCTTTTTACAAATAATCCCTGGCAAAAATTGAGGAAAATGAATCCGAACAGCAAGTTAAACTGTCATGGGAGGTGTAACGTCTCTCCACATGCAGGGGAGTGGACACCAAACAGTGTACCGAGGCATGCAAAACTCTTGCGCAACCTGTTGGGTTTTGGCAGGTAGAGAGGGCTGCTCCTGGGGCTCTTAGCCTAGGGCCTGAAACCAGCCAAGATCAAATGACACAAATGAACCAAATGGGGGAGGTGGAGGGACAGCAGAAGGCAAAGTACAAGGACGAGATACTCTATCTCCATGATTTAGAGGGGAAAAAAAAAACACCAGCAAGGCAGATTTATCTGTTGTACAACTGTATTGCCATGTGAGGAGTAACTGTGGGGGGGGTGTTTTGTCCTGCATGCACAGGTGGGCCTGAAATGCCGGTGGTCACTGCGCACACAGCTTCATTGAGCAAGAACCTGGGACTCAGGTGGGCTTTGACCATTTGGATAATACTATGGGGAAAAATTGAAATCTCCTCTTGTCATCATGACCATGCTGCAGAGAGGCAGTAGCTGATCTGTGTCTTCATCCTCTGTGACACTGACAACAGAGGAGCAGGAGACAAAAGGGCTGTGAACATAGTTCTAAGTTGTTTTTGAAGGCAGCGTCCTTGCAAGAGCACACAATGGGTGACCTTTCAGGAAATTGTGCTTTATTCAAACAAGCAGAAAATTGGCTCAAGAATCTCTTACACAGAGCTCTTGTGCTGTAGGTATCATAAATAAGAAATAATAATAAAAAAAGACACTATTTACTCTGGCTCATGCAATGGTTTTGTATGCACAGCAGCCGTACCTAGAGATTCTGCAGGGATATATCAAGAAAGGCACTGCTAACGTTTGAGGTCTCTGCAAGGTTAGCACTCTGTACATTTCGCTCTTGATTTTGATTGTCTCTGCTCTGTTTATAGTTGAACAGAAGCTGAGGAATTTACTGTGCTGGTAATAGGAAGTTTACTCTCTACAAAAAAGGGAGAAGTTGGAGGTCAGGAGCGTGAAGTTACACAAAGTACAAAAGGTGCCAACAGGAGAGAGTGCAGCAAGGTGGGATGGCTTTGGTGAGGTAGCAAGGAAGGAATTATTTTATTCCAATGGTGCACTGAAGCCCAGCCAGGTGGATGTGGTAAGCTGCAAGTTACAGAAGAAAGGAAGTGGTTGGCAGTACGGCATAAACAGGCCGTTTTCTTTGGGTTTAGCACTGCAAGCAAACTGCTACAGCAGAGGACCAGTGCAGCACTTGCAGAGGTTACTGGTCAGGTAGCAGCAATGCAAGCACTCTCAGGGCCAGAAGAAAACTGCTGTCACTGAGTTTTCTGGCTGGAGTGCAGCAAGCTGTCCTCAACAAACATATACCAATAAAAATCAGGTGAGAATACAAGTATCCTCTGCCTGTGTCAGCACAGAAACCGAAAGAGTTTGGGGGTAAATCTGTTTTTTTCACCACTGACGTTTAGGATTTCCTGCAGGTTGGAAGAATGAAAGGGGGACTGGCCTGCTTGGCTGGTGTATCTCAGCCCTGAGGGACGCGCATTGCAAGCTCTGGTTCATGGTGCCCTTTTGAACTAGAGGGCAGGTTTACTCAGGAAACTCAAACACAGGAGGGGCAGCTGGTTTACCCCTCTGAAACAGCAGGTCCTGGTGAGAGTGTGAGACTGGTTTGAGCAGCTATTTTCACCTTTTCTCAGCACTGAGTCACTTAAGCTGCTGTGGTATGCTGGGGGTGGCTGAGGTAGCCGACGTCTCACCCCCAGCATACCACGCTGCCACCACTGCGGGTGGTGTAACCATCTAGCAGATCACAGCGCAGAGACAGAGACTTCCAGCTACAACTGGTGCTTAACAAGGAGGAAAAAACAGCCCTGGAAACTAGAACCCTCGTCATGGCTCTTACCTGGAAATGGAAGGTTACAGAGGCAGGAAGAAGACAGGAAAGCAAGAGGGGTACAGAAGGACACAGCCAAGAGGTTATGAAGGCAGCTGCACAAGTGTGTGTAATGAATCCATGGCCGCTCCCTTCCAAATCCTGTTTACAAATCCAAACAGAACTACACATGGCAATTGTAACCATTAACTTTACTGGAGAATCTGACACGACAGAAGAGTAGTGGAACATTGACAGTATTGAGGCACTGGTTGGTTCACCAGCTAGGCACTCCACTCACCCTGGGGCTGGCCACCACAGCTCCCTCTGCCACAGGTACTGGCCCAGCCACAGCAGCGTTCAGCAGTGGAGAACCTGGCTTAAATGTCTTCCATTGAGCTGACAGGGCATCTCCGGGGGAAAGGACAGAGCACCAATATGGCTTGAGGATGGGGAACGGGGTGGTTGGCAGCGGTTTCACCAAGAAAAGCAGCTTTTCTCAACTGTGCAGTCTGTTATTTGTAGATTATGGCAGAAGTCTATGGTTGAGGACCTTTATTCATGGAACTCACCCCATCCTTCCCAGACCTCACTCGGAAACCTGCACAGCCTCCCTGCTCCTCGGGTGCTGCGTCCCGTCATCCCGACATGTAACGCAGCAGCCTCTAGTGGCCAGGTGCTCCCACACCTTCCTGGGCAGGGTCCCCCTGCCAAGGGCTGGTTCTTGGCAATTGTCTTTACCAAGTGAGCAAAAATCTTTCAACTGAGCTTGCTGCAAAGTGAGTGTCATTTTCTACAACTAAAATGCCTTGTTTCAGGCAGCTCTGTCCTGCCACCCTTTCAGGAAACCTCTGCCGAAAAGGGCAGTTCTGACTAGCCCTGTTCCCACGTGGACTGAATTGCCTCTGTCCTGAAGCAGATCCAGTGGTGTCAGAGCAAGAAAGAAAAGCCTATAGGGCTGCAGCTCATATATCTGTAGTGGACGAGAGAGGAAAGCAGCTCACTGCAGTCTGCTTAAGACTTAGTTTTCTTCCCTTTTAAGTTGCAGAAAGGCTGTAATTGAAGTGCATTTGGTGGAATGGTGTTTTTGTATGATTTTTAAAGGAAATGCAGAAATATTAGGAAAAGCCTGCACAAAATAATTCATTTTAATTTGAGTGGAATTAGCTAATTCTAGCTAGACTGCTTTAGGAGCTGGTGCTTGAAGTGCTCCAGCAGTTCAGGTGCAATTTTATCAGCGGTCAAATTCTTGGCGTTCAAGATCCCTTCGTGCGCCTCCTGGCAGAGCTGCTTCCCCACCGCTTCTTCCACCCGACTGCGCCACTCCGCTAACTTTGGCCTCTCCTCAAAGAGGTTGTAGCCAGCACCAACAGGCTGCAGAGAGAGAGCAACAGAACCTGGGCGTGAGGCTTCCTGCCAGCAGTCAGCCGAGCTGTCTGCCAGGGCTGGGACCAGAAGGAAGCACAGATGTGCCTCTAGCTCAAGGCAGCAGAAAGTCATGGAGTTTGCTAGGTGGAGATCGTCTCGGGCTCTTAGCTTGCAGGAAGCAAGTGCTGTCATCCTCAGCAGTTGCTGTCCTCTGAGACCTGCAGCAAAAGCGCAGCCACGGCTAACCCAGGAACTGCCTAACGTGGAGCAGAGGTCCACGCACACCAATGTCTCATCTAAATACCTCTACTTTCTGTGGCTCATTTTACGACACTGATCCTGGTACTTTGAGAAAATCTGATAGATCTGTTCTCACCTAGAATACAAGGTGATTCTCTTCCTAGACAGCACAGGCAGTGCTTCAGTACTCCTGTCTAGGAACTAGGGTGAGGAGTCACCTATTCTGCCACTCAGAAGACAAAGCAGTGTTAACGAGGACCGGACATCCAGCTCCCTCAAGACAAATGCAGTTTAGATTCTCTCCTCCCAAATTCCTGGTCTAAGGAAGGGAGCTGTTCTACCAATCCCTCACTCATCCTTCTCTGCCTACTTTGTAACTTATTTTTTTTTAATTCCCCCCCTCCCCCAGAAGAAATAGGAGAAAATGGGAATTTTGTCCAAACTTCTATAAAGAGAAGTCTCTCAAAGTAGATGTTCCCTGGCAAACGCAGTTCTGGTCAAAGTCAAAATGGAACAAGTTTTAACTCCACTAATGAGTAAACTGTGGAGAAAAAGGGTCTGGCACAAAGGAGGTGGTGCTGCAGCCTGGCCTGCCCACAACCCCGCTTGCATAACCAACAGCATTGCAGCTGATGCTCACCTGCATGAGCTCCACCAGCGCTACGAGGTCTGCCAGGGAGATCTCGTTGCCCACGATGAAGGGCTTGTCCTGCAAGAACTTCTCCTCAAACTGCTTCAGGACAACGTTCAGCTCTTCAGTAACACCTTCCAGTTTCTCTGGAGACAGTGGCTGGCCCGTAAGGAGAGGCAGCAGCACCTGACAAGAAGAAAAAAGTTGCTCTTTTCATTTTTCCCTACAGCTTTAGTCTAGGCCTCCACCTGCTTCCCTCTGAGGATCGTCCACCAGCCGTGCACAAGAACAGCTGGTACTGCTCCTCTCCCGTGACAGATGAACATTAGCGTCCATTGCTTCCTGTCAGTCCGTGTCTCCTCCCTAGAAAGTTTGAAATTTCAACCACAAGTGTCTTCTCTCAGGGGAAGGCTGCATCATCTCCAAGCAGCTGCACTTTGTTTTCCAGTGGGAGGTTCATTCTTTCCACGAAGCTGGGCAGAAGCCAGCGAGCTGTATCTGCCGTTTGCTGCTCACCCAGGACAGGCACATGGGACGTGCTGCTCCAGACCGCATCGACAAGGGATGAGTCCCACAGACCTCAGGGCGTGCGTGGAGCTGTGGCTACGGCGTGAAGGATCCGGACCAGTACAGTTAGGCAGAGACCTGGCCCCGCTGATCAGCCCCATCAATCCCAGATCTGGTTTTGTTCCCATCTGTCACCTGGCTTGTACATTTGCTTAGGAAGGCCTGGCACATGGGGCTACTTCCTGGGCTGTAGCACTCAGTTTTTAGTGGACAATGGTCTTACCTTAGTTAAGAACAGCTTGCTCCCCTTCCCACGAATGTTGACGTGCTGCCATGACAGGTACTCATCCACCTTAGCCCGTTTCTGCAGGTCAGCGGGGTACCAGTGATCAGGAGTCTTGAATTTCCGGGCCAGGTACAGGAGGATCGCAATGCTGCCAGAGTGAGCAGGTAGTCTGAGATGGATGCACCTTGTCTTTTCTCCCTCCCCCAGACTTTGCGTTTGCACTAACTGTCAGGTAGTCACAGCACATGGCAGAGTCCGCGCTGGCTTGCCCAGCTGCTCGTGGACAGCAATTATCTGATACAGCAGCACACTGAGGCAGACGTGGCCTGCTGTACAGTTAGCCCATGGACGTTTTTGAGCAAATTATGAACCGCAGAACGAGTTCACACCAAATCAGAGCTTTGCATTGCCTGGCCATCCTGCAGCAGGTGCCTTCTGTCAGATGTAGTGCATTGAACTACAGCCCTCCGCTGATGGCAGAGAGCTGGAGGACATGCGGACAGGTATTTTAGCTCAGAAACACTGCCTATGTGCAAGCTGGCTCCAAGCAGCAGCTCACAGATTTTTCCCAGTCAATGCTGATTGAGTTGCTTACAAGAGATGCTTCCCTTAAAACACAAGTTTATTTTATGTACAAGCAGAAACAGGCAAGGAACTGCCTGGGCTGGAGTCCCAGTAGAGACGCAGCAGCACGCTGGCAGAATCCAAGTGTTAGGACAACCAATGTTTTAGTAGAAGGTTGAGCTTATTCGAGCCTTACCTCTCTGCTAAGGTGAAAGAACCATCCTTTAGTGCGGGCACTTTCATCAGCATGTTCACCTTCCTGAACTCCTCGGTCCTATGCTGCCCTGAGGAGGGGAACGAGATGTTTTACTCACCAGTGATGTTCAGCACCCATCTGGGAACACCTGAGGAGTCCATGGGGACCATCCAGCCTCACGTTTCCAGCTTTGACTGTACAAGTACAGTCCTGTTTAAATTTATAAGCAATCAAAAAGTGCTGCAGGGTGAATACTGGCTCTGCCCTCTGATGTCAGCTTATTGCCTGCATACCAGAACCGTTCTGACCTTTGTCAAGAGGTTGTTAAGAGTCCTTTCATACCAGCAGTGCTTGTCAAATCAGGACTGTATCAGCACAAAGTCTGTGCTTGGAGGTTACCTGTCAGGGTACAAACCTAGAGCGAACGCTAAGCGGCTTGGAGGAAAGGGAAAGGGATCTCAGTACCACAAACACGATGGGTTAACCACAAGGACAGTGAGAAAGCAAGTGTTTTTTTTGCACTTTTTTTTTTTTTTTTGCTGAAATATAAGGTAATTTCTATTCAACTAGCTTTTTAGCCCTCAGACTAAATAGATATTTTCCATCAGAAAGTAGGCAGAGAGCGAACCTGACTGGAGATGTTTTTCTCATTTGAAGTCTCAGTGTGCTTCGCTACATCTGGACCTAGTCCCACACACCTTTGTTCATGCCAGCCTTTTCCAGCCCCCTGGCTTCAGTCATACTTGTGTATCTGTACTGAGGTTTCTCTAACATCTAACCCTCTGCCATGTCCCTGCTGCGTGAGTCAACGGAGAATCTTTGTGCCCCAGGAGATGCTCTGGAAGAGGTCTCCGTTTTCCTAGCACTTGGCAAACCTGATTTGTGACTATTCCCCTTGTTATTTGGCTTGCAGCCTGTCTCCTCCACCCCTTTTCAAAAAGACACTGTCATTTTCCTACACGCAGGTCACAGATTCAGATCCTTGGGTGTCTCTGGAGTGTTGTGTGATTTTTATCCCCTTCTCACTCTTTCCCTGTTCCCTTGAGACCTACCCTACTGGACCCAACAGCTTTTCAGGTGGGCCATGATTGAACCAGCCGCCAGCACAAAGCACAGCGTCCGTCCCCTCACTCGGTCCTTACGTACTGAGACACTGGCACATGTCACAGTGTCACGGCACAGTGCATCCCCCAGGGAGGGCTCCTTCTGGGGCCAGTGTGCCCAGACCCCTCTGTCCAGCACCCAGATCCTGGGGTAATTCAGCCCCAGCTCCCAGGAGCCCCCAGAGGAGCGGGATGCACCTTTAGCATTCCTGTAAGCAAACTGCCCCTCTAAAATCCACTGACCGAAAGCAAACACTGACACCACAGGGCACAGAGCACTGGAAAGCTGTGACTGATTTCACTTCTCTTCCTCTCAGTTCCCTGACATCTCTTTCAGTTTCTCCGTTCCCGTGATGCTCTCACAGCTTGCCCACCAGTCTCCTCTCCGTCAGCTCAGTGTTTTGCCACAAGTGCTCGTTGGGAAAGAAGGGAATGGATGGGCTTACCCCAGCTGCAAGCAACAGCAAAATCTGTTCCTACCGAGACGAGTGAGTGAAGGAAGAAGCAGCGAGGTGTGTTCAATGAACAGCCAAGGCATGAAGGGGAACACCCAGAGCCTCAACCACAACACGCCTGAGGTTTGTTTTTTTTTAGTTACGAGCTGGAGCCTCTTTTGTTTCTTTATCAGTTTCAGCCCCAGAAGCCTTCTCACCTCGCTTGGTTTTTCAGGTCAATATGTTAGCTCAATTTCAAATCCTGCAGAGCTCTGAAAAGACTGGGACAGTTTTCACCAGCTTTTCTTGCAAAGAAGGGAGATGCAGATCTTTGGGCATCCTTTGGCAGAACAATAGCCTACCTCTCGGGCAGGTGCCTACCAACTCCCGGTTGGCTTCCAAACAATCTGAAACACTTCCCCTCCGGAGCTCACAGCTTTGGGATCCCCGGCCACCAGGTTGTCCCCCTCTCCTGCTTTCACCACCTTTGTGAGCCTCTGCTCAGCCCCGTCAGGATGAGTGCCACGGGCAGAGGGACCCGATGCAGCACCCAGGGGTGCCAGCTGCCCCGGGTGGGCAGGGCGAGCCCCCACCTGCACAGCTCCTGTTCCCATTTACACGAGGCACAACTCCGGGCCCAGCATCCCCCGAGGGGCTCCGGGGGGGTTCCTGGGGGGCTCCCCCGCCGCCACCACTCACCCTTCATCAGCTCCACGTGCTTGAACTCGAAGGGGATGTTGTTGGTGCGGGCGAAGATGTAGAGCGCCCGGCAGGGCTGCGAGAGCAGGTCCAAGTACAGCTCCAGCCCCATGCTGCTGCTGCTGCTGCTGCCGCTCCCTCCTCCGCCGACACGGCTCAGCTCGGCTCGGCACAGCCCTGCTTGGCCCCGGAGCCCCCGCCCCGTTAGCGCCCGGCCCCGCCCCGCAGGGCCGAGCCGAGCCGAGCCAAGGGGCGGGCTGCGGGGTAGGCTCTCGCCCCCTGCCGCTCTGGGTGTAGTGTCAGCAGGCGTCCGTCCTAAGTGATGCGTGGGGACGTGGTCTGGGGGGTGACATTGGTGGTAGGGGAGCGGTTGCAGCAGATCTCGGAGATCTTTTCCTGCCTTAGCGATTCTGTGATTCTACGACCATCCATCATCCTGTAAGGATGAGGAAACAAAGCCAGGAGCAAGTGGGATCGGTGCACCAGAGGCAAAGCCCCGTGTGCGTGCCCAGGGGAGCTCACAGCTCTGGTTTTATGCTCCTGCTCCACAATCGGTGCTAAGCTAAACCAGCCTGATAGTGAGAGGAAGGCACTCAGGCAGCAGGAAGGCAGATACTGGCTTCACTGCTACAATCTCCCCTTTACAGTATGCAGCCACCTCTCTTGCCATCCATCCCCGGAAGCTTTCCAGCTAACACTGGTGTACAATTATTTCGTTTTACAAAACAATAAGGCAGTGCTGGGACACTTGCTGCTGAAGGTCTGCAAGGGTGGTTGGAGGCTACAGTTACATGGTAGTTCTAAGCCTTCTGCCTGGGGCAGCTAAAAATACCAATGGTATGTGTCAAATACAGACTTATGGCTCATACTGTTAGTAGTTGACCGCAGACATTAGACATTTTACCCCGCATTAACAGTAGCCTCATATGAAAGAGTATCTGCTGCTACCACTGCCTGCATTGTTTCATTCAGGGGCAAGGAAACACCAAAGGCACAAGACTGCACAACCAAAAATCCCCCCAGTGCTATTTCCATCCCTGTACCCAGGAATCTTTAACAGACACAATGTTTTAAAAAATATTTATATATAGTATTTATTTAAAAGTTCCAGGCTTCAGCCTAGAACAGCTCTTCAAACAGTACTCGGTTACAGACACTGCACAGGTTTTTATGCTTTTATGCACTTGCAGATACCACTCCTTGCACAGTACAGCACAACCATGACCTGGCCCAGTTCAGAGACAAGAAGGGCACAGTCCAGACCTTTGGTGAGCAGCAGTTCTCTCAGGCTCAAGCCTCGGAACGGTGTAGAGCTCTTCGCTGGTTTTACATATGCCAGTCGGGTATGATGCAAAGCCCTTTTCAAAGCAACTACATGTTTTTCTTTTTTGAAAACCAGTAAATGAACTGCGTTACCTGTGTCCCTGAAATGGAAACAAGGTCTGTAATAGCTGACTTAAGATATGATAAGCTTGAGGTGCCAACCCTTGAGCTCAGGAACTGTATCTCTGTGTTATGGTGCTATGTAGTATAGTCCGGCTCAGCAGCTTGAGTGCGACGAAACAACCTCCTCTGCTTGCATTCATTCAGGCTCGTTTCTGTGCTCGCTCACCCTATTCAAAATTAAAGTTGAGAAGGTGACTGAAGATGCTCCCGTCTCAGGGCCACACAGAAGGGACTTCAGGGAGCAAAGGGACAATTTAATGATCTTTCCTGCCCAGTTCTCTGACATTCCTCATCTGCAACTCAGAATCAGTTTTTCAAGGACAGATGTTTATCAAGAATCCTCCAAGTAGAGAGCAGAATACTTCCCCACACTGCACAGCACAAGAATGTCCATTCTGGATCCCTAGTCCACCAATCTGACAAGTTAAATGCTTCCCTGCTTCTGTCTGAAAGCTCTCAACCTTCCTCATGTCGTGTAAGGGAGGGTCTGCGGATAAAGCTTTCCAGGCTTGATACACCCCACCTGAGCATGGCTGTGAATCAGCATGGTTGTGAATTACCATCTTAACACTCTGGAGTGACAAAAGGCAACCCAATCTCTGCATTTTGTTTGCTTGCCTCTGGGTAGCTGCCAAAATCCAAGCTCAAGAGATAAAGAAAAAGCCATATTGGAAAGGGAACACCACAAATGCTGCCTACCCTTCTAACAGAGAATCTTCCTCTCCTCCCAACCCTTTCCAAGTATTTCAATTCTGATACACCCAAAAAAACTTCCTTCATACCGATACAGAAACAGCTCAGTTAAAGAGAAGGTTTCCGGACTCTGATACTTGTGCTCGTCATGAGTTGCAATGAACCGTGTAAGCTGTAGTTTGATTGTTAAAATTTTCTTTCCTGTTGCAGTTACCTTGACTGTCTTCTCAAGCTTAGACAGAGCTTCCTCATATTGCTGCACCAACGGCTTTAGTAACTTGCCCTTCACCAAGTGCTTCTTTATGTCTGGGATGCCAGCATCTTTCAACATCCGCAGAAACCTGCGTTCCTGTGCAACAAAACAGATACAATTGAAGAAGAAATGAAAGTACCTCCTCCTTCACTGGAGTTGAGACACCCCACTGCCTATCAGCTAGAAAATGAGCACATTTTGGAACATGCTGCCTAGTCAGGGAATAACTGAATAGAAATTTCCATGTACAAAACTCAGCTGACTGGAGAAGGTGGAAAGTAGTATGACCTATATCTTGCTTACTCTCCTCTCTATGCTTCCTTTTCAAATGAATTTTACACCAACGACATACCTGAATTCTAAGGACCATGCTGAAAGCTAAGCCAACTTTTCCTGCACGAGCCGTTCTTCCAACCCTGAAATCAGAAAAAGGAGCATCAAGTCAATTTAGCCACGTAGTCACTGCCATTATCAGCTTCACAAGTCCGATTATGAAATTCTCCAGAGGTAAGGAAAGTATTGTACTGGGTCTGGCTGGGATGTTAACTTTCCCTGCAGCCCATCCAGTGCTGCACTCTGCACTTGGAGCTAGAACAGCAGTGGGATCACGCCGGTGTTGTGCCTGCTGCTGAGCAGTGCTGGCACAGCATCAGGACTCTCTCCAACCCTCCTAGGGGGTGGGCAAAAAAGTGAGAAAGAAACATCAGCAGGGCAGCTGACCTAACCCAACCAAAGGGACATTCCATACCATGTGGGGTCACACTCAGCAATAAAAGGTGGAAAAAGGAAGAAGAGCGGAGGGATGGGCTCTCGTTGCGAAAACGTCTGTCCTCCCAAACACCGGCTACGTGCGTTGAGGCCCTGCTTCAAGGATGTGGTCAAGCATCGCTCATTTGTGGGAAGTAGAGAGTAATTTCTTTCCTCTGCACTTCCACATAGCCTTTATTTCTTTTTTTTTTTTTCTTTCCCCCTCTCCATTTTTGTCCCTTTAGTTAAATTGTTTAATTAATATTTCCTTAATAATTATTATGTTTTTCCTTTAATTAAATTATCCTTATCTCAACCTGAGAGTTGTTCTTTCCTTTACTTCCTCCCCTCTTCATCTAAGGAGGGGGAGTGAGAGAGCGGTTGTGGTGTCCAGCTGCCTAGCATGGTAAAACCACCACAAGTACGATTCTAAGTTTTTGAGTCTAGCACAGCAGGACTAGCCATACGTTACAAAGGATGAACATTTCCAGGGCTCATTTACAGCTGCAGAGTCTCTGCAGTCTTGCAAGCATCTGGAAACTCAACTTGATGCTGTCCAGGACAATATTTCTAACTCCTGCAAAATGCATTTTGTTTAACAGGGTTATACCAAAGTTCTAGTTTTCTATGCTAGTTCTAGTTCTATTCTATTTCTCTATTCTAGTTCTCTACAAAAGCTAGTTCTCTATTTTAATACTACATCGCTCTGGTGATGCCATGGATTAAATTCTGATTAAGAAAGTTATTTGCATATTGAAGTTAAAAAAAATAAATCAAAAGCTAATAAAACACCTTTTACATGCATGTTACTTATGCTAAATATTTCAAAGAAAACCAAGCTCAAATGTCTTCCTTTTCTTCCTGGCTGTCTTACCTACCGGTGAATGTACGTCCTGATGAACTGAGGTGCATCATAGTTTATCACACAATTCACTCCTTTAATGTCAATCCCTCGAGCAGTGGCGTCTGTGCTGATTAACCTGGTTTTAAATACATAAAGTTATTTCAGGTAACTCCTCTTGCATTACACGCACAAAAAACAACTGAACACAGCACAACTCTTGCTAATCTCTGCTCAAACTGGGTAGCCAGCTTCTGACCTCTGAGCGGGAAAACAGCACTATAAATCACTCCCTTATGTAAACGGCGTTATTAGCCTGTTCTAAGTTCCATTGCAGCTGTGCATGAAAAGCTGCTTGGTGTTTCCAGGTTCTCCAAGCACACGGCACTGATCCAGACAGCTCCCAGCACACCGGAGGTTACAGACATGTAAACCATCTGAAAACTTCTTAAATGTACTGAATGCAGACAGCAAGGTGTGAAATTCCAGTAGAAAAGGAAAATTGTAAACACACAGGGTTTGGACAAAAAGAAAATCCAGAAAATAATATTTACCTTCTTCCCAGCGACATTTTACAGCTGCAATCCCATATGGTTACCAAAATCACAAAGTAAATCAAAAAATTAATAGAAGTAAAACTGTCTGACAGTCTGATTGGGGGTTTCTTTGGTAGGAAGCACTAGTAAGTACTACACGTAGTTCTAGCAGCAACATCTATTTTCTTCCAGTAATCACCAGATTCCCCTAACCACAGACAGTAAAGCTAAGATTTTTCAGAACTGCATATACATTTTGGGCAACAACATGAATAAGCAGATACATTTACTGCTTGTTATAAAATAACACAACAGGGCAGTTTACGTGCAGGTGTAAACACAGTTCATAAGTCAAAAGACCAAAGTCCCACACCCATTTTTTAAATTGTTTCCCACGTGCTGTTTTACAGGGGACCCTGTTTAAGTGTCTTCTTGAGTCTAACTAGCTTTTCACACTAGAAATAACCTATATTGGAAGACACGCAGGAAGCTTATTTAAGATACTCACAGCTGTACCTTTCCTTGTTCAAATTCTTTCATGGTTCTCTGTCTCTCATTGGGGGGTAACCGGGAAGAAAATTCAGCCACGCTGATTCCACCAAAGGCTTTAACCAGCAGGAACAATCTGTAGGCAAACGGGATAGAAATGGTCACTTCATTACCTAACTCTGTAACATCGCTGCAGTAGGTATGCGCCAAGTGATCACATTAACGTGTTCATTCACCTGTGGGACGCCTCCCTGGAGTTGGTAAAACACAACACCCGGGTAAACTTCATTGTCAGCATGAAGTGCAAGAGGAGCAAAGGCTTGGAATTCAGGTCACAAGGCACGTAACATTGCTGCAGTCAGCAGGGAAGAAATTCAGAGACAAAAATTACTTCCTGCCAGGCTATGTTCGCTGAAACCCACCACCTGTCTGTGACCTACATAGGCTTGGATGTTTTGCAACTGATAGCAACAAAACCAGACCCCACAATGTCACTGCCCTTAGAACAAGTCACAGCAACGGGCTGGGAGAACACAACACAAGGTAGAGGTGGGAGAACTATGTTGTTCGAGTGATCTCACTTCTCCAGGGCAAGTAGCAACATGCACTGCCTTCTTGTCTACGGGGTGACCTGTAACCACATGCCTTGAAATGCCTGTTATACAGATGTATGTAAAGCACAGTTGAAAAGTACTGATACATTACTTCCTATCTCTGCTCCCTGTTGATAGGGAATTTAATTCTGCATGAAGACAGTTGAATTCTAAAGAATTCTAATCCTAACCAAATGAATGCTTATCTGTTTGCTCATTACTCAGCAAAGGCAGAGCTCTCTGGGTCATAAATACTGCCAAAACCACTTTCTCTCAGTACCTCTGTAACACAAGGCATCATACAAAAGCTGTATTAGTACATAGGCTACAAGCATTATTCCGGAGTTAAACTAATCTTTGAGTATAACTTATTCAAGCACCTTGTTTTTTTCAACAGCTACTAAATAAAGTTACAAGAGAATTAAAGTTATACCGATAGCCCCTCAGGGAGTGTGTATTTCTCTTCAGCATCTTGTTCAGTCTCTGTTCCGAGTGTTTTTTTCTCAGAATATACAGACGTGAAGAGGCGAGGCTGGAACAAGCCTAACTGCTGCAGTTTCTCTGGGTCCTGGGTCAGCGTGGCTGAAAACAGCAGTTTCTGTAAAGGTATCTGAGGATAGCAGCAGCTGAAATAAATAGTATAGGGAAACTGAGCTTTGAGGTTAGGGCAAAGGACTTCCTCCAGAAGTACTTTCAGGTGATGTTACAAGGGAAGCCATTAACTCTTTTTGATGGTCTTCTCCTGCTCTGGGCCTTTCCAGTGGGTTCTTTTCTACCCTTGTTTTATAGAGGAGTTCACAGGTGGAACTGGATCAGCATTCTCAACTCAGCTGCACAACACACACCGGTCACCCTTGCCCCCATCCTAGTTGCTTCCTTCCTTGGTTGCTGATCTGTTTCTGACACATCTCCATCCTGCTATTTGAAAACAGCAGCTGCAGACACACAGTTCTAGCATTTTCCTTCAAATTCATTACTCAGCTTGCCAGAGGGCATTGCTATAGATAACATGCAAATGATTCAAACACTTGCAATATTTGTGGATTCTTTTGATGCTGCTTTAGTCTAGTTAAGGAAAGCTTGAAGAATACAGTATGGAGATTTCAGTCTAGAAGACATCCTTCAATACCTTAATGTTTACTGCATCCCTTAATGTTTACTGTCTGCTTTTTAGAGCTCTGACGAAGTATGCCTTAATTTGGCAGACATTTCTCTGAATAAGTAAGCTTTTGGGAGTGCCTGTGAGTGTGCTATGAAGCAGGCATCTAAGTGCTGGCATCCACGCAAACGGTTCAAAGAAAAGCATTTTGCAACTTACCTTGCTGCTGTTACAGGCCCTGGTTTGGTCCTCTGGAAAAGCGTATTAGAGCCAGAGTCATTTTCTACTTGGAATGCAGCTCTGACAACTTGGTTCAGCCAATTCTGGTGCATGTCATCAATCATACGGTCAGCTTCATCTATGATCTGAATTCACAAAGACAAAAAACACAGCGTGTTAAATACTGTCTTGTGCTTAGGCGGCTTGTATTTCTCTTTTGTAACTGTAACAGTGAGCCAGAATGCAAGATGTATAGAAGCTTCTAGTCCACACAACTCCTTTCCTTGCCTGTTGTTCCTCAAATGAAGGCAGAAATTTCTACCTCCAAACTTTTCCTTTTTTTCAGTTGCTCAGTAGCCAACCCGACACTCAAACTACACAAATTCATTTGCATTTAAATACAATCGATGTCTTTGCATAAAAGATAAATATCACCTTTATCCAAAATAGGATGGCAGCTATGTCTCTGCACAGACTCCAGTACAGTGGAAGCTACTACAGTCTGATAATTTCCCCTGAAACTGTTTTTTGACTGATACTGCTTCACTCCAAATTTGTGTCCGCAAGAAGACAAGACACAAGGGGAAGTGTGTGGATGCCTGGGTGTCACGAGCTAGAATAAAACTCATCTTGACACAGCTGCCTGAGCAAGCTGAAGCAAGGACCAAGCCCACAAAACAGTTCCAGAGACATATTTACGCACCATGAAAGAACAAAGCAGAAAGATCCAACGGACCTCGCACTAAGGTTGGACACCTGTGGAGCTGACTCACCAGGAAGCGAAGCTGCGTCAGGTTGAACCCTGGGGTCTTGCTAATGTGATCTGCGAGCCGCCCCGGCGTAGCCACAATGATATCAGCAAGGCTGCAGTAGCCTGTCACTCTGAAAGAACAAGCAGCTCATCACTAAGTTTCTCCCTACACTGTAAGGCATATAAAAGAGATCCTTGGTCAAAAGACCTTAAGATTTTCCCATTATTCTTTTAATTTAACTGAGAAATAATAAAATTCAAACACACAATTTACCAGCGCACAAAGACAATGCTGGACACTAAGCCCTATTCTCCATCGTACTACCTGTTTAAACAGAAAGTGACATTATTCATTGCCCTGAAGAAAAAGCTTAATAAATGCAGCAAAAACCCCTTACAGTCATTTGTACCTATGGGCACAAGGTAAACGTTTGCATTCTACTCAGCTGGTGAACAGCCCCAAAAATCTAAGAACAGAACCACAAAGACGGGGAGTAACAGGCACTTTGTCAAAAACAGAACTGTGTCTACACCTACTACACCACTGTCTAAACCTACTATCAAAAGTCATTACTGCATGATGGAGTGATGCAATAAACTCCATTTTGACCTCTGCTCACGGAGATTAAATAGCTTACAATCCCCACAAACCTTGTCAAAAGAGCATTTAACCTACTTTTTCTGGACAAGCATGTCCTGTTCCTTTGCAAAAGATTTCTGGCCAGTAATCAAAACGACCTTCAGACCTGTTCCATCAGTATATATGTTGAACACTTTACTCACCTGCAAAGAGATGTGCTTAGTTAGCCACAACAAAATCAGTGAAAGCAACACTTTCCATTAATAACATCAAACCCACTGACAGTGTCTTCAAAACTTCATCCCTGAACAGCCAGACAAAATATTCCCTGCACCAGCCCTTCCCTCAGCCCAGTTCTGCTCAGTGAAAAGCTGAAGAGCTAAATCCTATACCTGTTGTGCCAGTTCCTTGGTGGGCAGAACAACCAGAGCTCGCACTTGGCAAACTACTCGATCTAGCAGAACCTGCCAAAACAGAGGGCAATAAGTCCCTGAAAGCAATGGGGTGAAAAGAAGCTTCTTGTATCTAAGCTAGTGAGAAGAGATGGGTGTTACACCTTCCAGAGTTCTATGCTTCTGTTTTACTCCCCTCCATCCTCCCAACTCCTCACGCTATGCCTGTTGTGTGCAAAAAGGAGTAAGCTGCTGAGGTTAAGGGGGCTCATACAGTTCCTTCAGACAGCTCTGAGCAAAAAATCAGTCTATTTGCATCCACAAATTCCTTGGCTTTCTAACCTACTTCTAAGTTCAGGATGGGGTTGATTTTGTTCAAGCAAAACATTTGCCCTGCATTTTGCTAGGCGTAAACTCACCTGTACTATCGGTATGACAAAAGACAGGGTTTTACCACTGCCAGTAGGGGCCGAGACGCAGATGTCTTTGGGGCGGTATCCTCCCTGCCCCACCAAATACCCGTTGGACGCACTCTGCAGAATAGCAGGAATCACCTCCGCCTGAACTGAACAAAAATGGAAACAGACATTATCTACAGAGTTAATGAACTGGACTACAACTCATCTAGGAAAGCAGTGTTTTATACAATTAATTTATTTCCCTATCTGTGCTGCTGCTGCTACAGACATAAGAGAGGAAGAATCAAAATCATCCGAGTAGAGATGCTGTCATTTTTCCCCTGGTTCTTCTTCATTCAGGAGCTTAGCACTGAATACAGAGCTTTCCCTCTCCAAGAATTCAGCTGTTTCTAGTGCTCAGCATAAACATTACTGTGTTAAATATTGTTTCCAACTCATACATGCCTTGTCTTCGTGTAAGGATGACACCGATTTAGGAAGATGCAGATTTAAAGCCCATGAACGCTTGTCTGTGAGCACCCTTTTTTTTTTTTTTTAAGTACAAACTACACCTACAAAAAACACATACTATGCAAAAGGGCAATGGAGCATCATCTGCTCAGGAGCAAAACGAACACCTCCTGTAAGCTTTGAAGTCATTCAAGTTTGCTGCTCCCTTTAACAGCTTTTTGTTGCTTTAACGAGTTGAACGGGTTCCCAGGCTGGTCCAGTTAGTACCAGAGACAGTGGAAGGCAAAGAAATAAAGCACATGCATGGGACTAATGGGGAAAAATATGAGGATACAGGCAAGATCTCTCTGCTTTGGGTGCTGAGCTATTACTTCAAAACATCTTTTGTGACACTGCATTTATGATTAAACATACCAATTTTGATTTCTCAGGCTACCTAAGTCTTTGAAAGTAAAGGGTTAAAACTGCTGTCATCATTTCAGTACATTAAGTTTGCTTTTGTTCTCGGTTTTATTTCATTGACCACATAAAACACACGGCAACAGATTCAGGAACCATGTTCAGAATTCAGAAAGAAAGATGAGCACTATCAAGGTACCTGGAAAAAAGGACTCTATCCCATTCATTTGCAGCTTTTTCAATAGCTTGGGATGAATTCCTGGGACATCCCCGACTGGAATCAGGTTCTCTTTGATACGTTTTTGCAGTAATTTGGGTTGAGCAAGCCACTGTGGTAAAAAGGGCTGAACCTGAAGTGGGGAAAAGAGTCACTAAGTGTTTCTGCCATCAAATGAGCAATATCATACATTAAAACAAGCTCGTAAGATGCCTGTTCATACCTAACCATCATCAAAATTCAGTCAAGCTAGTTACCTTCTGCACAGGCTTTCTGTCATAGTCTCCGAGGACCACCAAGCTGGAAGGTGGCGGAGTTGCTTCTTCCCCTGAGGCTGCTACAGGCAGCTCCTCCTTTGTGCTTTGGTTTCCTTCAGCTCCTTCACTGCGCGCTTTCTTTCTTTCAGCTCCCTCAGTTTCCTCATTCCTCTTCTTCCTTTTAGATTTATTTTTAACATTTCTTCTACCTTCCTGTTGTTTAATGTCTTCTTCAGAATCTAGATAACAGGAATACAAAGCTGCAGGTCAGAACGTGCTATATAAATGTGATAGAGGAAACATTTTACCTCACAGAATGCAGTCAGCAATTTGCAAGCTCATCCTTCCTCTTAAATCCAAGTGCAGGAGCTAAACATTGCGTTGGTGGTATGGAGACAAGGGAAGACTATGTTGACACACATCCCTCTGTCTCTTACACTAAATTCAGCCCCAAAGCTCGCAACACGGGGCTTTAGAAAACAAACTTTCAGATAAATTCAGCGAGGAACTCAACGGACCCCTCACACCTATCCCTCTGCCAAGAATAGCCGACCCCATCGCACCAGCCCCCCCAGCCCCGCTCACCACCGCCTGCTCCATGTCCCCGTCCCTCGGCGGGCGCTGCTCCTCCGTCCTCCTCGTCCTCGTCCTCCTCCTCCCCGCCGCCCGGCGCAGCGCTGCCGCCTGCTGCCCGCTCCGCGGCCGCCCGCCGCTCTCCCCGCGGCCTTCCCCGCCCCTCGCTCCCCGGGCTCGGCGCCTCGCCGCCCGCTGCGGGCTCCCCGCCGGCTCCCCGGGGCCTCTCCTCGCGCTGCCGCCTCAGCTGCCGGGCCTTCGCCTGCTCGCGCAGCCTCTCCAGCAGCACCCGGGCCCGCTCCTGCGCCTCGGCCCCGGCTTCCTCCTCTTCCTCCTCCTCCGCGGCGTACCTGAAACAGCCGAGAACGAACGCGTCAGGCCCGGCCCACGACCGACAGGGCCCGGCTCTCACCCGCCCGCCGGCCGCGGGCACCTGGTGATGGAGAACAGCGCCATGGCGGCGCGGCGTCACCGAGCGCCACAAGATGGCGTCACGGGCCGCGACAAGATGGCGTCACGGGGCTGGTTGCCGCCACAAGATGGCGTCACGGGGCTCGCGCGGCCGCAGAAGGCTCCAGAAGGGGCGCGCGGCGGAGCAGCCCTGAGGTGAGGCGGCGGCCCCAGCCCCATTAGCACGCTGGTGGCGGCACAGAGGAGGCAAAGAGGCGACCTGAAGGCGCCCCCGGAGCCCAGCGAGGTAGAAGTCATCCCAGAGCACTACCACATGCCCTACCCTTTGTGAAATACCCAGCCTTACGAGCAGCAGCAGCCCTCAGGCATTTATTCCTCACAGCTCTCAGAGCCCACTGCACTCCCAGCCCACCACAGCCCACACCAGACTGTTTTATTTCTAAATCTTTATTTGTTTCCTACACAGAGAAAACAGAGGAATGTTGAAGCAGCAATATCCAAACACACGAGCAAGGAGCCATCGCTCCGTGAGGGTGCGAAAAGCAGCCCGGGGCCCCTTGTGCCGTGGTCTCTATGGGCAGCGTGAGGGTAGGTCCAGGAGCAGCCTCTTCGTACGGGGGGAGCTCTATGCGAAGGTGGAACCATTCCAGCCCACATTGGCAGCATTCATGTCAAAGTAATTGATGTACACCCTGCAGAAGAGACACCGGAATATAGTGATGTTTATGTAAGTGATGAGAGAGAAGGCAACGGGATATTGGGAGTGTGCTTCCTGTTCCCCAGGAGGAAAAAAAAGGTTTTGCTTCTGCCAAGATCTAGCTAACTTGTCTGACAGAACCCCTAACAACCAATATTCCTTGGAGCCCCTAGAACTGTACTTTCTTCTAAATATAAACTCCGCTTCAGTCAGGGGCTGTTCAGACTCGAGATGTTTTGGCCCTTCCCTCCAGCCCTGCGATGCAGGGGGCAGCAGGTTCCTCCTGGCCTTCACCGCTCCCTGCGGATATTCCCCCAAGTCCTGCCAGTCTGAGGGAGCTGTTCACGGCCTGATAGTTCATTCCTACCCGGTCTTTCAGCTCTGGCCTGTAACTCCTGCTCCCTTGAGCTTCCAGCCTTCAACTTCAAGAAGTCACACCTCAGAGGCAAAAAAGACTCTGCAACTTGTTAATACCCTTGCATTCTTCCCTACTCTGAGGGCAGGAAGCCACTTAGCAGCAGAGGCCTCAAGGGAAAGTTTGTAGGCAAACTCTTACTGGATGCAAGAATGTTGCAAGTTATCACTTTGTATTCTTTCAAACACATGGACTTATTACTGGCTTTTCATGCTTTCAAATGAAGTTTTCAAAGCAGTTTCAGAGCACCAGATGAACAAGGTCAGCATCACATCCCAGCCGTACCTGTCTGCGGATACATGCAAGTGCTTAGAGATCAGATCACACAAGAGCTTGGTGTAGGTCTTGTTCTGCTGCCCTCCTATTTTGCCAATGCTGTAGAGGCTGCAGAGAGCACAGGGATCCGTGGAGCCCCCAAAGGACATCATCTGGTCAGGTATGATGTGCACAGCAATGTACTGTGATAAGAGAACAAACAGTTAAGGGGTAATGCATTTCCCCCTCCTCGTACAGATTTGTTTAAGGTACCAAACTCAGCGTTAAGCATCGTGCAGCTGTGTGCCATTCTGGAGGCCAAGAACAGCCACCAGCCTCCTTACGGGGCCTTGGATCACTAGAGGCTGCTAGGATCAGCCCGGATGGTGGGATCCCCCGGAGCCTGTCTGTGCTCCAGATCCGAAGGCTGAGCTTGGGCAAAGCCACAGGCGAGGCAGCCACTTCTCCCAGCCGCTGCTGGGGGTGTGAAACACGCGGTCGGCGATAAGGGCCGAACACCGCGTTCCCGTGCCAGGAATCACACCCCTAATCACCCCCAAATCACCGCAACCCACGGCTCTGCCCGTCCGGGACGCGGCCCCGCCGGGCTGGCACCCCCAGGCCGTACCCGCGGGCGGCGTGGGGAGGAGGAGAAGGAAGAAGCGGCCCAGGGCCCCCAGGCACCCTGTGCTCCTCTTGGGCCGGTTTATCCCCAGCCCCGCATCCCCCACGATCCCTGCCCAGACCCATCCCGGGGCGACCCCGGCTCCCCATTCCCCATCCCCCCGCCGCCCTCCCCGACCTGCGCTGGCTTGCCGGTGGCCTTGGCCAGCTGCTGGGTGAGCTCGCCCAGCAGGCTGTCGGGCACGGCGTCCTTGCAGACGTTGGTCTGGATGGCGAACATCGGCATGGTGCCGGCGGGGCTGGGGCTGGTGGCGGCGGAGAGGAGAGGACCGGGAGCGGGACCGGCGGCGGCGCAGTGGGGCGAGGGGGCGGCGGCGGCGGCGCTTTTAGGGCGAGCGGGGCCGCGCCGAGCCGGCCTTAAAGGGGCCGCACCGCGGGGAGGGGACGGGGGGGGCGGCTGCTGGAACCCCCCCCCCCACACACACCCCACGGCAGGGACCCGCCACAACGCCCTCCCTAAAAAAAAAATAAAAACAAAATGGGCTGCCTCTCCTGGCAGCTGCCAAAGGGGGGCATTGGCCCTGGATCGGAAGGGGGTTGTGTCCTTTTGCAAAGTAAAGGCATATTTGTGTATTTTGTGTTTTAACCGGGTGCGTAGCTGTTACACAACGTGAGCGAAAATGTGTCTGGCTCGTGGGCTCGTTAATTATTCTCTGATGTGCTTCACTCAGATTGCAAATGATCTTAGCATCCTCATTTTCATGCCAGATTTTTAGAAAAAAAAAAATAATTGGGGCTGTGATTTGGAGGTGTGATTCTTTCTCTTTGCTTAGAAATGGAACGGTGTGAGCCCACTCCTTGGGGAAAGGCATCTTGAGAGATGGGCCTTCTGCTGGCTATGTGATGTGGTGCACGTAGGCTGCAGAGGGCACAACTCGCCGCCCTGCCTCACGCTGCAGCTTGGCGCTGCTTGAAATGACTCACGGGAAGGCAAAAGAGAATCAGGCCCAGAGCCCTCTCTGCGCAGACATTTTCCAGACAGGAATCAAGGATGTTAATTTTTAACAAAGTCCCAGTACTGCAGCTGCTAGAATGCTTGTCAGTACATCTGCATTACACATGTGAATGTGTACAAAGAGCAGAAGGTGATTTGGAGAGGCACAGGCTGTCACACACAACTGGCAGGATTTGAAGTGCTTACTTTTGTTTTAGTGATTAGCAGCGCTATTGAGACCTGGAGATGTTTCCCTCTGATCAGTGCCACTTATTCCTCCCTCCTTTCTCCCTCCCAGAGTTGCTGCACAGGTGTGGGGTGGGAGATCCAGCATAAAAAATCCAGGCTAAAAATCTTGGGAGAGCAACAGCACCATGGGGGTGATGCTCTGCAGCCTGCCAGCCCAAAGCACCAGCCCCTGGCCATGCTGCTCACACCATGGGCAGACACCTGCAATTTCCTCCTTGTGTCCCCTTGACTAAGGAAGTAAGCAGAGCATACATTTTCATAGCTTCTAAAGATGCATTTTTAAAAGTTAGATAAGCGCTAGCACGCATCTGTGCACCTTTCCCTCAGGTGATTGCTCCACGTGCTTGCAATCATGTTTTCTGGATGAATCTGGTTTAAAACAATTGCTTGTGATTAAAATAAGAACAATGAAGTGTGTCTAAAACAGAAAGAAGCTGAAAGGTAAAATGTTTTACAGAAATACATCTAACAGCATTCTAATGATGAACTAGAGCCAAAAAAAAAAAAAAAAAAAAGCTTTCATATTCCCTATTAGAGAGCATAAAGCATGTTTGTTAACAAGTAGAGGTGGTCTTGACTGTACTTGGTCTCAGTTACCTTAGGAACGTACAGTTCAGTGTTTGGATGCTGAGAATAACTCAGAAAGCAGCTAGCACAGAAAGGCTTCAGCAGGGATGGGGGGTAGGCTGGAGCCTGGGGTCTTTCCTGGAGCCTGACTGTAAATAGCAGGGCTGGGGCATTTGCTGGTTGTGGTTGGACATACTTGACTTCATTGCAATTAAAACCGGAGCACAGAGCCATTGGGGCAGGGAGAAGGAGGCAGAAGAACCTCAGGAGATGCTGGTGCTGTACCTCCAAGAGCAGACAGAGGAGGTGCTCTGTGAGCTGCTGGCTCTGTGAGGAAGGCAGGCTGATTTCTGGGGAAGAGAATGGCCTCCTCAGCTAAGGTCCTGCTGTGCTGAGGGGCTTCATAGCCATTGTGTATGAGCAGTTCTGCTGAAAGAATGCTTACCTAGTGCCATGCCTTCCTTCCTCAGTGGGCAACTCTGCAAGGCTTTACGTAGGGATGAACAATGTCTCATAAGATAGACGGTATTCAGATCGGAAGTAGTACCTTGCTGCTTTGATTCACCAGACCAGTTTCTGCGTTATCCCCTCAAAGTATTTGTGCAGTTGAGATGCAGGCTTGTATTTAAAGATGGTGGCTGCAAAGGCAAAGCTATGATAGTGGCAAAAATGGGTTGCTCACGATAGGGCTTGGAACAGAGATGAGCTGGAGGCTATTTCCCCCTCAAAAAAAAAAAAAAAAAAAGAAAAAAGAAAAAATATTTTTTTTTCTTTAAAACAAAACCAGAAAACTACACCTGATCTTAGAGCTTCAGGAAATAGTTCTGTATTCAATCTTTCTATTTTCCTTTGGAAGCAAATTAGATTATCTGACCCAGGGCTTGAATGATAAGTATTTATGTGGAAGTCTTCCTTTCATAATTCACCACTTGGACATCTGGGAATAGCTCACTATGTCTCCCTCATTTTGAGCTGTGCTCTAATCTTCATTGTCATTGCAAATTGCTCAAAGGAGGAAAGGGGAGGGCAGGACAGCAGACAGTGGGTTTTTTCCACTTACTCCCTCTGTCTGCTGTGAACCCTGGGAGACTCCTGCAGCACCAGTGTCTCTGCGAAGCAGCTAGATCTCCGCCTGGTGTTGGATCTAAGGAGGACCTGGACTGCGATCCAGCCCTTTTCAATAAAACACGACCCTGCGTTCCCCCTTTTGAAGTGAGGTCCATGCACCACATCAATAGCCACACCCTGACGTACATTTACACGCATTTTGAAAACAGAACTATCTTGACCTGATTAAATATGTTCAGACTGCCCAGCATGAGCCCAGATGGAGTGAGTGTTCATCTTCAAAGGAAGGAGCTGTTCTAAAGACAAGCTTCTATTAGGAATATTTTGAGAAAGCACCCTCCCATCTCAGCCACAGCCCCTTCCAGAACAAGGAGGATCTCAGTTGTAAAGGTACCTGCTGTTCTACTTTTATTGAGGCAGCAGACAAGATGTTAGGACAGCAGTGGGTAGCACCGCTGGCTTTTACACTTGTGGTATACGCAGACAACACAGCTAGAGCTGCAGTGCTCAGAAATCATGGTGAGTGCTCAGGAATAAGCTGTCACCACCCCAGAACACCTCAAGCAAAGGTGGTGTTGTTCCAGCCCACGTTGGCAGCACTGATCTCAAAGAAGCTGACATAAATTCTGAAAAAGAAGACAGGGGCTGTTAGCTGCCGAGAGGAGAGCACTACAGCTGGCCGGAGTGGTCCTGCAGCGAGACACGGTCCTGCTGCAGTCTGGCTCCAGAGCTCTCTGCACATCATAGGACCACACCACCTCTCTGCAAGCTGCACATTTCCTCCTGCAATTTCTGCCAGGTACATTCACGTGTTGCAACCCCAGATGCCTTGTCTGCTTGCATCCTGGAGCTGGTAGTGGTCTTCTACTTGTTGTTTTAAGGCAGTCTCAGGATGTTATATCCAGAGTAAAGTGACACAAAGTCAGTTCTGGGGCAGACTGGGATACGTTCAGGAGAAGCACTAGAAATGCTTCTATCTAGATCAAAGCTCTTACAAGAGACTTCCACCTGTACCACACTGACAGTGGGGAGGTGTTGGCAGATATTCCTCAAATTATCAAGTGCATCTGTACCCGGGCTTGTGCACGTGTGGTACCTGAACCTCCATCATTTTAACAAAGAGATTTTACAGCTTTTGGGCTCTGCAGCTCATGCAATTGCTCCTTTCCTCTTTCTAATTGAAGAGTTACTCTATTGACTTGGCATTTAGCATCTTCAAGAAGAACGTTAACAGAAAAACATCGGAGGACAAGTTTGGGGTTAAAAGCTTTGACAATCTGTGGAAAGTCACATCAGACAAGTTGCTGTATGAGCTCACCTGTCAGATGGTATTTTCAGCTGTTTGTTCAGCAGGTCACAGAGCAATTTGGAGTAGACCTTGTTCTCCTGCTCTCCTATCTTCCCAATGCTGTAAAGAAAGCACATAGCACAGGGGTCTGTGGAGCCGCCGAAGGACATCACCTGATCAGGAGAGATCTGTATTGCTAGATACTGTTGGGAAGAAAAAAAAAAAAAAGAAGAAGAAGAGCAGTATTATCTTACTTTGCCAAGTTAGGAAAAGCTTTGAAAATCGCAAAATTCCAGATGACATTACTTAGGTTTTTGAATTTTTCCTGACATGTACTTCATTGCACTCTCAGATCTCCTAAATATTTTTCTACAAATCACAGAGATGAGAAGGTAAGAAGTGCTCCCATAGTACACCGTTTGGGGATAGAACTGATGACAGTGCCTATCTATTGCAGAATGGCTGCTTTCCTAGCAAAAACTGCTAGCAACACATGAAATAACTGAAAAGAACAGTCCCAGGCATTTACAGATACTTTTTTACCACTTACTACCATGCAAATATTCTTCCTCGTGTGCTTATGAAGTTACAGTGGAGAGCTGAACTTTCCCAACCTTCTGTCTTCTCCTTAAAGACTTTGTCCTCCAAGCCCTGCTTGCCACCTCCAAGGCTTTCATGTCTTGGTACCTAACTGTACAAGTTTGCATTCTTCTGAGACATTCCCTGCTGTGTTAAGGGCCAGAACAAGGCATCATGACAGTTAGGCTTGGGAGTCTCGGATCGTAATGATTACTCTGTTTGGGTAAAGACAATTGGGGAAGGGGGGCAGATGGACACATTGCACCTCATGTGCAGCATAGCCCCTTCACAGGCTTGAGCCCCGACTCGCTGGCAGCTGGTCTGCTCCTTTTGCGGCCACAAGTGAAGCCAGGACACAGGGAAACAAAGCCATTCACCTGGGAGGAAGGCATCCTAGCAGTGCCCAGTGTCTGACAAATGCTGCTATCGTGCAGCGAACACTGTAGGTAATTGAAGGCTTTGACCCCAGAGCACCCAGTTCCATACTGGAAGATGGGCTCTGGATGCTCTGCCCGAGTACACTGTTGGGAGAAGGACCTTGTAGTATCACTGTCTTTACTGCCCATGACTTTTGGGTGGAAAGTTCAGGTGCTGAGAACTCAATGACCTGCACAACAGCCAGAATCTGCTCCGAGCCACCAGGCTCTCCCTGCCTGTGCAGGATGAGTGAATGCCACTGGGGTTTGCAATCGCATTGCTCCAACCCCGCGTTCCAGAGAGATTTTGCACCTCACTGGCTCCTGCTGCGGTCTTCCCTGCTGAGGTAAATGTGAACTGACACAGCTGAGGCCTAGATCAACATCCCCCTCGTTAAACAAAATACAGCTTAATCCTGCTTTTGTTCTCGATAGCAGGAAAACTGGAAGAAAGTATCCATGTTAACATTAATGAGCAGCCTGCAGTTTTCCCTGCTGCTAATGCACAGTGTCACATCCACACACTGGGGAATCCAGGGATCAGTTCCTTTGGCACCCATTTGGCCTCTGTTCTTACCCACGTTTATTAGTAGCGCATCATTGGAATTCAGCAGCAATTAACCCCCTCGTAAAAAAAAGTAAGCTTGAGTACCAGGAAGCGTCTGGGTAATTAGCCTTGGCTGCCATTTACAGCTTGTTTGGGTGCAAGGTGCATCCAGCCACAGCAGCGCAGGATGAACCAAGGAGATCCCGCTGAGGTACTGCTTTGCCAGCCCTGCTCTCCCCAGCTGGACACCCTGTGCTCTGAGCTAGCTGTATGCCGCATGTAGGCACGCACACGCCTTTAAACATCTATCCCAGAAGCAGGTTACTATTAAAAAAACCAGGCTGAAATATTAATCACCATTTTTTCACCTTAAATGGTTTAAAAATGTTTATTGAAATGTTATTTCCAGTAGAAAAACAAAACAAAACAAAACAAACAAACAAACACTGATTAAAAAGACAGATTTTTTTTCAAATGGTACCATTTCCTGCGAGAGGAAAGCTCTGCATTCCAGCCCATCCTAATCCTTTCCTTCTCTCTTATATCCAGGAGACTCTCTCTCCCTTTCCTATTGCCTCCTTTGTCACGAAGAGTTTGCCTGTCCTAAAAAAAGACTTTGTTGTTCCCAGTATATTTCTAAGTAATGTTCCATGTCCCTTCCACAGGGCTGCACAAGCCTGTCCCAGCTGCATCCCAGCCCTGCCCTCTAGCTTTATATTCAGAGCTGTTATGCAAGAACTGGCAGAGGACAACCTCTGCTCCCCCAAACAGGAAGCATTTGTTTGCTACATTGATGAAATTTTTCTTCTGTAGAGGAGTAGAGCACATCAGTCTCACAGAAATAGTCAATTATCTTCCTGCATGGGTTGAAAAAAAAAATAATCTTACTCCCATTTTCCTTTTAACCTGTTTTCTGGGGAGGTGAGGCTTATACAAGCCTAAAACCTGCTTCTGAAATAACTGGCTTCAGCCAGATATAGCAGAGATTGGTTTCCTCTGTGTTTGATGAGACCGGCTGCCTGCGCAGCTCTTTCGTGAGAAATGGCTCATTGCACAGGCACACTTGGCTAAATGGAACAGGTGAGCATCCCGACTTACCTGTGCTGGTTTTCCCATTGCCTTTGATAACTGCTGGGTGAGCTCTCCTGTGAAAGATTCAGGAACTTTGTCCTTGCTTACATTTGTGTTAACAATAAATTTGGGCATCTTTGGGTCGCAGGAGGGTTTTCTTTCAGCTCACCTTCTTCACAGCGCGGCTTTACTCCCAACACACCTGCTAGACTGCTTACCCCACTGCGAAGGAAACTGTGCCAGGAGCCTTCAAATACCCAGCAGTGACGTGCCCTGGTGCTCCTGGGGAGCAGGAGTCCCTCGGGACAGAAGGGGCTGCGTGTGCTGCGGGCTGCTACTGCAGTCCAGGTAAAGCTTCTGCAGGAGGGGGAGCTGGCTGCTTGCACTCTGGAAATCAAAGCGGCCAAAAAGACTCTTCTTGTTTGGATGACTGCAGAAAAACAGTGAAAAAGCAAGGGATTCAGAGAATTTTTGAGGATGGAATGACTATAACGTGCTTCTTCTCACTATTCTCACAATTATTTAAAATGTAGATGGACACCTCAGCTGTGAGTTTGGGGACTCTCTCTGTGGCATAGATGATAACAGAAAATGTCATGGAGACCTCCCCTGAACTGTGACAAAGTTGTCACGAAGATGCCTTTAATTCATCCACTGTCCGTGGTAGTGGATTGGCTCTCCTGCATCAGAAGTGCTCTGAAAATAATGAAAATCCTGAAAAAAAAATATCCCAAAACACCTTTTCAGGGCATGTATCCTGTGTCAAAGCATTAAAAACAAACTCCAATGACAGCTCCATCCGTAAGGAGAGGAGCTGCTGTTTGCAATATTGATGAATCTCTTCTTCAGTGATTTGCTGAAAGCAGGTGATGTAATCCGAAGCACTGAGTCCTAAATCATGCTACAGTTGTTAGTGGTCACCTGGAAAATCTTAGACTGTGTTTGTAATGAACTTCACAACCTGTTTTCTCTACTGGTACAACAATCTCTAGTTATTTGCAGCTTACTTATGTAACAAGAAAAACATTTCCAAAACAAACTCTTTCTTTTCTGAAAACATCTGATGTAATTCCCAGAAGCTGATGTACCAGCTTGGAAACCAGATCCTTTGACACCACAAGGGCTCTTGAGAGCGTGCTTTATTTTACAGGAACCATTTCACCTCTCTTACATACACCGAGAAGTGTTCAGCCGGTCCTTCTCCCTGCCTGGAGTTACCAGGACGTTCTCCACTGAGCTTCCCAGCCCATCTCCAGAAGGACTGTCTGACAGTACAATTTCACTTTCCGTCTTTTTTTCTGTTTTCACGGCTGGAACCTTTTTCCTAAGTTCCTCTGCTAAGTTTTGAATCTGTGTTCCCTGGGGTCACACTAAACCACGCACCTAGCTTTTCCTCTAGCAGCCTGACAGTCAGATATTTTAGACTTCTCTTTTATCCCTGTCTCATGACTGATGAACGTTAATCCTTCCTTCCCTCCATTTGCCTCTTTAAATTATTCTGCTTGGAATTATTCTGCTTACTTATTTCTGAACACTTCTCTGAACTATTAGTTGGCAGTTTCCTGATTCTGAGGTGCTCAGAACTAGTGAGGTCTCACTCAGGCAAGTTCAGTAACAAACTTCAGGTATCTGTGGCATCAGACAGGGTTCCTGGGAACAAGGGAGACCAACTGAGACCCAGGGCTCAGATCCAGAGCTGAGAGGCAGCCTTTATGTATGGTCTTGGGGCAGGATTGGGCCCTCTGGATCATTAACAAAATGTTTTACAACTTCACAAAGTACACTAGGATAAAAGATGTATTTCTTTAGGAAAAAAATCTATTGGCGTCCAGTAGATCTTAAAGCTGAGTGACAAAATTTCCTGTTAAAATGTTTAGAGGTAAGCAAGAAATAAAACTCCAGCATAATGAATTTCATATCTGTATTTAAAAAACAACCAGAAGACACAGAAGTGCTTGCAGTCTGTTTTTAATGTTTCTTTTTCAGTTCTATTCCAACATTGTTTCCTGTCTTTTCTAAGAGATGCAAATTTCTCCTCCGGACATTCAGAGTTTGGTGCAGAACAACTGTTCCTTAGGAAAGTTATTTTCTGTAACCGAGATTTCCTTTTTTCCAAAATTCAGCTTGTTGAACTCTGCTTTTATTTCCATGATTGACTTTCCTTTGGTCTCAGGGAGGTACAGGTAGATGAAAATTGCTGATAAAACAAGGATTCCCAAAAAGATAAGGAAGCAGAAGGGACCAAGGTTATCCTGCAAGCAAATGAGAGACATTGTAAGGAAAATAAGAATCTCATTTCTATTTCTTTGCCCTTAGGTGCAGGTCTGTGTCTTAGTAAGTAATGAAAATTCAAAGGTTTGCTCAATACAGAAACCAGGGCAAGTATTAAACCAAGAGTTTCCACTGGCCGTGTTTGATCTGAGTCCAACTGCTGCTTCTCTGAGCAGGCCTGTGTTCGGACAGAGCTCTAAGGTTTGCACGTCTTTGCAATTTATTACTATTATTTAGCTCCCTGTCAGCTTTCGGAAGGAGATTAGCCTGGAGGGAGGGATCCAGTCAGAGTCACTTACAACAATCAATGGAAAAACCATCCCAAGTACAAACAGCCCCATCCAGTTGATGCAGCCAACAATCAGAAAGGCTGATGGTCTGAATGACTGGCTGAAGATTTCAACCATGATAGATACAGTGGCTCCAGCTGAAAAAGAAGAGCAAAATACAAACAAGGTAGCCTTGTTTCCTTAGTTCTACAGCACACCTTGCTCCTGCCAAAGATCCTTACAGTGGCACTGGTAGGAAATGACAGGCAGGCAGAAGAAGTGGCCTGCTGGCCGGCAGCTTCTGCTATGAGGCTGAAAGGCCTTTTTCCCACTTACACCTATCTGCTTTTCCTCCTTATTTTCTAGAATTTTATCATGGGACTGCTCTGTTCCTCCTCTGCCAGTTGTGCTGCCAACCAACGTGATACAAAAATTCCCTCTCGTACTCACATGGTCCGATTCCGTAGAAGAAAACGAATAGGAAGATCAAGATAACACTGAAGTAGTGCAGCCAGAAGAACTGATGCTAAAGGTGAAACAACAGTGCCAAGGTGTTAGATACATGACAGAACAGCAGAGCTCTTTATTTTCTGCCACTGACTCGAGTTTTTGTACATGTTCCGTGAGGCAGGACCGGGAGGGGGCTGGTGCTGGGCAATCAGCCAGAAGGCTGCTGCCTCGTTACCTGCAGCGACAGGGTCATGGTGAGGAGTGCTAGCACAGAGCACATCAGTGTATATCCTCCCCATAGCAGCACCTTCCTCCCAAACCGCTCTATAAGGGTGCTCTGAAAAGCAGAAAGCATGTCAAAAGAAAAAAATCCTGCCTTTGCCCTGTGTTCTCGTGAGACTTATCTGACTAATTTGGTCAGAAATCTGTGCCATCCGAGAGACTCTTAACTCCTAACAAATTTTCTTAGCTTCAAAGCTGCATTTATTAGTCCTCCTTTGGCTGTCTTTAGACACTTCCCTTTCTTGCATGCTGGTATATATCAAGTTGTGCATGCACACATACACACATCTAATCCCGACCATCAGCTGATGCAGCTCACCCAGGTTCCTGTTCCCTTGGAGCTGTGCCCCCATCTCTTCTGATCTGCTTGTCTCACATAGCAGTTACTCTAGGATTTGTTTGTAACAGAATGAAAAAATGTTTTAACAGACTAAAAATGAGTGTAAAGGCATCCAGTCATGCAAATACTGTGGGAGAAGAGCTGCCTTTTGTCCTGCATATGGTTTATAGAAGCAGGAAGACATGTCTTAGGTCATGCAAATCTTCCCCAAACCCAGTTATAAGAAAGAAAAAGTACATTTGTTTGACCACATTAAATTTTTCCTTCAAACTCCAGTCCGAGAAGACTTACACACAATATAGAAGATAAGCATTCGCACAGCCCAAGGCCCAGGGACACGTATGGGATAAGGTACTCTTCGAACTTGGCTGTATGGAATACTTCAAAAGAATAGAAGTATATCTGAAAAAAAGCAGAGGAAATGTGCCTGTGAAAAAAGACCACCCTCAAAGGTCACACCCAGTGTAAATAATACTCGTTCTCTCACTCTGTGCTGGTATAACAAACAGTCACGCAGGGGGTTTTGCAATGCTGCCTAGTGTCTCTTGTTCTAGGGACAGAGAGCACTCAACTGCATTGATTCCACAGAGCTGCAGGGTGGTCATGACAGTCACCAGGATGTAAAGCTGCCAGCGCAGAGACCGTTCTTTTATTACTTCGAGGACACGCAGGGTTTTAGTGCCCGTCACTGCAACCTTCTCCTTCATAATGTCATCAATTTCTGCTTGATGGTCTCCTTCCCCCCAGAGCTTCCTAATGGCTGTTGGGGAGAGAGAAGGGAGGGCATTATGCTACCAGAACAGCTCATCGTGAGTGAGTACATAAATCCTTTAGTCTGCCTCGCCATTGGTGTAGGTGGTGGTGGTTTTGTTAGCTGCCTCTGTCATCTGCTTGGTTCTAGGCCAGCAGGCAAGTGGAAGAGTTTTGTCTCTCTGGTTGTCAGTATAACATATCTTTTGACCGTTGAGTTGGCTTAATTGTAAACAAAATAAACTTTTAAGTTCATTTTATTTAGTAATAAACGAACTGCCTGAACCATTTCATTTAAAGAAATATTACCACCAAAGTGAGACTTACTACTCATGGTGCTATCTATCTTTCTTTTCTTAACTGATTAACTTTGTGTGAGCGAGCTCCCAGGTTAATACAGATGTATTGCTTTAGGTACCTTAACTCTTTTGTTTAGAAGTTAGCACTGTGCCGTACAGCTCTGCCCTGCTTTCTTGACTTCTACACTTCTTGTCACTCGAACACATCAAGTGAAGTGAATGAGGTGGCAAATTAGACACTCTACCTTTCCTGAAGGCTTCCTCATTACCCTTCTGGATCAGGAGGTAAGATGGTGAATCAGGGAAAAATGGGAGAGTAACCAGTTGAACCAATGCTGAAAGTCCACTAGATGCTAACAACCATGGCCACAAAGCTTCGCTTCCTAAAATCTCCCTGGAAAGTGTATGTGAAACAAAATTATACTGAAATAATGGAATGAATGTTCAGGAACTTTTTTTTTCTTTTTTTTTTTTTCTTTTTTTTCCTGAGTGGTGAGAATTGCTCAAATTCCACCTGAGGTGCAGTGGAACAAACACCTGAATTGATGATTTGCAAATTTCACAAATGTGGCTATTTTTATTTCTGTCAATCTTTAATAATTTCTTTTGGCATCTTGAAATACTTTCTAAAGATCATTAGGATCCAACGTGATGTCTGAAGAGCTGATGAGACTGATTTGATCATTGTTTGACCACAAAACATCTTGCTAAGTCTTTTCATGTAAATACAGTAAATTTCTAAGAAGTCCCCTAGTAGAAAGGTTTTAGATGGGAGAAGAAATCAGGAAATTCCTTCTCCTATATTTAAAACAATGTCTGCCTCAAATTTGATCAAAATTTTTCTTCTGGCATAAGATAAGGCCTGTTCTGGGGAAGATGGAAAGGTTTCTCAGACAGTAACTAGGTGAGAGCATTGGGATGCAGAAAGGCTGCCACTACTTTTAGCGTAACCTGATGGGAAGATTGGAGAATTTACCTTAGTCCAACAACCTGTCCCGTGAGTTTTCCCAGTGTCAGAAAAACAGCAACTGTGGAGTTCGTAAATCCGCGCAGCTTCTTGGGTGAAATCTCTCCTACATACTGAGGATGTATATTGAGAGAAAAACCTTTAAGATGGAAGAGGATAAATGGCTGTTAAAATACTGAGGAAAGCTAAACTTTCTGACTCCATCCTCTCTTCCACTGTTTCCATTAACTCTGTTATTTGGATTAAAATTTCTTCCAAAAGGCCTATTGTATTTTCTGGGTACATTAAAATCATTCTCCAAGAATGGCAGTACCAGTAGAGACAATCCTGGGACAGCAAGGATGCTCGGCCTCCACAGGGTCATGAGTGCATACCTGTACCAACGCCATAGAGAAAGCGTCCAGCCAGGATCATCTCAAAGGACTTGGCTGTTTTACTGAAGGCCATGAGAAGTGCAGCTACCAGCATGATCAGGTTGGTGAACATTTGGCACTTCTTTCTGAAACAAACAAACAAACCCAAAACACAAGAATTTAGGGTGAAATGAGAATCTCTTGTACCCGTTGGACTAGTTTCGCTGTGACAGGAAGCATGATAGAACCATTCCTGCTTGCTTTTTTTTTTGTTTTGTTCTTGTTTTTGTTTTGAGGAATGGCTGAAAGAATTTTGACTTTAGATAGTCGAAGTGGTTCTTTAAAATTTCAGGATCCTTTGTGTTTGATTTTGTTAATATTTCTTAGCTTAGATTTTAAACAGTCAGAATACTTCATCAGCATTTCCACAATCCAAGTGGGAAAGAGATGAAAGAGCTGGCCCAGGTTGTCACCAGGGTTTTTAAATGACTGAAACTCCTCATAAAACATTAAATTGTTCCCTAGAAATAATGTGAGTTTATGGCTCCCATTTTCGAATGGCTCTTATTAAAGGCCAAATGGATGTGACCAGAGGTTATAGGAGTTGACAGAAAGCATTATTCAGAGGCATGACATTCACTGCAGATCGTGCGCTGCTGTGTTCATGACCTTGATGTCTCAGGCTCAAATCAGTCTTTTGCACTCAGTTGTTTTGCTGTGATGCTTGCTAGACAAGTGTCCACTTGCACACGTTAAGAACTTACAGAGATCCTCTCTTTAGGAGACGGTGATTCAGCAATTGGTTATCATGTGCTGAATAACCCATGGGAGAAGAATGTGATTTTGTTTTCAGTCTTGGGAGAGACCCTCGGAGTGTGGGATGAGGCAGTGTCCCACAAGAAATTTCTTGGGGGCACTTACCTGATAGGAAAGAACACAATTGCAGGCAGGCTAAGATGGTTTGTTGAGACCCGTGTGAGGGGCCTCTGGACCAGTGGGTTGTGGAGCAGATCTTTAAGTGGGTCACACCAAGCAGATAACTTTGCCAGTTTCTCTGCAAATGAAATTAGTGGTGTTACACACAGGCACTGAGAACAAACCAGACTGGGGAGGAATCCTTTCTCCATCCATAGAGAGAATTTAGGACTGACTTTCAGTAAAATGGATTGCCAAGAGCAGAGATGTCTCCTGGAGAGTTTGTGTTGCTGCTGACTATACCTTTACAGTGCAGTTACAGGCAGTTTAATTTTTCCAGTTCTGTTCACAGGTTCATTGGATCAGATTTGAATATTTGATATTATGTCATCACCCCAAAATGAGTGTATTTAAGTGGAAATCTGGCTCTTTGGCACTTGAGAGTGCCTTCCACAAGATGTTATCCAGGTGGTTAGAGGAGCTACACATAACATGTTACAACACATGCCACTGCTCCTTTGTGGGCATTTGTAGAGCTTGGAAGATCTTTATGAGAGTCATAGGGGATCTCAAAGGGAACATGAGACAGTTACACTGTCCTGGTACTCCCAGAGGCTCCTATCAGGTGATGCGTTGTTGAGTGCACCCTTTACAGAAATACAGTTTACTGGAGGGCAGATAAACAAGATAAAATACTGCTTGCTGCTAGAAAGAGATGGATGTGCTGGCACAGAAAATTAGTTTAGTCTGCAATCAAGCTGCTTCAACCAAGAAGAAAAGGTTTACACTTTCACTTTGATACTTCTCTCTACTTCATGTGCTCTGACTATTGAGCAAGAAACACTTACTTTCTGTATTTTGTAGTCAGGTAGCCACAGCAGAGGCTCCCCAGGAACCCTCCTATCCCATAAACAGACACAATGAAGGACCACAACAGCATGATTGTCTCAGGTTGGAGGGGAGAGCCATGGCGCTCCGTCCAGGTTTCATTAATAAATTTTCTGATGTGCTGAAAAACAAAATGGTATTTGACTGCATAGTGGGTAGTGTCAGATTCCTTCATGTTCTTTGGCTGTTGTACTTCAGTTCTAGCCTTTGGTTCTAATACTGGACTTCTTCTGAGACTAACTTCCTTAGGAAAATAGGTTAGCTGAGATCACATTGCAAAATCTTCAAATTAGTGTCAGTTAGTAAGCTTGAAAGACAAAAATTGTGCTTTTAGAAAGTCATATTTGATGAAATTCAGGAATTGTAGGAAGGCTTTGGAAGTGTATTAGCAGAGTGGTTCATCTTTTACAATTAAATCAGAAGAAAAAGTGCTGAGGAAGGAGAACTAAAATCACAAATCACATTCAGAGAGATTAATGCAAGATGCCTCTCTCACTTATGGGCTCTAGCAATGAGACGCATCTTATATTTACACTTGGAATCAGTATGGTCGTGAAAGTGTAGAGCTGTGACTTTGAAGTCCATGTATTTGGCCATGTTTTGCCTGTAAGTAGCATATAGGAGCAGGGCTCACATGTAGGGCAGGCCAGACAGACTGATACACCAGAAGGCAAGACCCCATAACCGTAAAATTGGCTTAGAAAGCATGATATTTGGGGAAACAACCTGTACCGTTTTTGCTAATGTTCTTCCAGTTACGACCTGTATTTTAATAGTTTGAACTTAGAATTCTCCACAAATATCAGAGTAAGAAACTTTTCAACAGAAGCTGAAACTTTAATATATTAAATGTTTTGAGCTCAGGCTCTCCATTTGGGGATTTCAGCCTCAGGAAGATGGCTACTTACCACAGAAGGATAGTTGATGACAGAAATATGGAATCCATATGGGAAACTACCACCAATTCCCAGCACTAGAATCATTTGAAATAGTCCTTGAAACTGAACCTGCAAAGTGGAAAAAAAAAAAAAAAAAAGCTCAATCAATTTGACGTTAATGCACTGCTTTTGTTTCTGCCTGTTTTGTATCTTTAAGCGTAATAAAGAAAAGATACTTTTAATACTCACCTCTTGCAGAAAGGCATGGGCTAAAAAGAGAAGATAACTTGGAATAGCCCCTGTAAGTGCACTAACACGAAACTCTTTCTGACTTTGATTTGTGATTTCACTTCTTTCTAAATATTTTCCTTTTTCTACATATTTAACCTGAAAGTAGATGCTTGCACATTGGAGGTTGGGTATCTTTGAGGCTAGAGAGATACTTTCTGTCTATAATTGCCTTGGTCAAGAAATAGGGACTGAGATAGGCTGGCTGCTTTGATGAATGAAATAATTTACCTGTAAATAAGGAAAAACATAACATGTAACTACTTAGACCTTCCTGAGGTAAGTGATACTACTGATCTTCTGTCCAGCTTCCAAGCACCTGCAAGTCTTGATGGAGTTATCCTCCAACAGTTTAGACTGTACCTAGCAGACCAAACCTAGGACATCTGTTATTTTAGCGCCATCAGGAGCTGTACAGGGTCCCCTGAGGTTTAGTTGCCCTTCCTTTTCTTACTCAGCACGTCACAGACCAGGACAGTGACACCATCTCTGCGTAGAGGACACTGTGCTCTGTGCTGTTTTCATGTCAGACACAAGCTTCAGGAGCTCACAGTTTTTTGGAGATCAGTGTGTGGATGAAGAGAAGCTGGTAGAAAATGCAGACAGGAACACAGTAAAGCACGTGTGACTAACTCTGGATTGGAAGGCGTGTAGAAGAACTCCCTTTTTTCTGGTTCTTAGGTCCATCTTTCAAGGCCTTGTTACTTAATCGGCCCCCAGCTGGATTTCCCGAGTTATCACATGACAAGAACCAAGAAGCTAATGGACCAGAAGATTCTAAATTTCCTTCAAAATCCTGTCTCAGATTCAATGGATTTACTAATCGGCAAAAGCATTCAAACAAGTTAACTCACCTTCTCCCTCCTCCTATTTATTTTTATTTTTTGCAATAGACTTAGAAATTAACAATTTTAATACTTAACAGAGGCGAGCAAAATAGCTTATTGGTGTTGAAAATAAAAGTGAGAAATGCTTATTATCATTTCTTCCCTGTTTCAGACTATGGTAGCTCTTGATGGATGATAGTAATTGTGTGGATGAAAAGAGGAGGCTCATTTCTTTTAAAGCCTGTCATGTATTTTGTAGCCTTTTGTCTACGGTTAATCCATTCATTACTTTAGAATTAGCCACGGAAAATAATAAGATTACCTACAAGTTAGTATTATTTTCTTTAATTCAGAAGACAAAGTACAATAGCATTGTCAGTGGTGGAACTGTAAGGACTTTTGCTAGTTTTTATTTTATTTTATTATTATTATTATTATTATTATTATTTTTTTCAAGGAAAAGACCTTTTCATGGCCCCAAGCCCCATTCCTCTTGGTGATGTTTGAACACAGAAGAGAAGGATGCCCTCTGTCCCCAAACAGCTTACAATCTTTAAGCAATCTAGATATTTAGTATTATGATAATTTTGTCCATTTAAAAGTCCAGAACATGAGAAAAAGTGACCAGCTACTCACCAGGTCAGAGAAGAAAGTAGCCATCTCCTACGAAAGAGCTGATTCCTGTTGCTTACTGACTAGTACCTGCCAAAAGAAGCAAAAGCTCACATTATGCAATTAGCAACGTCAGTGAACTAGTCCCATGTTACTGAAGTTAAAGTTTACTTCAAAGGTTTTTGAGTTAATTACACATATTTCAGCTGTTGTACAAAGTTTAGAATTGCTGGATTAAATATTTCAACCAATGGTTATGCCTAGCCCAAGTAACCAAGATGGTCTCCCTTGCAAGGAACCCATTTATTTTGTGAATTCCATCTTGTGCTAGACATAATCATTGGTTGAAATATTTATTATATCAGGAGCAGAGATACAGATTTTAATCAGAATTCCAATAGCTTTGACTTGCTTATTTTTCAGTTTAAGCTGAGAAATGGAGAGGCAATGTTATTGGGAATTTTAGATGTGGCTCCGACAGCAAACTACAGGACTTTGGCATATAGTGGGAAAGAGCTTAACAATTCTACAGTGGCACGGCAGGCCTGAGCAGCTAAATACTTAGGAGTAGCTGATTTTCCTTTGCTGGAAGAGGAAGATTCAACATCAGTCTTGTAACCTGCCTAGTTGGAGTGCTGTCTCTTACTTCAGACAGAACATTTGCAGGCTTTAATATGATTTATTTCATGGTTAAGAGGGTTTTTATGTATTAAATTGGTAAATGGCTTAGATATCATTTACCCTTTACACTTCAGTTAAAAAAGATGAAGATAAAGAAATTAGAAAAGGCTTATTGTATGAAAGTAGTCATAATAGAAAATACATCACCTGCAAAGAATATTCACAAATTCTCCAGCTAATGCCTGAAATGTAAGATGTGGTGCCACCTGGCCATTTGTCCCACCTTCATGTGGTCCTCATATTGAAGTTGACTGTGTTTTTGGTGTGAGCTGAGAGTTTACGTGGATTTTTATTCCAGATTGGGTTCTCCAGCAGAGAAGCCCTTGTTACAAGAGGAGTGAGACCATCCCTTTGATACTAAGAATTAATTTCTTTTTCCATAAAGCCATGCAAAGTTGAAACAACGTACTGTGCATCTGCCAAGGGAAAGACACGCCATGCTAATTCTAGTACTGACCTTGCTTAGATGGCACAGGAGGAAGACACAAGCAGGCAATAGCAGGTAGCTACCAGCTTTGGGCGTGCCTTCTCAAATGTTGCCTGTTGCACTTGTTTTCTTATGTTCTCTTTCCCCAGCTTCTACTTATTTTGCATTATACATACTGTGACTTTGCTTTTGTACTTTAATTTTAGGATTCCCACTTTGGGCAGATTAATAGTCTTCCTCCTGTAATGCACTTCTGCATTTATGTTGATTAGGTACTGTGCTGCTTCTGTGCTCGTACAGCTTACACTGTGCTGAGACCCCCTTTATTACACATGCAGTTTCATAATTCCTGCTAACTAGGTTCTTACAGCTGTTAGTCTAAGTGTGATTGGAACAGCAGAGCATCAGGCCATTTAGTTACTTACCTTGCAACCTTCTGGTCATTCAAGACACACATATGCAAAGCTATCCTAAGCCTTCCTCAATATAGTCCAACTAACCAGATTTGGTTTTGTGTCTGTGTCTAACAGCAGTTCTCTGATCCAATTTTAAAGTGCTTATATCCACCTCAGTTACAGGCAGTATTTGAGACGTGCCTTACCCACCAGCTGATGTCTCTGAAAGAAAGTGTGCGTGTCATGCTCCCGAAGCTTCTCAGCGGCTGACCTCTGTGTCTGCCACCTCCCCGAGCACAGACAGTGCTGTGACTTTCTGGACAGGCCTTACGCAGTTCTCCGAAGTACCGCCGATATGCTGTAGTCATTCCTTTTCACATGACTCTGGGATACTGTTAGAAAGCTTTTGACAACTTCTATTCCTTCTGACACCAAAACATGAAAGAAGGCCTAGATTGTTAAGATTGAAATGGGTGAGCAGAAGTGCCAATATATCTGCCAGTGTGTTGTGTGGTATCAAGTACTGCAGATACGCTAGCTCTGTGTGTTTGAGCCATACATTTTTGCTTTTTCATCCCTCCACCAGGCTGTTACCGGAATACTGTTCTTGCTCCACTGAGCACAGACGAAGGTTGACCTGTGCTCCAAACAGCTGTTCCACTTCGTTGTCACATTAATGTTCCATAGGGCATCTGCTCGCTTCCTGGTCAGGAGCTGATGGAGAAGGCCTTCCTAACAGCCTCTAATGAATAACCGAGATCAGGGAAGTGGCTCACCAGCAATGCCACATGGTGCCACCCTGCTTATATTTCCAAATATTTCAGGTATTGTGGTAATGGAATGAAGGATTTTCTTCAGAATGATTGGTTAGGAAAAGAGAATTCTGTTTTGCAAAAGTTGAGGTTTCCTTTCTACAAGGAAAGATTTCCTTTCTATATTGTAAGTCATCTCCAAATGACTGGTAGTTTTTGATTATATTGTTACATATATAGAACACTGCAAAATTTGGGGGCTTTTCTGAGTTTATGAATTCTCCATGTTTCAAAGGTTATCTTGTAGCGCGAGGTCTTAAACTTCACTCAATGTGAAAGACAGAAGTAATGAAAAATCCCAGTCATGGAAGGATGTGTACACCCGTGACTTTTTTCCAGTCGGCTGTTCCTGAGAGACATCCTGATGCTGGGGAAGAAACACCTGTGGAGGCCAAAAGTCTTATTTAAGTTCATCTGCCATTTTTATTATGTTTAACATTTCCAATGAAAAATAAGCAACAGTTAAAATGAACAATTAAATTCATATTTTGAATAGTGTCATCTTAGTTGAAGTAAATACGCCAGTCAAAGCAATATCAGAGATACAAACACTTTCTTTACTATTTAAGACTAGTGTGTTTAGATTTTAATTTGTATGTTTTGCACCACTGTAAACCTTAGCCTTTTTCATGTTCTTGCTAATAGTATTGCTTTGCTACTAGGATTGTGTGAGCTTCCCATTAAGAGAGGAAAATGTGCAGAAAATTAGACAATTTCTGGAGAAAAAGCTTGCGTATTTCAAAAAAATGTCTCCTGTGAAATTAATCCCTCTGGTACTTTATAAGATTGTGTCCTACTAGACTCACAAACTCTCTTGATCTCTAACTATATACAAAAGGAAGAATTAGGAACTCAGTTCATATGGCCTTGAACATCTTTCACAGTTTGAAGGCCTGCAGTATGTGAACTCAAGCACAGATGTTGGTTATAGATCAATGTGGGAGATGACGTTGCATCCCTTCCTGCAACAGGGATCATTGGGAATGGCATAGGACACTACATTTGGAAGTTAGAAAACATGCACATGATACATTTAACATATTCTCTCACTTTGTTTCCTTTTCTCTGTGCAGACCACCTTCTTGTAAAAATTGGCAAAATTCCTCTGAGACTGCCAATTAATCATAAATTATTGTTGGAAATGCCTAAATGAATGCCTTACATGTGTTGAGTTACAGTTCTCACTGTTACTGTAAAACTTACCTAGCTGTATGATGTGACAAAATATTCAAGGTATATAATATTTCCAGTCATCCCTCCCGCTGTCAGTATCTACGCTTGCATAGAACAATAAAGGAAGAGTCTGTGCTGACTGTACATCCCTGAAATAGCAGGCTATGTGATCACTTCCCGGGCATGGTAGTGAAATACACCCCAGAGAGGAGTCCTGCACATATCTCAGAGCTGGACGATGTCTTAGCTTTTGCTGACAGCCTGCTGTCCATACAGCAAGGTATTTACAGCTGTTTGTAAGAGAAACTGTAAAGCCACAGATATTCTTTTTCACTGCCAAGAGCTGCAGTCTAGGGTGGTTCTTCTGGGGTAAACTGTGTGCCAAAAGTCACACAAAGCAACTGCGGAAAGCAGCAGCTAAGTTGCTGTGGGATTCACTGCCCACAGGGTAGCTGTGGGAGCTCAGAGGTGATGATGCTGATGGACAAGGTAGCAGAGAGTGCCTGAAATGTCTCTAGGTGCCTGTCTTTTCTGGCAACTGGATTCCATCCATGACTTAAGCTGTATTGCCACTGAAACAAGCCCAGAGAAGAGTTGCTTAAGAAATTTTTACCCATACTTTTTCATGAACAATTCTGAGCTTAAAATCAAATGGTTGATTTTTATTTTTTTTTCTGTAAGCAAAAATAATTATATTAAATTTAAGCCAAACCAAGGAGGGCTGTTGATATGAAAAACTTCATTCCAAAGGGGTTGAAGCCTGACAAACTAGAATGAATGTCTGACAACAGAAGAAAAACATGGCATTTAAGCATGGGAACCTGGGAAGGTTTGGTTATTCAGCTGAGTCTAAAGAAACAAAGAATTTCTCTCGTATTCCATTATTTTTCTTCTTTAATCTGTCATGGATTGAAATCTAGCCAGAGGTAGCAAGCCAAGAACTTTACTATTCTCATTTCAGGGTTGTGAAAACACACTCATAAATCACAGAGAGGGGAGATCATAGGTCTTCCCTTTTTGTGTGGTCAGCAGAGTATTTATAAATTCTTCATGTAATTTCAGCGTGTATTAATTGCTCTGTTATAAAAGAGATTTATACATCAGCAGGTTAGGCCAAGATGCTCATGATTCACCCAAGTCTATCCTGCTAATATTAGCCATCATCCCTTGTCTAAGCTGCCGGAGCGGAGTGCTTTTGAAATTTGATATTTTGGCAAGAAGAAAACCTTGTAGGTGACAGATTGAAAGCTGGCAGTCCATTTGGACCGGCTTGCTAGTCAGGAAATGACGAATGTCCTTTCTTTCTTCCTTTTAAGAAAGCCTGACTCTTCCTGCCGGGCAGTCAAAGCCTGGTACAGAAGGTGTAATCCTCCATGACACGGTTTGGAGTTGCTGGAACACACTTCTTCTTAAAGTTTAGCTTATTAAATTCTTCTGTGATTTCCACGATCGACTTCCCTTTTGTTTCTGGAAGGAACAGGTGGACAATTATCCCTGAAGTGAAAAGTACCCCCATAAAGATGAGGAAACAGAATTGCTTGAGTCTTTCCTGCGGGTAGAGCAGAGTGAGAAAGAGAGCAAGATGAGCATATGTCCTCACTTGACACTTTCTTGGGACAGATTTTGTATTTGGGTCCCGAGGCACTTTGAATTTGATAAGGGATTCTTTGCATTTTGGCCTTTGACAAGCATTCGAGTTTCAATCGGTCTCCTGAGCAAATCTGGGCCTGTCAGTTGCAAAAGTGGTCTTGGGAGAGCAGGTGCCAAGACCGCTCCGGGCTGCCCCTGGCATCTCCTGCTGCTCTCCTTCCCCTCCCGTGGCCGCCTCTGGAGCCTAGCGGCGGGGCCGTGTCCCGGGGAAGGTGACTCACCACAATGAAGGGGAAGGCTGTTCCGATCACAAAGATGCCCAGCCAGTTGAGAACTGCACCGATCACAAAGGCGGGTGGTCTGCACGACATCTGGAAAATTTCAACCCTGATGGAAATTGTGGCACCAGCTGAAAGGAGAGCAGAGTAAGAGTTACTCGTCAATGTGTTTGATTTGGATGTTTGGATTGCACGTTACCATTACGCAGTCAGCAAATAGGTGCTGCTGTCATGGACTGGCATTCAAAAGGCTTGAGTACGTTGCTGTCTTTTAGAAAATAAAGTGTTTGTGACGTCTTATAAACAGCTAGACATCACTTTATTGAAATATTGATTTATTCTAATAAATTCATTGGGGAGGTTCTAGAATTAGCAGTCAACACTTGCAAAAATCTGACATCTTCTCATGAAAAAAAGTATGGAATAACGATTCTTATTATAAACAAGAATTCCCAGTAAGATATTGCTAGAAGATACATGATCTTCCCAGATTCACATCCTGGCCATTTCTGTTCTGTTTTGAAATCACAGAACTTTGCCAGCTTTGAGTTAGGAAAATAACTCCACCTGCCATGTGGGAAGGCAAATATTTTGAAAACAGGCTTTTTAAGTTAAAGAGTAGGTAGGATATGTTTGGAAGAGAGTTCCTTCAGAGGAGGGCTTCTACACTGCTGTTCATGTGGGAAAAGAAGTAACATTATATGACACTGAATTTGAAAGACCTCGTTTTTCTTTTTTTTCTTAGTATTTCTAAGAAAATTTATTTTACCCATCAACTTGTGTTCTATATTTTCAGTTTTTCTGGTGAGTGCTTTTTGTTCTCTTCCTTCATTGGTCTCTCCGTCTCTTATTAGAAAAACCGAAACCCGATGACATTGAAGTTTCTGGCCAGTGACTGATCAACGTTTAAATGACTACAAGGTTAGGTTAAATGAATTTGCTTATGCTAAATGTTATGCAACATTATGCAGTATTTTTCCCAGCCGTATTAATTAGTTCACATGACTTGATTCCTTTATTTCTTTTGAATGAAGTACTTACCTGGCCCAATTCCAAAGACAACTACAAACAAGATAATCAGACAAAGGCTGCAGTATGGCATCCAGAAATACCAATCCTGGGGGGAAAAAAAAAAAATCACAATAAAAAAAAACAACTTCTGGTTAAATCTGTTAATTACAATAGGTGAGAGAAGCTTCTTGTTTTCCAACACTGTTACTTCAAGAAGCAATAAACAGAGTGAGGGAACTGGCAGAGAAACGTGAGTACTTCTTCCTACGGATGGAGCAGGGAAGTTTCTGTTAGGTGTGCAGAGAAGCATGTTTGCTGGTGGGGAGCAGCTGTCGAGCTTAGAAGCCTTCCATGAAAAGTTGTCTGAATAGCTCTTTTCCATCGTCCTCCTTTCTCCTTGCCCCACAGTGCTTCCCCTAACCCTTAGAGATACAGGAAGGCCAAATCAGGTCTTTCTTTGCTTTTGACAGTTGATAGCTATCTACTGAAAAGGAAATTTCCTAGATCCTAGTCAAGAAGATGTAAGACAAAATGCTTTAGGAAAAGATTTCTCTCTCCGGTGTCTGAGATCCTTCATGAATGAAACAGAAATGGAAGTTTGCTGCCACCTTGCTTCCAGGGCAGTAGTCTCTATGGGAGAGCTCCTGGATCAATACTGGTGACCCTGGAGACTTGTTGCTAAAGTTACAGCAAAGGCAGCATTACAGAGGTGAACTGCTCTGCAGTATGTGACAAATATGTGCATTCCCGGTGTCTCCTGCAGCAGTTAAATTTCAAGTTAACTGATGCAAGGAGTCTGTTTGTTTGTTTGTTTTGTTTTTGGCACTGACTTGTGAGGAGCTGCATAGAGAGAAAGGCCATTTACCTATGGCTGTCTGTTGGTCTGTGCTGGTTGGTGGTTGGTGCTTGCAGCCTGATGAAATCAAGACTCACAGCTAGTATCTCAGTGTTTTCTGTGCTCCTCGCTGAGCACATGTTATCTCGGGGAGGCAGGAGTATAGAGAGTGCTGGCTAAGAGAGGGTTTAATCCTATGTACAGACAAACCTGATCTTTAGACTATTCCTTCATCTGTCCCAGAGGTTAAGCTGTTAACACAGACGTTACTTGGCACTTCTAAGCCTCACTTTTCTTTTTCAGTAGCATGTTTCTGCCTGTGAGCAGATGTTAAAATAGAATAGATAATGGAAAGAGACCTGCCAGAAGGATTTCCTTACCTGGAGGGAGAGAGTCACTGTGATGCCAGCTAGCAGTGAACCCATGATGCAATAGCCTCCTCTTATGAGCGTTTTCCTGCCCAGACGCTCAATGATGGAGCTCTGAGGGACAGAAATCACACTACTGTCACTGCTAGAAAAGCAAATTATGACCCATTCCGACAGTAAGGTGACTTACACAGACTACAGCAGCTAAAAGTTCTGAGAGTCCAACAGAGAGGGTCATATAGGAGATCATTCTTTCATCAAAGCCAGCTGCCTGCAGGACTTCAAAAGTATAAAAATAAATCTAGGAAAAAACAAACAAACATAAAACAGTAAGACAAGCATGCAATAATTTCTTACCCAAGCCTGTGTGCCACTGCCCTGGATGCAGCTCAGCTTTGGAGTAAGCTAGATTTCTGCACTCTTTTAGGTAGTATTCACTTTTTTTTTTTTTTTTTTTTTTTGGTAGACAAAAACATTGTAAAACATTATTAATTAATTTTATGAAAGATAAAATTCTTAATAAAAGGGCCTCCAGCTGCTGCAATGCAATTAGGTTTGCATAGACCTGATTTAGGGGCTTTCAGAAACAGCTTGGTATATCATAATTTCTGGAGCCTATCCAAGAACATCATTGTAGGGTATACCCTTCTTTCCCAAGAAGGAAGAGCATGGGCTATGGAATCATGAGGGAGCAGAACAAACATCTTTTCTTTTCAAGTATCTCTGCTCTATTTGGAAATTTGCTGAGAAGATAAAGATTCCAGTTTAAGCTGTGGCAGACTCAGTTATGTATTTCCTTCACAGATGTTGCCGCATGGTGAAGCTACACGTGGAAGAATGACACAGACGATTGCAAAGCTGTGGCTTCAAAATGGTCCCAGAGAAGTTCTGATCTGAGGAAGAGGAGAAGAACTGCAGAAGCTGCCAGAACTGTGAGTCTGCTACTCGATTAGCTTTAAAGTTGGAGTGTGTACTGCCATCCCAACACGTGCACTCCTTAGGGTGCTAAGGGACGGGGGCCAAATAGCAGCAGCTGCAGGCAGCAATAACACAAAATTACACTGTGGATTTTGCCAAGGTAAGGTGGGCTCATTTGTAGAAGCAGGTTCTGGGGCCTTGTAGCAGCTGTCCAAAATGGCTGTTAAATAAGCCTAACAACAGAGGATGTTAACTCCAGCAAGGACCAAGAGCTGGGCAAAAGGATGTCACACACAGAGCCTGGCCAAGCTCTGCAAACTGATGCTGCTGCTGTGTAGGAGGGTTGGCAGACAACAAACTGTGGCTGAGAAACCTGAGGAAAATGAGGAGAGCTCCTGAGAGCCATGAGATGTCTCTAAGGTTGTCAGCAAATGTTCTGAGACTTTAAGGGGGAAATGCACTCAACTGCACTGATGCCACTTAGCTGAACTGTGGCAGTAAGAATAATTATCATGTACAGCTGCCAACGGAAAGCTGGTTCTTTCATTAGCTCCAGGACACTCAAGATCTTGGTGTTTTTCATTGTTGCCTTCTCTTTCATGATGTCATCAATCTCTGCTTGGTGATGGCCTTCACCCCAAAGCTGCCTTATGGCTGTGGAGGAGAAGGAGAGTGAGACCTGCCATGTTAATTTGGCTCTTGTTTGTTGACTGAGGAGTTTGTTAAGTAGGTGATGTATATCTCTGTCAGAACAGCATGCGTGGGCTGTGTCTGTGGTGTGAGGCACTGATGTCCTATGGTGCGTTCCAGAGCCCTGGTCCCCTCCTGTACAGAGGAGCCTGTCTGACAGGGGACCTAGTGGGGTGAACACTGACTCCCTCCCTGCCCACGGGTCCACTTTTCTCCCTTTCGCCTTGTCTCAGGGTATAAGCATGGTACAAAGCCAACAACCAGAGCTGAGTGGTGCCTTGTGGAGCCCCTGCAGTGCAAACAGCCATTTATCATTTATCATTATTTGTCATTTATCATTAAACTGCTCAGGGGGTGTCAGCTGAATATAAAAGGTTTTATTATTACAGAATGGTAGAGACGTAGTTTCATGTTCTAAGTGGAACTACAACAAAAATATACTTTGTGGATATTCACAGAGTCATCTTAGAAATGAGCAGGGAGAAACTTGTTTTGGAATGGGGAGAGCAAACGTCACAAACCAATTGAAAGCCAAGTGAGGAATGGGAACCCGAAGCCCTCAGTTACCTTTCTTGCATCCTTCCTGGTCTCCTTTGTGCATGAGGAGATAAGGTGGGGACTCAGGGAAGAAGGGCAGAGTGAGCAGCTGGACCAGTGCAGGAATTCCACAGGAGGCCATCAGCACAGGCCACAGGGACTGACTGCCCAGCAGCTCCCTGGAGGGGATAAAACACACGTGTGTAGACTAAAAGTTCATTCAATTGGTTTTTGAGAAGAGAAAGGAGTGGATGGAGAAGCAGAGGAGGAAGCAAAAAGTAGAGGAGGTCCAGATATGAATTGGGTGGTAAATCAATTGTACTATACCTTTGTCCTGCAATTTGCCCTGCGGCTTTTCCCAGTGACCAAAAGAAAGAGGCAGTGGAGTTTGCAAATCCACGTAGCTTCCTAGGGGAAATTTCCCCAACATATTGATGGTGTAAGGGAACGCAAAGGCCTTGAGGTGAGGAGGGAATTATGGGAGAGAAGCAAGAAGACATTCATAACCATGGGAAATAAAACTGTAAAAAGTTAAGCAGTACAGAATATAGCTGCTTCATGCACCAAGTCTCAACCCAGGTATGAGATTTTTCAGTACCAGATTTTTCTAACCCTTTCTGCAAAACCGTTCAGTTCCTGCCCTATTTGCACAGTGCAGTTTTCTGATCTTAGGAAATGCACATCTCTGGGATGTTGCCTCATCATGGTGTCCCTTTTTAATCTCAGCAGATTTTAGAGGAAATAGAGCATGCAAGTGTTGAATAACTAAACACCCTGTAGTAATATCTAATTTGCATGTAGTCAACCTGCATAATCTCAGCCCTTTTTGACATGATGTTATGGAAGAGCTGGTATGGTCAATCCATAGCAGATTAAAGTAAGTGGTGCTATATTCAATGTTGATTTGTAGATGATCTGGGGGGAGACATGAGTATTTCTTTTTTACTGTACAGCAATAATTTTGTTGGCTTCAGGCAGAGTTGATGTTTCCAGCTATCAGTGAAGTACTTAATAACTCAGAAATCCTGAAATCTAGTCTTGGAACAAGGTTTTTCCTGATATGATGGTCACAGGCCATTTTATCTGATTTGAAAACAACAATTTCTTCTCCTGGCTTTATGTGATGGCAAAGTGATGGAGATTTGCAGTCTCTTTAACAAAAATTAGGTCTTTGCATGAGGCAAGATACAGGTTTTAGATCATAGCAGGGCCACTGTGGGTGAGTAATTCTCAAAAGAATGTTGTTCTCAATGTATGTCAGAGAAGCAATTTACAAAATTTGATTATTTGAAACATAGTCATTAATTTCTAATGAAATAAGTTAAAATAGGCATTCTTGTGAATATCCAAAACTGAGTGGAAGAGCACCCTTTTGTGTAGGAGACAAACACAAGGCGTACTGATCCTAGCACAGGATGATTTCTTTGTATATGGACTACCTACCAGGATTTTACTTGATTATGCCCAGCTCACAGGGTGCTGACCCATGAGAGCAATCACCTACCTGCACTTACTCCACACAGGAAGCGTCCAATTAGGATCATCTCGAAGGACCGGGCCATTTTACTGCAGCCCATGACAGACGCTGCAGTTATCATAAGGAGATTGTTGCACAGGAGACATTTCTTTCTGGAAGTGCAAGAAAGTAAAAAGAATTTTTGTAGCTCAGGAGGGAAATGGCATCTAAGCTCCCGGCACATAGGATGTCCTGGGTGAAATTACCTTGGTAGTTTTGCCAAGTTATGCATATGTGGACCGGGACAAAATAAGCCCTCCCACACTGTTGACATTGGATGCCCTGTGTCCCTAGTACACAGAATTATATTGTCATCCTGCTAGCTCAGGATATGAACAGGGAGAATTCACTAAAGCCCAGGTTGTTCTTTGTATGGTCAGCAGAGAAAGGCCCTTGCAAAAAAAAGTCTTCTTCCAGATTCCCTGGCAAATGTATGAATGCCACGATTTCTAGGAGATGACTGCCAGACAATGCTGCCCCCCTTCTGGATCATACGTTGAAGTTTCTTTCCCATGTAAACCAGGGAGTGGGAGATGAGGAAGGGAAACAGCGTGTGTACAAGGACTCATGGCTAGACCTGGGAGTTTGGGAACACTTCTGGGTTTTGTAGCAGAGAAAAGTCTTCTTGCTTTTCTGCACTTGAAAAGCTACCATGGAACACATTGATGTAGTACTTCGGAACATCTCAATGCTGCTGTGTTGTAAGTAGCACCACCAAGAAACCCACTCTGCCTTCAGCCAGGAGGCTGCCTTTCCTCCTTGCCAGTAGTAACCCAGCCTCCGTAACTGCATCTGGTGTGACCGGGTGGCAGCTCAAGGGATTAGCCAGTGCCACAGGACAAGGGCAGCAGAATTTGTTCACACCACTGCCAAGCTAGCTGTATTACAGCTATTACTAACCCTAAAAATCTGTCTCACTTAAAAAAACACCCAACTGCCATTTCCTTAGGTTAAGATTGGCTTGACAAATTCTTTAAGCATACATACTTGCCATACTTGACAGTGAGGTATCTACTTCCTGAGGATCCCACAAGACCTCCGATGCCAAAGATGGACACGGTGATGGACCACAGAAACAGGAGGTTATCCTGGTGGATGGGGTAGCCGTATCGCTCCAGCCACGTTTCGTTAATGAAAGCCTTAACGTGCTGAGACAGGAAAAAGGATTCTCATTAACAATACCTGTGACTCCACTACACATATTTTATTAGATGCAGAGCATAATTTTGTTGCTTCAGCCGAAGCCACTATTCCATACAGACTCTAAAAGTTTGCATTAGCTAATAGCCATAGTGTAGTGGAGTACACTACGTTGATTCTGCCAGTAGGAGGAGTTTGTTTTGTTGCTCTTGAAATCTGAGGAACCAAGGACCTGTGGTGAGGAGCAGTGTGAGGAGCAGTGTGAACCGCCCTGTAGACTTCTGTGGATGCGTTGTTTTTTCTTGCCAGATGGCACAGCACCTGGTGAGTGCAGTTCCTCCATACTTCCCCACTCACAACTTAGTGCTCTGAAGCCTGAAAATAACACTTTAAAAAACAATAATTTGCCATAAGGTGATTTCTACTAAATAAGAAGGCCTTCCCGTAAGCCTCAGCATCTTGAATGGCAGTTTTACCCGTGCTCTGTGGAGGGAAGCAGACATTTTCTTACAGCATGCTTCACTTGCCTTGCTCTGGTTGTCTGCCCTGCGGATAGGCTGTAAGCGTGCCAAGTGGTACCACGGGAGCAGACACGTGCTGTAAGTTTACGGGGAGACAGAGGCCACGCCTGTCGGTGTCTCATTGAGGAGCAGCTCTATAAACAACAACTCACACGTCTCTCTCTTTCCTGCTGTTTTCAACACTTTGACATGTTCTGCTTTACACAGTAGCACAGTAATGGGAATGAAACATAAGAGGAGAATAGAGTGATGAAGCCCCTGCTGACTGTCAGAGGAGCATCCTCAGACAAGAATGCAGCCTCAGTGACACCATTAGCTAGCGTGCTGTGTGAATCTTTACCTACCTGAGACATGTAGGTGATTGTAGAAACCTGAAAGCCATTTTGGAACGTTCCACCGATCCCCAGGACGGCGATCATTTGAAAGAGCCCCCGGTACTGTACCTGCAGAGGTAGAACAAGATCTTCTTAAGCTTGTAGCCACATCAGTCTGTTCCTTAAACGTGTCTTTAATGCTCTAGAAACATTTACTCAAGGAACTTGCAGAGAGGCGTGTTACCTCCGTGTGCCCTGGTGTGAGGGGAACATCCTGCTAGGATTTCCCTGCATCCAGCTAGGGGAATGCAGACTTCAGCATTACATTTCCCTCTCCTCCTGATCATCTGTTAACAGAGTAACAAGCAGAAGGTTGTTCCACTCTCCAGTGCTAATACACGTAAGAGTGGTTTTGGGGTGGGAGGTCTTACCTTCCTCTCTGCTACCTGGGCAGTGCCCGGGCTATTTGCAGCTCAGACCCCTGCCCACTGTATTCCCAAAGCCCTCTGTACCCAGAGGATCTTTCCTACGTTAACTGAGAGTGGCTGCTGGGCTAGCTGCCCTTCAGGCCCCTGCAGAGTGCGCAGTGATCCCTCAATTCGAGGGTTGTGGCAAAGCCCCCAGAAATTGCCCATAGAAGCTAAAAATTAAACAAACAAACAAGTCTGAAATGGGCAGAAACCCAGCCTAATGCTGCTTGTAGCATGTTTTTCCACTCAGGTTTCTGTCAGTGTGACAGAACCATGTTTTTTACCTACATGGAGAGGAGGAACAGCAAGGAAACGTTTTGTGACAGCTGTTCCATTCTGCGCTGATTCTGCTCAAGCTGTGCTACGGGAGGAAGGTCTCTTCTCTAGCTGCTATTACCACGGTCAGTTCTGAACTCCTGCCCTGCCTGTCTGTCTCAAGCAGCACGGTCATCTTAATCTACCGGGAGCTTTGGAAAATAAGCATTGCACTTTGATGCTTTTCTGGTTGCTTACAGATCCAAAAATGCACAATCAGCGCTGCTGTTACATTTGCACTGCAGCAACCTTTGCAACAGGACGCAGTGAATATGCTGAGAATGAATGAAGAATTGCCATTCAGAGGTGCCCTGCCATATTCTCTCTCCTAGAAGAGAGGCTCATTGTGCCCAGCCGAAGCTGGGAGCTTTTTCTTGAACAAGGATTGTGCTAACTGAAGGTGTTACACTGATGTGCAAGGCAGCAGCTCTGAGTTCAACTCAGCCGTAGCCAGAATATGAATGCTGCAGGCTCCCATAAACATCCCTGTCTGTGGTTACAGCTGGCAACATCCAGTCCTGTTCCCTGCCTTTCCGAAACTCTGCCTGCCAACCGACAGCAGACAAAAATATCACAGATGTAGATACCTCACCAAGTACTTACCAGGTCTGAGAGGAAGCCGGTCATCTCTGGCTAAGGGGCTGGTTGTCCAGCATGCGATGTCTTTGTCATCCCAGGCTTCTGTGTCTCCTGCCTGCTGGTGTTGCAGCGGGTATCTGGCTTCAGGGAACAGAGTTAAATTTTTACTATTGTGTCTTCACTCACTTACGTCTACCTCAGCTGGCCAAAGTTAACATTGCCAGATTAAATATTTCAGGAAATAATTGCATCTGGTCCAGTCTGCAGGGGAAAAGTTTCAAGGCAGAGGAAGTTTGCACCTGGGGGGATTGAGAGGAAAAAGAGAACAGCTCAGGAAAAAAAAATCTGAACAGTTTTCAGGAACAGTAAAATACTCTATTTCTCTGATACAAACTGAGCAGTATCTTTGCCATAATCTGCAGACAGCAAAAAGCAGTTGGTAAGACGTTTAGATACTGGTGTTTATTGTTAAGTAAAGATGTGGTGTTCTGTTCCAGATACGCTGGTATAGTAAATACCTTTTATTAGATGAAAAATGGGCAAAATCTCAAACACAGCTATTCAATAGGCATGAGATACAAGTAGCAAATTTCAAAGCTTAATTCAGCTGTTCTGATTTTATGTATTGGTTAGACTGTGCCAAGGAAGGGTGTTTCTTGTCTGGTGGTTATGAGGGCTTTGTTGGCCAGGAGGGGTGAAAAGGCTCCAGTTGATAACTGTGCCCTGGCAGTGGCTTTTGGAGCAGAGCTCGGTGCTGAAGCAGGCGGTAACTGTGTGATCCACTTCCTCATGAGAGTCAGCCAAGTGAGTAAGTACCTCTTAATGAGTTAGGATGGTGCAGCTGGGCTCCTAATCCCTTCGCTTCAGCTTTGAGCATTACAGACACAGAACTCCAAACCTGGTGTTGCAGCCACTGAGAAGTCACCTTTGGTCCCCAGAGGCTCCCAAACTGTGACTCTGCGTGGCTCCGGCTAGAGACAGCATTTGGAAGAGAGGTGCGCCTGGGGCTCTCGTGTTTGTTTGATGCTGTGTGCTGTTCCTCCTTTCAAAGCCTCCTGCTTTCTCTTGGCCAGGCCGGGGAACTTTCCCCCAGCCCCAAGGCTTGGTGTGGGGGCAGATGTGACAATGGGGTTATGCCAGAGCCCTCAGTAAATGCCTAAGCTCACCCTCAGGACTCGTACTTTTAGCTCATAAAACACAGGATGCAATTATTTACAGAGGGTTTTACTGCAAATACTGTGTGTCTAAAGAAATGAGAAAAAATACACGTTAATAATAAAACCTTGGTTACTGTTGTAATTCCAACTATTGCCTATATAACGGCACAGCAAATGCTGTTTTTTCTGGCTTGTGGTAGTGGTCAGAATGATTTGGCATTTTTGTATCTTCTCTTGAATGCCAACAACTGTAACTTTCTGGTTGTACAAAAATGCACATCACATAGCTATTGACTGATTCTTTTATTGTTTTAAAATGTAAATGTTTCATTTGTATTACATAATGATTTTTCTCAATTTGTATTGAAGCATAGGTTTTTATGTTATAATGATTCCTACACTCCTTGCAAAATAATTGCTGAGGATCTCAAATAGCACCTATTCCACTAGCTCACAATCAAATTTCTCTCACGTTTGCATCTTTCTGGTGATCCTGAGCCACACAGCTCAGACTTTATAGCATGGTACTGGTTCACCTTAGCAGCCATTTTAGGAGAGAGTGTGCTCAGGAGACTTTTGCTGTTCCTTTCTCTCTAAGGAATCAAGCAGTGAGGACAGGCTCTTGGCTTCTGCTTGTGCCCTGTGCCCTGCTTCAAAAGCCAGCTAGCGTATATCACCTCTGCTGCATTCTGCTGTGGTCGTGCCGCACCGCACGTTTCTCCAGGTCCTGGGGAAGGTCGCAGAGGTAGGAAAGGGGCTAAAAGTCAGAACACCAAATGAGTAACTGAGGCTGCGACAATTGCATACCCTGTGACACAAGAAAACTGCTCTGTTGAATCTGGAATGCAAAGATGACTGGGGAAAAGGAGACACTCAGTTCTCTCCTCGTTTCTGCTTTCCCCTAAATAATCAGACCTGATTTTTTTTTTTTCTCCACGCAGAAGTCCTATTTACAATATATTCTCCTCCCACTCTCCTTTGGATTCCACGATTGCTCTCGCTTTACTTATGTAATGTCAGCAAGACAGAGAGCACCGAGGCCACAGAGCCCTTCCACAGCAGCATCTTCCTGCCACACCGCTCTGTGGTAAAGGCCTGGGAGGGCCTTTTGGGCCTTTAGGGACACTCTGATGTAGTGCAGCTTACACAGCACGGTGGAGAGAAATGCACAGGCCAACCCCTAGTGATGTGGACAGAATACGACTCTCTTGAAACCCAGCTGCCTCAGGAATGTAGAAGTAGGACTAGAAAAGACAACAGAAAAACTTGCACTGGGAACAACGAACTGCATGTGTGATATCACCTCCAATATGAGGACTGCAAGCAGGCAAATGGGCCATATTTCCACTAGTGACCTGTCCTGTCTGCTGCCTGCTGAGAAAATACTTCTTTTCAAGAGTGGGTTAGAAGTAGAAAGTGTCTTTTAAGAAGTTTTCACATGCTTTTTACAGAAAGAAACTGCTTTCACTTTTAACGTTTCAGTCCTGGTCACCATCTGATGAAAGTCAGTTGCGGTCCAGAAAAAACAAGGAATACACCTGACATTGTCACTTGCTGATGGACCTACAGAAGTGAAAATAGAAGTGTTAATGGTGGGTGAATTTCTTCAATGGAAAAAGTAAAAATGAGGGAAATCGCATGAAGCATTTCTCTTTCTCCTTTCACTATTGCTGCTCCTATTCTAGCCCCACTGCGTCAAGGCAAAACCAAGAAAAGAAGCAAAAATACAGGATAAGAAGGCTGACAACAGCAGCTACTGAAGCCATAATATTTACAGATTGTAATCTCTGAAAAATACAAGCATAACCCTGACACACTAACTGTCATGCCTCTTCTCATATTCAGTTTCATTGGATGCCAGATGCAGGCTTGTAACAGTGATGTTGGCCCCGATGCATGTGCCTGCGCTGAAATAAGGAAGGCTGGGTGGCACCTGAATTGCCAGCTTCTTCTTGGAGGTGCTGGGCATGGCAGTGACACTGAAGCAGTGGTACAAAACAAGAAAGATAAGAGAAAAAACCTAGCTTTCTCACTTTATCCCTCCTTTTGGGTAAAAGGTAGGCAGAGTGAGTAGTTAACAGCAACTTAAGATGTTGCTTGCAGAAGTATGAGAAAGCAAGAGGCCTTGGCATGGGGTTAAAACAACTTGCAAACATTAATACTGGTGAGTTAATCATGTACAATCTGGTTTATCAGTAACTGCAAGAGATGCAGCAATAGCGAGCTCTGGGGAGAGCAGGCTTCAGTTCGGCACATTGGATTGGCGGATCCTGGGAGGATGAATGCTTAAAATGGGGAGGATCCTTCAGCCGGGCAGGGAAGGTGCCCAGCAAGACTGCCCACAAAAGACTGGCTTCTTGCAGGAGACAGTGGAGCTAAATCAGACTGAGCTTGGCTGGAGCTCCTACGAGAGGAACAGAGGGCTTCAAGACTCCCGCTTCCATGCGCTGCATGGCATGATGAGCGGCCCTCTGCAGTGACTGTGCTGCTGCTGGCACCGGGTCCTGTGAAAGGACCAGCGAAGCCAAAGTGGCACTGACCAAGGTGACAACAGAGGGTTCTCTATTCTGTATGTGCTGAAGATCTGGCAGATTTCCATCAGCCAGAAGAATATTAAATCTAAATCAGGTTTTAGTTGCTGGAACATGCACTGGTGCTTTATTACCAGAGTTGCTTCTGCAGCTATTCCTTTACAAGTAGCAAAACATTGTGTGAAATTTTTAAATAGAAAATTCCCCCAAATTCAACAGTGATTCAGAGCTCCCACACAGTAACAATCAATGTGGACAGTTAAACTGCAGACAGACAGGACTTACGGTCCTACTAAACAGGAGGCATTTGTTGGTATGCTATTGGTATTTGTGACAGACAATGGAAAACTAAACACTACTCTTATACAAAGGTAGAGCAGTCTGGGGAGAGAAGGGATTAAATGCTGCGGTGGTCAGCAGGATTAACAGGGCTGAGCCAGCAGCAGTGCCCGGGGGTTGAGGAGCACAGCAGTGAAGTGCAGCACTGCCTGCTGATGGGCACTGGTGGAGCGTGGTGTGTCCTCATCCAGCACCCAGCTAGCAGACGTTTGCCATGCAGCTTCTGCTTCTTGTCTTGAGCAGTTAATTGTTCATAAAGTGGGCTGAGTTTTCGAAGTGCCTGCTCTCGCGGTACTGTTGCAAAGTGTCTCATTCCCTGTCTCGCTCCAAGTGTGTGCTCTTCAGCTCTCAGCACTGCCTTGTATCCTTGTGGCTAAACAGTGCCCTCCTTGAGGCAACCAGGATTGCTTACACTACAAAAACTTGCTCCGGGTTTTGCTACACCTGCTACACATGGAGGGTGCAGCCAGTTTGCTCCAGAGGATGCAGGTGAGGGTTCTGTGCCAGTTGCTCAGAGATCAGGGCTGAGCCCTGACAATCATTATGGAAACAATCAGGACATGTAGCTTGAATATATCTGGTAAATAGAACAAAATCAAGTTCTTTTGTTATTCTACCTGGCATTTGTTCATTTGAAGTGTTCATCCTCAGTACTGGGTTCTTTACAGTGAGGTATAATAAATAGATGACATGAAAATTGTCTGCAGGAGTTATGTTTATGTTTCATCTTGCTGTTAATCCTGAGCAGAGCTTTCTTACAAAGCAACAAGCATCAAGATAAATCTTGCTTCTTTAAAATGACAGCAAATGAGAAAGACTTGAAATAAAACCCGTGTGGTATGCCTGAAAATATTTTCCCCCTGCCAGTTCTGAGAAGTGTACGTGGTTATGAATATCTTCCTGCTATAGGAAAGAGGCACTGAAAAGCAAAACCAAAAATAGGACTACTTGCACTAATGACAAGCTATCTGTGGATACTTTTTGTATTATATTTTATTGAGAAAGGTCCGTGTTAAAGGTTAGCTTTCAGTACGCTTCCTGAGATACAGCTTTTTGTCAGCAGAAGTTGTTTATGGTGGCCTATCAGAGCTTGGTGCAGAATGTCCTTTCTTCAGCAGCGTTCTTCTCTGCCATCCGATGATTTTTCTTCTTAAATTGGCGTGTTTTGAATTCTTCCGTGATTTCGGAGATTGACCTCCCTTTTGTTTCTGGGAGGAACAGATAGATGAGAACTGCTGCAGTGACCAAGACAGCAATGAAGATGAGGAAGCAAAAAGGACCAAGAACCATCTGGAGATAAAAACAGAGTAAGATGAGTGATTTCCCTGACAACACTTTCTCCTACTGATTCTTGCAAATTCTCTGTTTGCCCTCTGAGATGAGGAATAAGTTTATCTTTTCAGTCTATTCTCAAGGCAGCAGAGGATGTCTGAACTCTAGGGAAGTGTTTTATATGAATGACCTCCGCGTGCCAGTAACAGTAAGGAATTCACAGCTTTGATCATCTACAAGGATTTCATCTCGCTTCCTGTCCAGACCAGCCTAGAAAACCAGTTTAAATTGAGAGAGTCAAAGAAGAGATTTGAATCAAATTACATACAACAGCAAAGGGGAAAAGCATTCCAGTGAAAGTGAGGCCTAGCCAAATGACGATTCCACCAATTACAAAAGCAGAAGACCTTGTTGAGAGGGTGAAGATTTCATTCATGACAGATGCAACGGCTCCAGCTGAGGAAAAAACATAAAAAGCAATCAAAAACACTGCTGTGTGTTTTGTGCTCTCCTGTGGGGATTTGGTTAACCACTTTACCCAAAAGGAATAAACTGAAGTCACTGGTCAAACAGTGCCCCAGTAAAGTCAGGCTGCTGTGTGATCACGTGTATTTGGGCAGCACAGCCACCCCGCCCTGAATTCACCCACCAACCTCTCTAACGGTCCATGGAGAGAGATGGACATCCCAGAAACGCGCTTTCTATCCACCTAAGACCTATCAAATACGGAGATGAATGGCCCTAAGGGTCTATTTCTCTCCACTGCCCATGGGAATTCTGTTAGGTTTTCAAGACATTCATAGTCCTCATATTTAGCCCTGAAAATAGTAAAGGCTGACATTTGCGTTTGGAGACTGCATACCTAAAACTAGTGTTTACACAGGGAAATTTCAGAGTAAATATTGCTTTCAAGTGAGTGAAATCATAATAGAGAGCTGTAAATTTGGTTCTGGCATTACTGATGTAGGTGATTAAGAGTGGATGAGAAAAGACAGAGAAATGCGAAGAGACAGACTGTGTGCACTATCAGGTATTCTTTAATGGAGTTAAATTTTATAGGTGAGTTGGGAGAACTCTGATATTTTTGAAGGGGCAGAGACAGAGATGGACCAGATGAGCCTGCATGCACTGAACAGCATTCATGCCTTCCAAATCAAGCCTTAGTGATTTTTTAATAAGTATTTATTTGCCTTGAACCTGCAATTTGGTGTGAGGATATAGAGTCCTGATACATCAGGGTTTGAATTGTTTGAAGTAATTTGTTAAAAAAATAATTCCTCAAGTTATTAATTCACCAGAAGTTGGAGCTCCCCCATCAGTCCAAACTAAGCTGCTGCTTTACGATGATGCATTCAGTCTAGTTCTTTCCCATTCATCCATGGCCTGTGCATTCCCTTGTGGTCCAAGGTTTGCTGTTGCTACTTGTGTTATACTCACCTGGTCCTATCCCGTAGGCAATGATGAATAAAAAGATAAGAATAACACTGCAGTAACGCATCCAGAGGAACCGATCCTAGACAAGGGCAGAAGGAGGAATGAGAATGACAATTAATTTTATAGCTATAGCACAGCCGATCTAAACATACAGGAGAAGCGGTGCTGATGAAAAAGCCCACAGTTCTGGGCTCTGTAATGGATGCTCACTACAACTACTTATCTCTGTACAGAATAGCGGAAGGCCAAAAGTAGCCTGCAGTGTCCTATCCACAGAGGGGAGTTACACTGCACCCTGATCTGAAAAACACGTAACAAATTCCAAGATAATTACAGCATGGGGAAAAGTGTAACTGCTTCGACCTAATTATCTAATTTTCTTAGACAATTTCAGAGAAATGTTTAAATCGTGTGAATCAGAAGATTGAAACAGAGAGAAGATAGTTTGTGAGCTGAGACAAAGACTGCAATACAGGACGAAACACTGGAAATATGGAAGGCATGACACTGGGTTCCTCAGTCCTCTCCGCCATCCAGGCTGGAAGTAGCTCGAGTGCTGCACGCTGTGTATCCAGCTGGATCACAGGCATCGAGGGTGGAAAATGGTGGTGGGAAGGGGCAGTGCGCACGGCTTCTGTTGCAGGGGGCGTGGGATAGCAAATGGGAACGGTGACAACAGAGATGCTCATCTAGGTGTTTAAAGGGCAGCAAATGAGAGAGGTTCAGAGAGATCAGGCAGGCAGAGCTGGAGGAAAGCTACGCCAGGCTGGTGGTTTTACAAAATGGTTTTCACTGACTGTTTGAAAGATTGGTTAAAAGGATGAAATACAAGACAGGACAAAGATAAAGGCCTTGCAAGATGGGCTGTGAATTTGTGTTCAGAAGATATTCTGACCTGCTCTTTTGGACGTCAGAACTAAGGCTGACTATCTGCTGTCCTGCACAAAGATTTCAGATGCAGGTCCACCCCTAGACATTTGCTTACGCTCAGCAGAAGGCTTGTTTCAAGCAACACCAGTATCAGTGCCATCAACAAATAACCACCCCACAGCAGTATCCGGCGTCCAAAACGATCGATAATGGAGCTCTGAGGGGTAGGAAAAAAACAACAAACATATCACTGGAAGCATGGCCAAGTCCAGCTGTGAGCCTTCCAGCAAATCAAGCTTTTTTTTCTTCAGTTCTTATTTAGAGAACAGAAATCTTGTTAGTACCAAGCTTGTTATGGAGTTCCTTCTAGCCTCTCTGACGCTATGAAACCATCGCTGCCTGAGCATTGCAGCTACTTTTTCATGAACACTGTAGTCAATGGAAGCATGCAATGATTCCATTAAAAAATACATATATATATACACAGATATATGGAAATAAGCAAACATTTATCTTTGAATGATATTTCATTTATATATGTATGAATAATATGAATAAGAGGTATTTTTACAAGAAAGTATGAAGATTGAAGATGGAAAGAAATTTGTCAGGGACAGTATCAACCGCTTTACAGCCTTATGTAGTGCCACAGAAAAATCCTTTGGCTCACCAAGTGAAGATTCATTTACTTTAAAGGAGAATAGACTCAGATCACGTGTACTCGAACTCTTAAAGCCCCAGCAGAGTCTGACTTACACAGAAGATGATGGAGATGAGCTCACAGGTTGCAACTCCTAGAGCTACGTATGGAATTATGCTTTCCTGGAGGTTGGCTGTCTGAAAAATTTCCGTGGTGTAGAAGGTGATCTGATCAATAAGAAACATTTTAAAATGAAGTGTAGTCAATAGATGTAATATGTGCTTATCCAGCATCACCTAGAACTGTATTTGTCATCACTGTAATAGCAACAGTATAGCATTGAGGCTTAGCAGAGGTGACATACCTGCTTGAGATGTGAAAAATTGCAAGGCTAATGGAGATGGAGAAAAGGGATTTGAAAGTCCAGGGAAAAAAAAAAAAAAAAGAGAGAGAGAGAGAAGAGTTGAAAGGATCATACTGCTTGTAAAGCATGGAAGAAAGATGTTATGGCAAAGAGGAAAAGTGAAGGGACAAGACAGGGAAGACAGGGAGTGAAGGAAAGCAAATTTAGAATCATAGAATCATAGAATATCCTGAGTTGGAAGGAACCCTTAAGGATCATCTAGTCCAACTCTTGACACCGCACAGGTCTACCCAAAAGTTCAGACCATTCAAATTTCAGTCATAGCAGACCATACATAATTATTCCAACAGTTCATTCTGTAGGCCTTTTACAATTGTTAAGCAGAAGCTGCTCTTCTGCAAAGCCCCTGATGGACTGAGCACTTAACAGTAGATGTAAGCATGGATACAGGAATACTCAACTGCACTCAGGCCACAGAGCTGCAGACTCAGTAAAAGCAGGAGCATGGTACACAGCTGCGGATGCACGGATGGCTCTCTCAGCACCTCTAGGACATTCATTATTTTGGTGCCTTTTGTTACAGCCTTTTCCTTCATCATGTCATCAAGTTCTGTGTGATAATTCTCATCTCCCCAGAGTTGCTTCATGGCTACAGAAGAGACAGAACAAAGTATATTCTTCCATCATCTGAATCCACTAGTCATTTGCAGTTGAGTCCATGCCTTGATTCATCAGTCACTGGGCAAAGAACTAAAACACAGCTTCCTGGAACATACTGAGATTGTCCTGGAAAATGGCTTTGAGCTTGTTGTAGTATTTAAAGGTAGATCGTAAATATTTCTGATGACTCCTCTTTTTCTAGCGTAATACAATTTTATGCTATGATCTTTGCAAGATCTCTTATCGTGTAATTATCAGGAAATCTGTGGCTGTACAACAGAAAAGCCAATTCCCTCTATTAGGTTCACCTTCCCAAGAGTTACAGTCTAATAAATTAGAGATCTAAAATTTTCTCTTACCTTTCAAGCAACCATCCTTGTCTCCTTTTTGAAGCAAGAGATAGGGAGGTGACTCAGGAAAGAATGGCAAAAAGAGCAGTTGAATCAATGCCACCAACCCAGAGAAGGACAACAGCACATTCCACATGTCTTCAGTTCCTAAAAGATCTCTATGAAGGCACACAAGAGTGTATGTATAGGCCACCACAGTTCCATTCTACACTTAGTCTGGTATTTTCTGGATCCTAAGCTAGCAAGATGGAAACTATATCTATATGTGTACATATAGAGACATACCTGTAAAGAATAAATTGAAATAAAAGATGTTTAGACTAGGGAAAGGAAAACAGACTGATACCTTAGTTCTACTGCAAGATTGAGATTTTTCTCCAAATTTGAGTATTTTCTAAATATCAGTGGAGTTTGGATATTCCCACAACAGCTGTCTGAACCAATACAGTAATTCTGCATGAGATTATCAAGGAATTAGCAGAATTATCAGGTCTCAGAGGTTTATTAAGAGTGTATTTACATATTTTTTCTTATTAACTTCAGCAGAGACTGCATCTTCAAAGATGGACTCATCCTTTCTCAAGAGAAGGGTCTTTCTTGCCCCAGAGACTGACAAGGGAACCTCAGTGACTGGCATGGAGCAGATGTTTCCTTTTTGACAGCTGTAGCTAAGCAAGGTAAAAGTCCACCTTCAGTGTGTGTCTGTTTCTAGGACTGGGAGAACAGCACTTTCCTGCCATACAGAAGACAAATAGAAAACAGGACCAGAAGGAGCAGCACAAGTACCGTAATCCAAGAATTCTTGCTACAGCTTTTCCAAGTGCAAGAAACACAGAGGAGGTCACATTTACAAATCCACGGAACTTCTTAGGTGAGATCTCCCCTGCATACTGAACATGGGCATTCATATGTATTCCTAAAGAGAAGACAAAACATAACTAAAGCTACAGAAAATGAGAGAGAGGGTCCCTTTCCATTTCGCCTTCAGCCAAAGGTAGCTCTCATCTCCCTCCTGAACTGTTTGCTATATATCCTCCACAGTAAGTAGTCTGAAAATCTACATCAACTGTGAGATGTTTAGCTAATCCACCAGGTATCCCTCTCAGCAAGACCTCTTGAAAGAAAAGGACAGCTCAGCATTATATTGTCCCTGCCCAGGGAACAAACTGGACTATGCGATGGGTTTGTGCAGCCTGCTGCCTCGCCACGAGGCATGATCTTCTTACCTTTTCCCAATCTGCTCCTTGTTCCACTGGGGTCACTGTGCATGCCCGGGTACTCCCAGCAGGAAGATTTCTGTATCCACCCCAAAGAAGTCACATTAACATGGAGTAGTGGGAAGTCCTACCAGCACCGATGCCCTCGAGGAAGCGCCCAATCAGGATCATCTCAAAGGATTTGGCTCTCCTACTGAAGCCAGTGTTCAGTGTGGCTACTATTAGGACCACATCATTGAACAGCAGACATTTCTTCCTGCAACAGCAAACAACATGCGGGTATGATCCATGTTGTACTTTGTCATAGTTAACTAATGGCTGCATCTTCTCCTCCGGATTTATGGGCTAAACCATGGACATCTGAAAATCCATTGCTTATAGGGCAACGATATCTGATTAGGAAAAGGTCTGATGTCTTCCCAGGAGAGTGAAAAGGGAGAAATTAGACTCCTCTTTTCTATGCTAATACCATATGAGCACACTGTGAGGCTGAAGGAAATTCCTGTAAGGTAGACACTGATAAGGAATGGTCATTTTCACTACTTTCCTTTGGGCCATCCCCAACACTGCAGTTGTCCCCTGAACAAGGCAAATCCAGCGTTACAGAGAGATAGGTTCGCTATCCACCTTGAGATCAAAAAGAGGATTCTGAACATGGTGTGAGAGATTCTGCTTATCTTTGCTGAAACTCTGACTGTTCTTACAGAGGAATGAACCTGCACACTTATTTTATGAACTGCAATCAATTAAAAAAAAAAAAAAAAAAAGATAAGAAAAGAAAAAGCTTTTGCCTACAGAATATCTATCACCTTCTGCACACCTGCAGCATTGTTGGGCTCCCTAGGACATTATTGCTCAATAAAGAAATTTCAGAGAGTGATTCTACTAAAATTTCAGCAAATGTATAGGAATTGTGTGGCACCAAAATCTGTGAAAAGGCAACCAGAAACAGGCGCCTGTTCTTGTCTCTGTGATGTACTGAGGTGTAGTTATACATGCTGAGTAGGGTTAATTCTGTACCAAGACAGGGAAGTGAAAATTCCAACATCTATTATATTAGGTGAGTAATAGTTAATTGCTTCCCTTGTGGCATCCCTAATTAGCTAACCATTGGGAAATATACTTACTTTCCATACTTTGCAGTCAGGTACCCACTACACAGACATCCTATCATTCCCCCCACACAGTACATAGACACGATGAAGGACCATAGTAATGTCAGCGTCTCCTGATGCAGCGCTGAACCATATCGCTCCAGCCAGGTTTCGTTGATAAACTTCTGAATGTACTTGGACGGAAAAAGAGATATTTATTCCTCTGAGGCACTAATCACACTACTTCTTCATTATGTTTATAATTTTGAAAAGATACGTTACTAGTCGTTATGTTGAGATGTTGTATAAAAGAAAAAAAACACGAATAAGAAACCACCGAGACTTCCATAGTCCCTCCATTCAACTGTGTAACATTTCTTATGATGGTAAGGGATGGGAAAGAGCTGGGGATAAACTCAAATAGTACCATAGAAGAATATTTTTAGAGTATCTTCAAGGTGTAAGGCCTAGCCCCATGAAAAGCAGTTACAGATTTGCTTTTGCGAGAGCTTTACTTACAGGAGAAGTATAATTGATCACAGACATTTGAAAACCAGATAGGTGGGTTCCACCAATTCCTAGCACCAAAATCATCAGCAATAGCTTCCGGTATTGAACCTGCCAAAGATGATGAAAGACATGCTAAGTTCGTGATACCAGCAGGGCTTTCAGAACCGTGAGTTAATTTTTAAGATATGACATCTTTACATCTCCATGATTAAAAAGCCATTATAAAGAAAAAAATAAACAAAACAAAACAACAACAAATTATATTTTTCAATAATGAAGCAAACTCGCTGGGAAATAGTAAAGATGCAAATCCACACATCCCGTTAAGTTCTTCTCCTTGTTACTAACAGCCTGGAAAGATGCGGTCTTAATTCTTTTCATTTTGCCAGCCACAGAAATTTTAAAAAATAATAAAAAATCATAAAAGCCTTTTTGAGACAGTTTGTGTTTGCTTTTGTACTAGTAAGAAACCACACCTTTCTTGAATCCCTTTTTCCCCTCAGCTTTAACTTCTTGGAGACTTCGTTCACCAGCTTCCAGGGAATAATCAAGTCTGTCCTCTTAAAACTTTTTTTTTTTTTTTTTAATTTCACTTTTATTATTCCCATAGGAATCTGCATCTTCAGAGCCCCTACTTGAACAACTCCTGTTTGAAATGCTGTGTTCCCATGCTGTACACTGACTTTTAGAGCACCCTACACAAGCACATGTGTTTTCAGGCATTTAGTCAGGTCACACTGCAAACAGATGAGTATCCTCAAATGTCCTCAAGAGTGCAGGGCAGTACAGTGGGAGATTTTTTCCTTTTTGTCTCTTCCATACTATTCTTTTGTCCGTTTTCCTCAAAATGCCTATTCTTTCCTGGTTTCCCAGGTCCTCTCTCAAACCCCTCTCTTTGGTATTTCGAATATATTTTCTGAAGATGCTGTGTAGCCAGTCTTCCTGCTGAATCAATGTTGTCCCCAGCATGTGCTCTGTTCATTTTTATTACTGCTTGATTCCCTTTTTCTGTAATCTTTAAAGATTATGCTGCTATCGGTGACTAGGGCTAGAAGACAAGAAGTTGGATACTCACCAGGTCTGAGAGGAAACCAGCCATTTCCCCCTGAAAACCTGCCTGCTCTGAGAGCCCTTGTCACGTCTGTCAGATTGAGTGATATGTGTTCTATGCTTAGATTATAAGAAGATGGGATCATAGCACAGAAGTTAAATTCTAACTATGTGCCTTCTAGTGAATTATGTCCTCCTCCATCACTGGCCAGGGGCTCTTTTTGCTGGTTTAATTATTCCAAGACTCGGATATGCCAAGCTGATTACAACATTGGTAAATGTTTGTCCTGGTATCGGGAGTGCTCCCCCTTATTTGCACTGCTAAAGCGACCGAGTGTTCCTGTTTTGTGGGGATCGGGCGGTGTTAGCAGCTTTCCCTCAGGGCAGCAGACTGCCTTCCCTCTCTGACAGCAGCGTAGGCAGTGTGTTTGCTCCTCCCAGCCTACCACAGAGATACACCACTGAGTATCAGCACTGAGCTGTGCTGCCTGCTTTTCTGCACACTACAAGATTTTCCATCAGTTGAAGTTTGAAGTTTGAAATTTGAGCAATTTCCCAGTTGCAGGACATGAAGTATTTGAGTATTGGCATGGGGAAGGGGCCTTGGTCCTTGCGAACACCCAGTTCTATCTCGAGGCTCACACTGTTTCCAACTACTCAGACCAATTGCTAACCACTATTACCTATTTACAACAGCAGAGATAGCTGCGCATGTGCCAGAGCAGGGAGCTCATTCTGCTCTGGCTTGAGGGTTGACTTTAAGAAGTACTTTCCACCTTGAAAAAAAAACTATTTTGACTCAACAGAAGACTTCACTATTTTCAAAGAGTGCAAATTCCTTCTTCATTCCTTCAGGCTTCTACACAGACCATTTCATACTACGTGAAGTACAACACAGCATCCTACAACGATGTAGCCGTCAGTGGTTAGTGCTGAAGGGGTGGCAGCTCTGAGGACAAGAGAAGCTTTGCTGAGCAGTGCTTGTCGCATGGCAGTGACCAGCAGCTCAGCACGCGTGTCCCCGTGCCCGCAGCCCCAGCGAGCTTGCTGAGTCACACCTTGACCTTTCTCCAGCTGGGCAGCCCCGTCACGCTCTCTCCAAAGCCTCTGCCTGGGTGCCTCGTGGCACATCAGTGCGGTGAAGTAGTTCCTCTGTCCACCCGCTCTGTTCGCATCCTCCCTGAAATCAGCATCACCTCCGCATCAGCTGTAGCAGCGTGTTTCATTCCTTCCCCTCAGGCGCAGACTCTTCAACCGTTCTCACTTCCAAAGCACCTCAGAATCCACCTTTCTCTTCAATTACTACTGAAAAATCCCTGTCTTTATTTAGGTTTTGTCTCGCTTCTTACAAATTCCACCTTTCCTTTTAACTTCTTTTGTTTCTTGTGTCAAAGCTGATGTTGCGTCTGTCTCCAGACCTTTTCATGCCGGACCCTTGCAGGGGCCCCTTGCAGGTCTTTTCTTATTTTTCCTTTCCCTCTCAAGGGGGTCTGCCAGGCTAACAGCAAACCATTTGGGGATAGGGTCAGACACCTTGGAGTGGAGTCCCCCAAGAAGGGATGTCTTTTCACCTAAGATTAGAGCATTACAAGGAACGTGCTTATTCCATACCAAGGAAGTAGTTCACCTGATACCCTTGTCACCAGGGGATTTATTTCCAAAGATGCCATATGTTGCACGTTTGTGATCCTGGAAATCAAATGGATGCACTGCAAATTCCCGAAGTGCTCATTTAACCTTTATTCCCAATACATGCTAGTTTATGGCAGCATTAATGATTTACCATGATTTCCCTTTAGCAGACAGTACTTACTAGTAGTGGGGGAGAGGGGAAGAAGTCAGGCATGCTGAGCAAGATGACACTGTAGAAGATGGGTATAAGGAAATGAGTGTCTTAAAGGACACTTAAAAGACACAAAACCACTCCTCACTGCAAACCAGTAAGGTTGAGAAAGACCAGGCCAAGTTAAGACTTTTTTTAACGATAAAAGTCTTACCTAATCCTTTCTTTTCAAAGGCACAGGCGGCAGCTCCCCCCAGGCCCCCTGCTCCTGCGTGGGCTCCTCTCCACGAGCTGCAGCTCCAGCCCGGGGCCTGCTCCTGCGGGGGCTCTCCATGGGCCGCAGCCTCCTCCAGGCCACATCCACCTGCTCCACCGGGGGCTCCTCTACGGGCTGCAGCTTGGAGATCTGCTCCATGTAGGACCCATGGGTGCAGGGGGACAGCCTGCTCCAGCTCCTGGAGCACCTCCTGCCCTCCTTCTGCACTGACCTTGGTGTCTGCAGGGTTGTTTCTCTCACATTTTCTCACTCTTGTCTCCCAGCTGCTTTTGAGGAGTGTTTTCACCCTTCCTTAAATCTGCCTTCACTGCCTTGGCACTGACCCTTTTGGAACCTGCTGGAAATAGCCCTGGTCTGACACGGGGCAGCTGCTGGGCTCTGCTCACAGACGCCACCCTTGCAGCCCCCCACTACCAAACCCTTGTCACATAAACCCAGGACCCAGGGAAGGCCACTGCTTTTGGTATCAGCTCTTGGCACTGCCACAAATCTTGTTAGAGGGTGGTGTGACAATGAAAAAGCAGGAGGTTAGGGGTGCAAAAGAAACCACCACTCAACATTCGGGTCCTTTTGCAGATTTTATTGCATTGTTTAGACTCTGCAACAGCCAGTAGTGAAGGTCTCATTTCCAGAACAGACACAGGATTCCTTGACCCTGACAACACAACCCCAGAGATGGGCTCTCCTCTGCCCCTGACTCTTCGATCAGTGAAAGCCAAATGCAGGCACGATCAGTGGGATGTGTTTTCCAAGTCACTGCTTTTTTTATTTCCTTATTAGCAAACTGCAAAGCACTACATGCAAGGGCATGTCACGTTGTATAGCAATGAATACAAAAAGTGAGGCCCTTTTCCCAGATTTTGTAACGGGAATGTGGACTACTTGGAGACCTGGAGAGACAAGCAAATACTCAGACACACACAGGTCGGGCTCTCTGGGAGAGGCCCCACACTTCTTTGTCTCATCAGTACCAGAAACTCTTGGGAACTGAATCCCATTGAAACTCAGCGTTCCTCGTCTCTGACACACAGTAACTCCAGGCTGAAGACATGCTCCGTTGCCATTGCTGATGAAGGAGAACAGACCCGCTGTGGATTAGCCTACTCGTGCTTGTCTGCAGCTCTGTTTTCTTCGTCATGCTTTCTTTCAGTACTGGTGCATCACTGTATGCCCGAGCAGAAGAATCTCAGAAACAACGTACAAAACAGTAACCTTGGCTAGAGATGGCAGGCTATGTTTGGATGCTTCTCTAACATAGTGTCTCCTTTATCCCGGGAATTTCATGTCCTTTATACCTTTCTCCTTCAAATGTGGCAACACATACTCTCCAAAAAAGAAAAAAAAAAAAAAAAAGAAAAAAAAAAAGATAAATACCATGCTGCATGTCACAGAAACATGGTCACAAGCAGCTCAGAAAAAGTTGTAATTTCAAAATATGAACACAACAGTCTCAGAACAAAATATGGACTGGAGAGTTCGTTATTAAAGTCTAGTAACAATCATCAGTGAGCAGTTATTCTGCGGTAGGGCCGGCTGTCCCTTCTTCCCACGGCAGTTCAGGCGGTTGAACTCCTCCATGATCTGCAGCATCGTCTTTCCTTTGGTCTCTGGCACCACCAGGAAAACAAAGATAGCCATGGACAGACAGTATGCCAGGAAAATGATGAAACAGAAACTGCCAAGGCCTTCCTGTGGGAAAAGAAAGGAGGAAATATGTTCATATAAATTCATCTAGATAGCTTTCTCTTATGATATGCATTTCTGGCTTCCTATTCACCAAAACACTTGATGTAAGTCCTGCTTGCAGCCACCTTGGGAACAGCACCGAGTGTTAAGGCAAGCTGATTCTCCTTTGCTGCCCTGGGGAGGGAAGCTGTAGGCTCAGCAGGCATTGAATGGCGTTGATTGACTGTTCGGGGAGGTGCTGGGCTACATTTCAGTTACTGTTCCTCTCTACTCCTTCTGAGTCAGTGCTAGACTGGGGAAGGTACCTTGTGTGTTATCTCTGTCCCTCCTTGCACAGTCCCCAAACTACCGGCTTCTGTTACCCTGTGACTTACTAGTGCCGGGTGAGACCTCTGGGACAAGTTACAGGCACGGCCATTTTCCACACCAGCCCCAAAGGACACACGGGACAAGGAGGGAAAAACAGGGAGTCCCTCATGACTTCTGGCTGTGTCGATGCCTGTCACCCCTTCCGTGTTTGCCAGTGCTACTGTCAGGGCACACAGTTAGCTGCAGTGTGTGGGTTTGCTACACTTCAGCTACCTGCCTAGGTAAAAAGCAAGAGACCATCAGAACTGCAGTTAATGGGGGCTCTGTCCATTGCATGGAGCGTTGAAAAGGAGAAGCAGGCTCTGGGTTCAAGAAGGGCCGTACCTCTTCCTCCAGAGTTTTCACACACCCTGCTTTGCTTACCACAAGGAAAGGGAACACAAGGCCAAGGCAGAAGAGTTGGATCCAGTTTGAAGCACCATTAAAAACATAAGCAGCTGGTCTGTATGACTGAATAAATATTTCTGTGGGCAGGAGGCATAACACTCCAGCTGAAAACAATGTTGGAGAAAAAAAGGAAAAATTAAAAATTTTGCAAGGTGCCTCTGTAACTCATACTTCACAGCGCCATGGAAGTTGATGTCTTCATCTGACCTGGAAGCGTTTGAGGTGCTGCTTGCTCCTTCAGGAGAAAGGCATGCAGGAATGCGGTCAGAAATGAAATTGTAACTCCTACCTCACTGTGGAGTGCTCCAGGACCTGGAACTTCTCCCCCCCTGAATCGGGAGCAGGGACTGAGGCTGACTGTGGAGCAGCTATGCCTCTCCTGGGGCTGTGTGGGGAAGGCAGGGGTATATGAAAACGCTCCAGTACGAAATACCAACCTGGCCCAATGCCAAAGCTCATGATGTAGATAAAGATGAGTACAACAGAGCAATACGGTACCCAGGAGAAAGTATCCTGTGATGGGAAACAAAAAGCAAATTAAACCTGAAATTAAAATTTTATTTGTCCAGCTCCCGTAGAAACAGGGTCAATCTTCATTGCTATTTGGTATCACAACCATCTGTCCTCAGCTTCCACACGCTTCACAAGGAGATGGTCTTGGCAGTGGTTAGGGCTGTATAAAGCTATTGCCTTGAATCTGTGTACGTGGCTGGGAACTGTCAGTGTGATGGGTAGTCCCCAGAGTAATTCGGCGACAAAGTGTTTTGGGGGAAGGGAAATAGTAATGAAGTCTGCCACAGAATAAAATGGAAGCTGTGATGCTCGGCTCCAATGCACGAGGGAGGCCTTACCTGTAGTGTGAGTGTGACCATGAGAAGCCCTAAAGCCAGGGCCATCACCGTGTAGCTTTTCCACAGCAGCGTCTTCCTCCCTGCCCGCTCTACGAGGTAGCCCTGCAACCAGGAGGACACCTGTCAGCTCCAGGGGCGGGCATGAGGAGGAGCCCTCAGCAGCCAGGCTGGGGGGGCTCCGGGGAGCTGGGCTCCTCCAGGAGAGGCTGAGCACCACCAGAGGCAGGTGCTGGGGCAAGCTGGGGAGGTGCAGGGCTGCAGGGAGCATTGCGTGGCCAGGGCAGGACCAGGGCAGCGCTCTGCAGGCAGAGGATAGCTGGGAGGACAGCAAAGCAGAAATGTTTGTACTGTTCATCGCCATGAATCTCTGCTGCTGAGAAGGGAGCTGTTATGCAGGATCAGTACAAAGTACTCCTGCTGATTTGTTGCAGGAGTTTCATTCCTGGAGCTCGATTTGCAGTAGTTTCTGAAGATTGAAAGGAAACAGGCACTACAGCAGAAGTTCAGCTGAGGATCCACTTACACACAGAACTGTGGTGAGGATCTCGGTGACCCCAACTCCCAGGGAGACGTAGCGGGTTTGAGCAGGGGAGATTCCAACTTGTAGGAAGACATTGTATGCATAAAAGTAAACCTGGAAAGTACAGAAACATGTGAAGGTTGTTCCTTGGTGGTTGTTTTTACACTAGCTTTGTCTTTTTTGACAGATAATAACTAATCAGGCCTTAGGAAAAGGAAATCTTGATTTCAGTAACTAATCCTCAGCATTTCCGAGACTCATTTGTGCAGAAGAGCTTTTGCTAGCAGCTCTGTTTCTAACTCAGTAACACACGGACTTTTTTTTTTTTTCCTTGCTTTTAGCACTGTTCTTTGTTTTATGCTACAGGTTACAAAATTCCTCATCCTTTAGTGTCTCATGCAGGACATGGAGCACTCATCCTGTTTTAGTGTCTCATGTGCAGGACACGGAGCACATAGAAATACTGACAGTACTTGCTAAGCAAATGGTTTAAATTATCTTTCTATTGAATCTTTAAATCTCTGCAGTGATTTCGATAGTCACTGTTTTTCCAGATGTAAGTCCTCCTAACGCAGAAGAAATTCCACCATGCTTATGCTAAATTTATACTGACCCTTCTTGGTATATTTACTGCTGCAAGAGAGGGGTAGCAAAGGGTTTTACAAATCTCAAAGTCTTTATGAATTTGCAAAATTCAAAATGATTTTTCAAAAGTGTTACCATAAGAGAGATGCCTTCAAATGACACTTGCTAAAACACAGTTCTCACCTTATCCCAGCTCCCAAGCTTCCATGGGAATAGATTATAATAAACACTAACAGATCCCTTCCTCACAGCCCCTATTGCAATCAGCATTTTACTACTCATTGCAGAACTTACTCTTTGCCAAGGAACCGTAAACAGACTAAAAAGCAGAGAGAAGTAGCACACGTACCACATTGACTCCGATTAACTGCATGCATGAGGAGACGAGGAAGAGAGTGATGAGCTGCCAGCGGACAGCTTTGTCACGAAAAAGATCGCAGACGTGCTTCGCCTTCTCCCCACGGATGGCTTCTTGCTCTGCAGCCATGTCATCTATTTCGGCCACATGGTCGCCGTCTCCCCAGAGCTGCTTCACAGCTGGACGGACGGGAAGAGAAGGTGACTCGTGGTCCACGCTCCCCAGCAGAGACGTGGATTCAGGGAGTACGCCCTGCCTTGCACAGTTTTATTTCAGCTTCAGGCTCTTTGCCTGTGTGAACTTCCTAGAGATCTGGGTTCAGCCTAGATGCTGGCCCAGTTCATTGAGAACTGGTTTTACTCATAAATCTTAATCACGCCCTCACCGTTGGCCACTAGCTGTTTACAGGGTTTCAATGTAAACCAAGCCTAAATTCTCACCAATCCTTCCCTGACTCCCCTCCCACTACACATACAGCTCTCAGGCACACATCAAAACAAGAAAAAACAGTTCCTATGATAAAAAATAAGTCTACATCCAGAGTTCTCCCTCTTCATACTCCAGAAAGCCGTAGTGGCTGTTTCTCTCTTCATGTCAGTGGCTGCCGTTAGGCTTGCTGAATTCCTGGAATGCTTGTGGATATGGCATGCTGGTAGGGAGCATCCATTTCTTACCCTGAGCCAGGGTGTGCTGCAGCCATGCCCTGGCTGCTCAGGGCACAGTCTGTAGTGAGGGCAATACAAACTCTCTGTGCTCGTGTTCCCCAGAGCATCCTGGCAGAGGACAAAGCAAATACTAGTGCCAAGACAGCTCTAACACCAAAGCAGAAGGGGCTGCCTTTTGTCAAAACTGAAGGTGGTTTCAGAGCCAAAAGGCCAAGAGTCTCTTTCCAAACTGAACGTCTCTTCCAGGCGTCTGTGGGGTTTTCCCATGTTTTCCACTTTGCTAAAATGAATGCTTTGCGGCCCGTTTCCTTACCTTTGATGCACCCCTCCTTGTCCTTTTTGTCGATGAGCAGGTAGCGGGGTGAGTCTGGGAAGAAGGGCAGGGTGAGAAGCTGAAGGAGGGCAGGAAGCGCGTTTGCTGCCATGAGAATTGGCCAGAGAGCATCCACCCCGAGGACTTCTCTGAAACCAGACCAGCAGAGCGAGAGGAGCTGAGCATCACTGTGCACTGGCCATGTGAGCACATGGGACACAGGCTGGTCCCTCTGCCCTGCTGCATGTGTCCCGGCAGCTGTCACCGAGGCGTCTCCTGCATTTCTTGGTCCAGAAAAATTAAGTCACAAAGGGAGGAGGAAGGGGAGAGCAGAGTGCCTCTGCCTGCAGCACAAGGAATTACACGACGTTGCCACCTGTTGCTCAGCAGGGAGTGCAGCACCCTCACTGCATCCTGCAAGCCCCCAGAGAGGAGCGCTGGCATGGCAGGGCACCCAGAAAGAACCTGCGGTGGCTGATCCCTCTGCTTCTGCTGCAAAGAGTTACCCCCAAGTTACAACGAAGACGGGATCTGTGGGTTCCCCGCCTGGGACTGGCCTTCCCAAAACGCGGCTCTGAGTACACTGCGGGCAGAACGACCTGTGCCCGGGGGCAGGACAGACTGCCTTTGGCACAGGACAGGCAGACAGGGCCTGGGCTGAGGGGCAGGAATCCACCTGGATGGTGGATTTCTGGTTTTGCATGAGTGCCTGATGAGTGGGTGTGCTGCTTTTTGTGTTTTCAGGAAGGTTTTGGCTGACTGACACTCCCTGTTCCTTCTAAAAAAAATAAAAAGTAAAACTCATCTGGTAAAGGTTTTCATCTCTGTATTTTGATCTGTGTTTGCCAGGAAGCAACATCATTCTTCAGTATTAAATATTTGTATGATTCCTGTTTTCCATTTACTTAAGTCTGGAATTTGTGCTGAGCCAATTTGGTCTGGCTACCTAGGGTACCCTGAAAACATGTCTAAAGAACTTGTTGACTTGCCTGTCTGTAGGCTTGCAGTGACATGTGCATGTATTTTAATAACAGAAGAAATTAAGGAGCTCTCAGACCCCCTTACCTGAGACCCAGAGCAAATCCTATAAACTTGCCGACGGCGATGGCAGTGGAAGCTGTTATGGCAATCACCCCGCGCAGCTTCTGCGGGGCACATTCCCCAGCATACATGATGTGGACATTCAGACCCAAACCTGCAGCGACAAATGGCTGTCAGACTGGGCGGTACCACCTCCTGTCGGTCTGGTGTTTTGGAGGGGCAAAGCATATAGGGTTAGGCTCTCAGATGTTTTTTACAGGGCTGAGTATGAGTCTGGCTCACATGAAATATGTTCCCAACACCTTGGCGTTGCATCTTTGTTAAGTATTTCACTAAGCAAGTGTGTTCTCCTGGGAAGTCGGTGCTTCATCAGGCTGGCCTTCTCTTACCATGGCTCCTCCAGCCACAGCAACAGGATTGCTGTTGCTCCCTTTAATCCCAGGTTAGACATGTCAGCATGTACTCAGGATCTCATGGGCTTTATTTAGTGCTTAAAACCAACAAGTTAACACAATCATTCCATTTACTCGGTGAATTAATTAATAATTATTCTCACTAAAACTTATTTATTTATTCATTTGCTGGTTAGTATTTTCTTTATCCAACTGCTCAGGGATCAAAACACTGACAGAGTGTAACCTTCTGAGGATCTGGAGATTAGAACTGCCTGGCTTGAAAACCATTCCCCTGTCTGTAATGCGGAAGGCAGTGTCAGCCACAACAGCAGCAAGAGAAAAAACAGAGCTTAGCTTTCTGTTGAGTGAGCACGCTCCCTGAAATATCACATGCTTTGGCTTTTTCACAAGTTGGTAGTATTTTTTATATGAATTGGATGTGAAGGTATAAAAAGAAATAAGAAATGCAGCTGTCACACATGATTAATTTAATTATGTTTGTGTTTTCTTAGTAAAAAGTGCATTCAGTAATCAGGCACTCTTCAGAATTTAGTGAAAATCTGTAATCCATATAGTCAGCCCGGTAAAACCTTGTGACCCTCAGCCACTGCTCTCCCAAGGGTTAAATCCCATATGTAGGAATGCAAATTTACCTCCACAAACTCCAGCTAATAACCTGCCAATGATGATCATCTCAAAGGATCCAGACAGCCGGCTGAGTCCCATCAGAGCTGCGCTCAGCAGAACGGGGATGTTGGTGAGCAGCATGACCTTCTTCCTGGAATTCATTTAAATTAATACGAGCATGAATACTGCCCGTGTGTCATTCACGGCTGGACAGAAGTGACAAATTGTATCATGGTTAAAGGCTGAGATCAGCTGCCGTGAAGCAAATGGGAAATGGGAAAATTTTGTCATAGACTGAAAAACTAGCTGGAGCTTTTCATGCCTACAGCACCACTTGCATGTATTCTGCTGGAGCCAGTACCTACAGTGAGGAACAGCCTTTGTGAGATGGTGTCTGGGAAATTCATGTTTGAAAGGTATGCACTCCCTGGGTGGTTTTTCTGAACTAGATTGGCTTTGGAATTTACAAGGACCATTGCATGATTTCCCTTGATCATTGGCTGTTTTTACCATTCTTTCTTCACTGAACTGATCTGAAGTGGCCCTGGGCTGCTCACAGCACCACTTTACAAGCAGCATTTCTGCCAAGAGACAACCACTTGTTTTTGCGGGTGCTGGCATAAACAGAAAGGCCGGTATAATCATTATTCCTACCTTCCAAACCTAACAGACAAATACCCGGCAGACAAGGAGCCCAGGAGCCCACCGATGCTGTAAATGGACACAACGAAGGACCACATCAAAGTAATGATCTCTTCACTGGGAGAAGATCCATATCTCTTCATCCAGGCCTCACGGATGAAACTTTTGATGTACTTTAAAAGAAAACCAGAAATGGACTCAATCAGTGTGTTTTCTACTAATTGCACCTCTTTTTTGCTTCTCTTACCTACCTACATGTCTTGTTTGATACATTTCTATCAACACCTTGGCTGAAATCTTAGCCCCAGTGAAATGAAAGGGAACTTTGCCACTAACATTACTGGAGTCCATGTTGTAGCAACACAGTGCAATGAGTCACAGCAACTGTCAATATTAAATACCAGTAGTGGGTGCCACTAAGAGAAGGGCAGGTTGGTCTTCTGTTTATATGCTAGACCCTGACTGTTTGTTACACAGCTTTCCCCTCTATTCCCACTTGTTCCTCTTGTCCAACTTCTGCATCCTGCCTGATGCCTTGGATGAAATTCAGGTTTGACTTCAGTTGACCTCAGTGAGGTCAGGATTTGTCCCTTGATGTGTACCATTCTGGGATCTCTCTGACCTGCTCTAGATAACTTCAAGGTGTCCTCATTCAGGATGAGGCTTTGCAATGTGGTGACACTACGAGCTCAGTGTCCTCGGCACCACTGAAGATGACAAACACCTCACCTAATTCTCCTTTTTCAGCTGCAGTATCAGCACTGACCTCAGCTCCAGTACCACAGCCATTCCCTGTCCTGTTTCTCCTTAGAGGCATTCACATAGACCTAGTGTGCATAGCCACGGACCTGCTGCAAAGCAGTCCCTGAGCACTGGAAAGAGCAGAACGTCCTGGGAACAACCTGGTCACAGAAACATGGCTGACCTCATAGATATTCCTCATCCTCCCCTTTCCCAGTTTTGTGATACCAAACAGAAGTTAAAAAGCAATGAAACACAAGAGCGATGGCAGCTACTCTGAGAACCAGGAAGCCACAAGTCTGGTTTTGAGAGCAGAAGGGAAAAACTAGTGACTGGAAATAGAGAGAGGAATGCGTGAAGACACTGATACCCATGCTGAGAGCCCAGCTGTTGAGCTGTCCATGCTTACCTCGGCAGGAGAATTGATAATGGAGACCTGCAACCCATACTGGAAAGTTCCACCAATGCCCAGGACAAAAGCCAGGAGGAAGAGGTTGTAGCTCATTTTCTGGCAGGAATAAAAACAGCAAAGAAAGTTAGTGCAGCTATTCAGACATGCCCCGGCTGTCCCGTTTTGCCTGTGGGAACTCTTACAGCTAGAGCAGTGGAAGACCACAGCAGCGAAAGCACAGGGCAGCAAGAAATTTGTGGAAAGGAGAGAACTTCTCCCAGCACCCAGATTCACACTTCAGTGCTCCTGGCTCCAACTCTGGGCAACTTAATGGGCACTAGCATGGGATTGCTAGTCCCTCCCACTCCCCGCGCTCCGTTACGGAGAGTCCTAGCGGGGATGTGTCCAGCAATGATGGCATGATGCTGCACTTTTATCTCTAGAACAAATCGTATCCAAAGGCACTGCTGAGTAATAACTGCTAAACATTTACAAGCTGATTTCTAATCAGATGAATGTTATTGTTTCAATGGGCATCGAATTTATCCGTGTTGTAAAACCGTTGGCTTCAGAGGACTCGGTTCTGAATAAAGCTGGTATTTGGTGCATTCATAAATCAAATGATGGCAATCTTCTGCTTGTCAGGGCACTAGGAAGAAGTGAGACTTGTTGCCTCTGCTACTAGACATCTCCTACTATCCTCCATGCTACTAAAGATGCCACACATCAGCATGAGACAGATCATCAGCAACAAAATCAGTAAACTCCATTCTATGTACAAGGTGTTGCACCTGCAGCAAATTTCTTTGTCTTATCTTCATTCGGTATCAGAACACCATTGCTTGATTTTTGTGTCGCATCTCTTGGGTGACTTTTCCAGTCCCATAGATTTTCAAATCAGGAAGACTTTATTATTATTATTGTTATTTAATACTCATCCTAAAATTGCTTTTAAAAAATATCTTTTTTGTCTTTTCTGGGTATTTTTTTCCTTGACAAGAAAGGATTGATTTCCATCCTTCGGTGTTTACATCTTTCAGATACTTAGTTACTGATAACTCCATTATTGTGGAGGACTTTTTCAGTCCTCTGGTCCTCCTCTATCTGTCAAATCGTGCAGCCTTGTTTTCTTGCTCTGTTCTGAACTCCCTTGGTTTATCTCTCTCTATCATGTATCAGGCATTAAATATAAAAGAAGTGCTCTCAAATCCAGTTTGCTTTGATTTTTAAAAATAATTCCTTGCAAGATATTTGATATCTCTCAATTATGACTTTGTACTATTATTTTAACCATATTTGATTTGATTTATTTTCTTTCTGTACTTAATTTATGCAATAAATCTTTTAGAATAGCAGAAAGGAAAAAAATCTGTACTGAAAAAAATCTATTTGGGAAAAAAAAAGAAACATACTCTATTTGGGGGAAAAAAAGAGAAACATATACCAACTTGCACGCAAATGTAGTCATCTCAGCTTGCAGGCTAGGTCTTTCCTGACGCTTTCTTCAGATACTTTGGAAAAAGTCAGTCTATATATAGAGAAAGAGGAGCCCGAGATAATATTTCAACACATCGTTTCATTCTCCTTCAGTGTTTACACTCTCTTTGGTTTGTCATGAAGTTCTTGCTATTGGTTTGTCATTATTGTGTTGGTTACTGATGAAACTGCCGGTCATTTTGGTGAGCTATGCATTCATGTCAGGTCAGTTGGGAAGAGAAGCTCAAGCGACAGCTGACACAGAGCTGCAGGAGACGAGTAAAGGACAACGAAAAGGCACTAATGGAAACCAAAGTCCAGGGACCGGCACGAACTAGAGTGGACTGGCCTGGCCTCCCCAAGACATAGGCTGGGTAATCACTCATCACACTGAAGGAGGAGGTCCTGTTACTTTGAGCCTCACCACGGTAAAGCCTTCTGAAGCCTGACTCCGAAACATGACTAAGCCTGGCTAAGCCTGTGCACTCAACACTTGGGTTGTGGGGTCAGTTGACTCTTCAAGGGTAATGGTCGCTGCCTGAAAGTTCAAGTCTGTGTCCCTGTAACAGGGTAGAGGCTAGGGAAGTTGAATGTCAGCTTTGCATCCTGACTGTAAATTTAAAAAATGACATATTTACTTTTATCCATAATTCTCAAATGACCTCTTTATCTAGCAGTCTCCAACATGTTTCTGTTAAAAGGGTTTTACGAGCAATTCAAAGAGCCCAGGGGGAAAGTCCTTCTGCTGGTGAGTGGCTGCTCTTGGCAGTGCCCCAGGCGGGGAATCTGCGCATCTTCGGCATCTGGAAGAATCCCAGCCAGCCAGACTGGGACTGAGCTGCATAGGGACTGCGGGGTGGCTTGTGCAGAGCAGCGGGCTGAGGACTGCAGCAGTAACTATTTTTCTCTGCTGCAATGGTTATCAATTGGTCCAACAGGGCTTTGGTGATTTGTTTCTTAAGCAACAATATGAACCATGAGTCTCTGAGAATCACTTTTCAAGATGCAATTCTGCCTAATGCTTCGCATAAGAAAATTGACCTAAGCAACTGACATACATTTTTTCAGTTTATGAAGGTGTGTTAATTCAGTAACAATTAACCAACGTGTTAAGTGCTTCAATTAAAATGTAACCAATCAGCTCAATTAAAATGTAACCACTGTTTGTCTTTACTTAATCAGTGTAAGGACACCTGATTTGAGGCCATAGGCAGAAAAAAACGCCAGGAGTTGGAACTGGTGTTTTCTGACGTGTACTCGTAGGATGGGGTCCCTAACTCTGAAGTGTTAAATGCGCGTCATTCCTCACCAGGCGTGTGGCATACGGCCAGGTGCAGAAGGTGCCCATCTTTCCAGGGATCTGGGGAAAGCAGAAAAATGCTGACTGGGGGAGTAGCCACAAAGGTGGCTGAGCTGAGGACCTCTGGATGTCAGAGGAATTCTCCGTTTTGCCCAGTTCTCCTGTGACCTGCACTCCCTGGCAGTCTGTGCCGGGCTCTCCCTCACCCCGGCAGTCTCTTCAGTCTATGCCCAGCTTCCACCCTGCGTCTTCTCTTACTGCCTTGTCTTCCCTCCTGTCTCCTGTCCTCTCTCTGATCCTCACCAAAGGAATGTCTGAGTATTTTGGTACCATTGTGATGCTACCAGCACTTTTTGCTTCGACCATTTTACTCTTTCCATCTGCCCCTCACTGCTCTCTCAAGACTGCATAAATGAAAAATATCTCTGCATTTCCTAGCTTGCAGGTGTCTTACTCTTGGTTGTCTTGTCTCAAAATCCTGTTTGTTCCCAAATCTCAGTGTTGCCCAAAAGCAGAGAGACGTGCTGTTGCCTGTGTGTGTGTGAATGACTTCTAGCACCAAACACAAGTGAACAAAAGTTTAGATTTATTTTTCCTATGTTGTAAACTGTAGACAGTGAAAGATAGCTCTTGCACAGACTCCTTGTCTGAGAAATATATCTGCCTCTCCACTCATGCCCAGCATGACCGCTCTGGAAATGTTATGTTTACATTCATGCCATTTAAAAACGCTGTACTTTTATTAACTTAGTTACAAATATACAGAAAGAAACTTCAACTACTTATTTTGCCAATGTATGCGTTCTTCCTTGCTGCAACCACCAGCAGAAAACCATCACCAGTCAACCTGATGCCTGGGAAAACCACACTAAATGAGAAGCTTCGCCCTGTTCTGTACCCACAGAGGATCAGTATCACATCTGGGTCTTTTCCAATATGTTCTGTGAAGACAACTGAGAACGTGCTGTGGGAAATCTTCTCTACATCCAGAAGCAGCAGCTGCTGCAGGAGCTCCTCACTACACTCTTGCCTCAGCAGAACGCAGGTGTAAAATGCAGTAGGAGCCCCACCGGGTGCATCAGCAGTGTTTGTGCTCACAGTGTGCACATGGGACCAGAGAATTCCCTGTGCTTCACAGCAGACGACTGGATGGCAAGAAACAAGCCATGAAGAAAACCAGCCCAGAATAAACTGTCTGCAAACAAGGCCCAAAAGTCAGTTGTATAATAAGCCACTTAGCAAGTACTGGAAGCTTTCTTCCTAATCCACCTGTCACATGTTTTTATAGCTGAAAATAATTAACTCTCACTATTGCTCAACAAGCAGGGGGCGATTTGAAATCACTTAATAACAGAAACAACAGGAGCACTGGGCAAGGTACCGAGAATTTCATCTGGTGTCTGAAAACAGAACTTAATCATATTAATTTTTGTGTTTGAGGACCCAGATTTAGTAGCAAAAAAAAGGCTTCTGAGGTGTAAGTTACTGTCTGGGTGGAGAAGAAATACAGTAGATATTTAGAAGAAATTTGCTGAAGCATTGCATGGTGGTAATTGATGATAAGGCAGCAGTCTGTCCCTCTTTAATATGGATTCTAAAATACAGATGTGAATATAGATGTGTTGTTTACTACTAAAAACCTAAAATAGATTTCTAAACATTTGGGGAGATTTATTAGTTGATGTATATTATAAATCTGCTTTCCATAAGCAGCAACAGCACAAATTCTGTATAAGCAAAGATCTGGTGGTGTGTGGCAGGCTGATATGCTTTGGCTGCTAACTATGGACCCTTCAGTGGGTGTATGCATTTATCCAAGAACCTGGGAAAGGAGGGAATCTATTTTTTCATTCCTTATTATTATTATTGTTGTTGTTGTTGTTGTTGTTATTTAATCAAGGCCCATCTTAAACTCAGCCTCTGGGGCCAAATTCCAGATTTCAATACCTAAACCCAGTAACCTAATTCAGTATTTAGGTACCTGGCAGCATGGCCTGAGTCTCAGTGTTGGCTGGAAGCGAGGACTTTGCATTTCCACTCATGGAAGTGAGCAGCAGGACTATTTTTTAAGCTGTGTAGTAAGAAAATAGTTTATCAGGTGTTAGAGCATTCAGCAGGTGAGAGGCGGCTCACTACAGCTCATAACATCTACTATGTCCTAGAGAAAAGTGCTCAGATCCCTTGCCTATCTGTATTATGCTGCCGTCAGGTGTTTCTCTGATTTACCTGTTTGAAAGTATTTAAGTGGAACCATCGTGTCACCCATGGACTGTTTTTAACAAGAAACTTCCAGCTGGTTTTTCAGGAAGACAGTCACTGATATCGTCCCCAGAGCTGACAAAGGCCAAGTCCGTGTTAGTGTTGCAGGCAGGAAGGGAGAACAAATGGTGGCTTAGGGGAAGTTTGACAAACAAAGTAAATAAGTAATTTGGACCTAACGGCTGCGTTTTCTGCCTTGCCCTAAAATCTTTCCAAGGTGAACCTAAGAGTAATATATTCTCCCTAACCCTCGTCCTCTCTCCATGTCCCTGCAAGAGAACATAGCCACTGCTGAACTTCCCCCAGGTGCCGTTCTCCTTCCCTCTGTTACAACACGGTGGATTTGATCTCCTCGGGGCCTTTATACAAAGCTGCATGGCTCTGAGCTTTGAAGTTCCGTTTCCTGAACTCCTCCGAGATTTCCAGGAAGGACTTCCCCTTTGTCTCGGGAAGGAAGAGCCCGATGTAGAGAGCAGTGCAGACGCAGACCGCAAGGAAGGGGACGTAGCAGAAATGTGCTAGACTTTTCTGAGGAGGAGGAAAAAGAACAAGACAGTGTTAGAGACATTCTGTGTGATGGCGAACAGGTCACTAAACCCCTTTCCTACATGGACTAACTTCAGCCAGGGAGCGTTTCTGTGTTCCTGGGTGAGGGCCTCCCATGCCCAGGTGCAACAGCTCCCCACCACATAGCAGAAAGAGTATCTCAGAATGTTTTTTTCTGCCTTTCTGTCTCTACATAATTGTACAGAATGGGGACCCACAGTAGGAGATGAGACGGGATTGCATATGGAGGATTTCTGCTCCCTTTCACTTCAGGAACCACCGCAGGGAATGGTGCCAGGGCCTGGCAGGGGGAGTTACATTGCACCTCCAGTCCCAGCCATTCCCAGCTGAGGACAGGGGAGGATATAGACCATCCGTGCCCCACATTAATCTGTTTCTGGCCTCACATTACAAATCACCTTAGGGAACACAAGGGAAGTTTAGTTTAAAAGAGTTCTGATCACTTCCCTGATCAAGGTAACTTTCATGGGAGTGCGGGCTTGCTGCGTGTCTGCAGCTCGTGGTATTCCAGGTCCTGTCTCATCTCACAGTCAGCAGAGAGCCTCGGCCTCGTACAGAACACCAAAAAGCCACAGGGGATTGCATCGCTGTGGGAACCCACCACGATGAATGGGAAGGCTGTTCCGACCAGAAAGAGGTTGAACCAGAGCAGGGAGCCGCAGATCATGTAAGCAGCTGGCCGGGACATTTGGTCAAAAACCTCCGTGGGCAGAACTCCTGTTACACCAGCTGGAAGAAGAAATGTCAGGAAAGTTAAAAACACTGTGCATAATGCTGTTGACCAAAACCAAGAGAAACATACTAACAAGCAAAAACAACATGATGTTTATGAGAGCAGTAGTAGATTATTATTCAGTAAATTATTCTCACTAGTCAACAGTGCCAGAACAAGTGGTAATAGAGATAAACTGCAGTGGGGAAGTTTTGGGTTAAATATTAAGGGCTGGCTAATTATTCAGACTCTCTCATGTTAGAATGAACTGCTGGGAAAGGTTTTGTAGTCCACATTATTCTCACCAAGATCTGACTGTGAGAACAGCTTATAATTAGTTCAGCCCTATGACACTGTAGGGACTGGGACAAGAAATTACTTCCAAGCCATGTGGTATGTGACGCTAGCAGCTTGGTTCTTTTCTTACCTGCCCTTTCTTCAAATTCACATCAGCAAACAGAGCCTTACACCTACTTATACTGAGCCAACACACACACGCACGCATGTGTGTACCCTGCCCCCAGGCACAGAAAGTAATGGGTTCTGCCAAGAAGATACGTGTCAGTAGGCTAACAGACATGGAAACTGTGCTTCCAGGCATCTGCTGCTTGCACACAGCGCTAAAAGTCTGCAGTACCCAAAAGTTTCAGTGCAAACACTCGGGAAACTGACCTGGTCCAATTCCAAAGCTCAGGATGTAGGCAAAAATGCAGGCCATGCTGAGATAGGGCATCCAGCTGATCCGAGTCTCCAGCCACAGGGAACAACGGAAAACCAGTAAGGGCACTTACTGCTATTTGCCAACTCTAAACACCCCAATCACATAAAAGGCAAAGCCCAGCTCCATTTCCCTTAAATAACAAAGTGAAATTTGTCACCTGTTGGCTTAGGGCGACCATGAAGACAATGGCCCATCCTGCCATGAAGATATAGCCCCCCAGCAGCAGTGGCCTCCGACCAGCATAGTCTATAATCATGTTCTGCACAACGTAACACAGTGAAATAAAGCAACACATTTAACATCTGTTTACAGATTCCCGCCTGCCCTCTTCTGTCCCATTTCAGTTCTCTGTGCCTGTCTCTCTCTACAGCTGCTTCAAGGATGTTGTCCACTTCTTAGCAGAAAGAGAAAGGTCTTTCAGAGAAAGGGGTCTGCTGGCAGAAGCCAGGCAAGTTGGGTGTTTAGGCAAGATGAGAATGTCCCAGCTGCACCTAAACCCTGCCTCTTATTTGTAGTCACATGCAGCAAAACCTATAGATATATAATCTAAAGCTTTAAGGATATTTGGTGCTGAGAAGTGGCAAGCTAAGTGGCTAGAAGATTTATTTCTCTATCATGTTAAGTTTGCTTCTCGTTCTTGATGTGCATTTTAGAGAGAAGGATTAAAAATCCAGGATGTGTGGGCCCAGTGTGTCCCTGGAATGGCTGAGGTGCATGGGTCAGCATGGTAACTTATCACATACTGCCAGGGTCTGGAGGCTTCAGTGTCCCTCATATAAACTGAGGACAGATTGCAGGGCACAGACAGCCAGTCACAGCTTGTGGCAGAAACACTGGCCTCTGCTGCTAGAAAGAAAACTGAATGGAGCAGCCAGAAGGCAGAGAAGAGGCACTTTGCTATGGACTCCTCTGCTGCTGTTCTTGTCAGCCTCTGAGGTTGCATCCACAGTTGCCTGGATAAATAGTCACTCTGGCTGTAATAGTAGATGTTCAACCACAGAGGCTGAGGATACAGGAAAATGCCAATGAGCACAGATCAAAAGCACAGCTTCCATTTAAACCCTCCCAGACAGTTTTCAGATGATGCGGTGTCTTACAGAACACTGCCCCATTAGCCCCTCTGGACACGAAAGCTGAGAACTGCCTGAGTGCTGTGTTGCAAAGTGCTTCCCCGGGATGCAAGGCAGTGTAAATGTGAAGGTTGTAATTAACGGGCTCCTCCCCACCAGCACGGCCTGCATGTCAGCAGCGCATTCAGAGTCTCACACAAGTAACGGATGTGATCAGTTCACAGCTCCCCATGCCGATAACAACATACGGGATTTTATCCTGAGGAATTCCAGCCTCCTGGAACACATAAGCTGCATAGAAATACATCTGGGAAGAGAACAGAGGAGAGAGCAGTAAGGGAAGGTGTCTGAGGATGCATCCCACTGTTTTTTCCTGAAGGACCATGCAGAGAACCACGAAGGTGCTGTGTCTCGCAGGCTATTTTGACAGCATCCCTCTGAAGCTCGCAGAGTACGAGGTGTACTTTGGGAATCATGCATCTGAGATTTGAACCCTGATGTTGATGAAAAAGCCTTTCAAAGCAAGTGGTCTGTAAAACAAGCACCCACATGGCCTTCATGGTGAGGAGCAATTGGAAGTCAGACTGCTAAATCCAGATTGCTCCCTAGAACAAGAGGTCTCTTCCACAATGGCCCATGTACTAGATGCGAGAGGAAGCACTTATAGGAAGAGAAGGCTCTCATCAGCAATGGAAGGCTCTTTCCCCAGCTCTCAGAAGGCTGCTGTTGTACATAGATTTTATCTTGTTTTCCGTAGTTTATCGGCTTTTCCATTTAACTTTCCCCATTTCATCCAGGGCTGGATGCCAAAGGGGTTTTTCCTGCACACGGAATGGGCATTGTAACACAGACCTAGCGTCTGTACCAGCTACCTTTTTATGCCATCTTTTTTTATACTCCACCTTTTCACTACTCTGTTCATGTCTTTCAGCAGGAAGACCTCCACAGGCAGAGCAGAGCACCATTCCTTCTTGTCCTGCAGGAGGAACGTTAAACCCAACAGCTCGCACCCGTGGCTCATGTTAGCGCTGCGGCTGCCAGGCTGCTTACCGAATCGTTCCCACAGAGCTGCATGGCACTGCTCAGCACGATGATGCTCATCAGCTGCCACCTCACAGCTGGGTTTTGGAACAGCTCCCAGGGCTTCTTCGCCCTCTGACCTTTAGCAGCGGCCTGTTCAGCCAGCATCTCTTCCAGCTCCGCTCCCAGGTCGCTGTTGCCTCTGAGCTTCTGCAGGGCTGCAAGGACAAGGGAACCTCTCATCCCCTGGACTTTACCTTCAGATCGCCTGCCTCTGCAGGCTGAAGGGTTGAGCAGTAGGTGATGGCTGTGGGAAGCTGTAGAACACAGCTGTGATCATGGTGCTGCCTTCAAAGAGGCGGCAAGTTGCCATGCAGCCCCTTGAAGGACTGGGGTAAGGCACTTCAAATCCCCGTTCTTTGACAAGACAGTATTTCCAACAGTGCCATCTTGGCAGCCATGCCTCAGGCTCATATCTCAAGTGAATTCCCTGGGAAATGTAGGCAATTAAGATCTCCTTGGTACATGTTTCCTGGAAGCTAATTCCAGCTGCTTTGTGTATGGGGATTTGTATGCTAGAAATCTAAGCAAATCCCTTAATATGAATTTGCTGCAGATTTGGTCATGAGCTCCCCAGGCAGCATTTATTTCACTTCACAGTTACAAAACATATACCCCGCTGTGAACTCAAGTCCCACCTTTTAACCCTACCTTTGTATCAAAAAAATCTTTTGTAGGAAGATGCCTTTCAATTATCTTAATATATCATACATATCTGAGATTATGGCATGTTTGCAGCTGGGCAGAAGTTCCATTTCATAAATGGAACTCGATACTGCTCACATGTAGAAGTCATGGCACCGTTCTCAAGAGGTCACAGCCTAAGTCTGGGTACAAAAGCAGGATGCAAAGAAGGGTACATTCATCTGTGTTCAGAATTACATTAACGGTCATACAAGTACATAACCAACCACCACCTGGGCAGTGTTTAAGGGTGCGGCAGCTAACACAGTCACAAACATTGATGGCACCACGCATCTCGTGTAGACCAATATGGTCCTCTGGTTTGTTACCCAAATACTGAGGTGTATCGTGAGACTAGTGACACAGCCATGGTATTGGGCTTGAAGCTTTTATGTGCATCTGAGGAGGCTGGTGGAGTCACCAACAGGATGTTTGTGTTGGAAGGAAATCTACCTTTCAGTTTGCCCTGGACTGAACCCGCTGGGCAGTATGTCATGATATGCAACCGGCCTTCTTACTGTGCATCTGCTCGGTCAGCAGACCCCGGGTGCTCAGCAGGAGGCTGACAGTCACTCTAAACTCACCAGAGATGCAGGATTCTCTATCTCCACGGTCAATCAAGAGGTATCTGGGACTTTCAGGAAACCAAGGCAGAGCCACGAACTGGATCAGGGCAGGCACCGCATTGCTAGCTAAAAGAAGTGGCCAGCTCTCCTCCCCTCCTAGGAGCTCTCTGGAGAAAAATAAAATAAAACATAATTGCTCAGTGAAATTTACAACATGGCAAGAGCCCAGCATCCTCTGCAGTGTGTGGGCACTGGAAAAGAAAGAAAAGAGAGGGAGAGTAAAGCAAGAAGGGAAAATAAAGAGAGAAAGAGAGAGAGAGAGGGAAAAAAAAAGATTTAATAAGTATAAACTGGGCTTCTAGCTCTACATTACCTGAGTCCAACAACCTGCCCCAGCACCAACCCCAGGGCTGTAAAGGATGCGGAGGTCAAGGCCACAGCTCCTCGGAGCTTCTTTGGGGCACTTTCCGCCAGATACATGGGCTGAATGTTCATGCTTACACCTGGGCAGGGCAGACAAATGCTGACCTCAGCTTGGAGACAGAGGAGACGAGGACAAGTGCAGTCAGCCACCTCTCCACGTTGCCAGCTGAACCGTTTTGCTGCAGGCCATGTGATGACTGATCTACCAGTGCTTATTATTATCCAAACCTTTAAGTTCCCTCTTACTCACTGCATAAGCTGCTAAGCATACATCTGCATACTCGTAAGTAGTAGTGGATGAAACTGGAACATGGCTGGGCCTCAGTCCTACGGTCTCCTCAGCACCAAATCTGAGGTTATGAATGATTTTCCATTCTAGACCCCATTCTGGGGGTAAGGTCATATCTTACGTCACTTGTGTCAATCATTATTCCCTGGGAAGAACTTCTGTAGAAAAATGTAACAGTGGTGCTCGTGGTGGTACATGACTGGTAACCTTCTTACAAGCAGATAGGGATTGATTTTCAGCTCAGTTTCTGCCAGGGCTTCACTCCCAGCATGCAGACTGCACAAGATACTCATGTGTGTGTTACACAAAAACAGCTGCCTGTGTATGTTTTGTTTTGTTTTTTAAAAAAGCCCTTAGAAGCAAAATGTTAAAGCTGTATATACAACTTCTTCATTCTTGTGCATGTGATCGGACTAGAAATTGAATGATTTTAATGCCTTGGGCCATTCCTATTTGAGTATCTTCCACCCCTAATTGATACGTGCCGTGCTTGTTCCGTTACGTTTCTCACATTGCCATACCTGCATTCACGCCAGTGAAGAATCTGCTGAGCATTATCATTTCAAAGGATTTGGCCATTTGGCTGAATCCCGACAAGACGGCGGCTATGATCACAAAGACGTTGTTAACCAGCAGGGACATCTTCCTTCAGAGAGAAGAGACATGGCTGTGAGCTCAGGTGGGTGCCAGGTTTGGTTCTGGGATCAAACCTTTCACGTGGCAGATCCAACCTGCCCTGCCTACAAGCTCGGGCGCAGTGCTCAGCTCCACCACGGCACATCCTGCTCCCCCGCGGCCCTCCTGGGGTGCCCATGCACAGGTCAGCACTTTGGGGTGTTGTTAGCAAAGCAGGAATCTGCATTAGCAGAAAATCCATGTGGCTCACACAGTTAGGGCCGTCACCAATGCCAGCATGCCCATGGGGTGTCCCAGCAGGGCCGGCTTTAGACACACGGAATGCTCCCTGGGGCCCTCACCCAGGCTCACTGCTCTTGCACTCCCCATTTGAATGGGGAGGAATATTTCAATAGTGGGGTATGTGCATTTCGCTCTGAAAACGCCCAGTTGTTGAAACAGGCACTTTTCATGTACTAGTATTCTCAGGAAACCTTTGTCAGAATGTTTTCACGTGTCACAGGTGGAATTTCTGTCCAAAACCAGGAAAAAAAAGGAAGTTCTCTTGAGCCACAATAGCAAACCATTCTCTCCAGTCCCAGCAGGCTGCACTACCTACTCTTAGGAATCTTTCTCTTATTCACAATGGGAATGATTGCAGTGCTGAGTAGCACAAGGTGGAACTTCACTGGATCAGAAAGCCACGTCCCTTCCAGGTCCTCACAACCATGGAAAAAGTGATGGTGGGAGACAGCCCTCTGATTCCACCCCAAAGCATGGCAGTGCCAGCGTCAGCATGTGAGAGGAGCACTCCAAAGGGATAGCACAGGGAGGGAAACTCTTGGGCTCAGCAGGGCAGAAGGTACAATCCAGCTTCCTGCTGGGTTCTGTTGGTTACACCAATGGGGATTTTCTCTAGAGAACTGGGGACAGAGCTGGGTATGAAAGACAGGTGAGGAGAGGCAAATGTTTTTCAGGGACACAAGCACAGAGGAAGAAAAAGAAAAAAAGAAAAAAATAAAATAAATAAATAAATAAAAAAAGCAACTGTGCAGATTTAACAAATACCCCCGAAATACTTCAGTCAGAAAGGTAGAGGCAGCCTGTGAGCTGGGAGCCACGCGGAGATGGAATGCCACAACTGCTCTTTGCAAGCACTCTCTGTTTTTCCCGTGTCCTTCCTACCAATTCCCACCGTTTGTTTTGGAGAAAAAAATCTTTGGCCTCTTCTGTCCTGATTTCCTGACTGAAAGGACGACAGAAAACTGGGCACAGAAATGGTGCTGACTATGTGGGTGGTTGCTGTGGCGTGGATAACTGCAGACTGCTCCGTGATGGGGGACAGCGCTTCGTGATTTGTAACTGTGGTGGCTATTTCGCCATGGGGCTCATTCCTCTGGGACTACTGAAAGTTGCAAAGCGTAAAGTAAAATCCAGCACCCTCTTACCTTCCCAACACGATGGCCATGGGACCAGCAACAACAGCCCCGGCGAGTCCCCCCAGAGGGAACGCAGAGACGGTGAAAGACCAGAGTAGCAGGATCATGTTGTCCTCCAGGGGAATGCCCGTGCGCTCCTGCCAGGTTTTGTTCATGAACACCTGGATGTACTGCGAGGGAAGGACAGCACTGCGTAACCACGGCACGGAGAGAAAGGACGCTGAGAAGTGGAAGGGCTTCCTTCTTCATATACCCGCTTATTCTGTGCTCGTGCCTCTAAACCTCTGGCTGAAAACAGCCCCCAGTTTTCAGATGTGTTTTTAACAAGGGGCTGAGGGTGTAAAACTGTAGCTGTTCAAAAGGTGTGCTTGGTTTATATCTCTCTGTAGCTGGCTTGGATAATCTAAAAACATTTTAATGGGTCTGATTTTGAGTTTAAGGGCAAAAGTCAATTTCACGGGATGCAGGATGGAAAAAATTAGAATTAGATTTGCTAAAACAATTGCAGTGAGGCTCTTGAATAAATTCTTCTGACGCTAAATCCTGCACGAGGGTGGCTTAGGACAGCAAAATCTCAGGAAGAGCCTCAGGGACTAGCAGGACTAGCAGTACTTACTGAAGTTGGAGCATTGATGATGGAGATGTTGTAACCGTATTGGAAAGTGCCTCCAATCCCAGCGGCACATACCGTCAGGATCAGGATCCTGCTCTGAAGCTGAAGAAGATGGACAGAAAATGGATGGCTTTCTTGCACAAAATCAAATGGTTCAGCAGACATTTGGCCCGGTCACACTTTGAGTAGCGTGTAGATTAGAGCAGGCTACAAATGATGTTGTGTGATGGGAGGTACCAAAGACAGAAAGGAAAAAAAAAAAAAAAAAAAAAAAAAAAAAGATTTCTAAAATCTATGGCTCCCTGTACAGCAAAATGATATTACTAATCCATTGGATTAATCCCAAGAATCTGGGACTGCTTTGGGGCCAAGACCTGCGAGTGTCTTTCATTTAATATTTAACATATATGCTTACAAAAAGTCAGTGTAAGAACAGTAAATACTGGTAGAGACCGGTGTTATTGCTTCAGTTAATTCAGTTTGTTACCAAAACCTGTACTTGAATTATTCAAGAAGCATTGCCAAAGCTTACTAACTTCTGAACCATTTCTAGCTAAGCCTGGATGGAGCTTCCCTGGAGTATAAGAGATTTTCTTAATGCTATTTATACCCGGTGCATTTCTGATTCATTGCTACGCTGTTTCTTGTGCCTTTTTGTTGCAGTTATACCTCCTTTGTCCTTTTGCTTAAAATAGAGTGCCTTTTCCATGCTGCTTCCCATTTTGTACAGAGCAGGCAATGTCTTTCTGCTGAACGTTCTCACCACACAGTTGCTCCTACAGGTTCTTGTGTTTAGCAGGCTGCAGTTGAGCATTCAGCCAGAATATTTTCTACACTTTCAGTGTTATGATGTGGGTGAAATATGTGGCAGATGTGGTCCTGTGTCATGTTCTGTGTCTCCCTGAGGTCACCATTGGTGTTGCCCATTGCTTCTATTGCCTTTTAATGGAGCTGCTTCATGGAGCATCACAGGATCAGGGTGTTGGGGAAGTCTCTTGCCTTCTGCAGGGTGTAAACAAGCTGTCCCGGCTGGCACAGTATGGGAACTGAGAGCTCACTGGCAGGCTTGTGAGCAAAATACTTTCATTCCCTCCCGACCCCCCTTGCAGCAGGATGCCCTGAAGTTATAGCACAACTGGGTGTTCCACATCACAACAACACTGGGGCTAACTGACAGGGACACTGCATGGAAACTTTCTAAACCTTTTTGTTGATCTCTCCTCCTCTGTCACATTTGTAAGTCTCAGGTCATTCTTGCCACGGTTGCCTGGACACTTTTCTGTGTGCCTGCCTGCCCCTGGATGGACCGACAGGAGCACAGCCGAGCGTCAGCAGCATCATGCCTGCACACGCAGCACCTCCATCCTCGCTGCTGCCCCACCACCAGTCCTTGTCAGTTCACACCTATTTTGTGCCCGTGCCCACCTGTACACAAGATGCCCCATGTCTCAAGACCGCTCTGAGCCTGATGGGGACACCTGGCCCTGAGCCTGACACCTCCTGCCAGGACGGCCTCTGCCAGCCCCCTGCTTGCAAACCCCTCCCAGTGGGACAGCTCTGCAGGGTGACATGAGGAGCCCATACTCAGGCTTGGCTGTTTGCCACCAGAGAGGTCACCTCAGGCTAGATTTTGTTTTGCTACATGAATATGACTCCACTGGCCCTGGGAAGAACTTAGATAAGCCAGTTCTGGCAAGCCCCCTCTGCTCTGCCTGCTCGTTTTCCTTTCAGAGAGCCATCTACCAAAGAGAGGAAAATTTTGCCTAGTGTCCCAATAGTTTTTTAAATTGCAAATTCAAATAATCTTAGATTTTTCCTTTCCTCAAAGCCCTTACATGTGAATAACTTCCATAGCAGCCTGAGACAGAATGTTCTCCCTGACAGAGGAGAAGCCAGACTGTTCCAGCCCTGCAGCAAGAAGAGGCTGAGCTCTCTCTTGTCCCAGTTAGAAGCAGGTACGTTTCACTTGCTTGCACTTCCCTTAGCCACACCGCTTCCGTCTCATTACTGAAACCAGAGCTAAGGACTGTGCACCTGATTCTGCTTCTGCTTCTCCCAGTTATTCCAGTTCTCCAAGTGAGAGAGATTTTCTCTCCCCCCACAAGCACATTTATTCTTTTTTAATTGCAGTGTTTAAGGATAAAACGCTCCTGCTGATTTCCCTGTTTTCATTGTATCACCTATCGGGTCCCGTATCACAGCCCTCTTTCATGGCTACGAGCTAAGGGAAGATGGTTTGCTGCTCCACCAAGCACTTCTGAGCTCAGAGCTGAGCTGTGTTACAGGGTTACCTTCCCAAACCTTCCTCAACACCTGCCTTCTGCACTATTGTCCTGGCATGCAGCTGCCAGGAGAGCCATGAGTCTGTCAGCTTTATCCCAAGGACTGTGATGAGCCGGACAAATAATTCTACAGTAAGTTGTCAGTACTTACACAGCCATATAAAAACTGGGGAAAAATAAAATCTGTCAACTATAATAGTAAAGTAGATGGTTTTTACCAGTCTCTGCAGCTTGTTCATCCTCTTTGGTAGGTTTTCCTCTGTCTGCCAAAGCCTCTGGTGCTCTCAGCAGTGCTCTAAGGGATTATTTAAATCTCCAGCATAGGAATGTGTATTGAGTCACCCATTACATTAGGATAACACACTTGACTTGGCAGGTGTCTTGCCAGCTGATTTACATTCTCTAAACAGGCCTGCATGTTCATTAGCAAGACAGCTCAATTAATTTTGTTGAAAATACAGGGCAGTTTGGGGAACTGTTTCTGCAAGATCCAGAGCTGTCTAAAGTCCTCTTGGAGGCCAGTGTGGTGTACAGCATGAACTCCCTCTCAAAGCGTCTGACATAGCTGCCCGGTAGTGTTTGTCCAATTAAATGGGGTCGAAGAAGTAAGCCTGAGCTATTTTTATGACCGCACTTGTCCTGGAACTCAATCTAGCATCTGCAGGGCAAAGCAGATCATTTCCCTTGGTCCTGACAGTGGCAGGAACCAGCCCCAGACCTTTGAAATCCCCTGCGAGGCCAAGGCCCTTCGCTGTGTTCCTGTCTGCATCCCGTAACTCACAGGCAGCCCGGCTGTCTGCTGACAAGGGACTGCCTGGCGCGCATTCAGTTGTCACTGAATGATCACCTCAGGCCTTCACTTCGCAGGGTGCGGAGGGCTTTGCTTGTACACATGCCGCCGGACTTTTTTTTGTGTGTGTCTGAATTGCAGCAGCACTTAGTATGGAGAGCGGCAAGTAAACCTAGTGCTGAGGTGTGTACGGGAGAGGAGGCTGCTGGGGGAAGAATGAGTACCGAGCATCGGATCGAAATGTTCCCAGTTCGTGTGGAGCTGTCACAACCTCTCACGCAGTGCTGTTCTGCCGTTGGTTAAGCATCTCCCTGCTGCTTGGGAGGGGATCTAGGGCTGCTTGTACCACAGAGTACGGGTGTTCCTGTGCTCTGGGAGACACCAGTCATGGAATCAACAGGGCTTTACGTGCACATGACCACGTAATGTGCTTCACATGTAACGTGTAACATGCTTCACATGAACAGAGCTGTTCTTGGAGGCATGGTGGAGGAGTCTTCATACAGTGGCTTTATGTCACACCCTGGGAGTACAGAATTGAAACTCAGCTCTGTTTGAAAACCTTGGTTAAAAATTAAAGAGCTGTATGCAGTGGAGGCACTCCTTGTACCTCTGAGAGGCTCCAGCTAAATTCTAATGAGTAGAAAGGGTTCCACTGCATGGCAATTGTGGCAGTTTCTGTGACCTTTAATCTTTGTCTTTTGGCTCATCTTTCACTAGGGTGGGAGTTTTACGCTCTTCCCTTGTTAAGTACCCATCAGTTCAGCAGGCCGGGGTAGCCGGTAGGCCCCGTAATGGCTCTGGCAGATGTGCTGCTGGTTGTTGCTCCAGAAATGGCTCCCGGTGCCGTGTGAGGGCCGCAGGACAGGCTCGCTTCCTCGCTTCGAGGTGAGACACCTCCCAGGCACTGAGAAACGGTGTGTCCTCATCACTGCTTACTGAAGGGGCCCGGGGGGGCAGAGCCACACTGCGTTGCCAGCACTGATAGCAGAGGGGCTGCTTCACGTACTATCTGTATCTAGATGTTACATCTCTATCTATATATCATAATCTCTGCATGTTAGGTGTAATCATGTATTTTAACATCCTTCTGTCGTGCAGAGTACAATTCATGTGGGGCCTGACAGATTTCAAAGCATGCAGTATAACTTATTTTATGCACTTCTTTGTCCCTAGCCGGGTTTTACTGCTCCGAGCAGAAGCCCAAACCTGCCCCACAGCAGGGCCGGTTCCCTCCGGGGCCGTGTTTGCGCTGGGTGCTGCCTCAGCGTCAGCCACTAAGCGGCAGGAGAAGCACAGCGCTTCCTGCTTCAGGCTCCGAGTGCCAGCGGCTGGCTGCCTCTGGTTTGTGTCAGAGGTGACCCAGCAGCTTCTAACGGGCTCCCAAATGATACTCGTTCGCTGAGGAAACAGGGTATGTAACTGTAAGTCAGCGGCCGCTGCCCCGTGGTGAAGGCAGCACGTGTCGATGCATTTAGAAAGGAAGGAGCTTGTTGCCTTCTGTTGTCCGTTCAGAATGAGACCAGGTTTGGGTACATCTTCTCCATTAAGAAAAGCACATAGTCTGTATTAGCCATGAGCTTTCTTCTTTTTCCTAGCATCTTATAAGCAGGAATCACCTCGTGTGGGTCTTTGTCCCCTGGGTGATGGCATACAGGAGCTCCAGCCTGTGGCTTGCAGGTGGCACGTCGCTGGTTGTTGTAGACACTGAGAGGTGTCCGGGAGCCTTTGAGGCAGGTGGGGATCACTCCATTTCTAGCTCCCTACTTGGAAGCCAACACGTCAAAGCATGCCTCTAGTTGGATAGGAGGCAAAGGAATGCAGCTCACCCAGGCAGTGTGGTCTCCATCCATACCCTTGGGCTTTTACACCATGAAGCTGATGCATCCTTCTCATTCTTGCTGCATTCAAATAAAAATGTCTTTCTGCAGTGGCCTGGCCAAGGGCTGCCTGCTTGGAACGGCGCTTTGTCTTTTTTTTCCAAGGCAGATACGTGCACATTTCTCTATTTAACAGAAGATAAAGACCATATTGGTCACAGTCCAAAGGAAATCCTAGAGGTAGGTGTTTGCAGCTTCTGCTGGGCATCCCAAAGGGCTTCCTTCAAACCTCTGCTTATTTCACCTCTGCACGTGAGCTGTGCAGAGCCACTCTCTCCAAAACGCGTTCCTCTCCAGATGCCGGCGGAGGCACCTCCTGCAGTCACTCAAACTCCTGACTTCGCAGGGAGCCAGCAGGTCTCCAGCACTACCACGGGGACCTACCGCCCTCTCCCCTCAAATACTTTCTCACTGAACTCAAACCTGTCCTAATTAGGGGAAATCTGATGCCATGAGCACGGGAGAGCAGCTATTTGGAGAATGTGACGGCAGTCTGTGCCTGTAATTACCTGGCTGCAGCAGCAAGTAGGAGCCCTGCCATTAGGAAAGCCTATCAACACGTGCTCTTTGATCTGCCTTACAGAAAGGCTCCTGGACTTTACTGGTTTCACCCAGGATCCTCTGGACCAACTGCAAGAGGAGGAAAGGGGCCCTGTTTCCATCTGTGGGGCTTGGCTCCACGGGATGAATTCCCCCTACAAACACAAGGCTCACAGGACAGTCGGAGCTGTTCCCTGGCTGGGTGTTGGCTGTCTCCCAGGCTGTAGATGGGCAATTTCTGCATTCTCTCTTTCCTGTAGGGGCCATCACGGTGAAATATGAAAAACCTCCATCTGCTGGTCCTGACTCTCGCAGGTGTCGTTCAGAACGCAGGAGCAGACAGGTAACATCATCCACAAACAAGCTGTTTTCTCAGGGGAACAGCCAGCAGCTCTGCTGGTTTTACAGTGAAAGCAATGCTTATAAAACTTAGCTGTTAAAAGGGATTTTCTGCGTAGGAAGCAAATGCTGAGACACCATTATTCCATTCCCAGCAGTTCCGTAATGTTCCTTAGAAAAAAAACTGCAGTCTGTGTAAGGTCAAGACACTGTGTGACAGCTTCAGGAAATGGGCTTCATTGCCGAGGCTTCTCAGGGCAGGGACCCAATGCTGACAGAGCCTCGGCTACCACACAGCCACTGGGATGCTCTCCAGCCCCAAGGAGACGCATGGGAGCTGAGTCCTGTGAGGACACGAGGGCTGACCAAGGCAGCTAGCTGCTTTCACTTGCCAGCTAGGATCTGGGATGTCGGAAGGATGGCTCGGTCTCCTGTGCGGTTGACATTTTCATCCTCCTGATAAGCAATGGAGGTTCTCTGGGAAAACTGAGAAAGCCCAAAAGACTACTAATAACTGAAGTGCCCTTTTCTCAGTCCGTGTTGAGCTGCAGGTCAAGCTGTGGCTGAACTATTCCCTTTCCTTCGTCCTTTGTTCCATACTCTGGTACAGGGGCTTGGCGGAGACTGGGCAATCTGAAGGCTGGGGAGAGCAAACTGGCTGAACGAAACCCCTGTGTGCAAGGGACGGGCACTCAGCTCTGCCAGCCGGCACTGAGTGCTGCTGGATGTGCCCGTCAGAGGCGAGGGAAATGTGTGCGGGGGTGTCACAGCGTCAGGCTCATCCTGACGTCTTATTTAACACCCCCCTCAGACGGAGCCTTTTCTTAGAGCCGTCCCCTGCTTATTGAGAGGCACCTGGGCTGGGACACGTACACCGTCCTGCCTCCCTGAGACCCAGAGTGCCAGCGCTGCTTGTGATGCCTCGCGGGGGTCTTCGGCGGCTGACAGCGTGCTCGGTTGCATGTGCTGCTGTTGTGCAGCTGAGCACAGACCTTCTGTAGGAAACGAGCATTGTTTGTCATTCTCGTGGTGATCTGGCCGCAGCGGTTATGAAATGAACGTTACAAAATGAATGCCCTTGCATGATATTCCCCACTGACAGCTGTGGGAGGTGACCTGGGGTGCAGAGAGCAGATCACAAGGCAGAAGAATGTAACAAGAGTGATTAAGCACTGGGGAAAAAACAAACCAAACCAAAACAAAGATCCAACAACTATGCTAAGAGACAGAGCTTTTCTTTTTTGATGTTCGTGATCAGAAGCTGTTTGGAAGAGGTGCTTTATTTGGATGCGTGACCAGGCTCTGCTCAAGGAGATTGAGGTGACATCTTCTCTCTCGTGATATGCCAGAAGCAAAGCTGCATTTTGAAACTAAAAAGCCATAAGAAATAAAAACAACACAAACTTTGATTTACCACAAACCCTGTGCAACCCACATGTCCTTGGAGGACTGAGCAATAAATGCTATTTTTAGTTTCTTTCTAATAAACAAGCAAATAATAAAAAAACAACATCCGATTCTGTATGATTCATCTTCCCCTGACTTCAGCCATCAAACTAGAGTTAGCTGATGTGTGAAGGAGAAGGAATTTATATATGGCCATTAAACACGGAAAAGTAAATACTCCAAGAGCCCCGGGCAGTTATGATCACACGGCTTATCTGTGCACCGCGGGTTCGTGGAGCTGAGTTTCCAAAACTGGAGGAGAAACGCTTCATGACTATGTGGTGGATCTGGGGCTCTTGGCACCTGTCGGCCATGCTACCAAGGGTAGTCTGAGAGCAGAAACAAGCCCCCCGGAGGATCCCTTGGGCTGTTGTGCCTTTCTGAGTGTGCAAGGCAGCTCCACTGACGTGGTGCCTGCTCCTACACCCGGGCTGGCAGCAGCCTGAGGCACAGCAGCTCCTGGGGACCACTAGGGCAGGTGAGACCTTGTGCACAGCCTCACGTCCTGCCCCTCACACAGGCAGGGGGCTCGCTGTGGTGTTCAGGGGAAGCAAAGAACTGGGGCTCTACTGCTGGGGATGGAGCCTTAGTGCGGCCAAGGGACTCAGGGCTGGGTGGCCTGGGGACGAGCTGAAGGCATGAAGGAGCAGAGGGCACACGTCACCAGCTGGACACTCACCGAGCTCGTGGCTGGGGGCTGGTTTCCAGCCCCACCAGCCTCTGTCGGCCCTGAGGCTCCTGCTGGAGGGCGCCGAGTGCTCATTAGGGCTGTGCTGACGCGGCACACGGCTCCTCTCATCTGCGACCCCGCAGACTGCTGCCTGGGCAAAAGGGGAGCTGCTGCCTTTAAACAGAGCATCTGTTTATTCTTGAAGCAATTAGGGAGGGCAGTTAGATCTTGAACTCGTTACTGAGCCCAAAACAATTATGATAAAAACAAGTTCCAGATGGGCTTGAGAGGAATTGTTTTTTTCTTTTACTAAATTAGAAAGGATTCCATGTCTTCAAGTTCCTCTGGCATTTATGGACAGGAAACATGAATTACACACAATAATTTACTACAAACAAAGGAGATGAACTGTGCGACAGCCCATTTATCTTTGCTCATGTGCCTCCTTGAGGTTTGTGAGCTGCTTAACTCATGGGGAGAGTTCGAGCTTTCTTCTTTGTTTCCTAACTCTTTGCTGGTTTGGTTTGCAGAAACTGAGACGGGAAGCTGTTGAGTTTCTGTCACAGGACGAAGCTCACCTGCAACCCCAGGCAAATGCTTGCGTGTTCGAATGCTTGTGCCCCATCCCTGGCAGTGCCCAAGGCCAGGCTGGATGGGGCTTTGAGCAGCCTGCTGTGGTGGGAGGTGTCCCTGCCCAGGGCAGGGGACACGGAGCCAGATGGTCCTAAGGTCCCGTCCATCCCAACCCATTCTGTGAGTCTGTGATTTCTTAAAATCACCCCAGAACTGGAGAACAGTAGGTAACAGAGGTAACAGTAGTGGTCTGTCACCGTGTATTCACAAAACCATTCCCTTTCAGGACACACAAACATATATTTAAAGCAAAGGCCAAATGGATCCCCAGCGAACAGTGCACAAGACCCACTCTCTCCTCCTGAACGCCTGGCGATGAGCGTGCAGCACACACCAGCTCTTCCTGCCCAGGAATATTTTCTTGTGAGCTGGTCTGTAGATCACAAAAGCTCACAGCGCAGCAGGTTGCTGTCACTAAACCCGCACACACACAGCTGGTGAGCTCTGCATGGAGGAGTTGCCTCGGGTGCCGACGCATGTCAGTCCTTCCCGTGCCTGACGTGAACACAGACTGGGGCTGTGGCGATCGGCTCCTCGGGCAGGTCCCTGCTGCCAGTGCTGTGTTCGCTTCAGCTTTGGAGCCCTGGGCAGGGGAAGGACAGCAGGAGACAGGGCTGCAAAGCAGCTCCTGAGCGGCGTTTCTGTTTGGCAGCCCCTCATACTGCCTTGCGGCTGAGACAAAGAGACTGGTCTGGCTCTGGGGGGTTTAACTGGGTTCCGGGGTTTGACAGGAGCCATGTCAGCATCCCTACAGAGGGGCATAATGAGAGCCCAGCCGTGCAGCTGGGCTGATGCAAGGTGGTAGAAGGACATAATTCCCAAAGCCCATAAAACGTGACAGGGGTTGTAATAAAGACTGAAGCTGCCCCAGGCGCCGTAATGCATGAAGTCAGCTTGGCTGCGCTCCGAAGGGAGTGAGATCACAGGCAGAAAGCAGCCTGGGAACCGGGGGTGTCACGGGGTTGTTCGGCCTCCTCCCGTGCAGGATGGGAGCTTCCTGATGCGTTTCATCACCTTCCCACTCTTGGCTCATAGAAAAGAAGGCCTTAAGCGAAACCCTGGAGAAGTGGAGTTCTCTAGTTTTGGCTGTCAAACAAAGGAAAAGAAAGAAGATGATAAACTGATGACATACCGTTTTTTACATTTTACGCAATGTCTGATTTGCACATAGTCCTCCACGTGGAGTAAGTGGGGTCGGTCATTTGGGTTCTCATCTCCGTGGAGCCACTGAGGCTGAGCTCCAGCATGCCGACCTTGCAGCCAAGGCTCCAAATGTTTGTCTCCAGCCTTGGTTCAAGCAAAGTGGGGGCAGGAATCACAGCGCTTGGAATCTGCTTCTGCCTGTCCCTCTGCCTGCCTGCAGTGAGAGCAGATAGGAAATCTCTAGCCCCCCACCCAAAGGAGCAGATCCGTGCTCACTTATTTCATTCATCGTCCGTTTGTTCACTCAGATCTTGCACCCAGTTGCAGTTGCCCCATCTGCTGGGGCTATGCACTGCAAAAGCACGGAGCTGCAGCTGTGGGACACGTGGGCTGAAATAGCCTCACAACGCCAGGCAGTGCTTTGAGAGCCCCTGGCCCTGGTCAGGAACTCCTTCCCCATGAGCTTGGCCCTTGTCACCTGCTGCAGCCCCTCTGTAAGGCTGTACCGGCACAGCCCAGCGTGTCCCCCCGGCTGCAGTTCAAGCCTGCGCTCCCCTCCAGCTCCGTTCCCAGCACAGCTCGGCCCCGCAGCGCTGTGGCAACCTGCCTCTGCCTCGTGTGCCACCTGGCTCCCCTGCTCCTCCTCCCGATGTAAAGAGCAGCCAGGCGTTGGGACGGGCTGCACGGGGAGCGGGTGGCGTCACCGTCCCTGGGGTGCTCAAGGAGAGGCCGGACGCGGTGCCTGGGGACAGGGTCAGCGGTGGCAGTGGTGGCAGGGGGTGGAGGGACCAGGTGAGCCTGCAGGGCTCTGCCAACCCGAACGATTCTGTGAGTCTGCGCTGCCGTAACCTCGCTGTCCCATCGTCCAGCTGCGCTTTGTTCATGCAGCGGCGGGCGGGGGAGGTGGTGGCAGCCACGAGGGCTCCCCCCGCTGCTGGCGCCCTGCTGGGGGCTTCCTGCGCTGCCCGGCCCGGCCCCCCAGCGCCACCAGGCGCGCCGCCACGTGCAGCGCGCGCTGCGAGACCACGCCCCAGCCACGCCCCCGCCACGCCCCACACCACGCCCCCACCACGCCCCCATCACGCCCCCATCACGCCCCCCGCTCCCCCCCCTCTCCCCCCGCTGATTGGTCGCCCCTCGGCCGCACGTGATCCCCTATCCCCTCCCTCTGCCAGCCGCCCGCTCCCCTCCCACCCCCTCCCCTCTCCGTCAGAACCAGCCGGCACGAGGCGCCCTCCCATTGGCCGGCCCCCTCCTCCTGCCGCGCCGCGATTGGCCGAGGCGGGGGCGTGCGCACGGTGCCGGGCGGCGGGGGGCGGGGGGCGTTAAAGGCCCCGCGGCGGGGCCAGGAGGGGGCCGGGCGGCCATGGCCTACGCGGGCTTGGCGCAGGAGTACCTGGGGGTGCCGGCCGTGACCCGGGCCTACACCACGGCCTGCGTGCTCACCACCGCCGCCGTGGTGAGGGGGACGGGGCCGGGCAGGGGGCGAGGGGGGCGGCCCGGGGCGGCGGTGCCAGCTGGGTGTGTGTCGCGTTGTGTCCCCGCAGCAGCTGGAGCTCCTCACCCCGTTCCAGCTGTACTTCAACCCCGACCTCATCTTCAGGAAGCTGCAGGTGGGGCCCGGCCTCCTCCTCCCCTGGGGGGCTCCGGGGGGCGTCGCGGCCTCCCCGCCCCGCTCGGCCTCCTCGGAGGCTGCGGGGAGGCCCCGGGGGTGCCCGTGGGGCTGGGTGCCGGCTGCTGGGCCCGCACCCCCCCCCCCCCCCCCCCCAGCCTGCCTCCCCTCCTCCTCCTCTCTCCTCTCTTCCAGGTCTGGAGGCTGGTCACCAACTTCCTCTTCTTCGGGCCCCTGGGATTCAGTTTCTTTTTCAACATGATATTTCTGTATCCTTTGGTCGCAGTGGAGCTCGCTGGTCTCCTGGCTTAGGTGTGATCCCCCCGGCCCTCTTCCTGTCCAGGCTGATGTGGCTCAGCAGCCCGCTGGGGACTGCCCTCAGCTCCCGGGGTCTGAGCTGAAACTGTTCCCCAGGCTGCCGTGGCCGTGCCTGCAGCCGCCCCAGCTAGAAGGCAGAAGAAGCTGGTGGGTGGCTGCAGCTCGTGCTGGGGAGCAGCACCCGGTCCTGGGGCTGAGCTCTGGCCAGCTGCAGCGGGCTGGCAGCAGCACAGCAGCTGCTGTTTGCTTCCCCTGCGGTCAGCGGTGTGAGGTGGAGTTTGCGCTGTTGTGCTCTGGGGCTCGGACACCTGGCTGGTGGCTTCCTGTGATGAGAGCTTGCAGCTGGCTGATTCCCTAAGTTGTGCTGGGGACACGGGTTGGCCAGCTGTTAATTTCCTATACTGCAACCCCTCCCTTCTCTCCTGCCCTCAGGTACAGGTACTGCCGCATGCTAGAAGAAGGCTCCTTCCGAGGAAGGACAGCTGACTTTGTCTTCATGTTCCTCTTCGGAGGGTTTCTCATGACAGTATCCTTATGAGCTGGCTGGGGCCCTCTGGGTTCTTCTGAGACACTGTGAATAGCATTATACACTGTGATGGGTGTGAGGTGGCTATAGAAAACTGAACCACAGCCGCAATGCAGAATGCGGAGCTGTAAGTGCAGAGAGCAGCGTGCCCATGCCATCTGCCTTCAGCGTGCTGGTCAGCATAAGCCCAGCTGTCTGTCCTGGCAACCTGCCGCTGGCTGGAGAGGCCATCGCATGTCCCCATCGCAAGAAGCTTGATTAATGTAAGACAAAATAGTCTGGATGGGGGAAATATCTCCCTCCCAAGCATACAACCTCTTCTGAATGTCTTGCTGCTGTCTTACACAAATGTCTTAAAGTCCTGCTCTCCCCCCGGAGCTCTGTGTGGAGCTGTGTGAGCTCTCAGGGCTGCTGGCCACCCTTGGCTGTTGCCTGCTCGGTGTCCAGCTGCCTGCAGCAGCCACGTGCTTGGCTTTAGCTGGATTTGGAGTCCAACCACAATGGGGATTTTCTGCCTCTGGCTACCTCTTTGTGTCCTGGATAAGAGGGCTGTGAATGGCAAGAGCTATTTCTCCTAAAATTCTCCCATGGAAGGGTGGTGCTGGATGGGATCTCACACGTGTGGCTTGTATGCAGAACCAGCTCACAGGTGCTGTAACGAAGTGAAGGCCTGTCCCTGAAGGCCACTCCTGGTGGTCACCTTGTGGAGAGGACTGAGCTCCCTGGCCTCTGATGGCCCTAGTAAGCCGCTTAAGGAGTGAGCAATGTGGGCATGTCACTGCTGAGTGTCATGTTCTGGGATGCGGGAAGGGAATTGGAGTGGGGGGGGGGGATTGGTACATCTCAGGCAGCCCAGGAAAGGTCTGGGCAATGTCCTGCACACTGACCTGCTGCCTTTAGCTGTAGCTTTCCTAGTCACAGGCATCCTGTGCCTGGAGGGTAGGTTTTTCCTTGACTCGGTAGCTCCTAGCTATTTGGTCTCTTTGCCAGCCTCTTTTTCCTGGGCCAGGCCTTCACCATCATGCTGGTGTACGTGTGGAGTCGCAGGAACCCTTACATCCGCATGAACTTCTTTGGGCTCCTTAACTTCCAGGCCCCCTTCTTGCCCTGGGTCCTGATGGGCTTCTCTCTGCTCCTGGGCAATTCCATCATCATCGACTTGCTGGGTAAGTCAGAGCAGGTGGGACCTGGGGACGAGGGCACTCTGCAGCCACCGTGCTGCCAGTTCTGGTCTTGGTTTCATCTTATTTGAGATGTGAGCTGGCTGAGTGCTCTGTGGCCAGCCTCCTGGCTGAGCTGTGTGACCCGTGTTTTGTGTCCTACCCAGGACAGAAGCTGGGTGCAGGGGAGCTCTGCCCGACTCAGGGGCTGTGTCTGGTTCTGCCCTGCCTGCCTCTGCACCCGTGTAAAGCACCACCACAGCAAACAGCCAGGCTGCTGGTGCTGCAGCACAGGTGGATCTGGTGGGAGCAGGGGCGTGGGTACCCAGCCAAGGGGTTCCTGGAGCAGTGTCTGGCGTAAGCTCCCCGCAGCTCCAGTTCTACAGGGCAGGGAGGTGTGACTGGGCCTGACCTGGGTGGCATCTCCCTCCTCAGGGATTGCAGTGGGTCACATCTATTACTTCTTGGAAGACGTCTTCCCCAACCAGCCTGGAGGAAAGAAGTTGCTTTTAACTCCCAGCTTTCTGTAAGTAAAGCTGTTCTTTTCGTTTTCTTGGGTTTGCTGCGTTGCTTCCATAGCAAACTGGTTTAGTGACCTTGTGAGGTAACGTTGCTTTGGCTGTTTCTCTTCCTGCTGCTGCCTTGTGCATCGGACCCAGCTGTGCTCAGCTCAGCAGCTTGTGCCTTTGCTGCAGCAAGCCCTGGCACTCTGCATGCTGCACGTGTACGTGGGGCACAGAAAGCAGCTGCTGGTGCTGGAAGTGTTGCTGAACTGGAGCTGCCTTACTGCTTGTGGAAATGCTGGATGCAGGCATTTGCTTTTTGTTCTAAAGCACTCCTGTGGTTTAAGAAAGCAGAACATGTTCTGCTGCATGCTGGGGACCACAGCTGTCCTTGAGGTTAACGTACTGCCGTTGTTGCATGTTGAGCTCAGAAGCTGGTGCTTGTGCAGCAGGCCAGGGGCTGTGTCAGGGGCTGGGATGTTCCTAGGAGGGCTGGGGGTTCTGCTTGTCCTCAGCCCCCTTTCCTAACATGCCTGCTTGGTGGGATGGGCACGTCCCTCACCAGGAAGATGGTATTTGACACACCTGAAGAGGATCCCAACTATAACCCCCTCCCCGAGGATCACCTGGAAAACCAGCCTGGAGACCAGGACCTGAACCAGCAGCCCCCCCAGTAACACAGAGGACACCTCTATGTGGCCAGGTTCCTCTCCTCCAGCTGGGCTTGTGCTGTGCCCCAGATCCCACTGGAATAATACTCATTGCCGCCATTCTGCCGTGTCCTGTTTCCCTGTCTGTGTGGGTAACCCATCTGCCTGTCCTACCAAGCGGTTCTGCGGAGCTCTGCACACGAGAACTGAGGAACGCTTACGGAGGTGTCCTAGGGACAAGGGCTGGAATTCATGCCATGGCTCCTGTTACCTGGTGGGGGATAAGTATCAAGTGGGGCGTTAAACCAGTTTCTCATTGTCTTGCTGTTACTGACTTGCTGTGTGCCAAGTCACTTCTGCCCTCTGTACAAAGACTGATCTCTGCTCTCACTGCTGGGAGACGTCTGTGTGGGCTTCTGACCCAGTAGTACTTCTCGCCGTGGTGTAAGCACAACCAGGTCCCCAAAGAAAAACCTGCCATCGTGGAATGCAGCTCAGCCTCTTCCATTCCTCTAAGCCCCCCACCCTCTTTCACTGTTGTTTCCAAAAAGTCTTTGCATTAAAGTCTTTATTTTTCAGTTGTGTGTCCATTTCTGCCACGGACAGAGGTAGCTAGGTCCCAGTACTCATCAGGACTTCGCTCAAAACCGCCAGGCTGCTTTGCTCAAACACTTCTTACTTTTTTATTCTTGTGGGCAAGATTTAGTCTAGCTGTAAGGTGTCCTTCCCCTCTGCAGAAAGCATTACTGCAGAGTATAAGAAGGGCAGTGAGCTCTGGCTGGAGAAAGGGATGCCTGGAAAAGGAACAGGGAACAGAGTTGGAAGCTCATTCTAGTCAGTGACTGGAAGTAGCACTTGACACCAGTAATGAAGGCTGCCGGACCATGCCCGTAATTCCATTCTTGTTGCATTTCTTAGTTTTGGAATGAAGCCTCTGAATTTTAGAAGAAACTAAACAAATTAGTCTAACATCACAGCTGGACTAAATGGATTTTCATCATTCTTGTTAGGTTAGCGCATGTGTGCTGCTACCCCACCTCAGAAGCTTGAGTAAATCTGCAGAGTACCTTAGGATAGCTGTTAGCCGTGCTCTCTGCTACAAGCCACTGCTGAAGCTACAGAAATGTGAGTAACCAGCATCCAGGTAAACACAATGCAGGGCCCTGTGGCAGAGGAAGGCTGAACCACAGCCACCCCGCTCTCACCTCCTTTGTGGGCTTCCCATGAAAACAGCTTGTTTGTGAAAAATGTGAACAAGCTACTTTGCTGCACTTCTGTTTCCCTCTAGGAAGAGGATGAAAGCAGCATACAGATGGTGAACTTCTTCTAGAAGGCAGAGAGGTACCAGGAGCTAAGTGGCCTCAGACTAGACAAGTGCTTGCTGCGTGCTTTGCACATGACCTAATGCACAGCTGGTGTTTCAGTCCCTGGAAAAGTTTTGTCTGTGAGGTCTGCAGAACTGCAGCTGTGAAATGTAGAAGCTGGACTGTGCTTCGTGGGGGCTAGGATTAAACTAAGGAGCTGTAATTACAGGGTGGGAAAGCTGCTCCCAGCTGTTTCCTGGTAGCTGTGATACTCAGACAAAGCAGGCTGTTCTCATCTTTGGGGGACCTGCCCCCCTGGACTTTCCTGTCTTGTCTCTGGCTGCTTGGAGGGGAAATTCCCACAGCTTCTCTGGGGCTTGAGAAGCAGAGGGAGGTGCTGGTAAGCCCCTTACAGAAGCTCTCATCCTTGTGTGCCTTTGTCCATGCCTCATTGTGAAGTTTAGAGTTACTTAACCGCAAGCTTCACAGCAATTCAAAAAATGCACACCTGATGCTAGGTTTAAGGCTATGGCAGTTTTGTACTTGTTTTGATCACATTCCCTGAAGAGGCTCTCTGCAGGAGAGGCACCTGATCATAACAAAAAGAGGCTGAAGTGTTCTCAGGAAGAACTCAAGTTCTTAATGTCCACAAGGCAAAACACATTCTGCATGGGAGGCAGCAGGAATCCCAGGCTTTGTTTCACGCACTGAACTATCCTTTCACCCTCTGCAATGAGGAATAAGGGATCGCATACCACTCTGGCCCAGGAGTCTAGGCTAAGACTGCACTAATATTAATTGTTAAACTACAAGTTTTTGGTTTCTGCAGGCTAATATCTACAAGTTCCCTCCCACCCAGGAATCAGAACTGGCTCTGCATTACTTGAGTCTAAACATGATAAAAGAAAGCCAGAAAAGAGACTTTGACTGTGCTAGCAGTGTGGGTGGACAAGCAAGTATCGTAAAACTGATTGGCTGTATCATAAAGGCCTGAATGAAGCTGTCAGGCTGCCAGCAAGATCTCCCCTGCTTGCAATGCTTGTCTGTTCCTTAGAGTGAAGGGTAGGAACTCAATCAAAGAATTGGTGTACTGCAGCAGCAAGGTAGTTCTTAAGCAAGCTTGATTTTTTTTTTTTTTAAGTTCAATGAATTTTGTTTTAAGCTCTCCAGGGAAACAGGCTGTTCTAGGGTTGCAAAATCCTGACCCTGCAGTCCTAAGGGTATTCAAGACCATGCACTTTGTTTTGGATACTGTGTGCTCTAGCTGGCAGCTACGTGGGTTGCTAGTGACCACAGCAAAGCCACTTGTTGAAGAGAAGCTGCGGTCTCGGTTGGTGAGTCTTTGGTTGGTCTTTAACTTGTGGACGAGTTCAGAGACACTGTCTCCCAGCTGCAGTTCTCACAGAAAAAAGGGTTGGAAACATCACATTCCACCAGGCTAACGTCTGACAAATTAATGTTACCTTAACCAGAGTCACAAACTGTTCTATCATTGCCAAGTAAGCCAGCTGGATGCTTGAGTTCACTGCAGGCTGTACCAAGTAGGGCAACAGCTTAGACCCAACCTTTAGAGTCACTTGTATCTTCCAAGCCTCATTATCACTTCATCCCTGCAGCAAGAACACTTCAGGCTGTTTTACCTGTCGAAAAAAAAAAGTTTCCTCCATGCTTTAGGAGAACTGCATGCACAGGGGTGTTCAGCACTATTATTAGGCCCTGGGCCTGCTCAGTTGCCATAATAGGACAAAACCAGTGTGAGATCACCACTCATTTAAAACTTACTGAACTCAATCTAGCAGTATGCATTCCTTTTATTTAAAAAGTTGTCCTAATAGTGCATGTTGCACCTATACAAAAGAATCTTTACACTGTCCACACACAGGTATATAAGGGCTCCAACAGCTGCCACAGGTCTCAGCTAGATCATGTGCTAATGCAGCGTTCCTGGTACGTGGCATTTAGGTGAAGGGGATGGGGGCAGAAGTCAGCAGTACTGGGAACTCTTGGCAAGTGGAATGTGTGTCCCCGTCAGGGACAGAAAGACCCCTGCCAATCCTAGATCCATCTGGGGAGAGGAATACGGATAAAGTCTGTAGGAAGAGCACCAGTGTCACAACAGGAGGTTTACCAGGCTGGAGCAGTATTGGCCAAACGTCTCATGCGCCTAGGAAGAGAGAAAGAAGCACAGTAAGTGTGGTGTTAGTTGTGTGAAGTCTTACTGAAACTGACGTTTTTGGGGAGGTTACCACATCTTTGTGATCTCCTTAGATTTATTGCCCAGATGGAATTCCTTGGTCACTTGAGAGCGCCCCTGCTATGACACTACTCAGCAACAGCTTTTAGGGCAATTTTGCTCATTAAGAGAGATAAAACCAACTGCTACGGAGAACTATTCAGCCAGAGCTAAGAAGCAAAACCATCCTGAATGTGTTCATCAGCAGTACTCCTGAGAAAGAGCTGAGCCAGCACATTTACTGTTCCCAGAACATAGCTTTTGGACAGAAGATACATTTTTCTAGCAGTTCACTTATACCTGCCACAAGCAATTTAACCAAGTAGGAGCAAGCGCTCTTGACTTCTTGTTGAACACTGCTTAGTGGGTCTCTATGGCAAGCTGAGCTCCTCCTTGAACCACGGAGGTGCTCCCATGCTGGCAAACAGGTCAACATCAATCAGGCTGGAGCTGGGACCTTGCCCATTCCTACATCAAACAGCACTTCATCCTACATAAAAGGAAGCCTTGTGGCAGGACGCTAGTTAGCATGACAGTGCACGAAACTCCAGTGTTTTTGATGAATGCCTTCCTACAGAGACAAATCCCCCTCACAAGCAGAGAGCTCAAGGGAAAAAAAAAAAAAAAAAAGGAAACTTTGCTTCAAGCAAGAGATGGTTAAAGTAGATGCTAAATATTTGTGGAGTGAGGTGATAACAGCTTAATATCCTGAAGCAAAAAGGCTATGAGTTTCTGTTGTGGTGTGCAAGTTTGAAATCCTGCCAGTTGGCTCTCAGAAGAGAGAGACAAACATCAAAGCTTTTAACTTCTGTCTTAGAGACAGGCCAGAATGAGAACTGTCTGAACGAGCGGCAGCACCTTGTATTTCTGTCCTGGTCTCTGATCTTCTTCTCCATCTCAGCATCTGTGAGGGTTTCCAGAAGAGGGCACCACTGGTCAGCATCCCCCGTGTTGCGAATTGCGATTTCCACAGTCGGCAAAGGGTTCTCACTGCAGCAGCAGGGCAACAAAGCAACACCCGTCAGTGGTCACAGCGCTCTCCTCTGGGTTATCGGCCCAGATCCCAGATACAAGCGCAACAGAACATCATTTAAAGTGTTTCAGGCTTCAGCGTTCACTCTTAGCCCCACTTAGCCCAGTCTGGTTCTCAGAAGTACCCCAGGGACAGACAGTTCCATCTGGAGGAGCCCGAAGTTTCTGGGAGACCAATTATTACCTCTCTATAACCACATGAGAGGGGGTACATCAAAACAACCATGGCTGAAGCACTTCTCTCCCATTAAGGCCATTATGTACCTGGCTCACAGTGTTTAAACACAGCACAGGCAATGTTCCTATCTGTTTACTGATGTGGGGAGCACTTTTCCCAGAGCAGCAGCTGAGCAGGTACTGTCAAGGGGGCTCTTCCATCTAGTTCTGCTATTCTTAACTCTCACTTCCTAGCTGCAGTTTGCCTACTACACCTCTAACAGCTCTTCCCTGGCACATCTGACTTTCTGGGAGCCTGGCAGGGTGGGAACCTGACAGCACAATAAGGACTGTTGTCCCATTTGCCACAGAAAAGGTTGTCTTTTAGGACCTGCTATTGCAACCAGAGACTGTGGTTACACCCAGCACGGCCAATAAAACACAAGGCTCCATCCCAGATCACAAGATTGCTCCTCAGAGATCTGTCTGCCCTGAACAGCTGTATTATCACATGCACAAAAATGTTTACTGCTTCATTAGCCACTTTTCAGTAAAAGTCAACAGGAACTGACCAGGAGTAGCTTCCCAAATATTGACAGTGGAGCTGGAAGCCCAGCATAAATACAGAGGAGCCTCAGAATGTAAATGTTTGCTTTGAATTCTAGAAAGCATCTCAGCCTGAGCTGCACAAGTGTGCGTGTACGAGGAGCCCTCCCGCAGGTGTGTGCAAGATCCAGATCCTTCCCCAGGGACATATGCCTCCACGCAGGATTTCAGCACTCATACACGGCTCTCTCAGCCACAGGAAGAAGCTCAAATGCTGATCGCCACAGGAACAGTCTACATCAAAGTTATTAAACAAAACATAATCCAAAGCTTTTGTATCTGATTCTGAGAGGAAACTTTAGTCAAGTCTACCTCCAGGATTGTGGATGTCCACCAAGCAACACTCAAACCCAGGAAATTCATCTTAGCCACGAAATTCCAGACTAACTGCTAGATCTTGACTTGGTAATATGGTCTCTACCTCTCTTACCACGCTGAGCACTGCGCACCCACTCGAATTAAATAGGGGCTGGAAAGCTAGCCTCGTGAGCATTGCTTACTTGCAAGCCAACTTAGGTACCATGTTTCTATAGTGTAGAATCATAGAGAAAATGAAAAATCCTCCCGCAGCTCCTAACCTCCAAAGTAACAGAGCTGCCCCCACTGTTTTTTTAAACAAGAGGTGCTGGCAGAATGACTGCAACACCCTGTCAGCTGCAGGATTCCCAGTGGAGAGTGGAGCAAGGCACTCCTGCTGGACTCCAAGTGGCCGTAGTGTCACAGCAACACCAATACCCAGGTTTCCTTTGGGAAGGGCAGCTCCTCAGGCAAGTGGCCTTGGTGTGCGAGAGAACATCACTGGTCTGGAAGGCAAAGCCCTGGCTATGAAGCACTGTGTGCTGCCCCTAGAAACAGGTTGGCAAGGAGGCAGGAAGCACTGCAGCACACCATCCCCCTGAAAATCCCACATGCAGCATTACCTGCCTGCTTCCTGTCCTGCCACTTCCATTGGGCTCTCAAGCTCTTTGTTTTGCGCAGAGCAGGCCAGCTGAAAGGACAGCCCTGGAGTTCATCAACTAAGCAAGAGTTTCACCTCTCCCTCAGATGATTAAGAGGCTCATGACTTCTCAAACCCCCAGTCCCTGGAGATATTAAGGTTCTTTTGATACATCTGAAGCAGACCCTTTCCTTACGTCGGTGGAATGACTTCGGAACAACCCCCACTCCTGTGGTTTGGGAATTCAGGAACTAACCAACCACAAAACCCAAATATCATTAATCAACACGAAGGTTTCAAAAGTACTCCTTTGCAGGAAGAAGGAATAAGAGGGCATGTTTGTACTATGACACAAAACAAACCTTAAATTGTTTTTCCCTCTGAACAGTTCATGGCTATGTACGTTGTTCTTTTGGGGTTCCCTTTCCTGTTTTTGATTCTCCCCTTACAATACTGCAACAAGCTAAAGAAGGCCTGAAATCTACCTATTTCAGCAACCCCTAAATAGAAGCACTCCTTAGCAACTAGAGATGGATATATGTTTTTAGAGAGCATAATGTAAAGTTGGCATTAATCTGATACACCTGCGAGAGCCTGGATAGTGTTGAATAAAACCTTACTTGCTGTGTGTTGGAAAGATCGATACAAAGGAAGAAATGAGCCCCCCCAACAATTAAATATGTACTCAGATTAATTTTGGGATTCAGGTATCTGCAATAGAAGAAGCAGCACAGGAAAGTGGCACAGAGGCAGTACTAAAGGCATCACATTGCCATCTATTGCCCTCTATTACCCCTGCAGTTCTCTGGAGCACGTACCCATTGCTCTTACAGTTGATGTGGTCCCACACTGGATCTGCAAATATCAATTGGCTGTCGTGGATGGCAACGCAGAATTCACCTCCCCAGCTCTACGCTAAGAGTTCAGTTTCCATGTGGTCAAGAGCCCCTCTCCATTCTTTAATATGAACCACATTAGGGATCATTTTAGAAGCAAGTTTCCTTGAACTGACCTCTTCAGAACTGGTGTCAACAGCACCTTTCCCCCACCTCTGCCAATACATCATTTGCTGAACTCTCAAACTTCCTCAAGTAACTCCATGGCCCAAGGTCAAAAGAGCCCGCCAGCACGCATTAAGGGATATTTACAGACTGCAGACACAGCAACATATGGAGGATAACATCAGTACAGCAACTTGCCACAGAACACGGCACAACTGGAAATGATTATTATTAGGAGACAAGTTACAAAGCTGACTAATCAAACCTGACACCGCTGCATTCCAGCTATGAGAACAGCCTGTGATCAAGCCAACTTTAACTTCAGCCAGGGTAGAGAGCTACAGTGTCAGTCTGCCTTAGCTCAAAACACCAAGGCTTGAGAGAACGTATGGCCCCAGTCAGGCAGAGCTCATGAAAGAGAAAAGCCCTGGTCATTCGAATACATTAGAAGAAGGAGGTACAAGGTATTCCGTCACTGTTAATTACAACAGCCTTTCTCTCTGGCAAAAGGTGACGTTTCACTGACATTCCCCACTAAAAGATACTTGAGCAAAAGCAGAGGCTGGTTGAGCCGCACCAGGCTCTACTTTAGAACAAAACGCAGAAGGCACCAGATCAAACTGCTCCATTTGTTCACCAGTTAGGCAGCCAGTGACAACCAGAGGGCTGTGGCTGAGATGTGACACAAGTGTCACTAATGTTCCAAGTGCTTTGGTACCTTCACCACTAACACTCCTGTTACACAGAAGAGCCCACCAATTTCATACAAGCAGTATGTGTTGCTCTAACATGCCTCTTGCACCTCACCAGTAACACCTAACCATCCTGTGACGTGTGGCACAGTCACTTCGAGGCAGACAGCCACCCAAAACAGTGTGGAAAAAAGGAAACTATGCTGCCAAACTTGCACAAGCAGTAGTCTTTAAATGATACTGGCTCTATGGAGATCTCCAACTGATGAAATATGCAAAAGGATGTCCAAGAAAGAGAAGAGCTTTAGTTGCACCCTACATATTTCTCATCTGATAAACTTGTTTAAAAATAAGGTGGTTTTATGAGCCAGTGGGCACATGACTGTGAGAAGCCAAACACTGTTACCACGAAAAAAAAAAATTATGGGGGATAGAGTGGGTGTAAGCCATAAGGACCAACTTCAAATTAAACTTTCTACATCAGGTCAGCTGTTCAAGATTCATTGATGCTAATGGGCATTAATTAAGAACACACGCCCACACCCCTGCTAGGAAGATGGCAGTTCTGTACCTGAAGGCGTATGTCTTCTGATGCCAACTCAGCTGTCCTCGGATGCTGTAGGCAATAGTAGTGACAAACTCCCCACCCAGACCAAGCTCTGAGCACAGCTTCAAGGCAAACTTCTCTGGTGAATTCTCCTTCTCCGACATGTCCCATTCGAACTGGTCTACAAGGGAGATGTTCCCTACGTGGATGTTTAGCTGGAGACAAGGGAAGAACAAGTCATTTGTTTCCATCTCTTCCAATAATTTGTAAAAGGTAGTTTAACTTAGGAGGTGGAGGCTGGAGAAGTGGAGAATTAACTCCTACTTCATTCTATCTACAGAGCTCCTTAACTGAATTCTTAAGTTCAGTAACAAAGACAACTTAGCTTTGGTCACCAATGTTTCAGTTCTTACAAAGGAAACCACAATGCTTTCAATGAACTCTTTCATCATCTCTGGGGTTGGCACATGAATGTTTAGTAATTTGCTACTGTGGTCTTGTTCTCAATACAAAGGACAAAATCTAATCTGGACACAGGAGTGGAATTAAAAGCTCCTTGGCTCTGAGGGAAGCCTTTGTAGTCCTCCCCCATAACATAACCAGAGAAATGCAAATGGCTCGGCTCTCATTCTATTGCTCTCCTGTATTACCTTAATAATAACTCGTTGGTCTGACTGATCTTCTAGAATACTGTCCGTTGGGTATGACTCGATCTGTTGTCGGATGGCAGAGGCAATAGCAGGGACAAACGTCAGAGGATTCAAATCCAGGTCATCACAAAGAATCTCAGAGAACATTTCTGGGGTCATGAGCTTTTCTGATACAGAACAAGAACAAACAGACACTTAACTATCTCAGCCACCAATGCCTGCCATTTACAGAATACACAAAATTAAGCTTATAGTGTGAAGAGGGGACTCCTAAACGCATCACCTTTTGCTGTTGAAATGTTTTTTTTGTCCCAGAGTTGTACACGTGCACGCTGCCACAGGGACTTGACCTCTATCAGCTTTCTTTACTTGTCCCATGGAGACAACATAGCTACGATCTAATAATCGGCATACATGAAGGAGCCATACATATTGTTTGGTATTTAAGTTATCTCAGCTGGCAGAATATTTCCATTAGGCTGCTGAGCTGATGAACCAGATCAGGAGAACAAGCCAGTTAAACTCTTCAGACTACATGCATCCAGGAACGACTGGGAGCCATGGAAGTGGCAGGGCACCTGCTATGAGACATGAGAGCTGACCACAACCCACCAAGTGGCAGGGCCTTACAGCTTTGTATATATGGGGCTTATGTTTGTTCTCTCTTCATACTCAGTGATGAATGCAACTGTATCTCTCCAGCCTCAGGAAACCCTCCTTCCTACATACCATTCATGTTCCATGTAAACGCATCTCTGAGTTTCTGCCCATCAATTTCCATATCGAGCCTGATTGGAACCAGAACCTCCGGCTGGGATGCATTCTCATGGATGACTGCTGGGTCATGGTCATCAAAGCTAATAAAAAGAGCAACAATACCGTATATGTGCTAGGAAATGATACATCTGGCATCCTCCATAGAAAGAAGGAGCTATTTGTTGGAAACCATCCCCATATTCCAACTCCCCAGTCTTTAGACAGACTCCTCAGGACAGGGGTACAAAACTATGGCAACCAATAGGGAGTTTATCACCTTTTATGCATCTGTCTTAATACATTTCTGCAAATAAAACAAGGACGCCTTTCTAAGACAATGCTTTATCCTGTTTTCCTCAACTTTTATATGGAAAATGAAAGCAGCTTTTTTCAACGAGTAAGTTAAAGTTACAGGAATATGTCAGTGATAGGCAGTCTCAGTCCTTTGCAGAGAGGGTTTGCAGGCTCCTCACATGACAAATGCTTAGCGAATCAGCGGAAAGTACAAGGAACTTATCAGGAAATGAACTGACCACTTTCCTGAGAAAAGGAAAGCCTCCTCTCTGAGCCACGGATGGCCACTGTAAAGAAGAGCCTCATAACATATAGCTGAAGTAAGAACCTCCAATTTAGGGAACTATAGGCCTCATCTATTAGAGAAGAAACGCAGCCCCTGGCAGTACATCATGACTATGCTTTTCAGAAGAAGGAAGCTTACCACAGAGGGAAAGTCCTCTTCTTATCCCTGCCCATGCGATTTCTGTTAATTGTTGTTGAGCACGGCACCGCATCCAGGTGATGAGAGCTGTTGGGCAAAGTCGGCACCCACTGGTTGTTCCTCTTTGCCTTCTGTTCTCTGAAGAAGAAGAGTGGATGTTAACCCACAGGCCCTGACCACCACTGCTGTTATTTAAGGAATAGTATAATTTTAAATTATGAGCTTCTGCCTAATGATAATTCAACTGAGAACTCATGTTCCAGGCTAGCCTCCAGGAAGCCCATTCTCCAGATCATAACTATTCCTCATATGTGAACCCAGGTGTGTCATTATAAATACTAGGTTCATATTTGGATTTTCTGTCTGTATTTACAAAGGGGCTGCTGAGAAATGTGGCGCCTCCAGCAGATGGTATGTGCACAGGGTGTTCTGCAGAACATCTGTTACAGCTGGAATGGAGCAATCACAGAATGAGCTGCATCATCAAACACTAGTGTTTTTCTTCCTGTTGTACGTGGGCAGTGACCTCATCCTTACATTCTGAAGATCTTCATTTGCCCAACTCTGTAAATGTATGCTAGCACAGACGGGCAAGCATCCTCCTGCGCGAGGCCCTGGCTTTATGTGATTTCTAACAGGACAGGACAGCACTTCTTATCCACGCCAAGACCTTCCAAGCAGCTCTGTTCTGATACTGGCCTTCACCAACGGTGGTTACCTGAGGTAGGTGGGAGGTTCTGTGCTGATAGACACTGCCTTGTACTTCTCATCATTTCCATCCAGGATCTCTTCCACTTCAGAGGCCTTTAACAGCGTCACACTAGTGGCTAATGTTGTATAGCCATGATCTATTACCGAGAAAGATACCAATAATTAACGTGGAAAAGTATTACATAGCAATATGGCATTAATAAGTCGAGTAGCGAAAAGTCCTCCCTGCCAGGTGGGACAACAATAGGTTACCAAATGGTGTGAGTGGGTGACCCAAACGTGCTTTGGGCTTCATTTGTCTTCTTGCAGAAAGAGTCCGGACACAAGAGAGTTAGAATTTCACGGGCTTCTCTCAATTATTACCACTGTATATCACAACAGCACATCCTAAAGCTACTTTGTAGACTGGATTTACCAGGAGACTCTGAGGACTGTACTGGGCTTCTGAAGTAGGGAGACATTCAACCAGAGAACTAAGATGTGGCTTTTATCAACCACGGATGAACCTAGTTCTTGCAGGGTACAACTTATTTACAGAACATACTCGTTTCTTCTAGGAAATTTACTTGAGATGGAAAAGAATGCAATCAAAAAAATCCAAAACACCTGGAAAAAAAGAGTCCTTAAATCCTCATAAACATTAGATAAACTTTAAAACTAATTTGCTTTTATTTAAAGGGAGAAAAACATTTTTTTCCTACCCTGAATTGCCCTCTGCAAGCACACGGTTTAGCTCTGCACATCTACAATCTGCCACAATGATGTAAAAACTCTTTCACAGCCTTCTGAGGAGAAAAGCGCAGGAAACTATAAACCCTCAGTGGATTTAAAGTTGGAAATGGAGAGTTAACGGTCAATAGCAAAGCAAGTCGCTGGACAGCCACGTTGGACATTAATGAAAGCTAAGCCAGGGAAGCACAAACCAGCAAGACTTGGAAAAGGGGGAGAAGCTCAGGACAGATCTTGCTGAATTGCACAAACCATCTGTGTCTGAGAGTCCCTTCATGTTCTGAGACAGAAAAGTTCAGCATGTGATGAGGATGCACAATTAGGGCGACCACAGGGAGAGATCAGAGGAAGAGGATGAGACATTAATGTATATTGTAACAGCACCAAAGGTCACCGTGGAGATTCCTACTCTAGCACAGCTAATAACACAGATAAGACTTACATCTCCTGGGACTGTGAGACCGCTGGTTTTCTGTTGGGAAAAAAAATAAAAGAGCAATAGGTCACCAGGATACTTGGAGGGAGGAGACATCAGTCTACAATGAACTATTTTTATTATGCCTTAGCCTGAAGAGTGCATGACAAGTTCTATTGCTATGAAATATAACTGCTTTTTGTTAGTCTCCCAACAACAACAACACCAAGACAGCCGTATTCTTACTGTAGCAGTCACATCAATAGGAACATACCACCACTAAGAGTGATAAACTTTCAGTCCCTGCAATACGGTAAATACTTAATGCAGTATTTATTTTGAGATTAAGCTTTTGCATTTTGATGAATGCAGCCAACCCCAGGAAAGTTGGGAGGCTCATTCTGATTTCGTATCATTTTTGATCTGCAGCGTGAATCTGAAGCGATGTGCACAGCCGTAAAGTTGCACAAGCTTCTGAACCTCCAGGACAGTTTTTCAAGGCAATCTTTCAGACTTCAGTACTGGGAACATTTAGTCATCTCACCATGTGAAGATGCCACTATCTTCTTCCTTTCTTCCACAGTGGCGAGTCGTCTCCAGAGTGAAGGGTATCTCTTGTACAGGGAACCCCGAAACATACGCAGGTAATTCCCCACCTACAGGAAGAAAAGCAGAAACAGGGCCTGGAAATATATTCCATTCAGAGAAATTTTGAGCAGAAGCTGAAATGAATTCAGCTCTTTGTAATGACGACAGACCTCACAAGAAGATTTTTTTAATGTTTTTTCACAATTGACTGTATTGTGTTGGTATCATAACGCACAGTTTCTGCAGGAACACAGAAACCAGCTTTTATCAGCTCTTATTTCAGTAGCCTGGTAAGAAAATCCTATCTATTGACAAAAATCAAATTAATAGGAAAAAATGTATTTCCATGTATTTTTGAACAATTTAAATTTTACTTCAACTGCTGTTTCAATGCACGATGCTCTGTAGGAATTTAATGAAAGCAGATGCCCAGCTCTCCAGCAGCATCACTTTCACATCGAACCTCTGTGCCATCCAGACGTTGCTTGGATAGAGCAAACACCCCAAGACTGCCTTGAATTTTATTTTAAATCCTCTGAACATGCAAAATGTGATCACTGCCAGAAATCCTGCTCCAAACTTACTTAACATCTGTACAGTTCTGCTCGTCCTGACACAACGTCCTCGCTTGTGCTGAAGGCTCCAGCAAGCCTTGCTGAACAACAGCAGGATTTCTAGACTCTGAAACCAATTTTTAGATGGGTGCTACACTCACAGCCTGCCACAAAGGGGTTTTATTCCTTAACAAGAGTCTTTTTGATCTTAACGTCCACGTTCAGATAATTTTTAATTGTATCTGTTGCCCGTCAGGAGACGGACCAGTGGCAGGCAGAGAAGGCAACCCTTCTTCCTCTTCCACGTGTGCAGCACGGCGATCCCACCGACGTGCTGCCTGCAGCGACGGCTCTCAAACCTCGCACTTCTGGGCTCTTACAACCCTCACACTTGTCACAAGAGGCCCCCGAGCCCCGCTGCGGGCGCCCAGCAGCGATTCAGCCCCCCAGGGCCCCCCTTCTCCACCGGGTGGGGCCGCAACACGCTCCTTTCCCCTCCGCTTCCACCCGTGGCGGTTTCTGCGGTGCTGAAGCGGCCTTGTCCCGGCTCCCCGGGGCAGAGCGGGCCGAGCACCGTGCCGGGAGCGGGCCGAGCACCGTGCCGCGGCGGGGCTCGGCCCCCGGTGCCCCGGTCCCGCCCCGTGCAGCCGGGCGGCCCCGCAGCCCCCCCGGCCCCGCTCCCCCCACCGCCGCCCGGCCCCATTGTCCGCACCTCGGAGCCGATCATGTAGAACTCGCCGTCCTCCTCCAGCTGGAACTTGACGGGCTTCTGCCCGAACGTTTTGCTCAGCGCCATCATCATCATCGCGGCGGCGGGGGCGGCCCCGGCGGCCTGGAGGGGGCTGAGGGGCCGGCGGCGGAGCGCAGCGAGCGGGGGCAGCGCCGCGGCCTACTCGGGCTCGGCTCCGCGCATGCTCCCGCTCGGCGGCCTCCAGCGGCGGCAGCGCCCGGAGCGGGGCGGGCCCGGCCTGGCCCGGTCCTTCCCGGCCCGGCCCGGCCCTTCCCGGCCCCCTCACGCCCTGCCCGGCCCCTGCCCGCCCCCTTCCCGGCCCGGTGCCCCGCGCCCTGCCCGCCCCGAGGCTCCTCGCTGTGCGCCGAGGCCGTTAACGGCCGCGCTGAGGCGAAGGCAAGGCGGCACGTAGAAAAGAGGCGGTTTATTGGTACATAAATATATACACAGTATATATAAGGAGGGTTTATACACGTCGTACAAACATTTACACCCGCGGAGGGAGGGAGGCGGCCCGGTGCTGCCGCCTTTTCTCTGCCTGCATGAGCGCCAGGAGCCGCCGCCAAGCGGTGCCAGGGCAGCGTCCAGCGCTGGGACCTGGCGTCACGCGTGGTCCACACACAGGTTCTTAGGAAACTCTCATGCATGCTACTGATAGCGGAAAGCCCGGGGCTGGGCCAGCCACAGCCACAGCCCGGAGAAGTGTCCGAGCTCCTCCACGGGTACTCGGTGTCCTCAGAGCTCCCTGGCTCGGGCTGGGGACGCTGCCTCAGCAGAAGGCGTCCTCCAAGGCCAACAGCTGGAGCAGCCCAAGGGCTGCCCTCGTGAGCTACGTAAACATAGGAAATGCCATCAAGTCAGTTCTGCGTGATGGGGTCCGGGTTAAGTAGGAGAGTGGGATCCCTTTCCAGGCTGGCTTGATGGCTTTTGGGATGCTATTGCTGGAAGAGCCTGGCCACATTAAGGGTTTAGGGCTCTCGTCTGTGAAGAACACAGTGGACGCTTTTGTATTGATAGCAACTGAAGCTGGGGCTGCTGGAAGAGGAGAGGAGCAAACTTTGCCACTTGCTGTGACAGACACCTGCTGTGTCAGACACTGGGCCTGCAAGGAAGCCAGGAATGGCAGAGGGAGCCCTCTGTGTGGCTGCTGGAGGTCAGGGTGATGGAAGGGAAATGGGGGGACACAAGCACCCCCCTCATCTGAAGGAGTTGGAGGAGGGTGTGCAGCTGAAGAAGTCCTGGCTGATGTGGCGCGGGTAACCCTCCAGCACCTTCACCTGGATGGGATCGAACTTCCAGTAGTCTCGGCCTCTCAGGAAATAGGCAAAACCTGGGGTGAGAGAGGAAGGGTTAGGAGAGACAGGGTTTGCAAAGCATGCCTTCCCAGCATTTTGTCTTGTTGACTCCCCACAGCATGTTTAATACCAAAAGAGAGCCTGGAGGAGGCAGGAAATGCTGCTAGATTAATTTCACCTGAATCCAGATTCATGGCTTACGCTCTTCTTTCATACTGTTTTAGTTCTGATGGGACTGTAGGCAGGATGGAGTTTATTTTATATAGCGGGTGGTTTTAAACATGCTGTACCCATGCAGCAGCCCGACCTTGTGACAGCAGAGGGTACCTAGGAGCCGATCAGGGCCTGTGGCAGGGAGGTTGTGAAGAACTGCTACGGATATCTTACTATGAGGAAACTGCTCTGGGATGCAGGCTCTGGAAGCGCTGGGGAGCCACTCCGTGCCTGGAGGGAGCAAAGAGGGAGTCGCTGCACCCGTCGTCCCCAGCACCCGGCTGTCCCAGGTATTTCTGCAGCACTGTGACGCTGCGTGCAGCGTGGGGCACATCTGGGAGGACGGTGACACTGAAAGCAGCCTGTTCATTCAGCACAGCTGCCTGGCCTGAATTGTGGGCAGTTTCTGCTGTCCTCTCATCACTGCCTGTGTTGGGAGTGGTAGGACTCCGACCGTTTCTTTGTAAGAAGTTTGAGTTTTCTGTACCAGATGCTTAACTGTTGTGTGTTCCCATTAATAATTATAAAGCTTCTCACTTTGATGAAAAGCTTTAGTTCCCTACCTACTGGAAGGAGCTGCCTCGCTCTCTATGCACTACATGGCATGTGCTAGGCTGGGAAGTGTCCACAACTACCAAATGTCTAAACCTTCCAGCTGGGAGGTGGCGTCAGGCCGAGCGCCCACCCCAGAGCAGGCCCTGTCCCTGCTGGCACTGACCAAACTCATCCTGAAAAGCAGCATCGATCTCCTGAGGGACCCCGCGCCAGTCGGCCATGGTCCGCGGGTAGATGTTGTCCACCTGGCGGGTGTGCGGGTTGAAGCGCCAGTAGTTGCCTCCACTGAAGATGTAGATCTTGTTCTTCTCAGCCCCCCACACCAGAGCTGCCTGCACGGGGGAAGCAGGGAGGCCCAGCTCCACGATCGGGGTGGGACCAGAGACCCGTCTCTCGCCGTCATAAATCCAGTACTGAGAATCTGGTGAGGAGGCAGAAAAGGGGAGAGACAGGTTTAGAAGCCCCCTTTTTGTCAGAAAATTTGGCAGTGAATTGCAGAAGTGGAGCTGGTGCCTTGGCAGAGCTCCCAGGGAGAGCTGTTGGTGCGAGGCAAATGCCCCACCAGTGCCATGGACACTGTGACTGACAGTGCCCACAGGGCAAGGTGTTTAATTCTCCCTTCAGTCCAACCCAGAACTGTCAATGGTGGGATGAGGAGGGCTCTGAGAGCAGCTGCCTCGTCTGTATTTGTGGAAGTTATAATGAAAGATTTGGCTTTCCTGATGAGCTGCCAGGCTGCCCTGCCTGGCTTCTCAGAGGCTCATCGTCGTGGTGCTGGAGAGCCCTGCATGCAGAAGGAAGGGTGTTTCTCTCCGGCTGCTCCACTCCGATGGGACTGGCTGCAGTCCTTTGGGCAGATGAATCAGCCTTGGCCTTTGAGTTTGCTCTGGTCATGCTGAAGGAAGAGCAGAACCCATTGCTGGATAAAGAAATGTACAAAGCTGTGGAGTTTGACAGGGTAAGGCTGATTCTAGCAACACCTCTGTGAAGCCTGGGGCTGCCAGGTTGGGGCACAGAAGCAAAAGGGGTCATGGCCTGATTGGGGGTGGGGGGCACGTTCCTTGTGTGCCACATTTCTGCGTGGGACAGAGCACAGGGACCAGCCCATATCCTGCCAGCTCAGCTCTTGGAGACCGTACCTGGGCATGCATGGGCATAAGGGGGGCATGCAGTGTAAAGAAGGAAGCTACAGAAACCAGGAAGAAGTTGCCAAGCTGAAGTAGAGAATATATTTCCAGTTTAGATTAAAACGGGAGACTCTAATTACCCTGCGGCATGTAATACTTTCCCCTTATCTCATTTTCACTCATGGTGGGAGCCTGCCAATTTTCACACCGTAAGCCCTCGTCTGCAGGTGAGGTGCTAAGCAATCTGTTTATGCAGGAACGCTGCCTGCAGAGCCGCCCGGTGCTTCCTGGTGCTCGCCTCATGGTGTGCAGACAGGGCACGTACACCCAGGGCAGCTGGGTAGCTACATTCCGCATCCCTGCTGTTAATTTCACACTTGGAAAGAGCACTAGAGAAAAGAGCGGAGCTGAAACAGGGGTCGTTGCAGGTCTTGAACTCCAGAGATGGCCACGAGGAGGTCTGCCCCCACCGTGAGTGACTGATTTTTAATCCCTGCAGTGGCTGGAGGTTGCCTGGATGTGGGCTCACTCAGTCTTGGGGTACTGCAGGAGCTCTGCATCCAGGACAGCTGGTGGGAGGTTTTAGAGTGTCTCATAGTGGTGCTTGCTCCCATTCCCATCTTCCCTCAACTGGGGCTGCTGGAAGCACAATGGCCTCCACTTATCTTGCAGAGGGCTCTGTTGCAGGGAAGACTTTTCTATTTCTCCTCCTGTTTCTATCCCCAAGGGAGATGGAGCAAGTGTTTCTTTCCTCCTCTTCTGCCAGCAGCATTGCCAGGGCAGAATATCAAAACAAACATTTGTGTTTCAGAGGAGGAGAATGGGATACTTTGGCTGTGTCTATACTAAAAGTGACCCTTCCTTCTCTCTTTCCCCCTCAGTATCTGCTAAAAAGTTTGCACTAAACAGGGAAAGGAACAAACAGCAAGGGTCACTGTTTTCTTGAGGATGTCTGGAAGATTTCTCCTCCCAGGGACTTGTTGGGTCCTGAATACCCCTCAGTAAAGAAGACGCACTTCTGAGTCGTCTGATCCCAGTCCAGCTCTTACCTTGGAAAAACCAGATATTGCCCAGCGGGTCCTCGAAGGTGGCATCCACAGAGCTTGGGATCCCCTGCCAGTGACGAGAGGCCAGAGCTGGGTAGCCGGCCTGCAGCTTTCCAGCTCGGAGCCGCCACACGTAGCGGGACGTGAAGAAGAACAGCTCGCCCCGGATGGTGGCCGCGGCGTCGAAAGCCGTGTCGCAGGCGTCGGGCTGCACAGACTGCCAAAGCACGGCCTGGTCAGCGGCTCGGACCCGCGGGAGCCCCCCTCGCCCAGGCTGGGTTCAGCTGACAGGACATCCCCTGTCCAGGATTGACCCCGCACTGCACCGGCCACCCTGGTACGTCCACAGGAGGGCCGTACATCCTCCTGGTGTGCAGGACACCCTCTGCTCCTGGCAGCAGTGCCACTTCCTAAACGCTGTTTAAATCCAGCCTCTTCCTCAGGGGTGCTGCTCAGAGGAAGACCGCCTGGGCACGGTTAGGCAGAAGGAGGTTTAAGCAGCAGGGTTCCCTTCCCTCTGGGATTTACAGCACTTGGGGCAGGCATGGCCTGGGCAAGCAGCTCCGCAGCTGCCAAACCACGTGGGTCACTAATGCAGGTGTCCTGCTCTCAGCCAGTTTTGGCCGGGCACGTGCTGCCCAAAGATCCCCTCCCAGCACGTCCCAGGCTGGCTGGCAGTGCTGGCCAGGGGGTCTGCGCCTGAGCTCAGCCACATGGGTGGAAAACAGACACAAAACCACCTGCAAGCCTGCGGCTGGCCTCCCAGGGAGAACAGTCCCAGCAGCTGGGAACAAGATGTGGTGTTTGAGGAGGCAGAGACAAGCTGTTCACTCACCTCCACATTGGTGATCTCGTTTGTTTCAAGGTCTGGCTGGGGCAGCTCTGCTGGCTGCGTCGGGGTTGGCTCGGGATCCAGCTTGGGTTTCCCGTAGAGGTACTGGATACCTTGCTTGTCATCCTCGCTCAGGCTCAGCGGATAGCGGAAGATGTAGAAGGGAGACATCAGAGACTTGGAGACAGCCGTGTGCTGCAAGCCCAGGACGTGGCCGAACTCGTGAGCAGCCACCTGGAGAAGGTCAGTGCCTGCAAAGGGAGGAGACGGGAGATACTTTTGCCTACCTGAGGGAGATGGGCAAGCTGTGCCCGCAGAGGGGATGCCTGCCCCTTAGGCTCATTCCTGCTGCTCGTCAGCTCCTGGCATTGCAGAGGCATGCTGCGGGCGTCTGACATGTGGCGAGAGAAATCTGCCTTGGCTACTGGGCTCGCAGGTTGTTCTGGCATTTACCCGTGTAGCTCTACTTCTTGTTTGTATTTTTAAGGAATCAAAGGGCATAATTAAAGGGATCCACTAATTCTGGAGCACTGCGAGTGAATTCAGACACTCAGGTATTAGCCTGGGCATGTTGGTAATTTGTAACTGTCTCTGGGGGCTTCTGCACTCCTTAGCTATCAGGAAAGAAAATGTTTTCCATGTGCTTTTGAACAGGAGAATTTAGCAGAGAGAAGGAATCTGGCCCGTACAAGTAGGCGGTGAGGTGGGAAGGCTGGTTTCTGTTCACCCAGGCTTGCAGTGGTGGTTGTCTAAGGCTGTAATGCAACAGGTCATGTTCAGATCATGTCCGTGTCTGCTGTGGCAGCTGCTGGTGTCAGTGGGGAACCCTGCGGGATCAGAGCCTGCGAGTGGCGGCTGCCACACAGGCAGCAGAGGGAGCTCACTTGTTGCTTGGCTGTGGGCTGTGGCAAGAAGGTGACATTTAAAAATCAGCACATAAAAATTCCTCCAGTGCCAAGGCCTGGCCCTTCTTTGCCAGGCTCAGGTGGATGTAAGGGAGATTGTACTTGAGGAACACGTGACTTCACAGCATCTACAAAAGGAGAGGGGGAAAGTAGATTTCAGTAGGCAAAACCATGTCACTTGGCTGGCAGGTGTTATTTCCAATGGATCCTTTTTGAAGTAGATAAATTGTACAGAAAGTTGTAAGAGGCATTAGGCAGCAAAGCTGGTGAGCCGAGGCCGTTTGCTGACAAGTCCCAGCGCATTCATTCACTTGCCTTCAGCCAGAAAGCCTCCGAGCTGCAGCCCAAGTGATGGGAAAGGCAGGGCTGGGAGTCAGCTGCTCTCGCTGCTCCAAGTGGGACTTCCCTGCTGGCCCAGGGGAGCAGGGCACCGGGGATGCAGCTGGGAGGACGGAGGGGAAGGTGAGCCCCTGCCTTCCTCTGCAGGTCAGCTTTGTGTTGAAGCCATGGATTTTTGCAGCACTGACACAATTAAATCGACACATCTAGGACAGCTGAGAAAGCGGGATCTCTGCGTCAGTGATTAATTACGAACTTTCAGACATTTCTGTTTAGCTTGGCAGGCTCTTTGCTTGATGCTTTCCAGTGTTGGCAGATATGCTGCACCACTGTCAGATTCTCCGGGGGAGGTGAACGACAGCACGCCTGCAGGAGCTGTGCTGGGAGCATCACTGTCCCTTGCAGAAGGTCCTCGGCGTGGACTTCTGCCTCCCGCACCGCTCCGGGCTGACCCCAGGGCACACCTTCACCTCCTCACAGATCTGCTCTCCCGTCTGTATCATGAGGCTAAGGATTTCCTCATCTCCGAGAGCTCAGGCAAGGGTTAAACCATGTTTATATCATAAAGCTCTTTTCGGCATATTAAATGGCAATTAGCTGCAAAGAGCTTCTACAACATTTATTTATGGAAGGCATAGAGGGAAAGAGGCCACGGGACAGGGCTGGATTCTGATGGAACTGGCATCTCTTCTGACAGTTCCTGGTTTGCCTCCAACACGGTCTGTGGGAGAATGCAGGAAATTCAACAACACAGGCAGCCCCGACAGAGGGTGCAAAGCGGCAGAGCCCACCCACACCCGGGTAGCAGAAGGGCTTCTGCAGCCCGACCTGGTGCTCTGTCGTCCTTGCTTCGGGGCAGCATGGACAGGAGGCATGAGGGTCCTGACCCCCCCAGAGCCAACCTGCTGAGAGCCCTGAACACTGCTGTGGACAAAATGTTTGGGAAACCCCAGGGAGGCAGGGGCTGAACTCGGGCTTTGTGATTGTTTCGTTGTCCCTGCACTAATTTTGGTGGGTCTTGCGGAAATGGACGCTCTGGGCGCTGCTCCAGGCCCCAGGCAGTACGGCGGTATCTTGTGGAGACTGACGCCAGGCCCTGAGAGCCCGAGCAGGGAGCTACCAGCGTGGATCTATTATTAGCACAAAAAAAAAAAGGCTTGACTTGCTGTGGTGTTGTTTATGGTCAGAACATTCCCAGGCCACGGGGACAGAGCTGGAGCCTGGGTGGCTTCCCTTTATGGACTTGTTCAAAGAGAAAACACTTTGTGGGCAGGCAGGACTGGCTGCTATGCTGTCCTCTGGAGGACGGCGTTGTTTTTGTGTCAGCTGGCGTGTCACCCGGTGCCAGGTGTCACCCGGTGCTGGAGCCTCTGTCCTCACCAGGACCACAGCGTCCTGGTACTGGGCTCGGGCTTTGATGTGGCTGGACGGTGACGGGAAGGTGATGAGAAAAGACCTGAACGCTACCTGCCAGCAGGCTTGTACGTGGTGGGAGGTGACAATATATACCGCCAAAAGGATGGCTGCCTCTCAGTTTTACAGGGGCCCTGCTCGCAGCACAATTAAATCATTTCTTTGTGCCCTTACAGGCATCCCAGAGCCCCCAGGCTCCCCTAAAACAGTGCCGTACCCAGGTTGTTCCCAATCGTCCAGGTCTCGTCGTAGTCAAAGTGGACGTCCCCCTCCCGGTGCGTCTTGGGGAAGAACGCGTGTGCCAGGATCCCGCCGGGCCCGTCGAAGGGCAAGTTGTCTCCGTGCCAGTACCTGGGGGGAAAGCAGGGCACACCTCAGGCTGCTGTGCAGCTCAGGTGCACAGCACCACACGGCCAGAGGTGGGGAGCGGCTGCGGAGGGACAGCAGCTCTCACCGCCACCGCTGGCATCCCGCGATCCACCGGGAGCCCTCCGGGTTGCAAACCGGGTTCTGCGTCAGGGCACCGAGGAGGCAGAGCCCAGTCACACCAAGCCCTGGGGAATTTTTCTGGGTTTCTCAGGACGTTTCTCTCCTCCCCCTGCTCTGCTTTCAGCACAAAGCTGAGGATGGAGCCTAAAGAATTAAGGAGGTGGCTGCCAGAACCGAGATCAAGCCGACACAGCTGAGCGGCGGGGGGATGCGGAGGGGCCGCCTGCAGAGAACCCAGCCAAACCCTCGGGTCCTCGCTCAAGCCAAGCCCACTGGTGACAAATGAAGGAAACCCACGAGAGATGTGACCACTTCAGAGAGCTGAGGGTGGCACAGGCAAATACACAGAACGCGAATCACATCACCGCTTGGACAGTCTCCACTGCTGTGACCAGTTTTGTGCAAGCAGGCAGCAGAGGGAAGTCTTTGCCCCTGTGCGTCTTTTGCCAAAAGCGAATTTCAGGCCACGAGCCAAGGTTCGTTTAACCAAGAAGCTATATTTGTCTTTGGGCAGACAGTTACGTTTTCAGTCAAGGGACAGGATGGAGGACCTGAAGATGTAACGTCAAAACAAAACACTTGGGAAAACAGCCTGTGGGCAGAGGAACGTAAATGTACCCGGAAAATTAATGAAGGATCGGTGACGGTACTGCACACAGCCAGCACGGAACAGCTGCGCTTACACCAAGCAGCCCACATCTGACAGCAAACAAAAACATCCCCGCGTCTGGAGGCAGAAATGGGAGTGTTTAAGTGCCTGTGCTGAGTGCTGGCAGCTCTGCGCCCCGGCTGCAGCCTGGGGTCTCTGCCCACCGCACTCACCTTGTGAAATCGATGACGATGTCAGCCCGGCCCTCCTGCACCTCGGTGAAGGTCAGCGGCGTCACGTCGCTCCAGACTTTCAGAGCTTCCTCGATGGTCCTTCTCACCTTGGCTTTTACAAGTTGCCACGGGAACCTGATAATTCTGAAAGGCAACAACAGACACCAGGTGAAGAGAGCATCAGCCGCTGTCCCGTGGATGCTGCTGTCATGCAGACACTAGCTGTAGGGTCAGTGGCGTTAGGGCTGCCACTCCCCCCTCTCAGCCACACCAGAGCATCTCCAATCCACAGAAGCACTGCTCCAGCACCCTCTTCTAAGCATCAAACCCCATCAGTGCTGAAACCCTTGGGCAGTGGGCCCAGAGGTGAGCTCTCTGCAGAGCTTCGCAGAGCTGTGTTTTTCCGGAGCGAAGGGCTGCAGCGTTTTCCAGGTCTGTCCTCTGTGAATCCACCCCCACAGAGGTGCCTGGGGGTGGTGGGATGGGATGTCAGCTCCTCAACCTCTGCTTTTTTTTGCCCCTGGAAACCTGGGCTTGCTCAGAGCAGCTGCTGCCTCTCCTGCCCCCCTACAACGTAACAGTGTCAGGTCTGCCGCAGAGGGAGCTTTCTCTCCCTTCCATTAAGTGTTGGTGTGCGTTCATCTCAGCTGTGTTCCTTTCTTTAACACTGTTGACCACAGAAAAAAAAAAAGGAAGAAGCCTTTCTGTTATCTGTAGCCTCCCAGCACCATGAGGAATAGAGTCTCCTGCACTCAATTAAACACAGGATGATGTACACGCTGCCAAAGTCCATATGAGTGTGCTCACTCCTTCACTTGTGCCCCTGTGGGCAGCTGGGCAGGAAGCACAACCCTCCCAGATCAGCAGATCTGCAACTGAGAAGGTGTGGGCTGATTTGGGCAAAACTTTACCCTGAAGTCCTGTTTACGGGAACATCAATAACAGCAGCATAAAAGGGTCGTTTTAAAATAAACTGTGAGCTGATCCCACAGAAAGGTGGCTGGGGGCGGGGAGGGGGGGACGAAAGCACAGCAGGAGCGGGCTGGTGGCGGAGGCTCCGCTCGGCGGGAGGTGGGGTTTGATGTTGGGAAGCGAACGCACGTGCGGGGGGATGATGCTGGGGCTGCACAGAAGATGTTTGCATAGGGGTGGGTGGGTGAGCAGCTGCGTTTATGGGAGCATGTGTGTGAGGGGATAGGGAGGCGCCGGGTACGATCCCGCTGGCGGTTCTTGGCGTGTGGCTGCCCTGCCAGGCTGGCCGTACCCGGATGAGGGCTGCCCTGTGTGAGCTGCAGTCAGGGAGCATCAGATGGAGGGGTTTGGGAAGGGAGAAGCAGACCATCCTCACTCCCATCTTGTATCTTCCTTACTTGTAGGTGAGGTCGGTCTTATCCCAGCGTCCCCCGGAGAGGACGAACCGCTTCTGCCGGTTGCGCCCGTTCTGGCCGTCCGGCAGTGCCGGCAGGTCGGGCACGCCGCACCGGGGCGGGTTCCAGCGAGCCCCCTGCTCATCCACGCCCATGGGGAAACCCTTGGTGGGCATGCCGGTCCCCACAGCGTTCACCAGGGACAGCAGCCAGGGACTCTGCTCCTTCCAGGTGTGATGTTTTCGAGCCACGTCCTAGAAGAGAAAAGCAAAGTCATGACTTGTGTCTGGGAAGAGAGGTCCCGATGCAGCGATGGCCGTCTGCCCACAGCAGTCCTGCAGTGGTGAGTTCCACCTCTCCCTCGGCTGTTCCCCTGCTGCTAGGGCACGTCCTGCTCCCCACAAATATCCCCCGTTCGTTCCCTGGGCTCCTGCTCCCAGGCTGGGTCACACCTGGGAGCAGCCTGATGCCATGGCACCCCCTAAGCACCAGTCTATTTTTGGTCCACTTTTCCTTGGCAGCTGGCCTGCAGGAAATGCTTTTGCAAACTGTGGATGAGAACCAGGCCCTCCAAAAATGAAACAAATCACTAGGGAGCAAATTTGCCCCCTTTGCCCCACATCCTTTTAGTATTCCCTCCTGGGCCTGGTAGGGGTGATGTGAATGGGAGGAAGCCTTTAGTCCAACAGCAGACGGTCGTGCTCCCTGTTCTCCCCCCTTGTGGCATCCTGGCGTGGTGAGCAGCCCTCCACATGGCTTGGGGACAGCACAAGCTGGAGGGAGAGCAGGACACACGGATCTGGGGTGACTCGGAGCCCCGCACAGAGCAGCAGTGACTGTCCCTCCAGCTCCCATCACTGCCTGAGGTCACCGATTCTGGAGAGGGATGGACAGGACCATCCCCCCTTGCCTCACTGTCCCTGTGGCATTGCTGGGGGGATAAGGTCACCATCGTTCTCCCACACTTAATTAGAAGAGTGTTTTTCCTCTTGGCAGCATTAATTAGTACTAATGAACTGCCTTTCATTGGTTTCTCACCTAACAGTAGGATTATGGGGCACAGAGCCACCTCGATGCACAACCCAAGGTTAATCTCCAAGCTGCTGTGAGGCGTGTGGGGTGAGGGGGTGCTTGGTCCCTGCGTATCCACGCTGCACAAGCCCCAGCTCCAAATGCAGATTTTTTGGCCTGATTTTGTGCAGTCAAATTTATAGAGCAAACTGAGCACCAGGAGGGTTCGAGGTGCAGCAGTGACACATCTCTGCTCAGGCAGGCTCTGTGCCACAGGACCCAGGTCGGGTTTAGGGATCCCCTCCTTCCTCTGCAGAGAGCTGCCTTCTTCCAGCCCAGCTTTCCTCCTGCTCAGCTGGGGACACGAGGGTCGGGCTGGCAGGACGCCCGCGCTGCCACGATGCCGTGTAATCAGCATGCTGCCGTCGCTCTGCTCCCCTACAATGAGCCCATTCATGCAGGCAGAAATGAAGTGTGAAGCCCTTGGCATTAATTCCGCTACTGGGCGCCGACTCTGCGACGGCCCCGTGCCTCGGAGCGATGCACAGACGGGCACAGGAGCCAGGGAGGTCGCACGAGGTGCAGTTCAGGTGTCCTGCTCTTGGTACGTCTGTAACCACTCCAGCCTCTGTTTTGTCCTCCCCTGCAGCCAGCCTGGGGCTCAGCACCTGCCGCCCTGCACTGACCCTGTCCTGTCCCTCTGCACTGACACACCAGGAGCTGCTCCACTAACAAGTGCAAAAAAAGCCACTTTACATCCCGTACAGCAAAGCCTACCCAGCCCACCAGCTGTGGCACGGGGAACCAAAATCTTAGTGAAAGGAGGATGCGTGGGCTGGCCGGTCTGAGGGGAGGCTGCACCAGGCTGCTCCCGCTGAATGCTGGAGCCCTGCCAGGCAGGAGGTAGATACCTGTCCTTCTAAGAGGAACTCTGCGAGCCGCCCGGCACCCTGTCTGGGCGGGCAGCTGGTGTCAGGACAGCTGGCAGGAGGCGCTCATAAGCTTCACGTCCTGGCCAACACCTTGCTCTCAGCCCCCACGAGACCCTCTGCTAAGCACATGATGGCAGCTGTGTCTGCTGGTGCTTTTCACCTAAGCTCAGCCTGAAAGGCTCTCGGCTCCTCACGCTGCTCGCACTGCTCAGGCTCGCTCTGCTGCCATGGGTGATGAACGTGTCTGTGTTCCCAGGGACCAGGAGGCGCAGGGCAGCTGCTCTGAGGCACGTGAGGAGCAGCAGTGGAGATGGACCCTGGGGAAAGCCCTCGCTGTGGAGCTGGGACAGGAGTCATGCAGGTAGGCAAGTTGGCTGACGCTGACCCAGATGGGCTTTTTTGTCTTGGCTATGCCAACGAGATCCACTCAGACTGCTGGGGGCCTGACGGGTGGAGGGAAAGTTGGTTGCCGGTTTCCTGGCTGGGAGCACTGGTGTAAACTGGAGATGTATCACCCTCCTCCAAGCAGGGGCATAGCGGAGGAATTCCCTGGTTCCTTCTTGCCCTGAGGGAGCCCCTGTGCAGGGGCAGAAGGGGGGAGGTTGGTTTTGTCTCTCTGGTTAACTTAAGGCCACTGGCTCCAACTCCAGCTTCCAGCCACCCAGAGCTGCCTGCAGCTGCATGACCGGGCCGAGGAGGGGACACCAGGCCAGGGAGGGGACTCCAGGCCAGGGAGGGGACGCCGCGGATGCCCTGGCTGGAGGCAGGAGGTCAGACCTGCCCTGCTGCCCCCTCGCCCCCAGACAAACAGAGGCAGGGCAGCGAGTTGCTCTCTGCCGTCACTGCACCGACATTAACACGATGGCAGGAAAGGGCTGGAAAATGCCACTGCAGGCGCAGCCGGCAAGGGGAAATGTTACGGGCAGAAACCACTCACCAAACAATGCTCAGGAGACGTGTCAGGCTGGAGATTTCAGCCTCCTTGTCGGGACACACCTCACTGCAGTCACTTCCCAAGGCTTCGATAACACATCCTCTCGCTTGAGATTGCATCCTTCCCACCTAGCGCAGCAGCCACCCCTCTCTGGGATGGGTGGGAATTTCGGGGAGCTCCTGCTTTGTTCTCCCAGGCTGTGGTATGCTCCGGCTGTATGCCTGGGGGTTTGCTTAGGGCTGTGCTGCTGCTGAAGTGAGTACAAACCTGTTGAGGGGGGCTGAGGAAGGTGCTGGCTGCTGGGTAACCATCAGGGCACCCCCACTTCTCCCATCCCAACCCAGGAAGGGGAAGGATTACTGGAGACCAGAGGTAAAGGGAGGTTCCCTGCAAGCCAGGGAAGGCCTTCAGGGTACAGAGCTGGATCAGAGCACAAGGACAACGCCTGCAGGGAAGACGGGAAACCAGACAGGACTAGAGCCTGCCTCACCCTCCAGCAATCCCCCTTCACCAGCCGGGGGAAGCTGAGGGCTGCAGGGAAGGGAGCCTGCCAGCTCTGCCAGGGAGGGCTGCCCTCCAGCCCCCCAAAACCCTCCGATGCACAGGCCTGTCTCTGAGCCTCCTGCGCTGCTCTTCACGGAACAGCCCACATCAGGGATGGCTGCTGTGCTTGGGAACAGGCAGCTTGCAGCCTGGGGAAGGGGCCAGGGCTTTGCTACAGACACTGAGCAGCAAAATGTCTGCACAACAGAAGCACCGAGGGGCTGCCAGGCCCGAAACCAAGGGAAGAAGGCAGTGAGGACAGCAGAATAACAAAGCTGTGGGCAAAGAGGGCTGCACAAAGAAAGCGCCTCTTCCTAGCAGCCTTGTGACCAAAAGGCTGAGGGGGAACAGGAGGGAAAGGCAGATCCCACGGGAGAGCAGAAACCACTGTGGAGGTGCAGACTGCCCACTCGGTTCCTTCCAGCTGTGTCAGCCCTTGAGTGCTGTGACACAACAGACATCACTCTGGCTCTGCTGGGGCCAGATGAACACCAGCCAAGCTTCCCAGGAAGTGTCCCAGCCATCCCGAGGAGCCAGGAGCATCTTTAACCTCAGTGTGTTGGGCAGCACTCGCCCCCCAGAGCCTCCCAGAAGCAGCTGGAGCAGCACAGCTAAAATGGGTATATAAAAAACTCAAGAGCGAGACTGCTGTCTGATACTGATAGTCTCGGTGCTCTCCCCCGCCTGGGTCCATCCTCTGCTGCCTGCCCTGTGTGTAAACTTGTCTTCTGTCGTGCAGCTAATTACCTCCCTGACTGGGCTCCTGCCTGCTCCTGCAGCACGGACATGAAAGGAGACCCCCTCCCGTCACATCGGGGGGACTGGGCAAGTCACAGCACGAATCCCATCAGTCTCGGATACTTCCCCTGTCGCTGGGGGCTATTTCCTCTTCTGCTGGGAGATGAGCTGATGGGTTTTCTCCCCACCTCCCTGCCCCTTCTGCTGCTTCTTTTCCATGCCTCCCTGCTCTCTCCTTCTGTTACGCAGACTGTTCGGCAAGGCCCTGGTACCTGCTGCCCCTTTGGCTAGCAGGATTATCCTCCTCCCACCTCTGAGTCTGCACCTCGGAGCACTCCGTCCCTTAGCTCAGTGTGTGGGGAAGGAGAACAGAGGTGTTTTCTCCTACGACTCATGCAGGACAGTTCCAGCACCCTGCTTCTGACCGCTGTCGGGTGGCTGTGCCCCCCCCCAGGGCTCTGCTCCCCCTGAGCAGCCTGCAGTGATGCTCTTGCCTGACACCAGCGCTGGTTTCCTCGTGCACGGAGTACCAGTATTTTGGCCAGCCCGCCTCTCAGCCCAGCAAGGGTTTGAAAGTGTGGCTACAGCTGCTAATTAGCAGTCAAGCTGGAGCTACTCCACTCCGGAGTGGAGAACGGGGACCGGCTATGTCCCACAAGTGTGGTGCTGGATGTCTGCAAAGGTGTGAATGCCACAGCTCAAAGTTCATGGCAAAGACAGATTTTTTTTTTTTTGTGGTCTGGTCAGCTCTTGAGCTGAGCATGCTCCTGGTCAAGGAGCACTGTTAGTGGAAACAATAGAAATTCACTGGAAATAACGCGTAGGCAAAGCCACCAGGTTTATTGATCCTGCCCCCAGAAAGAGGCAGTCTCCCCGTGCCTCTAACTGGGAATTCTTTGCTTGCACGCAATACATCTGTAAGAGGACTGGCTCCTTTGTGCTGGCTGCAGCCCTGTCCTGCTGCAGAGCAGAGGGAACACAAAGGGGAAGGCCAAACCTTGGCCAAACGGGAGGTGCTGCCGTGCCTGGCCTCGTGCACGCAGTTGGAGGTTCCTCTGCGCTCGCTCCCATACCCCGTGGCACCACCAAGCATGACCTCCTGGGGCCTGACAGTTTGTTTCCGGATTATTTGATGATAGTTGTTGGCAACGAAAAAGGGAAAATGTTTATTTTTCCTAAGCAACGTGGAACATGAAACATTACGGACTGCAAATGTTTATGCCCACAGTCACAATGAAAAGGCCCGGGCTCCAGTGTAACAAGAGAAAGCAAATGAATAAACACTGCAGGACTATGTTTATTATCAGACACTTTAATTACGTGACAGTTTGTGAGTCTAGTCCATCAATAACACCGCGACCACACTGCTGGTGTCACCCAAGCAACAGTTTGCCAGAAGCAGGAGTACTTACAGGGAAACAAGCCCCAGGATGCCAGGACAGCAAAAGGTCTCAGGAGCCCTTAGGGTGATGACCTAGAAATACCCTGGGAACCAAGAAACTGCTCTAGGATGCAGCATGCTCCAGCCAGAAGAGGAAGGGGACTGCGATGCTTTGTTTGTTGTGCATTTACATCCAAGTTAAGGTGAGCAACGAGCTACTGGTGCTCAGCCCAAGGATAGCAGCCAGGACATCTCCCGCTGGTACAGCCCCTGGGCACAGTGCAGCCCTCTCCTGAGGGATGGGAGATATTCTGCCCTCAGGGAGCGTGTCCTGCTCGGGTGTGCAGGCTGGGATCTCCAAACCCACGAACACCGTCTCCCTGCCAAATCTGCTGAAGATATCTGGTGGGTTTTTCCCCTCTGCTAATTTTCAGAGCCACTTGTGTGAGATGACAATGGCTCTGCTGCTTAAATCCCACTGTGAGGAGGAGAACAGCTAGAAGCAGATTCAGCACTGCTTCCACTTGTGGTACAGGCTGGATATCAGTACAGCATAGGAATACCCAGGAACCCCCCAGTTACCCGTCTGCCATACTTGGGGTTGCTTTGAACGAGCATCTCTGGTGTGAAAAGTCACTGCACAACAGTTTTGCCACGGAAGACCCTGTTTAAACAACAGACCTACACCTGCACCCTGCCTCTGCAAGCCCCCCTGAGCTATGCTGCCGGGCAGGATGTCCACAGGGGAGCGAGTGAAGTGCACGGGGGCCTGCCCCAAAGTGCTCCTCTCCTCCTGCCCTTTTCTCCCTTTCCAGCCCGCTTGGTCAGCGCCGCCCGAGTCTGCCACACTGCAGGGTGTGCGTGTGTTGCCTGTGAAAGCACAAACACAACAAGCCCGCTGGAGAATAACTGCTTACATGTGTCTTGAATCTCTCCCAGAGCAGAGGATAAACATGCCTAAAATTACTCCAGCGCTCACTGCAGTATTTAAATAGCCAAACCAAACAGTGCAAATCAAACCCTTCCTGCAGGAGCCGCCTCGCCGGCTCGCTCCCCCCCAGCGCCTGCAGGGAGGGCAGCACAGGGCACCCCGGGGACCCGCGGGCTGCGGGGGGACAGCCACAGGGTACGGCTCCGAGCCACGATGCTGGCAGCTGGGGAGGTGCCACCGCTTCTCCACCGAGAGAGAGTTTCCCGGCGAAGGGACTGACTTGGATTTCCCAGGGGAGACGGAAGCAATGCAGGAATTCAGCGTGCGCGCGTGCACTGCCCCAGGACTGCAGCTCTTTTGTTCTCAAGTTTTACAGTGGACACCAGGCACCGCCTGTGTTTTGCTCTCAGTTTTCTCTTTCTTTAGGTGCTAATGTAAAAGCGAAGGAGGGCTGTGAGGTTTGCTACAAAGAGCACAGCTTCCCCTGCAATTTGCCCTGTGCAGCCAGGTCTTAAAATGAATCTTAACCCTTGTTTCCCCTCCGTCCCCAAACTACCGCCCGTCCCCAAGCACCTAACAACCGCGGTCGTGGTGTGAGGCACTGGCAGCATGGTCCATGCCCACCCCTTCTACTAGCACAGCTCGAGGAGGTCACCAACTTCTGTCTCCTAAGAGTTAGTCTCTTCCCTGCTCAGCCCTTTGGCTCCTCTCTCATTCATCATCTGCCAGCACAAGGTGCACAGGGAGGAAGATAGCTGCAGTTAGGCACGGGGAAACATCTCCTTGTGCAGAGGGACTGAAAATAGCCAGGAGAACATGTGATGGCACGGCACAGCTCTTAGGAGAGGGCAGAGAAGGGGTGAGGCCAGAAACTTGTGTACAGGCTGCTGCCAACCCTGTGGTGCCCCTTCAGCTGTTCCATGCTGATGTGTGCCCTGGCTGGGGTGCTGGGAGAGGGACGAGGTGCATTGTAAGGTGCGCTCCTTGTATGTGAGAGCAACCACTGTCTTTGCCTCGGAGGCACCAGAATGACCTCCAGAAGCCTTGACACCAGGTAAGGAACGTGTACCCAAAGGGGAATCTATTTGGGATGGAGAGGACATCTTTATGAAAGGATGGGAAAACCTCTGTCCATTTCAAACCCCAAAGCAGTGCAGCCACCATCTCCACAAAGACCGAATGAAACATCCATTTACAACCCTCAGCTCTTTGTGGCTGGTCAAACACACCAGCACGAGATGTTCCCTAACAAAACACATTTGTAGGAGCATCACATGGAGTTACTCCAGCCAAGACAAAAGTATGAGCACTCGGGATGGAGAGCACTGTCACAGGGCAGCCGGCTACCAACTGGGGGGCCCTACCCAACCTCTGCAGGCAGTCAGCAGCCGCACACACATTGAAAGGACACAAAAGTGAGAGGTGAGAGTCGCAGACAGACAAGACCGAGGGTGTGTAACCCACAGCTGGCTTCCCTGTCCTCTGGGATCCCCACGGGTCCTTGCTGGCAGCAGGAGCAGGACCAGAGGCTGCGCGGGTCCCTCCAGGAGCGGCAGCTTCTCGGTGTGCGCACGGCCGAGCGCGAGGCACCCCGCCAGCCCGGCACACGTCCCGCACGAACCAGCCGGCGGCGGCCGTATGCCGGCGGCGGCCGTATGCCGGCGGAGCCCTGCCCTCCCCACACACCACCCAGCCTGCTGCTCGCTGCTCGGGTCTGGGTGAAACAAGTGTGCAGAGCGGTGCCATCGCTGCGGGGGCACCTGGCTCACCTTCCTCGGGGGCACAGCCGAGCGCGGTGACATTTTGTTGGGAATGCCACCGGTGCGTTGGGGGCCAAGGCTGCGCTGTGCCAAGTCCCAGCCCACAGGCTATTTAGCAGCCAAGTCAGAAAGTGCTCGGATGACAGAGCTGATAACAAACCCCTCCAGACCCTGAGCTAATCCCCCGGGCTGCTGCCGGGCACTGTCACCGCCTTATGGCACACCGGCGGCGCGCGGGTCCGATAACCCAACTCCCAGCACAAGGAGCCCTCTGTCTGCTCCCACACCGAGTCCCTCACAGACAGCTGCTCGTGGCTCGGGTGCCTGGCAGGAGCAAGAAGCAAGCCCAGAGCCCCCCTAAACCCCAGACACCCCAGAAAAGCCCCCCAGAGCCCCCCAAAAACTCCTCAGAGCCCCAAAGCCCCCCAAAGTCCCAGAGCCCCCCTCCCGCCAGCTCTCCTCACACGCCCCTTCTCTCCCGTCCCCAGCGAGCTCTCCTCTTCCTACAACCCCCGTGGGACCCTCAGCCCCCGTGGGACCCCCCACCCCCGTGGGACCCCCCCAGGCTCACCGGCTTGTGAGGGCGGCGGGCGGGCGCGGCGGGCGCGCAGTGCAGCAGGGCGGCGGCGAGCAGGGCGGCGGCGGGCAGCGGCGGCCGGGCCATGCCGGGCGGCGGCCGGGCTCGGACATGGGCCGGGGCTGAGGGGCGGGTTAGGGGTGTGCGTGTGGCGGTGATGGGGGTGTCCCGCAGCGCCTTTTATCCCCCCCCTCAGCGCCCGCCCGCCCTTTTGTTCTCCCCTCGCCGGGCCGCGGCGCTGCGGGGCTGAGGGGACGCGGCCGCCGGCCCCCGGGCGGAGCCGGGCCGGGAGGGGGCCGCCCCGCAGCCCCCCTTCTCCTCCTCCTCCTCCTCCTCCTCTTCCTCCCCTGAGGTGTGGGGGGGCCGCAAACTCCCCACAGCCTCCGCAGCCTCCCTGTTTCCAGCCCCAGGAGCCGGCGCTGCCGGGGGGCTCCCAGGAGCGGGGCCGGCATCCCCCAGGCGCGCAGCGCGCGGTGCCCGCGGCTTGGTGGTGGCGGCACAGCTCCTCCGGCCGTCCCGAGGCGGGCTGGAAGGGGCTCGGACACTGCCGTCGGTGGGGATTCACAAAAGCACCGGCTCAAAGGAGAATTCCCCAAAGGTTCTGCACCCAGAGGTGGTCGCGCACTGGGACAGGCTCCCCAGGGACTGGTCCCGGCACCCAGCCTGCCGGGGTTTATGGTCTGAACTTTGGGGTGGACCCGTGAGCTGGTCTCGATGGTCCTTGTGGGTCCCTCCCAGCTCGGATATTCCCTGATTCTGCTGCTGCAAGCAGGGGGTGGATGGGAGGACAGCGAAGGTGTTTTCCATCTCCCCAGCCCCTTGGGGCCTCCCAGGGACAAAACCCAATCCTTCTACATCCTTGGTGCCTGCCTGGGCCTCTCAGTGCCCACGGGGAGATGTGACCTCTGGATTTAATGCGGGGAACGTGTCTGCATCACTGCTTTGCCTGTAAAGGGCTCGGCTGGAGCCATCCGTGTGCGCCCAGCCCTTCGCTCCCCACCTGCAGGAAGGCTTTCCCCGTGCAGGGTGCAGAGGAAGGGGAAGGAAGGGTGCACCCCATTTTGGAGATGCCAAAGCCCCCATGTGCTCAGCCTGGAGACGGAGGCGGGCAGCGCACAGCTCTGGTTTCTTGGTTCCTGTTTCTGTGGGAGAAGCCCTGGACTGTGTCAGCATCCCCTCAGCAGACAGAGTTTAACTGCAAATTGGTTCAAGAAATGTATGTAAATAAGGAGACTTTGATCTCCAGCTGCCTGGGCTGGTGCACAGGGAGTTGGTAAGGCTTCCTGACATCCCGGACCGTGTGACGGTTTTATTTGTCTGCGATCAATTGTTCGTGTTTTGCTTTATGGGAACCATATTTAGGGTGTAAATACTGCGTACGATAAGCAGATGCAGGAAGAACGAGCCTGGTGGTGGCCGTGCTTGGATGGCGCCGCAGTGCTGAGCAACGGGAGAGGAGGCAGAAAAGCGAGATCCCGGCCAGCAGTCGCACGGCATCGCGTGGCGGGCAGTCGGGAGCCCTGCCCTGACCTGGCCCCACCAGCAGCAGGGCACGGATCAAATGCGGGGGCACCCCCAGAGCTCCGTGCCTGGTCGCAGCCCCAGCCCCACCGTCGCTCCCACCACCGCAAGCACTGGGACTGGCAGGAGTCGTCCCTGCATCGGAGCAGTGTGTCAGGAGTGTCCCAGAGGCTTGTGAGAGCAGCCCAGAGGGATGAAGCAGGGAGGCAGCGCTCGCAGGGCTCGGGCTGCACGCTGTGCAGTGTGCGCTCCTGCTGGTCCGGCCGTGCACAGGAACGCGGAGCAGTTCCCACTTTCTTGCCTTGCTCTGAGCCAGACAGCTGGGTCTTAGCAAGGAAAGCTTTGTGTCTCTTTTCTTTAGTGTCTTTCATTTGAATGGCTGGTGTCTCTGGGAGCTCGGTGCCTTCAGCCCATGCCAGTGGAGTCTGTCGGTGCCCTGGGGAAGCAGGGAGAGGCGTGGGAGCAGCCTGCGAGGCAGCGACAGGCAGTTTGGCTCTTGTTAAAAAAGGGAGACTTTCGAAGGGGGTGTTCTGGGAAACACAGCCCTTCCAGAGACGGGACCGTGCGTGAGAACGGCCGGCTCCTGCCAAGACACTGAACACAAAAGAAAGTGCATGGTGTGTTTGGGTTTCCCAACATTTCCCAGCAGAACAGGGAGGTGGTTAGCAGCGGGAAGATGGCCCATTGGGTGGGTTGGGAGCTTGTGTGCTCACCTTCTGCACGGGGCCAGCCCAGGCCCTTTTGCTAGCCCTCCTCTGCTGGGAGCTCTCTCAGCCACTGTCTGTTCCTGCCTCGTCCCTGCCTCAGTTTGCCGCTTGCTGGCTGTCCCGGGGCTGCTGGCAGATGAGCTCAGGCTTCCACCCCAGCCCCAGAGCGCCGACAGCCTGACATCTCTCCGTGCAGGCGCCGCCTGCTTGCTTTCTTGCATCCCCTGCCGGGCTGGAGCCAAATCGGGGATTCAGAGAGCTCACGGTGGCTGCAGGAGGTCTGTGGAAGCCTTCGTCATCAGGAGGTCCCACCAGTCGCTGATACAGCATCCCCACGCCCGGCTCTTCGTGCCCGCCAGCTGCCCCTCCTATCTCCCACCAGTGGGATGCATGTCTTAACGTGGCCCAGTTTGTTTTCTTTTACTCCTAGATTTTGAAAAAAGTGTGGGGGTCTCCCTGCACCTCTGGAAGGTGCCAGTGGGACCGGGGATGGGGAAAGAAGCCAGTGGGACCGGGGATGACAGCACACGGGGAAACCTCTCCTCAGTCCTGTTGTGCTGCGTCACACGCACAATGAGCTCCGAGGTCTCAGAAACGGTGTGCAGGAGTGGCTGAAGGATCCCCCTGCCCTTCTGCTCACAACTTGCTCCCTCTGCTCACTTTTCCCAGCTCTCTGGGTAATCCCCGTTTGGCTGCATTTGGAGGACAGTTCACAGGATTTTAGCTTTGGTTGGACGTAGTCCCAGAGCATTTTGTTCCTTTGGTGCTGATCGCGATGTGAGCCGCAAAATGCACCGAGTCAACAACCTGTGTGCAAGAGGAAGGGAAGCAAGGGCAGGTCCGACTCTCCTCTGTTGTGAGCAGCAAGGAGGTGGCATGACTCTCGCCCAGCGGGGCCATTTCACTGTGAAGCTGCTGTGAGACACTGCCGTAGCACTTTGGGCTGAGAGCAGGGGGGGAAGAGGTCTCTGAGCAAAGGGGAAGGGGGAGGTGAGAGAGAAACTGAATTTAAATGGATTAAGGCTGTCCAAAGTCCTTTTGTTTCCTGCCACCTCCCCGGTGTGACTTTCACAGCTGTGTTCTGTGCGGCTCCGGGCCTGGCTTCAGGCTCCCTGCAAAGTCAGCACGGAGCTTTACACCCCCGGGGCATTTCCCAGAGCAGCTGGAGGAGGGCCCTGGGGCCAGTGCCTCAGGATTTTTCTAATGTTTTCCTGTTCTCTCTGTAGGTGATGGCCTCATGAATTGATGTGTCCAGCATCACGGCCCAGTGGGTGACAAATGGGAACGCATCCCCATCAGGCAAGTCTCTTTGCTCACTCTTGTGCTTTCAGGCCTTCCCCTTTGCTTTGGCCCCTCCGCACCGTGTTTTCCCTGGGGCAGGTGGGTGTTTGTACAGGTGATGGTAGGTGCAAACAGGGCTGGGGGCCATGCGCGGTGAGCTGCCCTTGTAAACACCAGGGCTGGGGAGGATTTCCCACTTGAACGGCCTTGAATTACCAGGTTGTCTTCCTCAGCTGGCAGCCCAAAGCATGGGCATGGGGAAGGGGCAAGAAGAGGACTTGGAGTCCCTGGAAATTTGGCTTTTGGGCCTGGAATCACAAATGGAAAAGTGGTATCTAAAGTAATAAGTAAAAATGTCTGTTGGTTGGCAAAATCCTGTGCTTCAAAGCCATTTTAGATTATATATGTATTTTTTAATGCAATGACTTGTGCAGGCTGATCTGGATCCAAACCATGCACCTTCAAAATTCCAAAATAAAATGTTTGATTTTTTTTTAAATTATTATTTTTGCATTTCAGCTTCACTGGGCTGATACAGCAGCCTCAGTATGAATTTCCAGAAAGTTTTGCTTGGGCCTCGCTAAATCAAGGGGCACGCTTGGAGCGCAGCCCCCGGGCTGGGTACAGGCTAACGGGGATGAGCTGCTCTGCAGGCACTGCCTCCCCCAAGCCAGGAACACAGGAACAAGCAGGAGGGGAGCAGGACCGTCCTGCACCCCACCTTCCAGAGCCTGCCTGCCCTCACCTGCACAGCTGTAACATGGAGCACGTTTGTCCAGGCTGCTGTGCCCTGTAGGTCCTTACGCAGCCCTGCGCACGCAGCCCTGTGCTGCCAAGGCATGTTCTTCATGTCAGGGGCTCGGCCCAGGAGCGGGTCCATGGGGGAGCAGCTAAAGCAGCTGCAGCCCCCTCGTTTCCCCGTTAACTCCCTCTGCGTAGCACACCCGGCAGCTCACGCGCTGCCAGAGCAGCAGTAGGGCCGTGCAGCTCTTCCTCCCCCTCTCCTCCCGCAGCCCTGTTGCAGCTGCCTCCAGCCCTGGGATTTGCTCCCAGCAAGCAGCTCCCTGCTCCGCCGTGGTCGGCGCGGGCACCGGCGGGCTCCAGGCTCGGGGAGAGGTAGGCCACGGTGTTTGTTGTCTAATCAGCTCCTGCCCCGTGCCAGGAGCGGAGCGCACACAAACAGCACGGGGCTCCGGTGAGAAGCGCTGCCTGCGAGATAAGCCGGGCAAGGAAAACACATCCATCTTCGCGTCTCTTGGCCTGAGACGGAGTTTCATCTGCTGGCATTTTCCTGGCGTAGGCTCAGTGCACAACACGATTCACCTCAGGAGCCAGACGCCTGGGAGCCAGCTCCCATTTTGGGCAAGAGGTGTCAGCCCCGGCTTGCACAGAGGGCGAATGCGGTGAGAAGCTGGCGGCTGAGCCACACTCTGCACAGGAGAAGGGTGCTGGCCCGGCCAAGCCCCCGTGGCAGCACGGGCCTGCCTGCATGCTGTGCCCAACGGTGCTCATCCCTGAGCAAAAGGGCAAGCCCCGGTAGTGCTGAGCAGCCCCCGGCCCAGGTGAAAGGCTCTGAGCCCACAGTGTGGGCACAGCACAACCAACCGGCCCCTGGGAGGCACCGAGAGGCAGCGTGAGCGCGGAGCAGAGCTGGCTCCAGCCCGCGGCTCAGCGATAAGGAGGTTGCTAGTGCCGTCTTGCAGCGCGCCCGACCTGCCAGATTTCCGCAAACGAGACGTCCTGGTGAAACACCCCCACCTTTGCCTCCCTCTGATCCCCTCCGAAGCGGAGCCGAGATTGGAATGTCTCCTGGGATATGAATCCCTCTAGCCTAAGGGGGACTGCGTTAATAAAATGCAGTGCGAGATGTGAAGGCGATGGGGGAGGGCAGGAGGCAGGGCTGCGGGGATGAGGCTGTTATGAACACGCCGTGGGTCTGCTGGAAATGTCCCGTCCTGTCCTCCCTCCCCTTGTCCCCGGCACTGAGCTGTGGAATTCAGGGTGTGGGTTGAGGCGTTCTTCACACTCGATTCTGCTCTGAAAAGTCAAACTCCCGATCTCCCTCCTGCTCCCCCCTCCTCAGCAAACCCCACTGAACTAACAGGCACCGCTCCTGCCCCCCTGCATTGCTCGGGCATCACCCCAGCCCGTGCTTTTGCCTGTGGTAAGCAGAAAGCACCCGTCCCCGGGATGTGCAGGCCAGCTTGGCAAGCCAGGACCGTCACTACCCAGGAGAGAGGAGAGAGCACTCCCCTCGTCCCTGCAGGACCAAGCGCTCGGGGCACAGCTGGCCTGGCTGGGTGTTAATCCTCTACATGAAGAGAAGACACCGTCAGCTTCTTCTAAAGAGGCAAGAAAAGGAAAGGAAGGAATTTCCAACCGAGACCAGATGGTGGGAGCTGCTGGGCTGGACAGCGTCAGTGGGGCAGAGGAGTGCGATGTGGTCCTGAGACATTTTGGAGAGCTGAGACCAAGGGCCCTGAGCCACAGGTGGCTGGGGACTGTTTGTGTAGAGGCTGCACCAGTGCTCGGGATCCTTCAGGCTGCCATACAGACATTGTGTCCTTGCTTGGGAAGGGGAAACAGGGGCAGGCAGCTGCTAATGTAATATTCTAGTTCAAAGCAGTAGCTGTTCGTGAGTTGGTGCTAACAGCCTCCTAAAAGGTCACAGATGCCTCTGCCTGACACACAGCCTCCTCTGAGCCCTAAGTCCCCACGCAGGGCTCTGCTTGGGAAAACAGCCGAGAGCGGCTCTCTGGAGATGTTTGCTGTGTCTGCAGCAGAGGGGAGGGAAGCGAGACCAGCCAGGGAGCAGAATGGAGGGGAATGGCCTCTGGGTAGACATGTGGATGAGGAGGAAATGCCAAGCCCCAAGCCCATCAGCTGGGACAGCGCGGGTAAAACAGGGAGCCCTATAAAGGTGTGAGACTGCTCCAGGGCTGCTCAGCACAGGTATCTTCTGCGAGGGCGTGTGAGCTCGCTGCTTTGGACTCCGTGGAACAGCCTGGCAGATCCCATCTGGAGAAAAGGCAGCAAGCTGCAGCCTTACTGCTCAGATCCTTCAGCTACACATGAAGCAAACGTGCCCTGACTTTGTCATTGTACTGCTTGTGGGTACTCTGCTGTCGTGAAGGAAACAAAACAGGGCTCGGGTTTGCCATCGTGTCTCATCGTTAGCAGGTGACTTCACATTGCTCCCAGAAATTCCGGTCCTCGTTGTCTGAGTATATGCTGGAGGTGGCTCGGAAGAGGTGGTTTGTTGACTAGGACTAACTGAAGAATTCGGGGACATGCAGGCCCTTTTTAAGTCACAACTAACAACATCAGCCTTTGGCTGGGATCAGCACTTGGCCCTTCTTTCCGCACCAGACCAGCGGAATCCCTCGTACAGGGTCTGGTGCTCCCGACTCAGCAGTCTGGGCAGCAGCCGGGAGGCAACAGCCCCCTGGAAAAATGAATCCAGCTTCCCCGCTTGGTTCCTTTCTGCACAAGCAGGTTACTGGGCGGGTAGGGGGAACGGGTAAATGCAGAAATGGACTTACACCTCTGAGGATCCATGGGCATGGCTGAGAGAAGCCTCTTTTGATGGGGAAGGGCTCTCTGAAAACCATGAGCAGAGCAATCTGGCTGGTAGCTCAGGTGTGTTCCAGCAGCCAGGCCCTGGGTTTCAAATAGGGAGCACTCATGACATGAATGGATTCAAGTCAGGAAGAGCCTCTGCACCGAAAATGGGCTTACAGGAATGAGTTAAAATCATTTTGTTTGCTTTGTGAAATTTATTAAAAACTACATTGTTCATCTGCTGAAACTTCACAGCTGTTGAGATTGCCCTCAGGGCAAACCACATCCAAGAAATGGCATGTAGATCTTGGGAGCACGAGACTTGAAAGCTGAAACTGCGCTCTGCAGCGCTGCCTTCGCTTCCCGAGCAGTCACGTCGAGCCATCTGCGGCTCCCCCAGCTAGACACCACACTTCTTAATTCCTCCCTGGTCTCATCTCTGACTCTGCAGTGGAGCCAACCCTGCAGCACAAGTACTTCATTTCACAGCCTCGTGTTTTGGCTAGAAAGGGACAGAGGTAAGATGCAGGCGGCAAGAGATCTGTGTGGGAAGCGGGCGCTCAGAGCCCATGGCGTTCAGTGTGAGGTACAGCCACGCGCCGTGCTGCAGCGGATGTGCCGTCGGCTGTCACCTCCCTCTGATGTTACTGCTTCATTGGCCCTTGGAGGAACCAGCGGTGAGGCAGTACTGCAGAAAAGGAGCCCATGTGCTCATGAAAAATCTGTGAATGCCTTGGAGTGGCAGCAGCCTGCTCGATTTTGTATTGTCAGTTGCAACTTGTTTGCAAAAAGCTTCACAGGATAAAAAGTGGGGCTTGCATATTTAGGTCTGACTTGAAAGCTCTGTACGGACTTGGGCGACTGAAATCAACCGCTCAGCACAAGCAAAATTAGGACCAGCCAGGGCTCAAAGATACAAATACAAACAGGACATGAGAAACCCACTGGCTGCAATCTGTTCAGTCACAAATGATTCATGGAGTAATTTTGCGTAACAAACACATCGGTAAGAACTGGAGGTTTTGCTTCTTTTTTTGGGGGGTGGCCCACAAACCAAAACATTGGCTAATTCATCAGACGCTTTCTTTTTTCTTTGAATAGTTTGCCCAGATCCCCGAGCAACCATCCCGTGCAATTTGCTGTTAACCTAAATAACTCGAATCCAGGTACACCCACAGCACTGCCCAGATCTGCCCATGCATGCAGTAATTAGGGCACTCCAAGCGCAAACCTGCAGCTGGCGAGGCAGGAGGCTCTGTAGGCATCTCCCGGTGGCTACCTGCTGGCTGTGGCACGGGGCAGGGATGGGGCAGGGATGCGCCGCGCCGCCGCGTCCCTCCCTGCAGCCACCTGGAGAAGGCTTTGTGGGAGCCGGGGGGTGGCACCGTGCCCTCAGCAAACGCCCTGCGAAACCAGTAAAGAACGGGCGGCGGTCTGTCACCCTGATGGAGGGGAAGGAGACGTGTAAGAGAGCCGTGGAGGCAGAGCATTGCATTCCTTACCTGTGAAACAACCCCCTGAAATCCAAATGCTCGGGGAATTCCTAGATCTCTGTAGCAACATTTCAGCGGGGACAGTGTGAGGATTTAAGTGAGGCAGGCTCCGAAGGGGGAGATTACTATCTGCTTTCAGACCAAGAAAGCAGTGAGAAAAAATAGACCCACTTTTTACAAACCTTGTCTTCCCTCATCCTGCTGCTAACTGGAGGGCGCCTGCCAGTGCGCCGAGTTACTCACAAAGGACCGCTTTTGATTAAATCTCTCCAAAACTATTCAGGAATTAAGTTAACTGCTGACTTTCAGATTTATGGGTCCCTTAATCCAAAATTACCTTTTAAGTGTAGGCAAGCCCTAATGCTTGGGTTATGTGAGGAGGGAAACAAGGTTACCTGATAGACCCAAAGATCGCATTTAGGCTGAAAAATAGAGGGAATTAGGGAGTTTGGGCCCTGTTGTGGGGATACTCCGCTGCAGACGCGCTGTTAAACAAACCCCGGTGCAGAGAAGCGCTGCCAGCAGGGCTCTGCACAGGGGTACGTGGGGCAGCGCTGGCAGTGCCGGTGCTGCCGGCTGCTGGACCGGGACCTGCGCACAGAGGCTGGGGGCACACGGCTGCGAGTGGGACTGTGCAGGTGGAGCCTTCTCAGGCAGACACACGGAATTACCTCATTAGTAAAGCGTCGGTAGCCAGGCTCCTCAGCACATACGTACCCTTCCTCCCACAGCACGGAACAACTTCGCGTTTAATGAAACAAATCGAAGGGTCCCAGAGAGGCAGCTTAAAGGGACACCCTTGAAGCCCAGGTGCCCTCAGCAAGTTGTTGTGAGCGTGGTGGAACCAAGGAGCCTTCATTTCCTATGGCTGGATGTCTTGCATTCCCTAGGCCCCCGACAGTCCCCTCCTCTTCCCCTCCACACACGCCCAGCTTCTTTTTGGGGCTGTGGATGCTGGAGCAGGGATGAGGACATGGTGCAGTACCTCCACACTGATGTGGAGAGCTGGGTCTCTTCCTGGGGGCTTCCTCGCAGCAGGGTGCTCTTTGGGTTTGTCCTTTCCTCCCCTCCTGCCCTTTTTGTTCTCAACTCCCATTCCCCCGTCTGCAGGAGTGGCTCTGCCTGGCAGGGGCAGACTGGCTGCAGGAGGAATGAACGTCCTTCACTCAGGAACTGGGGCTAGGAGAGGGAGTTGGGGCTAGGAGAGGGAATTGCAGCAGGTGCTGCCACACAGGGGCTTGTCACTTATATTTTGCCAGTTTGGCAACTGCTCTCTCCTGTTTTTTAGCGGGAGAAAGGCAAATGCTGAATGTAAAATGTTGCTGCTCTGAGATGGGGCATGTTGTGCACTGCCTGGGGCACAGCACCACTGCCAGGGCAGAACTCCCCAGCACTGTGGGAGGAAGGATTTTGGGGTGCTGTCTCCCCAGAAGAGACCAATCTCATTTTCAGGCAAAATCCCTCTCCTCAGAAGCGTGGGAGCTGCGTCCCTCCTTCTATAAGCCCCGTCTGCCCAGCTCCTGCAGCCCGGGGCTGGCTTGCTTTACAAACGCTTTTCTCATCCCCTCATGCTAGAAACTTGATTCTACAAGAACACTTTCACAGCAGCTAATTACCAACCCTGCAGTGACTGAGCTCTCTAATTCCTGCCAGTCAATGAACCGGTCCAAAGAGCTGCTTTTTGTAAGTTGCTGAATGTATGAACAGAGCTCTGGAGCCAGAACATAGCATAGATTATTTTTTTCCCCAGGACAACTTCCGGATCCTTGTCAATTTTGGACATTTCTTTAACTCCACAGGACAGAAGGAGCATCCCAAGGTGGAGGTAACCAGGCCTGGGACTCACCGAGCAGCCCCGGACCTGCAGAGGCCCAGGAGCCCAGCTGGGGTGCCAGGGAAGGAGCGATGGTCAGGAGATTGGTTTGAAGGTAAAGCTGGCGTCTGCCAGCCTGTCTGTTGGTGATTTGAGGGCTCGGCTGGGATGTCTGCACGTGTTCCTGCCTCCCAACAACGTCCACGCCTTGCGCAGGTTTCCTTGATCTTCTGGTGTGGATCCAGAGGGCTGCTGCAAAAACTGTTGTGCTGGCCGAGGGCTGAGACCACACCATTCCTCCCCACACACCTCCCCGCTCCCTCCTTTCTCTGCCCCACGCGCAGACCGCTCATCCTCCCTCCCCAGCCCTCCATTACCCGCCTCTTCTCTTCCAACAAGCCCCTTCACGCTGCCCTCCGCTCCTCGCCCCCGGGAGCGGCAGCCCCCGAGCACTCCCACAGCCACCCCGGCCCTCCTTGCGGCTCGTCCCCGCCCGGGCGGCGGCAGAGCCCTCCCGAGGGCCGGGCCGGGCCGCGTGCCCCAGCCGCGGTTTGCTCCCGCCCAGGCTGCCCCGGGCTGTGCCGTTCCCGGTACGGACGCCGACCCCGATAAAGCTGCGTGTGGGCTGGGGGCAGCGCCGTGCTTCGGGTGCGGGCTCCGGGCACAGCACGGCGCAGCCCGGCTCGCTCAGTTATTAGTTTGTTCATGCATTTATTTAGCCAGCCCTTCTCGAAGCCGTTCCCGTCCCGCCGCGCCCCCTCCCGTTACCGCGGCGGGCCCCGAGGCGAGGCGAGGCCCCGCGCGCCCCCTGGCGGACGCGAGCGGGCGCGGGCACGGGGCCTCCCCCCTCCGTGGCGCAGGCGCCCAGCAGGAAGCCCCCCCCTGCCCTCAGAAGGGCGAGGGCGGGAGCGGCTTCGGGAGCGGCGAGTGCGCGTGCGCGCGGCGTCACGTGGCGGCGGGGCCCGCTCTTAAGGCGGCGCGGGGGGCGGGCGCGAGGCGTTGTGAGGCGATGGCGCGTGGCGGCAGGAGCGTGGCGCGGCCCGCGGCGGCACCGGCACCGGCCAGGTACGGGGCGGGACGGGACGGGCTGGGGGGGCTGAGGGGGGCCCGGCGGGGCTCCCCCTCCCCGCCCTGACCCGCTCCTATCCCGCAGCCCGGCCCCAGCCGCCCCGGTGCCGGCGGCGCAGCCGGCGCAGCCCGGGCTGATGGCGCAGATGGCCAGCACGGCGGCCGGCGTGGCCGTGGGGTCCGCAGTGGGGCACGTCGTGGGCAGCGCCCTCACCGGAGCCTTCAGCGGCTCCTCCGAGCCGACCAAGGCGGCCCCGGCGCAGGTAGGAGCGCGCGTGTCCTTGTGCCGCCCTTGCCGGGCTGTGCTGCGGTGCCCGGGCCGCGTGGGTCGGGCCCAGCAGCGCGGAGCCTGCCCGAGCCGTGCCCCAAACCGCGTCCTCGCCTGCAGGAGCCCCGTCAGCAGCCCGTGTACCAGCAGCAGTCGCCCTACGGGCCCTGCCACTACGAGATGAAGCAGTTCCTGGAGTGTGCTACCAACCAGAGAGACCTGACCTTGTGCGAGGGCTTCAACGAGGCGCTGAAGCAGTGCAAATACAGTAACGGTGAGTCTGGGTTGTGGCGGGGCTGGGTGGTGAGGGAGCTGCGGCTGGGAGAATGCCAGAGGGTTTGAAGGTTGTGCAAACAAGCTGCCGAGAGAGCAGTGCCCTTCAAGGCTTTAAGTAGGAAGTGCTTCTGCCTGTGTGAGTTCCTTTTGTCACCTGAAATGCTGAAGGGAACCGGAAAGGGCAGGAGAAGTGGCCCTGACTGTGTGAAGGGGACAAGATTGTAGATAACTGCACAGTTTCTTCTTTGCTGCCCTGAGAGGCCTGCTGCTTTTACCACTTGCTCTCCTAATTCCTGCTGTACCTGTTAATAGTAGATTTCAGTACTTATGTCTTAGTCTTAAGGTGATCACCTTAAGCAGGAGAGTCTTTATTTAACTGCAGCTGCTGGAATGTGCACCTCATGCTGACCTTGTGCTTTCTCCCATGTAGGTGTTTCCTCTCTCCTGTGAGGAATCTGCCCACTTGTAGGGAGAAGAAGAACCTGGTGTAGAGCCCTGATGCCTGCAAGGAGTGGAAGGAAGGATGGACAGGTGATGAGCTGGAGGGAACAGGCTGACCAGATCGGAGTGTTCCAGGGGTAACTTACTTCAGGACTAGTAAGGAAGTAAAGGAACGGTTGGATTTGTTATTCTGGAGTTCAGATAGTGCTGTATTTATTGTGGAGAAATAAAGCTTATTTGGAACTATCATCTGTGCTTTTTCTTTATTTAATACTTCAGCTAAACTTAAGCTACCCAGATATTACCCATGTTATCCCCTTTCAGGGCAAGGCACGTTTGTTTGTGTATTTCTGCAAGCAGGAGGTGCAGCCCAGCAGCAAGAACTGTGCCTGCATGGCTTGGCAAAAGTAGATCCACAACTGAACTGAGACCGGATTGGCAGCACTCCAGACAGAGCAGGGGCTGGAGAGAGGTAATCTGAGATATCCAACAGTATTTTCAGTAACATTCTTCTTGCATTGATAACCTCTTCCTGAAGAGCTGTGTTCTGACCCAGGAGATAGGAAAGCGTGACCTGTCTGGCTGCGTGACTCGGATACAGCCAGCTGATCTTCCTTAGTGAGTTATGCAATGTTCTCAAGGTCACCAGCTAAAGGTGAAGCCCGGGGCTGCTTTCTATTTCTGCCACTATGGCAGAACTGCCTCCTTAGGGCTGCCTGCAGGTTCTTCTCAGGAGACCCTGCTTGGCAGCAGATAGGAGCTGCTGTTGAAGGTCCTGTCCCTTTCAAATGTCACAACTTGAATGCTTGATGGAAGTCGGTGTTCTGAGCTATGCCTGTCCTCAGCTGGGGTGCCTTGTGCTCTCCTGAGAGGTGGCCAAGTTAGAAAGGTGCCAGAGACCCAAAGCCCGAGTGCTGTTGTGTGCTGAGCTGCTCCTGTGCGAGCAGGGAGGAACCACTGTAAGGAAGCCTCATCTCGCTGCCTCCAAGGAATACTTCACTTGGTGTGTGCTGGTCTGCATGGAGAGGCCCATAGGGAAAACTGTTGAGCATACCTGCAGCGAGCGTCTGCTGTCTTCTGACCCATCCTGGCAAGTTCCAGCAATGGTTCTGCTGTTGACACCCCGGATGTTGTGTCTCAAATGACTTTTCCTGCTGACTGCAGGGGACGGTGAGCCTCCAGCAGGCCCCTGCTGGTGTGGTGGTGTGTGGGGCACGCTTGTGGGAACGTGAATGACACCTTGAAGCAGGAGGCAGCTCCTTGTGCCTGGCCGGGGTGCTGCTTGCATGTCAGTGCAGCTTTGGTTGCAGAACATCTGAGGAGTGGGGGGTTCTGGTGGGGCTGGGGGCTCAGGCACCACTGGTCCTGGTGGTGGTCACTGCACTTGTGCTTGTTTCCATCAGGCCCTTTCCTCATCTAGGGGTGCTCTTTGGCTCTGAGCTCTTCTTGGGCTGAGCCCTCCTCTGCAAGGAGCCTTTCCTCCACTGCTCTCTCATCGGGGTGTTTGCCGAGAGCTTCTGCAGCCGATCTGTGGAGCAATCCCCCAAGAGCTTGGTGCTTTCCTGCTGTGTCGGTTGCCCACCGGTGTGTTAAGTGAGGAGATGCTGAGCTGTGAGACTGCAGCCTGGGAGGTGGACCTGCGCGTCCTCCCAGCTCACGTTGTCCCTCCCTGCCTGTCCCCAGGAGATGACTGTGCCTTGCACCCCTCCCGGCTGTGGGGCTGGTGCTGTACCCCGTGCCTGCTGCTGTGATCAGGAGGGGCTCTGCGAAGCAGCTCTGCCTGCTGGCTGTCCCTGATTTCACCTGGTGATCCCCACCGGTGGCAATAACGCTGCCACAGCGGTTCCAGTCCTGAAGCTGTGCCGTGAGGGGCACTGCCATGCAGAGGAGCACTGTCCCCGGGTGGTGTGCCAGGGGAGTCGCCTGCACCCTCAGCTCCTCTGGAGACGAGGTGGGTGCCTGACTTACCTGCGAGGTCAGGGTGGTGTTTCCCCAGGTTCTGCAGTAAGGATTCGATGCAGGTAGCTTCGGTGCTCTGTTCCCCTACCAGCAGAATGGGAGAAGTGGGTTAATCCCTACCTCGGCTGAAAACTGGGATCAAGACTTGGAACTGGGGCAGGTGGCTCTGTCACGAGAAGCTCCTCCTCCCCCGAAGCTGCCACCTCAGACTCAGGATACAGCTCTAGTTTTTTTGTGAGCTGGCTTTTCTCCTCAAAGCTACCGTGTGATGGCCAAACAACTGCTGAACAGAGACCCTGTCCAGAGGCACATCTGTCTGTGGGCTGTGACAAGGTGCCACTGGTGCGTGGGGTGGTTCCTTGCAGTGCTACCCACCCCTGCAGCAGACCCTGGCCCAGCGGCTGAGCTGTGCGGCATTGCTGAGGAACTTACGGACGACTCTGACGAGGATGTAGCGCTGCCTTTCCCGTAGGTATTTACTGGCAAACTCAGATGCAGGATTTTCCACTTTGCTCAGGTTCATCAGGGCCCCCGCTTCATCCACAAGATCGATGCAGTCTGGAGGGGAAGAGATGTGAAGGTCCCACGTGCCCCCCTCAACCTGCCCAGGCTGGTACAGGCTTAGAGGCATTTCCCTTGGCAAGCTGTGCTGAGACAACGTACTGAGGTCTGCAGGGGAGGAGGTTTGCCTCCCCTGCCTTTCTGGGGTGACCTGTGACTCGCACACAACTGCTCTGATACCCTCTGCTGCTCCTCTAAGGGTCTGCACCCAGCTGATGGCTGCTCGCGAGCGCTCGGTACCTTCTGTCCCGCACTGACACTTCCTCTTCAGGTGGGCGGTGAGGATCAGGACGCGGCACTGCAGGTTCACCAGCTCCTGGCAGTTGGCTGTGGGCAAGGAATGAGGGGTGGGTAAGCGAGGTCACCCTGCACCCAGGGGCCCCGCTGTCACGGGCAGCAGAGCTGGGGGCCCCGCGTGGCCTTTCAGCAGGGCTTCGGGCTTGTGGTATTATGGGCTGTGGCTGCTGTGCTGGGAATGCACCAGGCTAGGAGCTGGGATGAGCATTGTGATTTGGGGAAAGTTGTTCTGCTTCATGAAGCATCTGTCCTTCAACGTAGGTTCCTCAAATAGGTGTAGGAAGAATTCACGAGCCCTGGCCCCAACGTTCCCCTGCCATGAACTTGTCCAGGTCACAAGGGAAAGGAGCTGGACATCTCAGCTGAGTCACTGCGGGTGTTTTGGCCGTGAACTCTCACCAAGTGTGTCACGATGGAGAAATCCCCAGGGCTGACAAACGTCAGCAGTCAGAGCTGGGGAGCCAATTTAAATAGCAGAGGGAGCAAAGGCGTAGGCCCACGTGTGTCTGGCAGCTTCAGTGCTGAGTGTCTGGGGTCAGGTGAAGGCTCCAAGCCAAGTGGGGGCAAGGCCAGGACAGAGTCTGCCTGTTCCCTCGTTCCCTGCTGCGGATATTGCACTCCAAAGCCAAGGGCTGGGGTTAGAGCAGGGGGAACCCTTCCCAAAAAGCAGGGAGCAGAGGAACTGCTGGCAGCTGTCATTGCCTGGTGACTTTCTGTCTCCGTCTAGACAAGCAAAGCCCCCTCCAGCGACTTCCTCAGAGCTGCAAGGCTGGGAACACCCAGCAAGGACAACCTGGAGAGAGTTCTACCCCGCAGGTGGTGCTGGCTGCAGCCCAGTAACCTGCCCCGTGCCTGGCCTCCCTTCCTGTGGGTTACCGAGCTCTGCTGACATGGTTTTCCTCTGTGAGTCAGCGTGCAGGGATTAAATATCTCCATCACGTAACTTTTTAAAATAAATAGATGGAGCAGAGGCTGCTGATGTGTTCTGCTCGAGCTCTCCTGCCCTGTTCCCTGGCCACGGGGCGTTGCTGTGCATCAAGGCGCCGTGTCCCTGCCTCCCCCGTGGGGCCACCGCCTGGCACGGAGAGCTGCCTCGAAGGCAGCGCTTTCCCCACGTACCTCACCTCCGTATCTCACCGTGACGAACATCGCGCTTCCTGGCGGGGGCTGCAGGCAGGGGCTGCGATGTCCTGCGGGCAGCGGGGGTGACAAAGTGAAGCGCTGTGCGCCGAGAGGAGGGGCGGCGTTTCCAGCCAGCACTGTCGTGGTTTCAATAGCAGATTTCCCAGCAACGGGGAATGGCCCCGCAGATTCCTGAGCCCTGTGGCTGGGCGCTGGGAGAGGAGGGGTAGAGCAGGGCTTTGTTAACAGCGGCCTTTCAGGAGGCTGCTCCGAGTCTGTCTCTTCACAGTGCTGGTGATTCCTGCCCCTTGCTTGCCCTGCAGCCCCTCTGAGTGCCCCAACATGCCTGCCTGGCATTGATGCGAGGGTGGCTGCGGGCTCCTCTCCGAGATGGTCGGTGTCACCAGCAGCACCTCCCCGAGGACCCTGCCTGTTTTATCCTGCCACGGGCCGCCAGGCAGTGGGAGCAGCGGGACGGGACGCGCTGACTGCAGCAGCGATCGCTGCCTGGCAGAGCAATGAGCGCCGCGTGGTGCGGCAGTAGTCCCGGCCTGTGTTTTGCCCTGGCCTGACAGAGATAGTGATGTCTTGGTCACTGACATGTCAAGCGTGGGATAAAACCTGCTTATTTGGGTGAGTTTTTGTTCAATAAGCACATCTAGCAGGAGATGGGTTGTGCAGGGTGAGCAGGGGGCAGTGTTCGTGTTGCCGTACAGACGTTCAGCAGAGCGTACAGGGCACTGCTACATCGTGCCCTGTAGCATCATCCCCTTCTCTTGCAGAGATGCCGAGACACAGGTGAAATCCTGTCCTGAGGACCTGAATGGTGGGGGCTAGTACTGACACTGAGGCACAAGGAGTGATCTGCAGAGAGCTGTGCTATGTAGCCTGTACTCACAGCTCTGTGGACAAACCTCCTCGCATGGAGAAAGGGCCCTATGGCTGTGCACAATGCAGCAGGGCATGTGTGGGCAGAGCTGTGCTCACAGCACTGCTCTTCTGATTTTTCTCCTGAGAAGCTGTGAAACCACAGAGCAGAGCAGAAGTCTGGTTCCCAGCAGCCTCTCAGAGCTGGGGCCGGTTGTGCTGCAGCTCTCACTGCTGGGCCTGCCTAAAAGCAGCTTGTTGCCCTGTGACCTTGGTTTCCAGATCTGACACCTCTTAGGGCTCGCTGTGCCGCAGGGTACAGCAGCTGTTGTACCGGGCTGTGGAGGACCCATTTTTCCCTTACAGGTGCCGTGGTGTGGTTTCACAGCTCCCTCTAGCCCTCACGTGTGAGCCAAGAGATGACCACAGCAAAAGGGCTGTGTTCCGAGGCACCGGGAGAGGTTGTGCACCACCGCTTGGTATTTCTGCTCTCAGGGTGGTGACAGAGCCCAGCGTGGGACGGGAGAGTCCCTGGAGCAAGCGGAATGGGCACGGAGAGCATGTTCCTGTAATTAAAAACAATCCTTACATGGAGGACGTTGCCCCCTCACCCAGTCTTGGTGTTCGCACTCTGTGCCTTGCCCAAGAGCTCAGCCTCATGCCGGGGCAGCTTGGTGGGAAGGCACGGGGAGCAGGTGGAGCAGCATCAGTGCAGCTCTTGGTCCCCTGTCCCACAGGAGCTGTCGGCCTCCAGTGGGTGGGCTCCTCTCCTGCCTCCAAACGCAGCAGGGGATGGACCAGGGGGACTGCCTTGGGCAGCCAGGAGGCTTGGAGCGACCCCACGCCGTTGCTTTGAGCAGACCCCAGCACGGCGGGTGCCTGGGGCCTCCCTGGGCCCCAGACTTGGTCCAGAATGGATGTGACCTGGTGGGACGAAGCCACCGCGAGGGACAGCTCATGCTGAGCGTTGCTGGCGGAGCTGTTTTGCACCGTCCTGCGCACGCAGCGCGCGGGCAGCTCCTCCCTGTGAGGTGAGAGATCGGGTGCTGCTGAGAGGCCTCCTCCTGCCTCGGCTGCTGGAGACACCTGGGCTGGGCATGGCGCTCGCCCTCGCCCTCCTGCCGCTGCTGCTCCTGCCCCGGGGTAAGTGCCTGCTCCGTCCCCTCGCCCCGTTGGGAGGCACTGGGACTGTCCCGCCTCAGCCTCGCCCTGGATTGCTTTTTTTTTTGGTGGATGTGCTTTGAAAGCCTTACTCCCGCGCGCTGCTTGTTATCCCCAGCCATGCTGGGCCTCTTTGGAGCCCCCCTGAAATTGAGAGAAATGAGCAAACAGCTCCCGATGTATTTTGCAAAAGTACCTGGATGCTGAATTGGAGACAGAAACACTAGCTCAGCGGCACAGTGTAAGGAACTTGAGTGCATCCGTTTGTTGATCAAGATCTAGTGTGCTGATAGCCAAAAATAATAAGTCTGCAAGGTTTTGAGAGCTGCTGGTGTGAAACCTTCCCTGCCGTTCCCCATCGCTTATTTCAGTTGATGAAATCTTACCTGTTGTTGTTGTTGTCCAGGCAGCGTTCCTGGTACTGGGTAGGAAGCTGTTCCTGGCGGAGTTCTGTGCTGTCTCTGAGCGGGGATGCGCAGGCTGCGGTACCTGGGGACTCCGGTGGCTTTAGGGGCCACCAGGTGTGCAGATGGGCCCCAGGCTCCCTGTGGCTCTGTCTGGAGCTAGGGAGAGGTTTAGGGAGGGAGAACTTGGTTGGGGCATCCGTGAGCTCTGCGAACCCCACAAAGAGATGAAAGCGGTGGGGCAGCTGTCGGGCCTCACCTGGGGCGTTTGCTCTGCGCTCAGTACCTGAAGCCAGCCAGTGCGCCTGCTCCTTGCCTGGGAGCAGGAGTCGGGGCTCTCCTCCCATTCTCACTTTCTGTTTCAGGCTCAGGGACTCTTGGATGTCTTGAGAGTCAAGTGGTTCTTGTGACTGAAGGGGAGCCTGTGGTGATGGAGTGTCCTTTCCACAAGCCCAGCGGCAGAGGCGAAACGTTCTATGAGATCCTCTGGAGCCACAGGAACGAGTCAAGAAGGATCCTGCAGTTTAGGATGATACGGCCCAGTGCCTCCTGTGTGCATCGCGGTGAAGGTCACTTCAGCGGCACTGTGGATTTTGAAAGGAGCGTGAGCTTTCTCAACATCTCGGAAGTGCTTGTGAATGACACTGGCCCTTACCTCTGCTATGCGAAGATAGGGAGCAGCAACCCGACCGAGAAGGTGACTCACCTGCTCGTTAGGGGTGAGTCCGTCTCTCCTGTTTTCCCCTTTCTTTCCTTCCAGCATTACACCTGAGCGTAGTCCTCTCTTGTCATCGAGTGGCTTCCCAAAGCCTTTGGGAAGTGTTAGCCTTGTTGGACTGAGCTCAGTCAAGGGACCTGCCCCATTGTTGGGAAAGGAAGAATGGTTTGCATTTTAACACCTAGCCTTACAGAGTTGTGTTTTACATTCCCATGGGCTTGTGCAGCCCCAATAACTTTTGTGGGCGCAGTGCTTTGCCTGAGCTGGCATTATGCAGGCATCAAAGCAGCTCTGACATGACCACCCACGTGAACCTCTCTTCTTTGCAGGTCGGCAGCCGTGGGCAGCCTCGGGGGACCTCAGCTTCTCTGCACCTCATGGAGGCGAAGTCACCTTGGACTGTCGTTTCCCCACCAACCTGCCAGGCAGCTTCACCGACCTCTTTTGGCTGCACGAGCGAGACCAGAGCCCACCCCGACTCGTAGCATGGCACCTCTGGTCCAGTTTCCAGAACAACAACGGCAGCATTGGGAGTCGTTTCCAGAGCACATTTGATCCGGAAAATCACCGGAGCCGTCTCACCATTACTGGGCTGGAAGAGAAGGACGGTGGCTGGTACCAGTGTGAGGGCCTGGGAGAGCTTTCAGGCAGGCAGAGAGGGACGAGAACCAACCTCGCTGTGAAAGGTGAGCTTGTTTTCTGGGACCTTGTGGGGCAAGCGAAATCCATCTGCTCTGGTAAGTCTTTGCATTTCACAGTCAGTCTAAACCATGGGCTTGATCTGCTCAGGGCTTGATGATAAGAGGGTGCGTGTGACGCTCCTCACCTGGGACGCATCTTAACGTGCGGGGTGCCTCTCGTTCACCTTGCGCTGCCCTGCAGAGCGTGGGGACTGCAGGTAGGCAACAGCTGGAGCTGTGTCTGCAGCGCGCTCGTACCTGCAACGGGCTCAGAGGGCTGGCTGCCCAAAGTGTGAGCTGCTGTTGTGCTGCAGTGGCAAAGCTTTGCAAGGTCAGAAAACATGAAAGCGAGATGCACAGATAAATTTAAAGTGTCTACAAAACCACAGGCTGTTATCTGTGAAGAGACACAGGTTATGTGCCCCTTGCTGCAGGGCTACCAATATCTGTTAACAATATCTGTAAAAGATACTGATTGCCTTGATGTGACCCTTTCAGGAACCGACTTTCATCCGTACCTAACGATGTCGTGGATTTTTAATGCATTTAGTTGGCTGTGTACAAGTGCCTTTTATCCAGTGTAACTCAGTAACAAATCCCAGCAGAACTGTTTGCTGTGTTTGCAGCCTGGCCAATTAATCCAGAACACCGTTAGTTGAAATTACGCAGTAATGTGGACTCACCATGACTCAGCTGGGAAATACATGATGTGAGGATAAAGCAGGACCCTGTTTTGAAGTGTAGGACATGCCGTGTCCCTGCTGTTTTGGTGCCAAAAAGATGTTTCATATTTCAGAAGAAACTCTTAAAATTTGTGCTGGTTCTTGTGTTCTCATTCCCTCATCCTCACACCAGGGGAAGACACCCTGCATTTGTTCATGCCCACGATGGGCTTCTTCATCACTGTTAGCCTTTTTTCACAGGTTTTCTTCAAAGTCTTACCCACGGCCCCCAGCTGCAGAGGTCGGAGCCTTCCATGTTTCCGCTGAAACCACCAACCCGCTTGCAGGTTTGTGTGTCCCGGTGTATATGATGCTCTGAACTCGAGGAGTACAAGCCTGCATTCTCCTTTCTAGGCTCCTCGGCTGTCCTGCTGGTCGTTCTGGGGAGCGTTGCGTTTGCTGTCATGGCTCTGTGCTTGTACTTTCTGTGTAAGTAATGCTGGGCAAGGAACCCAGACATCACCTCACGCCTTATCACGGCAGTGCCTGAGCCCTCTCCTGCATCTCTGTGAGGACTCCGGCTCTTCAGCAACATGGCCAGGCCCTCACCTGCACTGCGCTGTGTCCTCTGCTGACACCTCGCTGCATCCCCTGTGGTCTCAGCCAAGTGTGGGGCACTGGGAGCAGCCGGGACTCACGGGGGTGGCACTGCACCAGGCCGCTGCTCTCCCCTGCTGGCACGTGGGGGAGCGTGACAGGAGGCCGAAAGCTCCTCCATGCCCTGGTAGAATGTCTTTCAGCAGTTGGTGTGATACGGGGCTCAGCCTTTGGGCTGTGAGGAGGTGCAGAGCAGGCCATGATGGTGGGGAAAAACTGTCAGGAAAAATCCTTCTGATAGCGACCAGTCCCGGGCTGTGGGCAGACGGGCTGTGTTAGAGCCACGCTATTTCAGCGTGGGCTGCACCAGCAGAGCTCTGTCCCCTCTGCTCTGTTTCAGACAAGCGTCACATCCAGCTGAGGAGGCGGCGCACCTTGCAGGGCACGTCGGATCCCTGCTGCAGGCCCGCAGAGGAGGGCGCGAGGCAGCCCGCAGGCGGGGAAGCCGTCAGTGTCAGCGCTGGCAGCGTGGCGGAGTACAGCGTGAGTGGGGTGTGGGCAGAGCCCAGCCACTGCTGCCTCCTGTGCAGGGGCTGGTGGCGGAGCCCTGCGGAGGAAGCCACGGATGGGGCTGCTGGGCGGTAACCGAGGCTGCTCGGTTTGTTCACAGCTCCTCACTTTCCCGGGAAGGAACGCCGCTGCAGGGGACCGGGGACAGTGATGACAGCCCAGGAGGGCCCAGTGGGATGCAGGGAGCTGTGTTGTGCCTCCTGTGTTCATGGCACTGGGTAATTCCCCTCCACTGCGTATCATGCAAAGGTCGCTAGCAAAGCCTTCTCTCCCTTGATGGTTGTTTTTTGTATTCAATTAAAGCCTCTCGAGAACAGACTGTGTGCACGTTCAGTCTCTGCTGCACCTTGCTCTTCTGGCTCCCAGTGGAGCTGGCTTTCAGCTGCTCTGCATCCAGCCTGGCTCAGACTAACCCTTGCACCATCCTCTGGTGCAGACACAGCCACATCCTCCTCCCATCTGCAGGATGAAGCAAGGCCTGCATGGGGACTTTGCTAACCCAGGGCAGGAGAGAGGTGCTGATGTCTCTGTCCCTAGCGCTGTCCCATCAGAACGGCACTCCAACACTCCACAACCTCAGGGGAAGCACAGACAGCAACGCCCTGCCCAACCCCTTGCAGGGACAGTGTGTCTCAGCCTCCTCGTGGGGCTGGACAACCACAGCAGCTCTGTGCCATAGCCCAGCCGCACGCAGGGCCGTGCAGTCCCACCAGGCACAACCCAAACCTTGCTGCCCTCTGCTGCAAGCACGCAGCCCCCTCCGAGGCGATGGTGTTATGGCAGCTCTGAGGAGCCTCAGCCACCACCTTTTGCTCTCGTTTTGCTCTCACTGTTCCCTGGGGAGGCTGCGTCACAGTGAATTGGTCAAGGTTGCGTGGGGGAAGTAATTACTTTTGTTAGACCAGCTGACAGAGAAGACAAAAATAGCTGAGCTGTTGGGCACGTGAGCCCTCGTTAAGACCACTGCAGCGTGTCGAAGCAGAGCGAACATCCGTCTTGCTGGCGGGCTATAGCACTCAGTCTTTGGGACCAGAGATGCAGTGTTGGGATGGTCTAACGAGGCAGGACCCTGTCCCGGAGCTCGTGGCTCCACTTTCCCTCTATCACAGAGCGTGCCCAACCTCTCACAAAAATCTTGGGCTTGGAGATGCCTTGGGAGCTGCGCTGCAGAGGCGTGCATGCCCTGTGGTGGCGTTACAGACAGGAGGGCCTTCACACCCAGTGATTCTGGCAACTCTTTGCTTTACCGGTCTGCCGTCCTTCCTCACCAGACACCACCTGTGCTGCAGCCACAGCCCCCCGCACTGTGTCCCTCAGTAAATGTCTTCTAGAAGGTCAACTTGTTTTGGGGGGTGTCCCTACCCTGTACCCCAGTACCAAGGGCAGCAGAGCAGGCTGCATGCGCAAGGCTGTGCCTGGAGGCGAAGGTCTTGATGCTGGGCTCTTGCCCCACTGACTCGGGCCCCCTTGCTGAAGCCCAGTTGCAGCAAATGGAGCGACACGGGCAGCTGAAGTCCCCCAGCCCCCTGTGTCATTTACATACACCTCACCAGCACCAGCAGCACAGCAGCCCGGGCTTGTGCAGTACCACAGCCTGTCTCCAAAACAGCCTCCCTTCCTCTGCTCCCCATCCTAGCCCCTGCCATGGCCCTGGGCTTCGTGCTCCTGCTGCTGGTGGGGACAGCAGGGACAGGTAAGGGCAGCGTGGCTGCACTGGCTGACGCTGGGGAAGGTGGGCAGGACTGAGGTGCGTACGGGCGATGTTCAGCCGAGCTGGGAGGTTTGCTCCAAGGCTGTGTGGTGCAATGAGCGGGGCTGGGCAGTGCGGGTACCTAAAGGGGGTGGTGGGATGTTTTGGGGCTGGGGGCGGTGGGGCACGGCTCCCCATCAGTAACCGCATTCCCGGTACGTGCAGCCTGCACGGCTCAGCAGGTGCTGACCCAGCCGACCACCGTGTTGGTGCTGCCCGGGCAGACCGCCCGGCTGTCCTGCACCCTCAGCCCCCAGTACAACATCACCGACTTCGGCATCACCTGGTACCAGCAGCGCCCGGGGCAGGCCCTCAGGTACCTGCTCTACTACAACTCGGAGCACGACAACCACAAACCCGCCAGGATTCCCGACCGCTTCTTCGCTACCAAGGACCTTGCCCGCAACGCCTGCATCCTCACCATCACGGACGCCCAGGAGGAAGACAATGGCAGATATTACTGCTCGCTGTCCTCCACCAACAGCTGGCTGTAGCAGCGCGGAGCGAAACCGGCCGGCTTGCCCCACGCGCCGTGATGAGATGCAGGGCTGGAGGGAAGGGGCACAGCCCTCCTGCAGCCCGGGGCCGGCCCGGTGTAGCAGCCGCCTCCCCTCCCTCACCCTCCTTCCCTCACCTTCACTCCCTTCCCCTCACGGCCCCGCTCTCCCCACAGCCCAGCGGCGGTGGGAGCAGGGGCCGTGCCGCGGGGTGCCTGGGCTGCCCGGGGCTGCGGTTTGACCAAGGCAATAAAAACGTTCGCCCCCCGAACCACCGCGCTCCTGGCTTCGTGTCCGTGCCCCCAACCCCCGCCGCCATCTTGCCGCCCCCCGCCGCCATTTTGCGGCGCCCCCCGTGCCCCCCGCCGCCATTTTGTGGCGCCCCCCAGCGCACCCCCGGCTCCTGAGGGGGGAGAGGGGGGAGCGGGGCGGCACGGGAGCTGCTGGGCGCTCCGCACGAGCACGGGCACGCAGGGGGGCGAGGCGTTTTTCCGTTAAATTCTCGCAGATTACGTAAAAACGCTGAGGAAAAAAGGGGGGTGTTGGGGGGGGGGGGGCACAACGCCTCAAAGTCCCGCTCGCAGCAAGGACGGCACCAGAGCGCATGCGCAGCACAGCCGCGCACCCCCGGGGAGGGGGCGCTAGGGGGCGTGGCATTGGCGCGTGAGGCGTCACGTGGGACTGAGCGGGCGCTGCCATTGGCTTGTGGGAGGGGAAAAGGAGGCGCGTTACTTCCTGGTTACCTCAGTCCGCGTCGGGGTAACGGGGTGGGCGGAGCTCTGCGGCGCAGCACGATGGTGAGCGGCCGCCTCCCACCGCGGGGCTGCGGCGGTGCCTCCGGGCCGCGAGGCTCGATTCGCCCCGGTGCCGTGGTGCCCGCTGCACCCCTGCTGTTGCTGGGTGGTGAATTTTCTCCGCGGGGGAGCGAGAGCCTGGAGCCTGCCGTGCTGCCCGGGGGAGTAGCGTGGGCCTACCCTGCCGGCACCTCGGGCACTGAGGGGCTGATCCCGGGAGGCTGAACCCGAAAGAAATCCCTACCGGGCCTGTAAAGGCTGCTGGAATTAGCAAGCGCCCTGGAGCTGCTAACTGGCTTTGTACTGATGAGTAACGTGGCTTAAAACTTTCTCTTTCCTGTGTGTGAAGCTGGTGTTAGTACTCGGGGACCTTCACATCCCACACCGATGCAGCGGTCTGCCCGTGAAGTTCAAGAACCTGCTGGTTCCAGGAAAAATCCAGCATATCTTGTGCACGGGAAACCTCTGCACCCAGGAGAGCTATGACTACCTCAGAACTTTGGCTGGGGATGTTCATGTTGTTAGGGGGGACTCTGAGGTAATGTTCTTGCTGCTCTTAATTCCCCTGTTCCCTGTCCTGCATGCTGTGGTTGTCTCGGGGAAACCTGGGAGGTCCTTCAGTGTTAGCTACTGAGTGGTAAGGTGCTGGGGTAGGGAACAGGAGTAAGACTGAAGAAACAAAATACATTTCTAGACCTTTCTCATTGCATTTGCAACAAGGGGGGACTTGGTGTGCAGTGGTAAAACATGCACTTAATTTGTATGAAGGCCTGTCCGTACAAGTCTACTTGTGCCTGTTGTGAAGCCACTGCAGCTCACTTGGGAGTCACAGGCACGGGGGATGTGTGTGTGTTTACTTATTGCTGAGCAGCCCAGAAGCTCCTGATGCCCACACAGTCCCTGTTGGGCACGAGATCCCAGTTCTTTGCTCTGCAGTTGCTCTTTGCTGGTGAATGGTGCAGGCATCGGGGTGTGTACACAGAGGGAGGCACTGGGAGCTTGGGTGCTGGCGGGTGGGTTTGTGTCTTGGGTCATGTGAACCTGCACGGTGTCGGTGAGGGGTCTTTAGCAGATTTCTAACCTGTGCATTTTTCCTTCTCAGAGTCTGAATTATCCTGAACAGAAAGTTGTAACTGTTGGGCAGTTCAGAATTGGGTTGATTCATGGCCATCAGGTTATTCCCTGGGGTGATGTGGCCAGCCTGGCACTGCTACAGAGGCAGCTAGATGTGGACATCCTTATCTCAGGACACACACACAAATTTGAAGCATTTGAACATGAAAATAAGTTCTACATCAACCCAGGATCTGCTACAGGAGCCTACAGTGCTTTAGAAACGTGAGTGAAATGAGCCTGAACTACCCAGTGCAGCACAGCTCAAGCACGTTACCACAGATGTGTGCGTTGAGCCCCCATGTTGCAGAGCAGTGCTGAGCAGCTGTGATGTACAGGCCGTCTCTCCTCTTCCCAGAGAATGCAGCCTGACACTCCCCCTGTTAACAAGAATTTTAGTTCATGAATTGGGCCTGATGGCCTAGCACTGGCATGTTTGGTGCTGGCTGCTTCCTGGGCCTGCGGAGGGGTGAGCTGCTGCAGCTTCTTGGAGTTGTCTGCCTCCTGGTGTCTTCCAGGGACTGCATGCTGACCTCTTGTAGGAAATGAGGCCTTTTGAGGCACTGCCAGGGTCTGAGCCACGCAGCAGCTGGGGCATTCAGTCTTGAGGAGAGCTGTTTTTGGGAATTGCAACTCCGACCCGCTGCTGTCAGTGCCTCTGAGCTGTGGTATTACCTAGATCCCTGAAGCCCTTTGCAATCAATTGTTTTAGAACACATTCACACAAAATAGCTTAATAACGAGTTACAAGCTAATCTGGGTGACTGACAAAGTATGTTCTCATTCCAGGAACATTATCCCTTCATTTGTACTGATGGATATCCAGGCTTCCACGGTTGTGACCTATGTATACCAACTAATTGAGGATGATGTGAAAGTAGAAAGGATTGAGTTCAAGAAATACTGATGCATCTTCAAACCGGCGTGCTAACTTGGTGCTTCCTCCGTCCTCCTCTTCCCAGTTGAAATGCGGACAGGCCACGGGGGGGTGCTGCTGCCGCAGCATGTTCGGGTGTAAGCGCGCTACAACGTTCATGACTGAGCTCGTGAAGTGTGGTCCTGGTTCGTGATCGAGGCTTGGAGCAGAAGAAACTTGATTAGCTCATCAAAAACATGCTGTGTCCAAGAAGCAGGTGTTGTGCTCCTGGCCTGGAGAGGTAGAAATGGTGGTGGTAGCTGGGACTGAACATATGTAAAATAAGCATAGAATAAACCCCTATTTTCATGTGACTGGGTCCTAGTTATTTTTCCTTACCTAAGAACAGGAGCAGGAACTGAGTCCAAGGGGTCTCTCTGGGACCTAAAAGGGAGCTGCTGTTTGCTTCCCAAGGAATACCTTGAAACCTTTCTGCAGGACCTGTAACAGCTCTGGTGGCCCTGTGGTCCCCTCACGGTGCCTGTGTGAGGCCCGTGGTGAGCAGGAGGTGCTGCTGCAGCATGGGTCTGTTGCTGTCTCTATAGATCACGGTGACAGGGGCAGTGCCAGGGGTCTTCTGCTGGTACCAGGCATACAAGTTGCTACTCCCGGAGCAGGTGATCTGCACGGTGTTTCCCAGGTTCACTGACTTTGAGGCTGGCTGAGTCAGTGCTGCCTGGACCAGGGAACCTGGAGAGGGGAGAAAAGGGGGCTCAGCGAGTGCCCCACATGCACAGCCCTCACTGCGCTCCAGCGGCATGGGGCTTGCCACCATCTGAGGAGCAGGGACCACAGCCACAGGCATGTCGGAGCATCAGAGCCCAGCCCAGGGTGTCCCAGCACAGAGGCAGCTCCAGCAGTAGCAGGACTGGGCTGCCAGCACCAATGGGTGGCAGGGCTGGGGGTAATGCAGTGCCGTGCCTCCGAGGGGAAAGGAATGGTGAGAGCCCTGTTCCCAGAATCACCTCCCACACAGAACAGGGAGGACACTCACAGCCATGGCCGTGTGTGGGGACAGAAACCTGCCTCAGCCCCATGGTCCTCCTCAGCCATTGGGGAGAAGGGCAGAAAGCCTCCATTTTTAACTCTGGTCTGTACCTCTGGGGTGCTTTTACCTCCCTGGGCAGCCGAGCTCCACTACAACCGTGCTCTCGCTCCCCCTCCTCAGGAGATGGGAAGAAGAAGGTATGCATGAAAGAAAAAAGGAAAAGCTTGTGGCTTGAGCTATGGAGGATGTAGTTTTAAAAGCAAAGGAAGAGGAGAAGAAAACAAACATCAAAGGCCACGTGGAAGCACAGAAAAAGTTATTCTTTCATTCGCATCACCAAGCGATGCTGGGCCACATCCTGCCAAGCAGGACCACAGTGCACGCACTGGTTGTTTGGGAGCACAGACGGCTCTGTAACGAGAGCCCTCCCCTCTCCTTCCCCTTTCCCGCCTTTATTGCTGAGTGTGACCTCGTATGGCACGGAATATCCCTTTGGTCGGCGTAGGCCTGCTGCCTGCTGTGGTGGTTTTACCGTGCTAGGCAGTTGAACACCACAACCGCTCTCTCACTCCCCCTCCTCAGATGAGGAGGGGAAGAAGTAAAGAACAACTCATGGGTTGAGATAAGGATGATTTAATTAAAGAGGGAAAAATATATATATATATATATATATATATAATTAAGGAAATATTATTATTAATTAAACAATTCAACTAAAGGGGAAAGAAAGGGGAAGAGGAAGGGGGAAAGGGAATAACTAAACAAAACAAGTAAAGGCTTTGTGGAAGTGCAGAGGAAATAAATTACTCTCTGCTTCCCACAAATGAGCGATGCTTGACCACGTCCTTGAAGCAGGGCCTCAACGCACATAGCCGGTGTTTGGGAGGAGGACAGATGTTTTTGCAACGAGAGCCCATCCCTCCCCCTCTTCTTCCTTTTTCTTCCTTTTTCCACCTTTTATTGCTGAGTGTGACCCCACATGGTATGGAATATCCCTTTGGTTGGGTTAGGTCAGCTGCCCTGCTGATGTTTCTTTCTCACTTTTTTGCCCACCCCCTAGGAGGGTTGGAGAGAGTCCTGATGCTGTGCCAGCACTGCTCAGCAGCAGACACAACACTGGTGTGATCCCACTGCTGTTCTAGCTCCAAGTGCAGAGCGCAGCACTGGATGGGCTGCAGGGAAAGTTAACATCCCAGCCAGACCCAGTACACCTGGTGATGTCCCTTCCCCACCTGCTGGCTCCTGGGGGGCCTGGGTGGAGTCCTGGTGCTGTGCCAGCGCCGCTCAGCACTGGACACAGCCCTGGTGTCATAGCAGCGGTGTTCTAGCGACAAGTGCAGGGCACAGCACTGTATGGGCCGCTGCAGGGAAAGCTAACTCCACCCCAGGCAGACCCAGCACAACCCCCGCCATTCCACGCCCTCTGTGTCACGCTCAGACTCTACATACATCAGCGCATCGGTCTACTCATCAGCACCGTGCCCTGTCCTTTAACAGACACGCAGACAGGTACTTCTTTTCACTTGACAATCCTCTCCCAAAATGTCCATAAGAACTGCTGAAGGTTAAGACTTCATCTGACAAAGTGGTCACCCAGGAAAAGCGGAGTAGGATAACTGGAGGCCAGCACCAGCTTCTGGGCCACATCTCCCTGCATCACTGAATCACCACCACTGCTGTCGGAGCTCCCGCAGTAATAGACGGCCTCGTCCTCGGCTTGGACCCCAGTGATGGTTAACGTGTTTGTGGAGCCAGATGTGGAAGCAGAGAATCGCGAGGGGATGCCCGAGGGTTTCTTGTCATTCCGGTAGATCACGGTGACAGGGCCAGTGCCAGGGGTCTTCTGCTGGTACCAGGCATACCAATAGTTGCCATCACTGCCACTGCTACTCCCGGAGCAGGTGATCTGCACGGTTTCTCCCACATTCGCTGACACCGTAGCTGGGTGAGTCATTGCAGCCAGCAACAGGGAACCTGGAGAGGGAGAGGAGAGAGGGGAGAAAATGGGGCTCAGAGAGTCAGAAAGCTCACAGCTGTGGTCATGCAGAGGGCAGGAACCTGCATCAGCCCCACAGCCCTGCTCAGCCCTGAGGGACAAGGGCAGAATGCCTCCATTTCTAGCTGTAGTCTGTCCCTCATGCCCTCATTGCTCTGTGTCACTATACCAGCACTAGCACTGCTGTCGTAGCTCGCACAGTAATAGACGGCCTCGTCCTCGGCTTGGACCCCAGTGATGGTTAACGTGCCGGTGGAGCCAGATTGGGAACCAGAGAATCGCGAAGGGATGCCCGAGGGTCTGTTGGTGTTTCTATAGATCACGGTGACAGGGCCAGTGCCAGGGGTCTTCTGCTGGAACCAGCCATACAAGTTGCTACCCCCGGAGCAGGTGATCTGCACGGTGTCTCCCGGGTTCACCGACTTCGAGGGCGGCTGAGTCAGTGCTGCCTGGACCAGGGAACCTGGAGAGGGAGAGGAGAGAGGGGAGAAAATGGGGCTCAGCGAGTGCCTCACAAGAAAAGACCTCCCCATGAACTGGGAAAGGGAATACCACCACTGTAAGAGAAGATGACCTTCATCTTTAGCTTCGGTCTCTTTCTCACTTCCACATCTCCCTGTGTCACTTAACCAGCAACACTCAGCTATTGTGCCTTGTTCCTGTCCCTACAACAGGCACGGATTTATATTGCCCCAGCCGCACTGCCTGCTCCCGTTGGTGCCTCTCTTGCTGCTGCTTCCAGCTCTCCTTGCAGGGGCCCTGGGACTCTGTCCGTTGTCTGTGTGTGGGGCTGTGGGTCCCAGGGTGGGACCTTTTGGCACTGGGACCATCCCCGTCCTGCTGCTGCATGGTGAGGTCATGCGGGGCACTCACTGAGCCCCGTTTTCTCTCCTCTCTCCTCTCCCTCTCCAGGTTCCCTGGTCCAGGCAGCACTGACTCAGCCGCCCTCGAAGTCGGTGAACCCGGGAGACACCGTGCAGATCACCTGCTCCGGGAGCAGCTACAACTACTATGCCTGGTTCCAGCAGAAGATCCCTGGCAGTGCCCCTGTCACCGTGATCTATAACAACAACAACAGACCCTCGGGCATCCCTTCACGATTCTCTGGTTCTGCATCTGGCTCCACAGCCACGTTAACCATCACTGGGGTCCAAGCCGAGGACAAGGCTGTTTATTTATGTCCTATACATCGACTTTCAAAGAGCCAACTTTGACCTCTTCCAGGACCTGCTTGGAAGTATCTCATGGGCCAGGTTGCTAGAAGGCAAGGGTGCTTGTGAGAGCTGGGCTACATTTAAGCAGCACTTCTTCCAAGATCAGGATTGGTGCATCCCTAAGAGTAGGAAATCGGGGAAGGGGGGCAGGAGATCTGCGTGGATGAGCAAGGAGCTCATTGATAAGATCAAAAGGAAAAGGAAGGTCTATGAAACATGGAAAAAGGACCTATCCTCTTGGGAGGAGTACAGAAGTGTTGTCAGGGCCTGCAGGGACGCGATGAGGAAGCTTAAAGCCCACCTAGAGATGAGGCTTGCAAAAGGGATAAAGGATAGTAAGAAGGTTTTTTTCAAGTATGTAAACAGTAAAAGGAAGACTAGGGATAATGTGGGTCCCTTTCCGGACCAAGGGGGAGGGGGGGGTGTCCTGGTAATGGGAGATGCCGAGAAGGCGGAGATACTGAATGCTTTCTTTGCTTCAGTCTTTGCTTCAAGGACCCCCCCCTCAGGACTCCTCGACCTTGGCGGGAGGCCAAAGGGTCTGGGTAATGGAGGGCTCCCCCCCGGTTGATGAGAGGGCGGTTCAGGAGCATCTGAGTGGGCTCAACGCACACAAATCCATTGGTCCCGATGGGATGCATCCACATGTGCTAAGGGAGCTGGCAGAGGTGATCACCAAACCACTCTCTATCATCTTTGAAAGGTCCTGGAGAACAGGTGAGGTGCCTGAAGACTGGAGGACAGACAATGTCACTCCGGTCTTCAAGAAGGGCAAGAAGGAGGATCCGGGAAACTACAGGCCAGTCAGTCTCACCTCTGTCCCTGTAAAGGTGTTGGAACAGTTTGTTCTGGAAGCCATCTCCAAGCAACTGGAAGAGAAGAATGTTATGAGGAGTAGTCAGCATGGATTCACCAAGGGGAAGTTGTGCTCAACCTACCTCCTTGCCTTCTGTGATGGCATCACCAGCTGGGTAGATGGTGGGAGACCAGTGGATATACTCTACCTTGACTTTAGCAAGGCTTTCAATACTGTCTCTGTGATGGTTTTACTCGGGTGGGCGACCGAGCTCCACCACAACTGCTCTCTCACTCCCCCTCCTCAGAGAGGA